>NC_059481.1:6543367-7168367 GCF_018139145.2 Gymnogyps californianus | reverse complement strand
GGTTTCAAAATGGCATGCAAAGCATCTTGGAGAAAATTCTAATGCTAAAATTTCTAAGTGTTCTTTTCTAGTTCAGATCTTAGTAAGAAGTATGTGAAACACTACAAAAGGAGTCGGTCGGACTTGAGGAACCCTGGAGTTACACTGCATGGACTATTTGCAATGGTGTCATTTTGTGTTTTGGACATCCTGAGTCTAGCATGCTGTAAGGTCTAACTGTCCTGAGTTGCTTTTACTGTAATGATGCAGATAATATCTTTCTGCTCTTCTTCTAAAGAGTATAGGGTCATGTCTTTCAAAATGAAAAAAACCTGACAGCTTTTGCTCTGCTGTCATTTCATAAATGAAATGAGAAAGTTGATGCTGTTCAAAAATGTGGTAGTTCTCTACTGCTAAGCAGCCTGTCAATGGAATTGTCTTTTGCTGTCTACCTGTAGAAATGTTTATTGAAGCAGTTAATTTAAACCACATACCTGTTTTCCTTGTCATTAAATCTCAATGCTTTTGGTTTAAAACATGGCTATTGAGAATAACTGTGTTAAAATAACACATTTTCTTATTTTAAAATACCAGTGGTTTTGAAATCTTTATCCTTGCAAGAGATTACGTTCCTTACATATTTTATATAGTCTAGGCTCTGCAGGAGGTAAGTTCACATGTAATATTCTAATTTACTGTAGTTCTCTATTCACTATTCAATGTGAACTTCAAAAACTGCATCTCTCAATTCTTCCTGTTTGTCTCAGCAATGTACTGGCCAACTTTAGCCTTGCAAATTGTACAGAATTTTTAATAATGTAAATCTCGAGTCTTGTGCTCGTTTCTAAACAAATGGCTTCAATGGTGGAAACATATTCAATGGATACAGAATTACTGCTCATCTCTCTGACTTAGGTTCTTGGGGAAAAAGATTTTTATTATTTTTTTCAAGAAAAGTAGTAATGAGTATTAAACTACACATACACAAAGAAGTTATGGTTGTAAAAGTACTTTTCTGTTCCTGCCAACCTGAGTTAGGTGAAGCAAATCAGCAATGTTTAGGGTCTGGTTGAAGATTCTCTGCTGTAGTGTAACCCGGACCAGATTACAGAAATCAAAGCCATACAGGTTTGGAGAAAAAAAGATGTTGAGCATGTCTGAAAAATGTTTTCTTAGTATCTAAGTCACTTGTGAGGAAAGCATTTGTAGAAGCCTCACTGAGTGCTAGTGGTGGTCTGTTATGTATGGGGTTCTCTGGCAACTAGCTCCGTCCATTGGCAAGACCAAATGAATGAGTAAAATTGTTTTTTGTTGTATCCAGAGGAACTGTGCATTATGACCCTGTGAGCAAGCATCTGAGAATAAATACACTTAATATTAGTGAAAGTGTATGAAGCTGGCTGTTTGTACACACACACGTAGACATGAATGTTATTTATTACATTTTTCTATTAGCTTGAATGCTGTGGACTGCTTGGCTCTATGCCAAACAGTTGTCATTCCAGTGACACTAAAATAATTATGCTATCACTGAATTTGGCTTGAAACCCAGTTTTGACAAAGGTTAAAGGATGTTTTGGTGGGAAGCAATGGTGCTATCCTAGTTACCTTAATTAAACTTGAAACACAGATCATTTCAAATTGCTGTGAAATGGCATTTTAGCACGTACAGCTGTCTGTCAGTGACTTTAAGTAGTAACAGTTCTTACTGCGTAAGATGCAGAGAACAGGTCCAAAACAGAACCTCTGTAAGTGCAATTTTCCTATTTTGTTACTGCAGGAGTAATAAAGGAGACCATGTCCTGGTTTCGGCTAGGACAGAGTTAATTTTCTTCCTAGTAGCTGGTATAGTGCTGTGTTTTGGATTTAGTAGGAAAAGAATGTTGATAACACCCTGATGTTTTTAGTTGTTGCTAAGTAGTGTTTATACTAAGTCAAGGATTTTTCAGCTTCTCGTGCCCAGCCAGCAAGAAGGCTGGAGGGGGCACAAGAAGCTGGGAGGGGACACCGCCAGGACAGCTGACCCAAACTGGCCAAAGAGCTATTCCATACCATATGACATCATGCCCAGTATATAAACTGGGGGGAGTTAACTGGGAGGGGGGATCGCGGCTCGGGAACTAACTGGGCATCGGTCAATGAGTGGTGAGAAATTGCATTGTGCACCACTTACTTTGTATAGTTTAATTCTTTTAGTATTGCTATTGTCATATTATTATTATTATCATTATCATTGTTTTTCATTCCTTTCTGTCCTATTAAACTGTCTTTATCTCAACTCACGAGTTTTTTTTCCTGATTCTCTCCCCCATCCCAGGGGTGGGGGGGCAGTGAGCGAGCGGCTGCGTGGTGCTTAGCTGCTGGCTGGGGTTAAACCACGACAGACCAGAAGTGAAGAGAGAAACACTTGGTTTCACATGCTGCTGTGCAACTAGAATTGCCACCATGTAAACCTGGAGAAGAGAGCAGAAAGCACAATTTATACTTAGAATGACAAGAACAAATTTTAGGCTAACTTTGTCAGTTGTTAGTTCACCAATGCCGATTCTGAAGTTGCTCTAATCTGCCCTCTAACAAAGTATATGATGTTTCCCACTGAAGTTTATTATGCAGCACTAACTGCCTATTGCTCCTCATCTCTTGGCATTGACAAAGTGACAGTGGAAGAGAGGAGATGAATGCAAAATGTCTGACTATTCCCTCAGCCCAGAGAGGCTGCCAGTAAGGCAGGTTTGGTATCTGTCACTGTTGCTGGTTGCTGACAAAGGAATAAGTATGGTTTGTGTTACATAATTGGACCTCGCCAGATCATGTATTCTGTATATCATATGAAAGTGGTAAAAGATGTTACATTTTTGTATGAGGAAATTAGGTGCTCTGCTTGTGGTTAGGGGTCTATACTGGGTTTTGTGTGTACATCTTGGTTTTTTGGTTTTGTTTTTTTGCATTGTGGCTTGCTCTCTGTGAAGAACTTTAAGTCAGGAGTACTTCAGAATCTCCAGTAGCTTCATTTAGTTTTGAATTATAAATGCCAGTGTTTGGTACCAGTACAGGCCATTATCAAACCAGGAGTGTCATGTGTTTTCATTGTCTGCAACAGCTTGCTCTGTTTTGTGGTGTTCTCTTGTGTTTCTGACCTGATGTTCTGTATGTCTGTTCAGAGTTGGGGGGTGGGGGCAGCCAGATGGATGGACGGATGACAGACATGAGGGATGGGACTTCTGCTCACCTGGGGACAACTGAAATAAAGGAACTGTGAGTAGTGGGGAGAGTCTCAGAGGTTTAACAGTTTCAGTAAAACATTAATGCCGCTGCAATTCTCTGTTCGGGAGTCTGTTACTTTTCTCAGCATGACAAAATTTGCTGAGCAGTGTTGTTACTCTGAAGGTAGTGTAAGGATGTGATGGCAGGCAGGAGCTCTTATGATAAGTAAAGGCTGGGGAGAGGCAGGTTGAGCAGATACACAAACTGGTGGGATCGCTTTAGCTTTACTCACATTATTTGAATAGACTTGAAAAACTTGCCTAAAACTTGAAAATAAGTTCTCTTCAATACGATTAAACACCATATACCTCTCTGTGCACATAATATATCTGTTGCAGCAAATCATTCCCACTAGAGAAACCTGCAATTCTCTGCTTGTTATCCTAATGCTAACTATGGACATGTTCTAAGGGTCCTTTTTATTGACTTTAATAGCAATTAGCTAGACAACTGAAAAAATAGGTTCCTAAGGAAATAAACTGTAGTCTTAGTGACTACTGATGCTATCTTTTTTCTTGAGCTGTTGAGTGTGTATTAAATTTTCTTTAGAAATAACTGAACAAAAACTCCTGTTGTTTAAATATTTAGCTAATTTACCTTGTCTTTACAGTATTCTGCAGTACTTGTGCATTTTCTACAAAAGTTGCTGAGCACAGTAGATATGGTAGGCTGTGAAAACACTATATATAAATTACAGCCTGTTAAGATGACTGCACTTTTAAAACATGTTGGTTAATGTATCAGTTTCTAAATTATATTAAAAACAAGCAATGTCTTCCCAGAAAAATTGTGACCTGCTTCCACCCTTCTTCTTTTCAACTTTAGGGCTTAGAATTTGGGGGAAGATCTAAGTGAGAAACAGGCTGTAGAATTTAAGGAAAATGAGATCCGGCATTCACTTTGGTAGGTGCTTTTATATATTGGCATTGGATTAGCAATGGTGATACTTAATCAAACCTATAGCATGCACTTAAAACTAAATCTACATACATTTAAAAGCCTTGCCAAAGACTTAAATGATTTTGAGGTAATCTTGCCAGAGTGGAAACCTGGCGTTGAAAATTCTTCTTTGCAGAAAGTACACGAGAAGAAACTCCTTTACTAGAAGGAGCATTCGTAATGCAGAGCTTGATAGTGAACTTCCAGTATGGATCATGTAACAGTGGAGCTGGCTGCAGTGATTTCCCTCCTAATTATACTTTTGTCCTTACTGAATTAATGGCCAAATATTTCAAGTTCATCACACTGCAGAATAGAAAGGTAAGGTAGAATTAACTGAACTGGCGATAAAGGAATCTACATATCTGATTACTGAAATAGCATGTTGGTAAAGTAGTACATCAGGGAAGTCAGCTTAGTGACCAGGAAATAGTTGCCTTAATTTTAAGGTATGTATTAAGTTTTCAGTTTGTCTTGGCTAAAAACTTTGGAAAAGCACAAGATGGATGCAGGTGCAAACCTTACTATATAGTATATAATGCTATGAAATTAGCTGCATAAATGATAACCTGCTGCCCCTGTAGAACAGTCAGAGCCTGTGCCAGAAGGAAGAGTTGCAGCCCTTTTCCCTGAACACTGGCAGGCCCACTGGTGCTGCCAGTATCAGCACCACTTTTTTTATTTCTACCAGCAACACATTGAAGTTGTTACAGCATTTCAGATGTCATCTGAGAATGCAGGAGTGATGAGAGCAGGCTTACGTGTCTTTCAGTTAATTTTATGTACAGGCTTTCATTTTTTAAAAATAATTGGCATCTTCATGGTTCTAGGCAGTCTTGAAAAGGTAATTCAGACATAAACTATTGCAGTAATACATACGCAGCTATGCTGGTCTCCCCAAAATAAGAAAGCTTACTTATCTGATCTGGTCTTCCTAGTCCCACGTCCTTATGTGGTACTCTGCTGGTAAAGAAGCCTGTGCGTTTTGTTTTCAAGAGACTAGAAACTTTCGGGGTTTGGTTTGGTGGCATATAATTCCCATTGTTTAATGGGCATGGATGGCATGGAGTTGTGGCCTGTGATAGTAACAGCTGCCCAGTTTTAAACCCTGCCGGTAAGTGAGGAGAGCAGTTTTTCACAAAATAGGCTAAAAATTATCACAAAGCAGAAAGTGTTTCCTGAGAGCCCATAAATACAGCTGATTCTGCTGCAGTGTTCCATTTAACAACACCCCCAACCCCACCCCCCAAAAAACCACTAGCAAAACTCCCTGATTATGTGTGTTTTGACAAATTTCTGTACAGGATGTAAAAATTTCTAGTCCCCAGTGAATGTGAGGGAGAGTAGCATCAGTCTATGAGCAAGGAGTTTGGACTTTGCCTCTCTGCAGCATGAGAATAGGTGATGAGCAGGCACAGAGGTATGACTTCACACTTCCTTATTACATCTTATTTAAATTAGTAACAAGCACTGCTCTGACATAACCATAACTTTTGACATGTTTTCTGTTTCTCCTTTCTTTTGATTGGATAATTAGAAGTTTGCTGATGACCTTGCTACTCTAGTCTGTAGGCAGGAGCTTTTTAAAGTATAGCAGTGGCAGTTAGTGAGTTGTGAGGCCAACATACTTTGCACTGCTTTGCGTGGGGGGGTTTCAAAGCACTTACCAATTCTGAAGGAATTAAGTGCCACTCTTGCTTTCTAGGAGTGATCCTCATTTTTTTTTTTAATACGAAAAAAGCAACTAGCTCTGATTTCCTAGTGATGCAGCCACGTACAGAGAATACACCATGTTCCCATGCAAAAATACCTGCATGGTATTGTGTTTAGGTCAAAATGTGACAGAAATGGAAATAGAGGAGTGTGTTCTTGTTGTGTGCATTGGTGCTCCATTTCAATCCTCTCAAGAGAAAAAGGAATCGTTCTAGCATGGGCAACTAGTTTTACAGCGGCAGAAGCTGTCAGGGAGGACTACTCTGAAAACCCCTGAAGGAAACAGAAAATGGATCTGAATGTAAGTAAGTGAAGCTTATTGGAAGTAACCTTCAGATGTAAAACCTAGCAAACTATTCTACCTGTCCTGTGTATCCCGTAAGTCTGGTTTTGTGTACATACACCCCTGCCACCACTGTAAAGTCTGAGCTTTGCTGATAGCAGTGGAGGTGTGTTTCCATACGTAAGTCTTGTTCACCTCCCATAGGATCCATTGGACAGTCCGAGATGGTCAGAATGCATATCTGCAACAGAAGTTGGTAAGCTTTGATCTTTTACTGGATTTTCATAGAAATTAGGAGTAGTTCTACCATATGGTCTTGAGGGTTATTGCGTCATAATAATGTGTGTGTAATTGGGCTACTCTTGGTAAACAAGAAAAACAAAGGTAATCGCCTGTCTTTGGGAAAAAACATCTCTTAAGAAAAAGCACACCTCTTATCTTACCAAGAAAGAAGGAATAGACAATCAAAAATATTTCAATTAAAAATGAGTAATTCAGATCAGCAATTTGTGTTCGATTCCCTTTGTCAGGCAAAGGCTTTTGTGCAATGAGAGCTCTCCAGCAGAACTCCTATGCAGTACGTATGTAACCCAAGTCAGTTAATACAAAATCACGTGTAACTTCTGAGGGTCTCTTACCAATCCTTTTGATTTGTCAGACTTGCTACTGGCAAGCGTTACTGGTTTTTCTGCAGACGGAGCTTGTCTGTGTGTGAAAATAGCAGGCAGCCACTAGGGGGTGGGTCTTACCTTCAAACCAGCGGACGGCTTTAGAGCAGGGAGATGTCCTGAAAGGCAGGGCGCTTATGTTGAGTTCCAAAGGACGCTCCTTAAATGTTGTGTTCCTTCCTTTTTTATTCATTCTCCAGGAGTTTTCACATCAGACTGTAGCAGTGTCGAATAAACATTCAAACTAACTAACAAACAGTGCGTTGTGTAACTGATCTTTTCAAATTTATATGGGCATTGTTGGAATGCTGCAGTCCTGCCCAAATTTGCATTCTCTGAGCCTCAGGAATCTGTTAGAGGCCTGGTGTCAAGCACTGACCAGCCAAGCCTGGGACTTGCCTGTAAGGACAACTGTGCATAATGGTGTGCCGGTTGTGCTGGGTGTACCTGCGTGTGCACTACCCTGCACGTCTGCAGAGATCTGAGTTCCTAAAGCTCATGTCTGCAAACAGCTAGTACTTTGCACAGACATGGACACAAATTCATGCTTCAAAGCACTGACCTCCAGATAATTGCTTTTCTGTTCTATAAGAAAAATGACATAAATACAGAACTTCAGCTGTCTTAGCTGTGATTTAAAACCAGTGTCATAGTTCCTAAACAAGAAGCATGTTTTTGTAAAAGGTAGCTAAGAGGAAGATATTCATAGTATTAAGTCATCAAAAAGCTTAGCTTGGCCTTCAGTTGTGGAGCAATAGGGAGCCCAGAGCTGCTTGTACAGCTAAAGGTTGTCCATGTTCCCTTTAGTTGTAAAGGATGGTTGCACTGGCAGAAATGGTCCTTTATTATGTTCCTTCAGCAAAGGGGGTTGGCTTAATTTTTTGAGACTTGCTGCCTCTTTCAGAAAACAGTGGTTGCTGGAAGGCTGCTTTTGTGGTTGCAAAGCAGATGTTCTTATTCAGCTGTGAAAGGAAAGGAAGAGACAGTGGAATAGGAATCTAAAATTCGCTGTGGTAAGTTGCATTTGTGCCACCTCACTCTGCTTTGACACAGTGTCTTCCGCCTTTGTCATTTATCCAGGACTGTGCGTTTTCTTTATGGACTAACGAACTGACAGGGGAAATGCCCAAAGGATGCTCTAATGTAACTTACCCAGCAAGAGATTATGAACTTTTATGGACTTTCGTAGTCTGCATTTAATTCGTTTTCCATATTCTCTTTGCGTGAACTGTTATATCTTCTGAACAAAATTGGAAACAAGCCTTAGGAAAGAATTCAGTGTAGTACGGAGTAATTTCCTAAAGAACAGGCTATGTAAATTGTACTGCTAGGTTTTTTTACGATGTCAAAATGTTTTTTCAGAACAATATGATGTCTGTATGATAGTACATTTTTTTTTTAATAGTCTGGTGTAATCTGGATCAAGTTCTAAAATAGAAGGATTTTTTGTTTTGCAAAATTGTTTTTCCTTCAGGAGAGGACGACCTTTGATGTTTGTGCAATGGGAATATGTTCTGGAAAATTATTTATTTTGTTCTACAGAAATAAAGATGTGCTTTATAAGGTCCCCACTGTAGAGCTGTGATAAAATATAAGCATTTTAGAGGATTAGTTTGAATGTAATTTCAGCTACCTGGAACATCAGTTACAAAACTGATGTTTAGACTGATGGGTAATTACTTATGAATATGGAGTTAAGAAAATTGTTGTTGAAGGTCTTCTCAGCATTTGAGACTTTAGCATTTTAATGGATGATTCATTATTAAGCCCTTTTTAAGTCCTCATTTTTTAAATTGTCTTAAAATAGTGATTTGGAGTATAGATAACAATTTTTCTATTAACAAAATAGAAGTTAGATTTCGAATGTTCTGTAAATACCTTTATGTAGCCTTATAGATGTTGAAAAAGTCTACACATAATTTAAAAAAAAAAAATCTTAATAATGGCCTTTTTCTGAAGAAAGAATGTTTTAATCTAAGAAGATCAAAGATTTACTTATCTCTAGTAACTAGTTTTCTGTCAAAATGTACTAATCTTGGGTGACGACATCAGGTAATATTTTTTGCAGCAATCACAGCTGAGTAAGAAATCACTTTCTTCCTGTTAAGCAAAAAATTGACATTCCAAAAATGTTTCTGCTCTTGACTAGAATGAACAGATATTTTAAGTGTTTAGCGAGGCAATGAAATTCAGGGATCCATCTGTGCCTCATTTTATTCTTAGCGAATGTTAAGTTCTAAAAATATTTGGAAAAGGATGCTGAGGTTCTGGTGCAGAGTTACGTAAGGGTAAATATAACTATGGAGAATAGTATTTGCTTATGGTATGTGCAGAATTCCAGAATTCTATTCCCGTATGTTTATGGGCATGGTGTTGGCTAAGTAGTTTTGTCTGTATGATTACTTTGCACTAAGAACAGCCATATTGTGACCAGTGACTAAGTAGAAAGAGAGCCCCAAAAGAAGGTGTCTTAAGTAATTTTTTTTTCATTCTCTGTGTCTTGATAAATAATGAACATATATAAGGTCAGTCTCCTAGTAAAACTTCTAATTTGTGGACGAGTTTTCTTACGTGAATCACTTTACATGTAAGTAAAGGTAATTAAGTAGAAGAAAACAGTAATTCCACAATAAAGATACTTTTTGTGAACCTTCTAAATATTATGAGACTTTTTTTAACTGTAAGTGTATTTGGAAAACAAATGACTGAGGGAGTCTTATACTCATCATGAAGTATCTGTGGATGCTAAACTTGTAGCTAATTATGACTGGTTTGGGGATAAGAGAGTCATGCCATGAGTGAGTGTCTTTATCAGTCAAAAGAACCAGTAAGATTTTTCTGCATCTTTGAACTTCCTCGCTTGCATTCTCTGCAGTGTTGCCACTTAGCCATGTAGCCATGTTGGAACCATCTTTCCCTGTAGTCATTCCCTTTTATCCTTTTTTCTCTATGCTTTTTTTTGCCTGCTTGCCTGCTAATGTGTGGTCTGCTTAATCGTACTGTTGTTCAGGCTCAAATTAGCACTAGCCTGTTGCCACTCAGCAGCTGCATCTAGGTGTATGTCACTGAAACTTCATGGTTATAAACTGTATTAAAAGATGCTGTGTGGTTTTTTAAATCCATAAAGAATTCGTGGACGTTGAGGAGTGATGGGGACATAAACAGGATCTTATTCTTTTATGAAATTTCTGTCTGTAGAATAAGTGCAAGCTTCTTGGCCACTGTGAGCAATCTCAGTGTTACAATGTCAGCTTTTACCAAGCGATAAATGACTGCTTTTTCCTCCCTACAATTTTTATACAAAATATTATACCTCACATAATGCTGAACTTTTTTAATGTTCATGTGCCTTTGAAATTGTCAGATTTCCCAGCTTTTCCCACACGAAATGTAATATGTCTAAATCTGGGCTTGTTTAGACTTTGTAATGTTTTGGTCCATTGTAAAAAGCGGAAAGTTTTGGTGTACTTCTAAAGACTTTTTTTCCTGATCTACATTTCCTGTGTGTGTTTAATGACATTGCTGTACTTATTTTGAGTAGAGTGGATTTGCTCGTGTCTCCTCCCGGAATGTTTGCTGGTTCATATTTTACTAAACTGTTTTAGAAACCGTTTCTATACCAGACAGTGAGAGGATATGATGAGTATTCTTTAACTTTTTGGGTAGATCGGATGAATGCAGTGCCTACCCTATAAGAAAATCTCAGAAGGGCATAAAAATGAGAAATCTCCAAATAGGCTGTGTCACATGTAGTAGCTGCTCAGTGTTTTCTTCTTCAGTGTCAGTTCAAATATACTTCAAGAAATCTTTTCAATGTATTTGGGAAAGGAAAAGCGTATTGAAAAGACGTAGAGCAAAAGTGTTTCTTGTACAGTCAGTTCTTCTGGAACAGTAGTGCTGCTCAACTGTAGTGTAACTAAATGCATAGCTAATTGAGTTAAGCGCAGAAGTGAAACTGTTAATTTTCAATCCCAGTAATGAGTCACAATACATACCTTTAATCTACATCTGAAAATTTTTTTTTTTCCTAGTGCACATTGTTTGTGATTCTAATGTATAAATGATGTTTTCTTCAGCACTAACAGAAGGCAAATTACCATGGTAAGAAAAAGTTGCACTGAGGGTATGTGGTCCATTGGGCCTTGTGAAATGACTTGCTTCTCTTCACTTTTTTGTACTTCAATACAGCATAAGAAAACCTCCCTGCTATGCTGTGTGTTGCCATCAGACTGCCTCCTGAAGGTCTCGGCAGGAAACTCTTGTTGAATATGAGCTAGCAGTGTGCCCTTGCAGCAAAGACGGCTGTAATGCCTAATGCAGCCCAGGAGATCAGACTATTGCCAGCTGGTCAGGGAGAGGATCCTCCCCTCTAGTCGGCACTGGTGAGGCCACACCTGGAGGACTATGTCCAGTTCTGGGCTCCTCAGTACGAGAGAGACATGGACATATTGGAGAGAGTCCAGCGAAGGGCCACAAAGATGGTGAAGGGACTGGGGCATCTCTCCTATTAGGAAAGGCTGAGAGAGCTGGGACTGTTTAGCCTGGAGAAGAGAAGGCTCGGGGGGATCTTTTATATATATAAAAATACTATATATATAAAAACAAACTACCAGAAGGGAGGGTGCAAAAAAGATGGAGGCAGGCTCTTTTCATTGGTGCCCAGTGCCACAACAAGAGAGGTAGTGGGCACAAAATGAAACACAGGAGGTTCCTTCTGAATATCATGAAATACTTCTCTACTGTGAGATTGCCCAGGGAGGTTGTGGACCCTCCATCCCTGGAGATATTCAAAAGCCACCTGGATGCAGTTGTGGTCAACTGGCTCTAGGTGGCCCTGCTTGAGCAGGGTGGCCTCTGGAGGTCCCTTCCAACCTCAACCATCCTGTGATTCTTCTGACCAGATAGCACGACATTCATGCTAGCCCCAGTGAAGCTATTCCCTCATTTTTAGGAGTCTATGTGAATTCTAATCTATGGACTACTATGGCCTGCTAACTAAGGGAGAATCTGATTGTGTCCAAAGAAGCGTGGTGACAAAAATACCGAAAGAAGCTCTTTCCTTCTGTAAGACACCAAGGTACTTCTGAGATTCAGCACATGAAGAAAAGGTAGTTTTAGCTTCTAGAATATTGCAATCCATGCTTTATCAAATGTCCCTGGCAGGGATGTTAATTCCCACTTTGCTTGCGGTGCAAAAGCTGTAAGGCCAGCTGTTTGAATGATGCTAAAGCAGCCTTTTTATACATAGGCCTCTAGAGGAGAAATTTTCCCTAATTGTATACAGTTAAGATTTAACTCACCTTTTCAGTTTTTGCGTGGGATCATAATTGTGGACTGTTTGGCTTCAATTGATGACTGAAGTTGGATTTTTATTTGCAGTTCTTTAAGAAATAGTTTTCATTCTGATCTGGCAAATGGATTGCATTTTCATTTTATGTGTTACTCCAGCACTTAGGAGGGAAGCTGTTTGCCACCTTAGAGATAATAAATGTCATAGATGTTTGTTTCTAGCTGTCATAGATATTTGTTTCTAGTATCATAGACTCATAAGTCCATTTAAATGACAGGTTCTTCCTAACATGTAATAGGCTGCCCACTGTGTTTGGCTATATAATAATTGTTAACGTGATCCTCCGTTGAAGCAGAGAAGGGCTGCAGCTAGCAGTTTGAAATGTATGCGTGCATACTGTTAATCCAGCCTTTGTGTACTTACGTAGATTTTATACTACTCTTCACGTGATGTGTAAGGAGTCATGCTCTCCACTAAAAGAAAAGAGAATCAGGCTTTGGATTTTTTCTGAGGACAGCAGAATGATCACAGGAGGGTCTTGTTATGAATACAGTCTAGACACTGGGATGTTATTGGGAGCAAATACAATAGAGACTAGAAGTAATAGTAATGTCAACATAATAATTAAGTCAAAATAGTGCTTTACCAGCTGGACATGCCAAAAAAAAACCCCCAAAAACCATACTTCTCTTCTACACTTTCCTGCCTCAGGTTTCTAACAGGTGCCCAAAACCTACAGCTGATACTGGCTTTACTTCACTCAGAGATCACAACTTAGGAGAACAAAGCCTACTGTGGACCTGGAATATACATTAGGAACAGGTGAAACAATAGCTCTATCACCTGAATTTAGTCACTTTTCACTTCTCTGGCTTCTACTTGGACTTTTTAAAATCTACTCTTAATTTGCCATTGTGGTTGGTGAAATTCTCAGCACGTTTTTAACTACAGGCTTTTTAGAAATACCATGAATGAGCCACGCTTACTTTCTACAATATCGGACAAACAGCACGCACTTTGTGCTATTTAAAATGAAATCTAATCTCTTAAGTCTGAGTTCCCCTTAGTCTGAAATCCCTTGTTATGGGCCCGTATGGTGAGAGCTATGTAATCAAGTAGTTATGCCTGGATAGAGATTGCTTATGAGAGGAGTGATAGATGATTGCAAATAAGTCACAGCCTAATAATCCATGCAATTGGTTAAGTACTTGTGTTGCACTCACTGGTGTCAGACTCAGAAGCACACTAAGCACTGGCATGCACAGCCCCACCTCGCAGCAGTTCTCCAGCACTCTGCTAATCTATCTGCCAGGTCCTGCACTTTGCATTGTGGTGGAAACTAGCTACTCGCTGCTAGTTCTATGGGAAAGAGCAATTAATGTTTAAACTAACTATAAATGACTATGTTACAAGATATTTTGAAGTGTCCATAAATCAGTGGCTAAGCACTTCTGGTTTTTTTTTAAGCATTGCTTCAAAAGAGTTTCAAACAATAGTTTTTGCTGAATCTTACCCTGCTAGTGCATCTGTCCTTCCACAGGTAATTACGAAGACAGCAAATCTGAAGATAGCAACTTGCAGGATAGACTTATGTTTTCTTAAGTGCCGTTTAATATGTACAGGAATGTCAGCAATTGACTCTCAAAAGGATAATCTACTTCATTACCAAATGTAAAAATTATAAACAGAAGATAGATTAAAGTGCCTGTCAAGAGACTCTAACGTTCTGTAGTCTATGTAGAGCCCATTAACACTGCAAACCTGCCACGTCTATGCACTCTGCTGTGTCTGAAGGGTATATAGGGAAACAGACCTCAATAATAAAGGCCAGCAAATCTACTGTAGTATGTTTGCAGTAGTGATTAATTTGGTTTTAAGTCCCTCATTAGAGTATCCTTGGATACACCTTTCCTTTGGAGACGATCAAAAGACTACTTTGTTGGAAACTTTCCCATCTGTGAAGAAGAGTTCATGAGAGGTCCTGAACTTGGGTTGAGGAGGACTGGAATGGCTGTGCTGTACTGAAATGAGATTACTCTCTGATGCTGTTCAAGAGGATTTGTTAAAATAGCTTATGCATTTTGGTAAACTGTAGCTTCTGTACACATCTTCACCAGGCAGTGTACTTTTTCTGTAAACAAGCTGCTACCTACAATTTTTCACAGACTAAATGTAATTAGAAATATTTAAAATTAAGGAGGGATACTTGTTAGGCACCATAATAAGATCAGTTCCTAGGACATTAAAAATTCTGTTCTGTAGTGTGTTTTGCTTAATGGCAGCCAGAAACTTTAATATAGGGTTGAGTTTGCTCAGTGGAATCTCCCACCCTTCTCTAATATCAGGGTCTTCTCAAAACCCAGGAAATGGGCAGTTGAGAGTCATTCCAATACAATTCCAATATATATGGCCTTGGTCCACTGTATTAACTGCCTTTTTTTTACCATATTCAGTCCCATTCCTCATGGGGGAATGGAGTATCATTAGTTTGGTGGGCTTTTTCCATTCCAGGGTTTAAATTTCCAGGCTTATTTTCAAACTCCCCAGCACCACCATTCCCAGCTCCCTTAGATGGCAGCTCACAGTGACATGATCTCAGGCTGTGGTAGAGGGACAGGTTTTCTCCTGTATTTGTGCATCCTGAGATGAAGGCTGCAGATATGCTCTGGATCTGCATTAGCTTCATAATTCTTCCCACTCCTCAAAACAGCTCTGATCTTTCTCCTCTGTTCCTTCCTGACCCCTTGTAGTCTTTCCCTAAATAATTAAGATAATGATCAATCCATCTCCTTTTATGGAATGGAGATCTGCCACTTGAGGGGAACCTGTTCCAGTGTTTGACTATACCCTCTTAGTAAATAATAATTGGGGGGGGGGGGGGGGAAAGGTCCTATACATTTGTTGACTAATAATACATACTCTGAATATTCACTTTACCCCTCTTTTGGTAAAGCAAAATTATCTTCATTCCTTCAAAGCTGTTATCTTCAGTTACAGAATTTACTCTCGCACAGAAATCTCTGATGCCTATAGTGCTGCCTGTGCTATGCTAATTACTATTAGTCCTCAATACTTGTAATGCCCTAAGCCTTGGAAAAAGAATCACAGCAGGTGAGGGAGTGGAAGCTGTCAGGCCCGGAGCCCAGTAATGTAAAATATGTGCTACCAATCATAACATTTTATGTTGTGAATCAAAGGATCAAGTCCTATTTTTGTCGGATTATGAACCGTTATTTTTATTCAGATGGGATAGAAAAAAATCAAAGAAAAAAACATTGTATAGTATATCAAATCTGTTCATACTAATGACACTTCTATCCCTGTCTTTAATATTGCTATTAAAAGGGACTTAATTAAATAAAATACTTTGTGATTTATTGAAATAGCCTGTAATAGCTCAATGTGCTTATAGCTTCCTCTTGAAATTCCAAAACCACATTGTGCTAATGCAGCTAATGGAAAGTCCATCATTACACCACCTGTCTGTTTGTGATTTGCAAGGCCTATTAAGCCTATTTATCATTCAGCTGATAAGGAACAGAGAAGAAAGAATAAGGTTAGAATACTTTTCATAGAGGAAAATAGTATTGAATTACCTAAATCAAAGTTAGTAATGTACAGGCTCCTAGCGTTGTTCTTCCATTTTCAATCAAAAAGGCAGTAATTTAATTTGATGCTTAGATCTTCAGAAATATTTGTGGGTGAGACAAGTGTATTGGTTAAAATTTTCTCTCTATTAAATCAACAAAAGACTGCCATTTCATTTGATTTGGGGGGGGAAATATTTGATGGAAAAAACATAGGTTCCCCTTCAACAGTAGGGAAGTTACACAAAATCAGTCTTGGTTGGAATGAAAATAACTGACCTCTCAAAATGTCTCTCTTGGGTTGGTTGGTTTGTGTGAATGCCAGCATTCTTCCAATACAGGAAGCTTACAGATCCTTCTATGTTATGAAAAGTAGCTTCAGAGGAGAAAAACATAAAAGGATTAAGAGGAGGCAATTTAAATTCTAGAAATGCTTTTAAAATGTTACATAATTCAAAGATGAAAAGGACTTCAAGTTTTTAGTTCGGATTTCTATCTAGAGATGACACTAATGAACTTCAGTTCATTTTAGTGTTGCTGATATTTTGTTCCCATACTTGAGTGGTGTTATATACATGGAGAGCTACAAAACCCTATACCAAACAACTGGGCTGCTGCCTCTGTGCTATTATGTGAGTGAGTGTTGGTGAAGGTAGATTAGAACTGAAATGTTTGGGCATACTGCAAAGTTTTTTGGTCACTGTAAACAAATCGCCAGTCTCTACTATGCTTTAAAGGTCTTTGCTGCAACTCAGCCATTGATGCAAATGACAGCATGGTTTGCTTGCTCTGATACTGAGTTCCTGTTGTTCAACAGTGAGTCATCTACTGGGGACTCTGTATGAAGTTTCTACAACCTTTCCTAATGTCTGTAAAAACCCAAAATGAAAATTTAATTGGCAGTGCTGGTAACCGAAGGCAGCAGTGCTCCCTGAGGCCATGAGATAAAACCATAATTTCTCGGCATAAATGTTTGAGCTGTAAGAGTGAGACAGTTGAGCTCTACCTATGTACCCAAAAAACTGTTTGATTTGACTCGTCTTTTGGGAAAAGTTCCTCTAGCTAAATAGCATGAAGGAAGACAGAGTTACTCGTGTCAAGAAGATAGGATCAAGCTTTTAAAGTACTATTTGCTTCAACCCAGCTACTGAGGAAAATGCTATTTTCTGATGTTCTTTTGTATGTTCAGAAAGGAAATGGTTTTGCAACAGAGATATGAAATGAGAGAAAATGATGAGAACTATAATATCTTGTCAAATAGTCACTCAGTTTTTGAAAAAAAAAGTTTTGAGTAGTGTTATAAAGAAATACAGGCTTAGAAAAGAACAAAACCTGGAAATATGCTTTAAGAAAACTGAGGAAAATAAAAACAGGAAAGGCTTAGTGGAAAAATCCTTGCATGAGAGAACTTTATTCGATCTGGTATAAAATTGTGCATCAACATGCATGCAGCAGGGACAGTTCTTTTCTATTACTTTTAAATGTGAAGTGCCATTTAATTTTTTGCTGTCTTGTTTTTAGGAAAGTTCTGAGCAGTATTAACAGTATTAGATTAGGTTCTCCTTTTGAAAGGGAAAAACCCTCAAGTAATTCTGCCTTCTTTTTGTTACACCTTCCAAAATTATCACACATAAGAGTAAAGAAAGGAATGGGAGTGAAAATTATAATAGAGTGGGAGGAAAGATAAAACTGCTGAAATATAGGATTTTTCTTGTTAGAACTAAATACATCCAAATATATAATTTCTGGTGAGTGCTGAGTGTTGTGGGGTTTTTGTTTCTCAGATTATACCAGATATAATTCCCCTGTGAAGGTCTGTAGAAGGATGTTTATGAACTGTCTGGAATAAAACCCCTTGGAATGGAGCTTTAATATGCAGACTGGCAGAATCACTACTGTAGTATTGTTAGCTATGCTGTAGCTTGAATACCTGCTGTGGCAAAAAGCATGCTGTTTTGTACTATTCTCCTGTTTGTATATCCCCCTCATTTTATGGCTAGCTGAGCTACCTCAATTTGAATGAAGACTTGAAAGAACGGTTACCTGAACTTTGTGTAGACACACGAAGAACAAAAGTGGTTAACGAGTATAAGCCGTAATATTTTCACTTGGATTCTTTTTGTCATTTTTGCAGTGTGCATTCTGCTCCTGTTTTCCAGGTAGAACTAGCCAAGCATTTTTCAGGAAATGAAGTGGGCAAAGTGAAGCACTTGTGAAACTAAAGTAGTGGGAAAATGTGTTCAGTCACAGTTCTCTAGTTCTTTAAATCCTAGCATTTTTTTAAGGACAGATTGGAATGTTCCCCTAGAGTTTGATCAAAAAAGCAATTTTTAATTTGTTTCTGAAAAAAAAGAAATATTGTGGTAGGTTCTTTGAGAGTACCCTGACAGACATCCTTCCCTTTGCAGTCTGATAATCAAAGGGAATAGACTATGGGGCTTATCCAAGTCCGGAATGACATAGAGTAGGCATCTGTTTTGGATAAATTTTGGCTCTCCAGCAGTGCAACTCCAATGTAGATTTTAGTTTAAGTTAGAGCTTTTTCTCCTCTAGGATAGTACCTGTGGCTTGTAAGCAATTTCCACAAAGGTCTAGGCTACATGCTTAATTCTATACTTATCTATCAATAATCAACTGAAAATATAAATATAAAAAATAGGTTTTTATATATACACACACAGAGCAGAAAACAAAATAGCTACTAATATAAAGGAGGTAAGAAACAATTACAGAATGCTATAAAATCTGATTTAAAATTATGTATTGCTCCAGTAGGTTTATCTGGGAGAGGGAACGGGGGACTGTAATTCTCCTTTAGTTGCATAGATCAAATTGGAAAGATTATTTAATAATTATGTTTCAGAGTGTGTTAATTTCAGTCCTGTCTTACGTGAACAATATGCTATTCTATCAGCTTCCACCTCTACATCAAAAGTAAAAATGT
Source organism: Gymnogyps californianus (assembly GCF_018139145.2). Lineage (NCBI taxonomy): Eukaryota > Metazoa > Chordata > Aves > Accipitriformes > Cathartidae > Gymnogyps > Gymnogyps californianus. The sequence goes on along the minus strand of NC_059481.1, from coordinate 7,149,700 downwards.
CTTTTATCTTTAATAGCAGCAGAACACTTAAGCAAACAAAAACCCTAAAACTTAAGCATAGCCTCAACTCACAGGAAGCATGTAGGACCTAATCTTCCTAGGACACTGAGTGTAGTGACCCAATGCAGCAGAATGGCAGTGTCTGCAAGCCTTATGTAAATCACAGGGGTTACTTTCAAAAAGGTATGTAATCCTCTCTAGTTGTTAATGCAAAACATTACTAAAGAAAAAGGGTTGATAAGTACCAGTAGCCTTCAGAACTCTGTATGAATGGCTAACGCTGTAAGAATTCATGTAGGGTAGGAAACACAAGCAGAATAACAGATCTTTTTCCATTGTTTCTAAATTATTGAAGCTTACAAAGTTACTTTTCCAACCTCAGTAACATTTCACCCTCATAATGGTTAGAGATTATGTGACATTATTAACAGAGAATCATTATTGCTGAATAGTAGGGGGGGTTGTCTTTAAAAGTTCAAGCATACGTTCACTATAAGGCTCTTCAGGCGTGTTCCTGCATATGCCCACTTCACGTAATGCTGGAAGAGTCTCCTGAATGGCTTCAACTCCAAAATGGAGCAAAATGAAAAAGCAGTATTTTAATATGTAACCACTTTGTGATACAGTGTATCCAATAGAACTGTTCTTGCAAACTTACTGCAGTATCTCTTGAATTAAATAGGTAATGTGAGGGCATTCTACATTTCACTAGTCTGAAGACTAAAACCAGGTTCACGTCTTCTGTGGAAGCAATGGGTGCATGTTCAGCACAACAATATATATTTATTTGTCCTTCTGGAGACATCTAGTTGCTTTGATTCATGGGAATTAACATCATTAGACATCCAGAAAAACCCCCTACTCAATTCAGTTGGTGCTGTGACTGGTTAATTTTTATAAATTACCCAATCATTCTTTTCTTTTGCTTAAAATTGTTAATTAACCCCTGTATTGCCTATGTTGGTTGAGTAGGTTGCTGTAATTGTAAGGACAAATCACATTAACGAATGCTTTTATGTGAAATATGTGCCTAGCACATGCCTGTCTTAGGCAGTATTTAGTTGAATTGGATAGTCAGAACACTTTGACATTACTAAAGCTAATGAACTAGTCATTAACAAGCTACATTTGTACCCAAATGGATTAGAAGAATTGTTTAATTGTCCAGTGTGAACAATTTATACGTTGTCCCATAATAACAATTATTACTTAAGTGTTGACTTTGCTAAAACACTAGTGGCTTCATGATGTCTACATCTCAAAGTAATTGATTTTTTCTATTTTTTTTTTAGTTTCATTATGTTAAACACTATTTGTAGAAGGACTGACTGAATTTTTAGCAAATTTCTAAAATGTTCTCATTTTAAAAAGCCAAAAAGAATACAGTACTGAGAGGATAAGTTGTACAATGATGCATTCAAGGACAATGTTTTTCATGTAGAAAATAATATTCATGTTTTATATAAATCTGCTGAGAATGCATATACAAATAAATGACATGTATTAGCAGAGAAGTAAGATTTCTCTCATCTTTTTCATCAAGGTAAAATGTAATTTGGGCAAAAAATGATCTGTGAGATTCCAGGATGCTGTTATACAGCTGCTGAAGCCTCAGTCTTATCATAAGTGTTCTGTCATCTGTGAAAGTAAGACAGAATTTGGTCATTGATCATAGTTTATCTCTGATAACTCTGCAATTGGCAAATGTGCCTCATCTTCACTGCTATGTCATTCCATTCCACGTTCTTCAGGGGTTGAAATGAAGTAGTTCTGTTCATACTATATATCATTTAAGAAGCACTATAAGGTGTTGTATTACCTTCTTTTATAGTAGCTATAAATTATTTGAGATTATATTCCAACTTGGAGTAAGCCTACAACATCGAAGAGGTCTGTTTAGAGAACCTGTTTAAAAGGTACCTCTTCTACAGACAGCAAATGCACAATTCTGGAATTGTTCACTGAACAATTACTGTTATATGCATGACGAATGGAAAGTTGCATGCTGATGTCTTTCTGGCTTTGGCTACCTTTGCTCCTTAAGTGTAAGAGATGTTTTGTCATTACAAGAAATGTATCTAAAAACCAGAAGTCAGCCAAAAATATTAACAAGTTTGCACCAATGTGCAAAGTCTCAGGCCAAGTCTGCTCAGAAACAGTTACTGCACCAGAAACTGTGCTCAGGCAGTAGTCTGATGGAGGCCAGGGAGGATTAACCAGTTGTTAGATTTAAACAAAATCTTCTGAACTACTGAGTGATAAATAGGCGGGGGGCGCGGATAATGTAAAGGCCTTTACTAAACTTGGTTTCTCCTTCAGTGTTTATCCAACAGCTGTTCCCCTAAGGGACTCCCTTCTGAATTATTCAGTTCCACAATACAACATATACTCCTGCCTAGGGAATTGGAATATTTAGAAAAAAGTTGAAATAAGAATCCAACTAGGTCTCATATTCTCTGCAATGGAACAACTGCCTCCACGTTGCTCTTGGTATCTCAGGCCCAAATGTCCTTTCAGCTACATCAGTATAATGCTAAAGATATGTATGAAATTGTACCAGTATCAATGAGAGGTAAATCTGGCCCTTGCTATCTCTGGTGGTGCCAGCAGGAGAAATGCTTGTTGCTGCAGGGTGAAATAGAGGGCACCGAACAATCTGGCAAACTATAAAAAGGCCCCTTGGGAAGAAATGCTTTAACAAGAGGGAGATTTAAAAAAAAAAAAAAAAAAGGTATTAAGAATTGTGCTGAAATACTGGATTAAGAGTAATCCTAGCTGTACTCAAGCTGACCTTGTTAATTTTGCTAGTTCTTGGAGAAAGAAGCACAAAGCCTGAATGAAATTTCTCACAAATTCCTTTATTTGAAGGGCAGCAAGACAATCTGCTTAATTATTTTTGGCAGTTAAGATATGACAAGCTTTTAAAAAGCAGACTTAGTAACTAATACTCTGTTAGAGTAATTGCTTCTTTTGTACACCTCTCTATTTAATGTTTTTGTATTATTGTTTTTATTATAAAGCCTGCAGGGAGTTTTTCTCTCTGCCAAACCATTTTATATCCTTGGCTTACATTCCGCCTATATAATTTTTGCCAGATTTTCCTGTACTAGTCTCTGACAACCACCACAATTTCAGAAGGATGTGTAAGTTATTTTTTTGTATTTTTTTAAATTATCACCAAAAAAAATTCCATTTTGAGACATCAAAAAATGAAAACCAGAGGTTGGTGATTGAATAGAATTCTTCAGCATATTAAATAATTCTCATCTTGGCACTACCAACTCCACCTGTCATCCCTACAGACCCCAGGCCACTGTGGCTAGGCATGCTGCCAGCACTGTTCCCCGGGCAGCCATGGCAAAGTACTCTGCTCATTATGCACTCACTGATATTCCACATCAATTTCCTCCCTGCCCAACAGTAAGCTGCTTTTGAAAAGATATAGGTAGTATTCCTTTAAAAAGAACAAATGCCTCCTACCTGTCATCATATGGTACATAAGCAGACAACTGTTGAGAATTTCAGTCTTTCAGATAGAAGAAATGCTGTATGGGAAGTTACAGAAAATAATATTTTCCTTTTGAGGAAACCATCTTCTAGAAATGTGACTAGGTGCAATCATTTGAATAGATAAGATTTACTGTTTGTAAGAACAGTAAGAGAACCTTCTAAATGCATAAATAATAGTTTTCGGCTAGAATGGCCAGCATCTGTCCCATTGACTTGGCCACAATGAAGCATGTGGATTTTAGATGTCCTGCTTGGAGTGATCTGTTCCTTCCAAAGTATAGATCTGCTGAATCATAAGTCCAATGATCTTTTTTTGCACCTTCCAACCTAAGAGTATTAATTCTGATAAAAATTTAGCCATTTACTTTCTCACCATACAAAACCTGTTTTAAGGAGTGCCACATATCTGTATTGAATGAATACCCTATTTTAAAAGCACTTTGAAGAGGAAAGAAAGCTTTGTATGCTGTTTAAAAACAAAAACACATCCAACATTCAGAACACTGTCAAAAATTAAATATTGGATTTTTATACCACTTCAGACAGCTAAGACGAGCTTTTCACAGAACAAATGTCATTTCTTGACTTATTCCATACTTAAATTTTTGTTGAATGGGAAACTATAGTTTTGTGCATAAATAACCCACTTAGACTTACGACAATACAATTAAAGATTCTTAGTACACATAGCTAACAATTTTATAAAGACTTCTTCAAATATTAATTGTACATGAATCATAAATATATAAAAATTAATTCTGCAGAAGTTTTAATCTCTCCCTGAAGACTATTTTTTCAGAAAGTGTAGATCAAGACCTTCTCAACTTCTTTTTGTAGTAAATTATATATATTTCTGCCAAATTCTATTAAAAAAAAAAATTCCATATACTACCTAAGAATCCCACGTATCTCAGGGAAGCATGGAATTTATTCACATAGAATATTTTGAGTGATGCATTTCAGAAGAAATAGCTTCTGTTCAGACATATTTGTTTTAAACAAGCAATAATCTGTTGTACCTCAGAAAAAACACTTTTCTTGCCAGCCAGTATGTTGAAGTCAGAAAAAGAGTTCCCCTGCAATGCCTGGACAGAGATGAACAGTAGTGAAAGTTCGACTTAAAAAATAAACCTTCATCACAAGTGAAAAAAATTTAAAAATAAATAGCAAATTGGAGTAGGAAACATAAGAATAAAAAAAAAAACCTGACATAATTAAAATGCAAAAGCAAATGAAAGGGTCTGATTAATAACTATGAAATTTGGTTCTTCTCTAAACTTTTCAATCCTTACATAGTTTTCTACTTATTTGGCCATTTGTCGTCCTCAGCAGCAGGTTCAGCTATACCATTCTGCAAAGAGAAATGTTAGGTTTCTGGTTGACTTCCTTCAGAGCAGTGGGGTTTTTTAACCTTTCTCAATTTAGGGCAACTAAAAACTTCTGATGAAGTGTGGATCTTAGCTGTTTTTATGATGGGTATTTACACGGTGGAGTTGTCTGATATAATTATGCTAAAGCAGTTGTTACTTTTTCTGATGTGAGTCAGATTGATGCAATATTCTGAACAGAAGTGATTTCCTTAACTGGGTTTAAAAATCTGTATCCCTAGCGTAAGGAAAAATAATTCTTTAATTCTTCTCAAAGTGCGCACAGTGTAGCCTTAGAGTTCTAGAAAGAATGGCTGAAGAACGGTACCCCTATTACAAAAACTTCTTCTACCCGGCCATTGAAATTGTGTGACTGAAAGTGGGAGAAGTATTGGTTCAGGCTGTCGTGAGGCAGGGAGATTCATCCATCTTTGGATGAAGAACAGATAGTACTACAAAGGAAGCTCAAGAAAAGTGTTTTCTTATTTCCAAGGTAGGAAATCTAATTCTCTCAGGCACTCTAAAAAGAGGTTTCAGTCAAGTTACTTACATTTTATGATTCCTATGAAAACTATACACATTCAGAGAAATCATCAATTCATGCCATCAAAACCAAGAAAGGCTTATTTTCAGATTCTCAGTAATACATGAGACACTATGTTGAACATCAGTGGTGTGACAAATCTTGCCCAATATTTGGCCTTTCACAAGTGCTTTTACCTGGCATTTTTTTTTCTCTCAAGTATTTCTGCATGGTATGTTTGTTTATACAGGCAGCATTATGTTGCAGATCAATATTTCTTCAGGTTCTTATAAGTGTGCTCTGAATGTGCAATAGATTATTCTTCCAGAGTAAAAGGTATTAAAGAAAAAAAAATCAAAATGCTGCATCAAACTAAAAGTATTTAGCTGTTTTGTGGGTAGTGTAAAAACTTATTAAAGGTAGGTAGATGAGTCTGGGCTAATAAGCACTTAGAACCAGAAATTTCAGCCTCTGCATCAGAAGTATTTTGTATCACGCTTTGAACTTGTTAGCTACCTCTGCCCTCCCCAAGAAGGTTACAACACAATTAGAAAAATAAGCTGTAGCTAACTTCCACCTGTTCTCATTTTATTTAAATATCTGACAGCCTTACTACCAGCACAGATTACATGTAACAAACACATCTAAACAGAGAAGGTTGCACAGTGTACATGGCAGATAAGGCGTCTGCATAAAACATCCCTTGCTCTGCAGTTCAGTGCTTCTCTGCAATGCCCAAAGCTATCCAGGACATTTCTGGATCCTATAGTCTTCTCTGCCTTGATGGATCTAGGATTTAGGCTTACAGTTGCCTTCCCCCACCCCCAACTGACACACACACAAAACTTGAAGCCAAAATAGTGCTTTTCTTCAAGTTCTTTCTCATTTGTAAGTTCAGATAGACAAATTCATCTAGTTTTTAAACTATGGGAGACCACCTAATAGTTGCATGGGGTAAACTACATTGGTGTAAAATGGTCATTTTGTGTTTGTGCATCCTTTGCAGCAGAATGTGTTTATTTTTAAAATACCAGGCTAATGATTTCCAATTTAAGTAATTGTGTTTCAGTTTCATCAAGACTTAAGGCTGTTGACTTTAATGAACATGAAAACAGTGTGTTTATTGCTACAGCAGAGCTGTTGATGTTGTAGGGGATCAAAGCAGAAATATTAAATAGCATAGAAATAAATATGGTAGACGTGACCAAATGTGAGTTCATAAAAAATGCAAATGGAAGCCAAGTACCATTTATCTCGGTCTGTTTCTGGACTACTAGCTCTAACACATAACTCCCTGTAGCAAGAAAGTTCTGCATGCTGCTTATATGGTTTGTAAAGACTTGCTAGCTTGCAATAATGAAGATTGTTTTATGAGAGAAGTTTTTTCCTGTGTTTGATCCTAAATACGTCCTGTATTTCATCAGTGGTTACAACAAATTTGTGCTATAGTAGTGTATGATGCTCAAATAAACAAATGGCAGCAAGACATTTTCTTTCTTCAAGTCTCCTGCTTTCAAAATGGACTTGACCAAAAAAAAAAAAAAAAAGGAGCAAAAAGGTTATAATAGCCTAATAAAACTTTCAGTGTGCTCTGCAAGTATAGATTTCCAGACAATGATGTCATTTTCCTCACTTTACTCTGCCTGTTGTTGCTCTGAAAACCTAATATAGAACATTTATTTATTTAGAGTTATTTAGAGAAGGTTAGAGGTATTTAGGAAGATTAGAGAAATGCAGAGGATCATGGGGGCTAAGTAAGCAAAAAGGAAAGGAAGGCAAATATGTAAATGTCAGTGGAAGCGCACCTGTGCTGGTGGAAAATACTACACTGGAGAAGAGGATATGAATTAAAATAAAAAATATGATACCAGTATCTGCAGGTTTCTGCTTGCAATCTAGTCCTGCTGTCTCTCTGTCTGGAGCAAGGGGACAAAGTGGCAGGGACTTCAGTATCATCAGAAGGCTGCTTCTGCTCCAGGTCATTTAGTCTCCAAAGGAGGAGGATGAGTTTGACAGACCTGTTTCAAAACTGCAAGTACATTGTAGCTGTATTAGATGTGGGTAGGTGGGTAATACTGTGAAGCAGGTTTGCCTGCCTTAGAAATCAAAGTTGAAGCCCTGTGTTACAAAGGAAGGACTTCTTGTGGCAAATAGATTTGAGATATTAAGAAAGTCTCTATATTACAGTCTAACCCTTAGAGTATTGCCAAGGTCAGTGAGTGATTTGCTGTGTAATTGTTGGCTGTAGAAGTTTAAGGTTGCCCGAGGGTTGTTCCAACTTACACATGCAAGTTTTCCACAAATGTGACAAAACTATGTGACTTTTCTGAGTTGTTTCTTCATCCTACAATTTTTTTTTTGTACGTTAGTATACAGTTTAACCCTTTCACATCTGGCAAAGCTGCTAAAGTGTATGTGTCTAATCATGTATGGTCAGTTGCTACATAAAATACTAAACTGTGACTTGCGATTAATTTGAATGTGTTTCAGATACAGACAGCCAATTTTGCCTTCTGATTTTCAGCTGCATTTCATAAAGAACTGTCTTGAGAAAATGATCCAATGTGTTGGAGACTGATTTAGTAAATCTCAATAGCAACTTCATATGAAATAGATGGCCCTTAAGAGTTATCATTTCATCTAAGGACCAAAGTTATTTTAATAATCCTGAACTTCAGCTCACCTGAGTTTCTATGCTGAATAGTCTTTCTGATTACTTCAGCTATCTAAACTAGAAAAAGCTGTGTTTGTGTAGTGTGGGCTTTAACTAAATTGGTATGAGCAGCTCAGCTGGCCTTTAACTTATTTAGATTACCTACCCTATGCCTCTGAATAAAACTGGAATCTCAGCCACCAAACACTAATTTCTGGTTCTCCAAGAAAGATCCTTTTGCCCTGTGTTTAAAACTTTACTCATCTACAGATGACAACTAGAAAGACTGTGTGCTTTTAATAAGCTAGTTTCTAGAAAGTGTATCTATCCAACTAAATAAGAGAGTTTTTCTTGTCTTTAAATCTTTGAACCACACTTTTTGGTTAATTTGGAAATCAGTGTTATTGCTGCTTTATTTTTTGCCAGGTCCCATTTCCAAATAGTTATGATGGAACCAATAAAAGTAGGACTCGTATCAACAGAAAAGCCTGTGTAAAAGGAAAAACATCAATAAAGATAAGACTTGGAAAGTTTTTTCCTAGTATCTTGATGATTTTTACTTGGTAGCGATTGGAAGTCTGTTAGTTTTTTCCCTTTATCTTTTCAGGAATGTGTACATGTCTAACAAGAATAGGCAGATCCCCACAAGCAGATTAATTTCTGATTCTACATCCTTTACCAGAAAATCCACAATCTCAGCAAGATACTTAGGGGAGAGACTATTTTTTTTTTTTCATTCTAAACACTTTAAATCACTTACCTGTAAATCCAACAAATTAATTTCTTGAAAGTTTTATTTCTTGAACCATAATAAGAAGTTTTGAGATGTTTTTCTCAGCAAATTACGTCTTTGATTTCTATTATATTAAAAAAAGTAACTCATTTTTCTTTCAGTAAAGGAAATAAAAACCTACTTGCAAATGCTTAAAATGATTCTTCAGCTAAGCCACTAAAATCCAGATGTAATTTTTAATGAAATGTTGATATTGTGCACTATTAAAAGTGATCACATTAGGTTTTATTTGGGGCTTTTAGCTACTTAATTTCTACAGTAGAAAATAATCCAATAGACTCTGGCCCTGTGAAGTCCAATCATTTTAAGAGACAGTACGAAGTAGCTAATTCTACCACATTTTTTTATTCTTGGCAGTGGGAACAGTAAGGAATCTGATCACCACTACCAACTGGTAGTGTATATACAGCAGTGTTGCACATTTTAAAGTTTTATAGAAGAAAAGTGGTATGGTTTAATGCACCAAACAAACTTCTGTCCAAAACTTCTTGTATGATATTGGATATATATTTTTCCATGTTTTAATTTCTTAGACCAAACTCCTAATTAAGAATAGTTTTGCTAACTTTTGCTGATGCTTGAACAGAAAATACCAGGTACTTCTTCATTTTATGTAATTTTTTAACTTTTGCAGAGTGATTACATTTTCTGCCAGGCCAGGGGAGAAAGTTTAAAAAAAAAAAAAAAAAAAACAAAAAAAACCCCAAAAAAACGGTTCTAGCTTGCCTTCTGTAAAACCACAGGACAATCTGCTTTTCAGATCCAAGACACGTACCCAATTTCGACTTTTAAGCAGTCATAAAATGCAGGGCAATTATCTTGATTTCAGTGGTGTCTTTAGCACTCCAGGACATTCATCAGGGCAGCCAATCACATGGAGGAAGTAATTCCAAGGTAGGTATATCTGAAGAAGAGACCCAGACTATTTTCAGATTAAAGCATGGAAATGGAGGTTTCTTTCATTTTTATCTGCAAAGCTTTCCTGTTTAAAACCCCTTTGGCTTACATATGGAAGTAAATCCTGTGGTTTTATATATGCTTAAATTATGTTGTTAAAGGATGCTATTTTTGTAAAACCAACTAATCTGTGATTATCCTCTGTGTAGAAACATAAGGAAGCAGAACAATAACAATGGGTGTAAAGTAATGGCAGTTACTTCTCTTTATTATCTCCTTCAGGTTTACTGTCTGGTTAGGGTAACAGACCACCAATACGTAGGTACAAGATGGTGCAGAAAATAGCTGAAAAGTTCAGGGATCCACATATAACTCCAAGTCCTTAAACAGACAAGTGAGAGGATCGTTACTCTGTGTACAATCACCCCACCAAGGGCAGCGTTCTGCGGCCTGCAAGTGGAGATGTGACAGTTCTCTTTATTTGTGTTACCTCTTGAAAACAGACTTTGTCTAGGCATTGGTTTATTATAGCGCTCTTGATGATTGCGAGGTAGATGCTCTTGATTTTAATATATCTGTTTAAAAAACTTTCATAAATAGGCACTTACATTTCAAGCACAGAAGTAGAGCTTAGTCAAAATCCACTGATCTTCACGGTACTCTTTTTATGTTTTTATTCATAACATTTTTGTACCCAGAATCAGTGTGCTTTGTGAACTCTTCAGTCATTCACTTCCACAGAAAAATGCAGTAAAAGATGGGACTGGTAGTGATGTTGTACATATGATTTGCAAAGTGAAAACTTGTCTGTAAAAACACAATGGATACTTTTATTAGTATAAAAGGGGGGGGGGGGATGATTTTTTTTTTAGGTTCATTGCTTAGCTGCAAGTCTATCAGAGACAGTTGTCCTATTTTAAGAAAAATGTTGAGTCATCAGGAAGCAAAATAACACTGAAGACAGCAGTGCCACTGTAAGGGTTAAACAAGTCTACAGGCTTAACCTTATGATCCTTTCTTGTATTGGTGGGCACTGGCATGTATGGTCTTGTTGTCTTTGACACATTTTAGTATCTGCTAGCAGGATTTTTTTTTCTTATTTTCAAATTATAAAGCTGATAAAGCAGGATACTTCCTGCAAGGTGCTGATTACAACTGAACGTTGTATATAGATAAAGCAGCCTTTATTATTTGCTGTCTTGCCCTCCTTTCTCTCCCTGCCCAGTACAACTTTTTGGAAGATAAACTTAAGGAAGATTGATTGCTGAGTGCAAGGAAATGCAAACTTCTTTTTTAATTTACTGAAATACCAGTTTCTGTTGCATTTGAAATTTAATGTTGTTATATGCTTAAAAGTTGGTGTGTGAGAATATGTTGCTCTTCGGTTCTGCCAGTGATACAGACTTTTTATTTAGGTGCTTGTATCCATAAACCAGGTTCATTACTTCTGTAAAAACTGGGTATGTTGGGTATGGTTCCTGGTAATCTGAGATACAGTAAGTTGGAGTGCCTTACAAGTTATTTTCAGAACAGGTCAAATTGTAGCCATGGAAAAGGATAATTAATTTTTAAGATAGGTGCCAAGAAATAATGGTATATTTACCATGTCATTTACTTAATTTCAAATAACAATTGCAGAGACAAAGATGCATGAAATTCGCTAAAGTTGAAAGTGAGGTAGAATAAATACAAACTTCGATCCACCAATATAGTTTCTAGTATGAAGCATGAAGCTGCCTTCTGAACTGGTTGGGAGCCAGTAAAGACTGACAGTAATGAGACAATTACCATAGAAGTGGGATCATTATCATGCTGGCTTCTGAGTTTTCATGTTTTTAATAGGCTAGTAATAAGGTCTGCTATGTAGTGCCCTTCTGGCTGCCTTCAGGAAATTATCAAATTATTTGTTAAATTAAAAATTAGTATATTACAGTGTTCAAATATAAACATGGCTACTACAAAGCTTTTGTAACTACAGTTCTGGAAGAAATTTCAGTACTGTATCTCACTTTAAGTTACACTCAATGATATGGCATTGAAAAATACCAGTGAAAGTATTTTAAAAAAATCTCTTCAGCAAAATAACTTCATTTAAAGTTAGGGACAATAATACTTAACCAATTTGCTCTCAAATCATTCTCCAACAAATCCAGCAACTGGGAGCCTTCAGAGAAAGCTAAGAAGTGTATCCAGAGCTATTTCAGATCTTGAGCAATATCTATTACACCTGAATGCTCAGGAAAACTGGAGTGATCAAGATGTGATCTAAACTCCTGTGGATTCCTACTGGAAGCCAAAATAGTTGTTTTCTGGTAGCCTAGTTTGCCATATTGGAAGCAGTGCACACATTGATTACCTGAGAGCTTACCCACCTGTGAGGCTCATGGACCGCAGATGAGCATGTGGATTTGCAATGCCAGATCCTCCTCTGGACTGCCCGCAAATGTGGATTTTTTTATATGTGCCAGTTAGAAAGTCCTTGGAAATTAAAGTAAATTGCTTTGTACTTAATACATACAATAGTATCAGCACAGGGAGTTAGCGAGATGTAAATTCACACCCCAGTGTAATGTGTCCTAATTTCTCCAAGCCCTAGGGCCATCTTACTCCTGAATGAGAGCACCCAGATAGAGGTTTAAATGCATTTGTTCTTCATAACGTTTCTAATTGTCCTGCTGTTGAATAACCTTAAGCATTTCTGGCTGGTCAGGGAATGAGCTGCTTAATCATGAAGACTGCACAGGTTCAGTTTGGTCCTGGGTTTTGTTTTGTTTCTTTTTGCTAGCCCCTTTCACTCTGTTTGGCAGAATATTATAACATAGACCCTTCCTTGACTTTGAAAGGTATATTTTGAAGTAACGTTTCCAATGTTGGATAGCGAACAGCTCTACTTGATTAAAAACAAGTAGAACTTAGTTTTAGTGTGAACTGGTATGAACAAAAATTCAGTGTAATCTACTACCATACATCCTCACCTGCCTTCATCTAGCTGTCCCACCTGGGCTTTCAGATGGGATGTAGCACTCCTGTGCCAGCAATCAATTCAGGAATATCAGTTGAGGCTGAGTATTGGGCCAAGGGGGTGTGCGTGGTGGTGTTTTGTTTCTAACTGACTCCCATTCTGTTCATGCCCAGTCTGAGAAACTAAGACGTGGTACGCTAACTCTTCTTTTGATTACTAGTAGTATTAATTTAGTGCTATTCTGCATTAGAATAAAAACTTGTAGCAAAACAGTTGTCTCTTCAGTGTAGAGTTTTGTCAGGTGCTTTTTTGATCTGATTAAAATATTATTGCACGTGTGCTGGAGCAGTATTTTAGCCATGTTGGGGTGACAGCACTATCATCTGCTATACTAACCTGTTTTGTGGCACGGACAGCAATTTAAAAGCAGCAAGCACTGCTTTTTTTCTGTTACAGTAAAACATCTGAATGTTGTATGAAAAGAGAGGGGACTTAATCTTTTGACACCTTCCTGTCGAGGCACACTTCCCCACTACCACCTCCCCAGGAAACAAACTATTTTATGCAAAGAAGAGCTCTTGAAAGAAAAGAGAAAGGACCTCATGAACAAAGACTTAAGCCTGGTTTACATGCGGTAGTTGGGATTTTTTTTTGGTACAAATATTGCAGTATTACAGGTGTGTAGACTACACATACCAATTCCTGTATAAAAAAAAAATAATACTGCTACAGCCAACTATAGTGCTACAAACATATTAACCCTGGAACTATACTGCTATAGAGTGAGATGATGGTCTTGGTTTTGGGTTCTGTTGGTGTGTTTTTCATAAGTAGGCCTTGGTGTCTGCAGGCAATAGGTTATCACTGTGATTCCCCTGCTGCAGAAGACTGGCTTTTAAATGTGCTTCAGGTGTTGTGGGGAGCCTTACCATGCTGGACATTGTTGTCATGAGCAGCAGCAGGGCAGGGAAGTTTTCATAAATAGAGGCTCATTCCGGTGGCTTTTATATTTCTCGTAATAAGGATGCTGCAAGCTGAGGCTTGGTTATAGTTCGCTGTGGGGAAAAAAAGAAAAAAAAAAAGGTTAAAATGACCCTGAGCATTGTGCCTTTTGCATAAGAAGTAACTCTTCCCTTCCGCCACTGCTGGACGCTATCATACAGCGCCAGGGGCGGGGGCACCGGCTGCCAGGTGCCCCTGCTGCACAAAGCCCAGGTGGGAGAGATTTCTCCCTCAGGGGCTTGGCGCACAAGGGTCCGGCCCCGAGGCCGGGGGCAGGCAGGCAGGCAGATGGAGGCTGCCGCCTCCTCCCGCACGCCGCGGCTCGGCGCTGTCCTGGTGCTGCTGGCGCCCCGGGCGGGGCCGGGCCGCGCCACCGAGTCCCTCGCCTCGCACACGCCGCTATCTCCGCAGGGCCGCCGGCGGCCGCCGCTGATCCTCCCGCCGCTGCCTCCGCCCGCCATTGGCCGTAAACAACCCTTCCCCCTTCCCCCCGCTGCCTCTCCCCCTCGCCTCCTCCCTCCGCGGGAGAGACAGGAGCCGCGGCGGGCCGGAGAGCGGGGCTCCGGTTCTCCCCGTGCGTGCGCCCAGCCAGCGGCGCCGGGGCTGGGCCGGGGCCGCCCCCGCCGGCGGCTGCGGGCGAGCCGCGCCCGCGCGCTGCAGCCCCGCAGCCCCCCCACCCCCCCGCGCCTGCAGCGGGGAGAGGAGGCGGCGGTGGCGGCTGCCCCTCTCCCGCCCTGCCCTGCCCTGCCGCGTGCTGCCCGCCGGCTGCTGCCCTCCGGCCGGGGGCGCGCGGGTCGCCCGGGCGGCAGGGCAGCTCCTCCTCCATGCGCCGCAGCTGCCCGCCGCCCTGCAGCGCCCGCGCCCGGCTGCCCCGCGGAGCGCGCCCTCCCCGCCGGGCGCGGGGGGGCAGGAGGAGGCGGTGCTGCCCGGCCGCGCCGTGAGGGGCCCGGCGGAGGATGCCGGTGGGCGGCGGCGGGGCGGCGCGGCCCCCCGGCGGGGCGCGCTCCCTCAGCCCCACCGCGCTGTCCCGCAGCCTGTCCCGCTTGCGCGAGCACCGCGCCCGCTCGCGGGCCATGCTGACCTTGGGGGTCACGCAGATGGTGCTCGGCTGCCTCATCGTGGCCGTCAGCTTCGCCGCCCTGGCGCTCACCACCTCGGCCCGCGTCCGCCACTCCTGCCCCTTCTGGGCCGGCTTCTCGGTGAGTCGGGGGGCGCGCGGGAAGGGGGGTGGGGGAGGCGCAGCCACGCGCCCCCGCAGCCGTTGGCCGGGCCCAACGGTCGCTGCGGGGCGAGCGCCGCGGGGCCGCCAGCAGCGCCTCAGGGCTGCGAGTTCGCGCCTACAGGTGGGACGCGGGCGGCAGCAGCGGCGCTTTCGGGCCTCGTCCCTCGCCCCCCGCGGGCGGTCCTGAGGAGCGGGGCCGGCGGGTGAGGCTCCTTCCCCGCTCCTCTGCGTGTGGGCGCGGGGCCACCGGGCAGCGAGGCGCTCAGGTGAGGGATCCTCGTTCGGATGCTTCCTCCGCCCCGGCCGGTCTCTCAGCCCGCCAGCGGTGTGACGGGACTTCGTTGCCTCCTTTGGAAGGGTTAGCCAGGGTGGTTTGGCGTTTTATCAACAGCGTCGGTGAAAGTTGGGATAACAAATTAACCTTTGGCGTTGCCTTAGTGGCTGGTATTTGTTTCACGGGCTGCTGTTGCTGTCCCTGGTGTCTTTTGTATTGGCTCTGTCTTCGATGCTGTCTGAGAGTTCACCTTGAGCTATGGCCGTTTCTCAAGGTCTCGGCGCGGGGTTGTGCTCGGACGCAAATTCAGCCACCAGCTATGTTGTACTGAAGGTAATAAAATGAGATGAGCACAAGTTTTGAGGTACACAAACAGTATGGAAGACCTCTCTGCTGAGGAGAGTGCAAGTGCACCAGGAGGGCTGGAAAGGCCTGTGGCTTTGGGACACCCAAAAGTCCTGCCATGAGAGAAGTTGGGATGAGCCCACTGGGAGAAGCTGTTGGTCCCACAGGACTGGGTATCTGAGGGAAAAGCTTGTTTATTCTGAACGCAAATGCCCAAATCTGGGTCCTCCTGACTTCTCTGCGATTTTCTTGTTGACTTTCCATGGTATCCTGCTAGCACAAGGAAAAAAAAAAAAAGTTGATACTCTTCTCCACTCAGGTGGCCTCAGTGCCGATTATCAGTGTTTACATGTGTGTATGGATACAATGCACACATGGGTGCGTTAGTATAATACTGGTTTATGAAGGTTTCTCTCATAAGCAGTGAAATGGGACTTGACAGTTATGAAGAATTAGACATTTCTGAGGGTACTAGTAACAGAGTCTGTGTTATTGGTGAAGATTTGCTTCATTTAATTTAATGTGTTATTGGTTTCAAGTATGTCTTTTCAGCTCTTTTAACGGACCAGAGAGTTTTCAGCTTTAAAAGTGCTTGTTAGAAACCAGAACAGTTAGATAAATGATTTGGGTTATTCAGTTCTGAGCATGTGGCAGAAATGGTGTAATTTAAAAAATAACTGTTTAATATGCTCTTATGCAGCATGTTACTCTAATTTTTTTTGAGTTCTTCAGAGCAGAAGAGTAGTTTTGGATTAATTATTTAGATACTCTTCTTGATTTCACCAGGATTTTTTTGTAATCTTGAAAAGAAACATCAGTTTACGCTAGTAGCCTTGATATCGTAGTAATCGCTCTTTTGCGTTTGAACCTCTGCAAGCTAATATGCAACTATTTGTTGTGATGAGGTGTGGATTTTAAATTAAGAATCTGGCTGCTTACATATTAATGTGCTACTAAAACAACACAGCTTAGGCAGACTTGGTTTCTTATCTTGACAGACCAAGCAGGAATGTAGACAACAGATTGTGTGTTCCAGTAAGCACAACATTTTCAATAATACCTTTTTTCCCCAGCGCCTGTAATCTTCGTGAAAAGAGACTTCTGGGGATTATCAGTATGCCCTAAGATACGCTGTTTTTCTGATTGTGGATGCCTTCTACTCTTCTCTCTGTGCAATGTAACCCATAGAAAAGTATATTTTCCAACTAGATTTCATGAATGTTACTTGTTCATCATAGAGAAGAAAGCCATGATTCCAGCCTGTGGTGTGAATTGGTAGAAGGCACAGGGAAGGTATTGCAAGACTGTTGACTAGAAGGCCTTAATTGTCCTGTGTTATCATAATGAGGCAGGTATACATTGTTTCCTAAATTAAGAGCTTTTTGAAAAAATAATTCTACCTTATAAATGATCTATCAGAGCATGAGAATAACTGTACTCTCCTCCTAATCTCCTTATCTCTAAGTCTCAAGAAATAAGGTAAAAATAGAGCAGTTTTCAAGTATGGTGAGCCTTAAAGAATTTTTTGAGGCCAAGTTCGTTGCTTACGCAGCCTTTTCTAAAAGCCTTTTGAGGTATTTAGTGAGTTCAACAAAAACTAGGTATATTGTCACTCACAGCTGAAAAATATTTCTGTGGAAGAGTAAACATTTTTAGCTTGCTTCTGGAAAATACAATTAAAGAAATAACTAAAGGTGGGTTAAGTGACGTGAGGAAAAAAAAATGGAAGTGTCCTTTCTCTCTTTACTTGGTGCCAAAATTAGGCATAAATATTCACTCTCTTCAAACTACTTCCCCACCCCAAAGTAAATAACTGAGTTGCTTGATGGTCAAGTAGCAATCCTAAACCTTTGCGGGGGGTGTGTGTGTGTGTGTGTGATTATACTGTAGTTTTTACTCATTAGAAACGCACATCCTAAAACAGAGTAGTCTTGGTATTGGTACTTCCAGCATTTTTTTTGACACCAACCGCCCTGTCAACGAAAATGGAGGCTGAAAAAATTTGCTAAGAATCTTTTAAATGTTTTTGAAAATAATTTCCCATGTGTGTAACATTCCAGCTGATATTTAAAAAAAAAAAAAAAAAGGGCTATGGGCTGCATATTACACTCCTCACAGAAAATTCTCTAATCAAATGCAAGGAAAGGTTCTGATTTCTTGCTTTCTTTTTGGAATCAAATCAAGTGACTGTACCAGCAAGAGCTTATTTAAAGAACATGGCACCATAATTTCCATAAAACTTTGAAGAATTCAGAGCTTATTTAAGCATCATCCCATAAATTAAACCATTTTGCTTTATCTTATCTTTTATAGCATCATATTAGGAAGAGAAAAAATATTTTCATATATTTTATATTAAGATATTTTAAGGTAATTAATGAGAGCCAACCTCACACTGAGCGCAAGAGAATTTGGGGGTTAGATGGGCAGGCACTGGTTTATTCTCTGCATAGGCAGAAATCATTGGCAAGATCTTACAAACTGTGGTGAAATGCTAGGCAGTTTGTTCCCATGGCAGTCTTTCATTCAGGAGAATGGCAATGTCATCTTCACATTCTCTCAGTTGGGTAAAAGTATATGCTTTTTCGTATAAGGTAGATGAACATAAGTGTCTTTGATCCTTTTAAGAACGTGAAGAACTGAATATTAGCCTAATTTTGATCATGGAAGAATAGGTCTCAAAATTAGTCTGTTCCGGTAGATCACTGAAACTTTTCCCAAAAGTGTAAGCAGTGACAAGGTTCTTTGTCTCTCCTGTAGGTCCATAGTTGCTTGAATATGAGAAAATATTTCTTCATTCTTTGCCCTTTAGAATCTAAAACATACACTGATTAGTATTTTACAGGCTTTGTACATGCTCAGATTGATTGTAATGCTTCAGCTAAGCGCGCTTAATGTTTATGGTTACTGTATCAGTGTTAGGACACTAGCGAACCACAGGCCTCATAGAACTATGTTAGCGTGACTACAAAAGCAAATCTTACTCTCTGCAGTCATTTCTTGAAATTATTTAGAAGTTGGCAATCAGATATTTATCCCCACCATGACTTGATCCCAGACAGCATTCTGAGAAAATTATCAGCCTCAGAGACTAGAGTTATCTCTAGCATAAGAAAGCATTAATGAAATTGTAAGTTAAATCATAAGATTACCCAGGTTTCTAAAATCCTACCTTGGCACTAGAAATCTTAAAAGAACATAGAGCAAAGTACAAGCTATCTCTTCTTTTATATATAGTTATTTGACAACAGTTGTATTCTTGTGTAGAGCGTGTTGCTGGAAGATCTTCTGCTGCCTCTCCTTTTTATTAAGTTTCTTCTCAATTCTACCTCTTTTCATCCATATCCCATGTTCAAAACAGATGAAGTCCTCTGGTTTAAAAGCAGCTTTCATATAGTATGTCTTCCAAGTTTGTGACGTACGTACTTTTTTTGTGTTCTTTGAAAAGGGAAAGAGATATATAGGGAGATTGTCAAGGTGAATTCAGACCCAACTTCTCTCTCATGGAAAATGTGAAATACATTATATACTTGTCTGCATTATTAACTGAGAAAGCAGAGCGTAGAGCCTTTTCTGTATTCTTCAATGACATTGTACAAAACAGGTTTAAATCCCTCAGATGATGCATAAAGGAGTTAACTTTCAAAAGCTTCTACCAGTCTGTGACCCTGACTGTTCCTCATGTGCAGCAGGTTGTTTTAGTATGTTCCTATGCAGAGTCATTGTGGAAGTGAAGGGGAGATTACAAGAAAGATGATTTGTTAGCGGTTGTGAGTGTTTATCTCTTCTCCTCCATTTCAGGTACAGATTCTTTTTCCTTCCTCCTTTCCCCTTTTTGTTTTCCTTTTGGGCTTTTCCATTATTGCTTGTGGATAGTCAGGTGAAATAAAGGAGGTACTAGAGTGATAGTATTTGTAGCTCAGAGGAATGAGCTTTAGTTTGCATGAAAAGCCTGCTGCCAACAGAGTCTGTTATTGTGAGAGTAGAGCTAAGCTGTTTGAGAGAAAGTAAACTTACTGCTATTATTGAGTGATATATATTGTATATACTGAACTTGTAAAGTCTGCTAACACATCATTTATTTGTCTCGGAGCTGATCATCTCATATCTAGGACTTAAATGGTAGCTTTCTTGTCTGCCTGCTGTATGTATAAATGAAACTCTAGCATGGTGTCCTGGTTTCGGCTGGGACAGAGTTAACTCTCTTCTTAGTAGTTGGTGCAGTGCTGTGTTTTGGATTTAGTGTGAGAATACTGTTGATAACACTCTGAGGTTTTAGTTGTTGCTAAGTAGCGCTTATCCTAAGTTAAGGATATTTCAGTTTCCCATGCTCTGCCAGCAAGCAGGTGTACAAGAAGCTGGGAGGGAGCAGAGCCAGGACAGCTGACCCGAGCTAGCCAAAGGGGTATTCCATACCGTAGAACATCATGCCCAGTATATAAACAGGGGGGAGTTGGCTGGGAGGGGCGGATCACTGCTGGGGCATCGGTCAGCGGGTGGTGAGCAGTCACATTGTGTATCACTGGTTTTTTTTCTTTCCCTTTTTTTCACTCTTTTTTTTTGTTGTTGTTGTTCTATTCCTTTTCATTACAATTATTATTATTATATTTCATTATTATTATTATTGTTAGTATTGTATTTTACTTTGGTTATTAGACTGTTCTTATCTCAACCCACGAGTTTTACCTTTTTTCCTCGATTCTCCTCCCCATCCCACTGGGAGCAGGAGGGGAGTGAGGAAGTGGCTGCATGGTGCTTAGTTGCTGGCTGGGGTTAAACCACAACACATGGATATCAAGTAGTTTTGATCAAAATGTCCATCACAACTCTGAGTGTGCCACATGCTTCTCTATGAGAGTATATAGTATGAGTTGCTTGTTTTGAGTACCCCTGGTTATCACAACTTGAGTACTTAACCTACAACTTTCTTAGCTGAAACTCAATTTTTCTAGAATTTGCATAAATCATCAGAAATGTTCCTGAACATCTGTTGTAACTACAGAAAGGCCATTAGCTGTCTGGGTAAGATTATCTGACCAGATCCCTTCTCTGTAAATGATTGTTCTAATGGTAGATTTCAAATCTGTGGACTCCATGACCATGATGATTAGTTTATTATGGACAATTTGTCATTCTGTGAAGTTTGCTACTGGTTCAGACAATGTTCTGTATCTGTAAATATTCAAATTGTTTCAGGCTTCTTTTGGAAGTAGTTCGTATTGCTGTTTTGGGAATTGAGTAGGTAAATTTCTGCACTGAAAAAGTTTTCGGGAGACTTATCAGACCTCTGATGCAGATTATCAAATAGGGTTGGATCCAGGGGGCAAATGAAATTTATTTCCTTATGTGGCTGTTGAAGATCTTATGTCATTCCTTAAAGATGATGCACCCCACACACTAGAACAGTTATCTCAATGTTTCTTGCTTCAGGTTGATGAAACTTAGAAGACCAGGAAATGGGTCACCTCAGAAATCCTACAAGTGATTTGTTAACCTGTCTTTTGCCTATTCACAGTCTCCTTTCCAATAAATGAGTGACTACTAGATCTGGCTAACAATTCATGGTAGGTTTTAGCCAGTGTGATAGTCACAAAATAAGAGCAGCTAGATTGGATGATAAATTTGAGAAAGTAGTACTATTATGTTTGACTGATCACTGTTAACTCCTCACTTAAGAACTGCAATATGCAATAACGGTTTTAGTTACCTGCAGTGGAACCTCCAGTTATATATACTTGTAAAGGAATTACACAAACTCTGATTCTTTGAGACTGTCTACTGCTGTGTCCTTTAGTTAGCCCACCATCCCTGTTTTTTCTGACTTTACTACATGGGTTGGATTTACTAACACCTTAGGCATGCTTTTCCTTTCCTTTGCAAGTTTGTCAGGGCTTTGAAATGTGAGCAAGCTGTGGAAGGAAGTCAACTATCTGGAACTTTGTGTCTCAGGAAGCCTGCTAGGCATGTATGTTGCTGGTACACAGCATTAGTAAAAAATTATCGGTCACCTGCATAGGCTTGCCTCTTGCCTTCATAAAATTCACGAAGATTGCAACGTGTCTTGTCTAGGTAATTGATCATTATTAATTTTCTTAGCATTCTTGATCTGTACATCATGACAGTATTATGTGGCAGACAAAAAAAATAGAACAAGGCTGTTATAACCTGTTATTAGATGCCAGTTAAAACCTGTATTGTTGGTGTACAAGAAGAGATCATATGCATCATATAATCATAAGGAGTAAGAAGCCTTGGGTACATTCTCTGTACTTTCTGGAGTCCATGGTAAGGTAGGGCTTTGGAACAGTGGATTCATGGGTGAAAATGTTGTTTCCATATCCAGATGGAATGATAGCAAATTAGACAGCTGGAAAGAGGAACAATTAGAAAGAAGACAGTGTTCCTTTTTTATTCTTTGAACTATACATGGTAAAATGGCTATTCGTAACTTCCTGAGGATTTGGGACCAAGTGTAACCTTGGAATTTCTTGTCTTCAGTGCACTGGAAAATAGCAGGCTCATGGAAGCCAGCATTATTTGTTTCATGAAACAAATCAGCTTTTATTGCTTCTGAGTATATTCTGTTGCCTAAGCCTTATGGGTTTGAGAAGCACTTGATGATGCAAATTGATTTTAAAACTTTGTGTGTTACAGGAAGGAATAGTTGAAGAAAGCAAAGATGCCCCATTATGATATGGGGGGGGAGATGTCCAATCTGTAGGGAAGAAATAGCATCAATTTTTTTTTTTTTAATCCTGTATTATTATAAATTGCCTGTGTTCTGAAGTCTTTATTTTTCTGTAGGCAGCCAGACTGCAGAATAAAAAGACTACATTTTGTGTAGGTCTCTTACTGTTGTCAGCATAAGAGATGGTTTTATTTTTTATTTTTTAATTTGTGGTAGAAAAATGGGTATACATCTCAGTCTCCTTAGGAATGAAATATTTTTCCTGAATTCTGGTTGTCCTTTCTAGATGTTCTTTTATGCTGGAAATGTAAGAGCATCTGCTGTAAAGACAGTAAATACTGCCCTGGAACTTATAACAACTAGCTGTGTGGAACAGTTACAGTCTACTGAGAAACTGAGGAATAGATAAGTAGCTTAATTGAAATGGGAATTTCAAAGGTCAATTATCCAGTCATTAGCAGCTGCTGAACTTGTTACACCTCCATTTTAGTTGTATGTTGCAACTTATTGAAGGAATGAGTTGTGAATTACCAGGCTTAATTGGCTATTCTTTCACAATTCATTTTTCTGCTCACTCCTGTGCCTTCTGGAATCGAAGGGCAGAACAGATAACGGGACTCTGTAAGGTGTGAACTGCCTGAAAATATGTAACCTACAGGAGTATAACTATTTCAGTGGCATATTTAAAGAACGATACTCTTCTAGAAGCAGAATATGGTGTAGTCATTGCCTCTTCTCTATGGGAGTAACCACACTGCTTTAAAGGAATACTATGCAAATGTGACAAAGCTGTGGAATTTATAATTGAGAAGTATTTACACATTTAGAGCATCGTAACTTACGTGCAGGCAATATTTTAAGATCAAAATGCACCAAAGCTAAGCCTTCCCTCCTTGGCGAAGTCACAGAATCACGGTGTCTGTCCCATAACTAGAGGCTACAGTCTGGATTTGTAAGAACAGTGTGTTCATAATTCCTTTAAAAGTACTTGCTCATGCTGTTTGAAACTTCAGTCCTCTCCCCAATATAATTTATCATTGTCATTTTTGGTAGTCTGTGGATGCGTCCATATCAGTGTTTTAGTTCTAATCGCGAACGTGCTCCCACTCACTGTTCATTCACATTGTGGAGCATTCTCACAGCACACAAACTTGATTCATGGGGGGTAAAATGAAAGCAAAAGATGTGCTTTAAGAGCATAGAAAATGCAGTCTGACTGCTAGTAGGTATTAAGTTTAGGGACCAGACTGGAGCTTGTCTGAAGTAGTGTGGATGCTGTCTTCTTAAGAATCAATTCTTTTGCAAGCAGATTTGCTCCTGTTCCATTTACTCTTTGCTAATTCAGGTAGAACTTGTAAGGCCAGTCTGAAAACTCCTGTATTGTGCAGAGGATGTGAACTCCCTACAAATTACTAGTAATCCTTTTTACTAGGCAGAATTTTACTCCATAGTGGTTACATCTGCATTAGTAATTTGATACAGGTCTGCAGAGTGAAATAGCCAGTTCTGAGGATGAGATGCCAATGCTCTGTGTGTGTTACTTTTGAGTATCTTGAGTATTTTGAGTACTTTTGAGCTGAGTTGCAGTAAATGAGAAATACTTCTCTGAATTACTGCTGCATCACTTACAATGAGAGATTGTTTTCAGATAGAGTGTGATTAAAAAAAAAGGAATAATTTTACAATATTCTAACAAGTGTAGACTTGCTTGTTATTGTTATGGTATCCAGATAAAAATGAGAAAATGTAAGCACTTTGAAGAATATGTACTTTTTGTTTGGAGGAGGCAAACTGAATGTAACTTTTGGATTTCTGATCTTTACAACAGCTTGATTCAAACATGGATAGTTGAAACAGCATTACAAGTTTAAACTTTTGTGTCTGATTTTTGAAGAGTTGCTAACTTTGCAAGCTTGCTTTCAGTTTTGAATATGAACTTTCTTCCTTTATAGATGCCATTATCATGAGTAATTTATGTTCTGCAGAACAAGCAAATAATGTCCTCATTGATAACTATACAGTTTTGTTGTTCCTGTTACATATAAAGAGTCCATCTCAGCAAAATTATTTTCATGTGAGGGATATAATTTACTTATGAGATTGTTTTTGCTCCTGTTTGTAGCAGGAAAGAGCACGGCTTAATCGGAAGATTTTAGATAAGCCTTCAGTGCCAGGCGAGATAAAAACAGGGTTTTTTAAGCTGAACACACTTAGTCCAGAGGCACTGAGAGATAATAAATATGTAGCTTTATAATGTCACTTTTACATTCACTCTTCAGAGAAGAAACTTGTTTTCATCTAGGTGGAAATTGTGAATGCAGCTGTTTTTAAGATTCATGGTAGATTTTTGGCCTGCTACAGAAAAGTAAGACTACTCTTTAATTAAAAAAAAAAATCAAACCAAAAAGTATTATTTCAGCATTCGTAGTAAAGAGTCAATGGACAATGTCATTTATCAATAGTAAACACAAGTAATTATCTCACTATTACGCATTCTAGTGATTGTGGTTCTAGCAGAAAAGTTAAACTGAATGGTATTCTTTTGTTATAGCAGTGAAAGCATTTGTTGATCAATGGTACTAAAATAGGAGGTTTTAAATTTCTGACTCTGTAAACAATCGTCAAGAGCTTTCTAAGACACACTCCTTAAAATAGTGCTGTGAACATGAGGCTAGCATACTGACTGCTATGTTATTCTGAAAATAACATTGGTAGGAAGTGGTTTTGTCGTATATTGAAAGTAGCTATTGTTCAAACAAATTTTATCTTTCCAGAGGCTAAATCCAAAACCTTTTGAAAACTTGTGAAAAATCAGACTAAAAAAATGAAATGCTGCAGTATTTCTGTACAGCTAGGAGTGTAGTGTTCATGTGTCATGAAGGGTGAAGGAGGCAAAGGCTCAAGTCCTGCGTTTGTGTCAGTGTGAAGGGAACTCAATCTGTTTTACGTGTCCCAAGCGATCTGGGCTACCAAGCTACTGTCTTGACTCTTTACATTTTGCCCCTTCAATAGAAATTTTCCTGGGGGTGGAAAGACTGCTTACACATTCTTGTAGGAAGTTTCAGTTTGGTGTTTGTGATCTTAAATTAAAAAATATATTTGGAAAACTCCTAATGAAAGTATGGGATCTCCAGATGAAGAGTAGTTGAGCTTCCTCTTACTTGCTTATACAGACATGTTGGCAGCTGAGAAGTACATGTTTTGTTTCTGAAAGGTTATTGTATCTATTGCAGATGGTAATAATCAGGAAAGTGTATTGATCAGCCTATCTTTTAAACCAAATGGATGCCTTTGTACTCCTTTCTGCCTTTACAGTTGCTTTCTGAAAGAGCAATGTTAATTCAAGATGTGTTAGATTTGATTTTTTTGTTTTGCAGTAGTTTTAAACAGAATAGAATTTCATCTGACATACATTTTCATTACATGTAAAGAGCAAAAGGAGGCATCAAAGAAGAATATTTCTCAGAGTTTTAGTTGCAAATATTTGGTTATAAAGGATACTTGAAAAAAGTTGACTTAGGGAATGGAGGTTTATTTAAATACACCTGAGTGGTATAAATAATTTTCATACTTAAAATAACATATTAAAACCAGAACAAAGCAAGCCACAAAACACAAATGAGGAAAGAAAAAAGAAAGAAAGAAAGAAAAAATGCACATAAAATAACAAGCTTGTGCCCTTGAGTCCACATTATCACTGTGTCTGTACATGTAGGAATCTCTTACAGCTGGATCACAGGATGTCTCTGATGCATCTCTGACACTTCTACCACAGAACCTGCTGCATGCTACAGAGAGAGAATAGTGAAGAGAGGACAGATGGGGTGGCAGGTGCACTTTCTCTCCCTGATAGCATTGTACAGATTGGGCAAAATGTTCACAGCTTTTCCATGTTGCCTTTTATGCATGAAGGTAGGAATTGTACCAGCAATGGTTGTCCTTTCAGAAAGACATTAGTAATGTTGCTGTGGTAGGTAGGAGTCGGATTTAATATATATGCTTAAGTCCTTCGTACACCCAATTCTTCATGCTTGTTGTGGTAGAAGAGGAGACGTTAGGCTTTTTAAAAAGTTCTTGAAAGACATACCTCTTGTCCTATTTATACTTGTGTAACAAGGATTATTCTGGGCCTAAAGAATTTAGGAAGTCATTTAAGAATTACTTCCTTTCCTCCCCTTAAAAATTTCCCTTCCTTCCTCATGAAATCAGGTCATAGATTTGAAATAAAGCTTCACCATAAGACCATACTTTGAGATCCTGTGAAATATTATTACAGTATGCAGTAACTAGCAACAATACTAAAGCATTAGTATCTGCTTCTGAAGTTCATGTTGATTCAGTAAATATTTTCTTAGCTAACTAAGTAGTATAAATAGTCAATGCAGCTTTTCCTTTGAGCTTTTAAAAAACACACTGTGATTTGACAGACTAATTTCTGTTGGTACATAATATTTGCCCTTTGAGTGGAAAGGAACCTTTACTGTAAAAGCAATAATGACAGTGCAAACAATAAAGGGTTATACAGATAATAAGTATAACCAACATCAGCATGGCATTTTGCTGTCCACCAGAGGCCATGTGCTCATCTTCCTTAACATAGACCATGTGCTTATCTTCCTTAACCTAACTTACTGTGAATTGAATGTCTGAAAGCCTGAATGTCAAACCAGCTATTAAGAAAAGTCATCCCCAGTGACAATACCTGTCAGTTCTAGATGAGGATTGTCTGAAGTGTTCAATCATATCCTTCATTGGTTTGTGAATCTAAAATAATTGGAAGGAAAGTAGAAGGAAGCAAAACCATTTTCTATTTCTGACGTTGAACCTTCCTCTGAAGCAGTACGCTTTTTGCTTGTGGAACTATAATTCATCACTAGACAAACTGTAGATGTCCTTCCGCTTGACAGTTCCTTCTTGTGTCCTAACAGTTTAAAAGCTTGCCTTACAGTATGAATTGTTTGGGGTTAACTTGAGGTTTTGTCTGAATCGCCTGTTTTAGTTCCAAAACTACAGAAGTAATTATCTTGCATTATCTGGTTAATTAACCTATTTTGAAAAATAGAGAAGATAAGAAGTAATGGACAAAAGAGGAGTCAGTTTGAGAGTCAGGGTTACTTTTCAATCTTTAATGTTTCTGGAACAAACAATTTTTTTATTTTTGGAGCGTGGTTATTTTTTGGTATTCTGAAAATTTCTTCCCTTCATCCATGTCTGTTATGATTTATATAACGTCAATGAAACGAGCTAGGTCTGTGAAAAATGAGTCTTTCCCATATAAAAATAAGTCTACATGCACTTAACTCTAGAGCTCCTGGAAGATAAGAATTAATTCGATTTTTGTTTATGGTTAGGTATATTTAGGAACCGTATGACAGTCCCCAAACAATGTATTTCCTTGTATCTACTGCAATTGACTTAATCAGGAAAAAGAATCTGATGCCAAACTGAATGCTCTAGTAAAAGGTAGTAGCAGGCTGTAGCCCAAATTCTTGAAAACTAGCTCATTTAGAAATTAGAGCAATATTTTAAGCAATATTTCCCTAATTCAGAAAGGTCTAGAAATACTTCTGGTATCTTGCTTCAGTATGTTAACCATATAACATCAAAGATGTTACAACCAAGAAATTTTTACCCCTGCAGTGTAAGTGCTTCAGGATCAAGTATTTCAGACAGATAATTTAGACTGTTATTGACGTAATTCTTCTGTAGAGTTTAAGAAGGCAAACAGGAACAATGTTAGGAGTATATTTTTGCAAAAAGATTTTGGGTAAAACATTATAGAATACAACACTGAAACTGTGACCTGTTTCAATCATTCAGCCAATAAGTTAAATCTTTAAGCAAGGTGTCATCTGATGAAAGCAGGCAAAAATATAAGCAACGTCTCACGAGTCACCAGCTGCTGCAGAAGTGAGTCTTATAGTGTTACCTGTTAGAAAGTAGACATTCAACCATGCATCTGTTTCCCTTGTTATTATTTAAGAGCAACCAGAGATAGGCTCTGTGTTTTAGAGTTATATTAAGTCCTACCTTATAGGCAGTCCTACAGGATGAAACAAAGCAGGAGGATGTGAAGTTCTGACTAACAGCATAGACCATAGAAAATGCTAAAGGTGAATAGGATGTAAAAAGCTTATACTTAAAAATAATATGATGCTTTGTGAAGTGTTCTGTTTTCTGAAAGCAGAAAATTCAATAGTCAGTGTAATTATTTGTTAGATGCCCACAAGGAGCCTGCAGATTAACAATAATGCACAGTGATTATATTAATCAGTAGGCTCTTGTGGAAATGAGAGGTTTGATGGTATAAATACATATAATGGTACTTTGGATGAAGTAAAAAATACTTTTTGAGGGGATCAGCCTGAAGAAGATGAAAAGTGATTTTATAATTTTACAAACATAGATTTGCAAAAAAGAATTCCATTCTTTTCCAATTAAACTACCAAGAAATAGGCTGAAAAAGAAAAGGTAGGCTTGTATATTAGAAAAGGTGGGGTCTCTAGCATGAAAAAAGGTACCTCATGTAGCTATTTTAGAACGTAAAGTTATAGTTGGATGAAGTGTGGTTTACTGGATTTCTCAGAAGCAGGCACTAACTTTTTGATAACTTCAGTGTAAGGCAAGAAAATGTATTTTTAGTATAAAAATCAGTGTATTTGGTGTCTGTTAAAGAATGCTTATCACTTAACTGGGAGAAATGTTTGCTCCCCCAACTGCCATTTGAAATGCCTGAGGAGTGGGAAGATGAGGATAAGCAAATAGTATGTTCTCAGACAGGATTCACACCTCCTCAATCCCAAAAGTACTTTCTTAAGAAATGTGCTATCTGTTCCTTCTGTATGTCAACATCTGACAAGTGATGATCTGTTATTTTGGTAAGCTATAAATATGCTGTACCATTGGATAACAAGGTTGTACAAACGTGCTGAGAACTGTAATAATCATAGTAGTGATGAGTTCTTGCCCTTCTTTGCCTGAGAAATTAAAACTTTTTCTAGGCTAACCTGCCAATATCTTTTAAAAATAACTATAACATGTTGCAGAGACAGTGAATTCAGTTGTTTCACTGACCCAGTGATCTGTAGCGCAAGGCTTTAGGGAATGTATTAACAGATAATGCAAGGAATATTATCATTGAAATCTAGGATTATAATAGTAGCATTAATAGATGTATGGCTTCATGGTTTATAATCCTGTGGAATTGCAAACATATAGAAGTAACTCTTAAATTTAAAAAGAATTTTTGTACAGTTCTTTACTGTTTTTGTTGTCTTTGGCGTTTTTTTTGTTGGTTTGGTTTTTGGTTTTGTTTTTTTGGTTGGTTTTTTTGGTTTGGTTGGGTTTTGGTTTTTTAGGTTGGTTGGGTTTTGTTTTTTGGTTTGTTTTTTTTTATATATATATAGTGGGGATTTCTAGAACATGATGTTGGAACAAACTAGAACAGGGTAAGCTGACAGCTGATCTTTCCAGAGTGGACTGCCCATGGTTTTGTTGTTTTGTTTTTTTTTTTTTTTCTATAAATTGGAGGTTAATTGTTCAGGAAAAAACTTAGAGCCAGAAAATGCTTACTCTTGATGAGCTAAGAATATCAGGGTTTTGACAGTAACTTTTCTGTCTATGAAAGTAATGGTCTCCAATTCCTGTGTTGAGAAGCCAGGAGCTGCGCATTGATGCTTTTGTCAGGTTGCCTGGGATTCCTAGCTCACAGTAACCTTCTGTGTGTTTGAAGGCAGCTACCAGGTGTCCCTTCTATCAATAAATTAAACACCTGCAGTCTTTCCGTCATGTTCTGTAGACCTATGATCTTTTCCATTGCTCTTTTTTTGACCATTGTCCTGGTTTAGGCTGGGATAATTTTCTTCTTAGTAGCTGGTACAGTGCTGTGTTTTGGATTTAGTGTGAGAATAATGTTGATAACACACTGATTGATGTTTTAGCTGTTGCTAATTAGCGCTTATCCTAAATTAAGGATATTTCAGTTTCCCATGCTCTGCCAGCAAGCAGGTGTGCAAGAAGCTGGGAGGGAGCATAGCCAGGACAGCTGACCCGAACTAGCCAAAGGGATATTCCATACCATAGAACATCATGCCCAGTATATAAACAGGGGGGAGTTGGCTGGGAGGGGCAGATCACTGCTCGGGAACTAACTGGGCATCGGTCAGCGGGTGGTGAGCAATTGCATTGTGCATCACTTGTATTTTCTTGGGTTTTCTTTCTTTCTTTTTTTGTTATATTCCTTTTCATTACTATTATTATTTTATTATTATTTAGTATTATATTTTATTTTACTTTAGTTATTAAACTGTTCTTATCTCAACCCATGAGTTTTACTTACTTTCCCGATCCTCCTCCCCATCCCACTGGGAGGGGGGAGCAGCTGCGTGCTGCTTAGTTGCTGGCTGAGGTTAAACCACGGTAATCATTTAGCTCCTTCATTGAAATTGTTGATCAGAGAAAAGTCTGCAGAATCCTACGTGATAATACTTGACTGTTTGATAGTAAAAAATGGTTAAATATTTTTCATGTATAGTTTTTCAACTGGTTGTGCATTCACCATAGGGAAAAAAAACCAAACCCAGAAAGCATTAAACTTGTAATTGATCTTAATAATGGTCCTAGTTTAATTATATGAGGAAGGCAAGAAACATCACAGTCATAAAGTTTGTCCTTACAGTGTATGATGAAAAGGATGGGATTCTTTAGAGGTCAGAATTGTCTTCTGCCAATAGAATTATCTCCTTCTGCACCAACAGGGATAAAAGTCTGACCTCCAAATGACACAGCTTTGCTAAGGGTATAAAAATAATGTCCTAAATAAAAATGAAATCAAGCCACAGAAAAAGCACTATTGAGATGATGTTTGTGATTAGCAAGATGTTTGGCAGTCTTCTCCAAGTCTTAAATACACTTCCTTTGTTAAATAGTATAATGTGGTGGTACCTGGGCTAGCTAGGTTACTTTATAAAGAGTAAATGCAGGTTTGGGTTTGGAAGCTGCAAATCGCAAGTGTGATCAGTGATGAAAGAATTAGGAAAAGGCTTTTGGTGTAATCTCATAGAAACTGCCAGAAACTCAAAAGAAATGTTTTGAACAGTGATTGCATACTAAATAACATTATTTTCATAGGCTTTAATCTAACTGCCCAAAAAATTATCATGCTTGCTAATAGTTTTTTTCCATTTGCTAGCCTCCGTTGGCCCACAGAAGCAGAATCTCCTTCTGATTTTTATTAAGGCGTTTATTTGACAAAAATCAAAATTCACACATCAAAAGTGGAAAAAAATGGAGGTAGATAACATTAAAAAACTTATCTACATTATAGTTACATTATAACAAAAACAAACCAAAATAAATTAACAGGGCAAGTAAAGATAACATGCACTCTAAGATAGCACCAAAAGCTAATTGTTTTTCTCTGTATATCTTTTGATCATGGACACACGCTATATTATACTTCATAGACTCAGATGGTAAGATTTGCGTTTTACTGGTATAAAAATGCATTTTGAGTGCTTTTTTTTTCCTTTTTTTTTTATTCAGACCACTGGCCTGCATGAATTAAATACCTGATGGTGTATAACTGTCTGGGCAGCAGCAGTAGCTTAGCAACACCAGCTAGTGCTGATGCCAAAGAACACTGTTGGCTTTCATGATTTTGAAATGCCAGCTGGTCTTTTAATAGTCTTTCTATATTTAGAGATTAATTGATAATTGTGTTTTAACTTGTAGTCCTAGGTTGGATTTCACTATCAAATTTTTTGATAAAGAATTTTGGAAGCTCAGAAGTCTTTAACTATAGGCATTGATATAAGATTTAGGAAGGTCATGGTAATAACTATAAATCCCAAAGTGAACACTGGTGGTACTTGGAGATGGAGAGTACAAAGAAACCTTCCTTGCTTCCTATTCACTATAAGTGCACAAGTAAAGCTGCTTAAATGTACTAAAGGAGTGGTAAACTGCGTTCTCTGAGAATGATGATGTTTCCTTAATAAATACTAATGTCTGATAAATACATGCACATTTTTGAAATACATAATTTTGAAAATAAATTAATATTACAAATATAGGCAAACATAGTCTGTGCATGTGTATGTACACGCACTAAAATAGAACATCAAGAATGTATTTTTGTGACAAAGTATAAAATTATAGAAATGTGTACATTGAATGGGTCTCAACAGCTCATCTACTCTATTTTCACTGTGAGATCCATCTATAAACAACAGCATCTCTAGTTGAGTGTTTGTTTAGATATTCCTAAATTTATGTAATAAAGGAAACTTTGTAACCTGTTAGGTAACCTCTTTCAGCACTTAGCTATTTTGGTGCTAGTATGAATCTCATGTGTTAACTGTATATATCCTAATACGTAGTGTAAATCTTTGCTGCAAGTTAAGCCTCTGATTTTTTTTTTTTTGACTCATATGTGGTAGACACAGGGGCAAATGATTTTTTTTGTTTATTTGTTGGGGGTTTTTAACCTACAAGAAAACTTCCACTATTCTTTAACCTAGGTAAACAAAAGCAGGTCTTTCTAACTTAACATATAAGTAATTTTCTAAATCTCTTGGTAACTTTATTTCTGACCTGGATTCTCTACAGTAGCTGGACATATTTAATGAAATACAATGCCCAAGCTGGGCAGAGTATTCTTGCGGAGAATCTTCATCAGTGCCTATCACAGCAGAACGTATACTGTTCACTTTGTACATATAATACTCCTGCTAATTTGTTCCCAGATGCTGTCTGTCTTTTAATGTTCCTCTATCACTTTTTTATTTACGTTTTGATTCCTGGTTAAAGTAATCCTCAAGTCCTTTTCTGAAGTTTTCCCATTATTCTGCCAGTTAGGGCCCCTTACATACTGAAGTATTAATCTCTTCTTTTTCCTTGTGTGTGTTACTTTTCAGTGGTGTTAGAACTTCCTCATTTGCAAACATCTTTTAATTTCTGGTTTGAAATACTTGCTTTTAATTTATCAAGGTTCTTAGGCCATTCTACCAGCATGTCTCCCAACTTCAAGTCATGCCTGAATCGTTATCTCAGTGTGCCTCCACAGTAATGTATTGGTTCGGATGTGCACTTTTGAAACGAATTATGCAATTGTTTCCACACTGTGCTTTGGTTCACCTTGTGGAGCTCTGAGCATGCAAACTGGATTCCTTTTGGATAACACTAAACTGGAAAGTATGCTCCAGCAGCGTCTCTAATGCTGTCTAGCTGTGAATGGGCATTTAATCCATGGGCTCAGACTAGAGCTAGCGCTATGTGTTTAAAAAAAAAAAAACAAACCACAAAACCAGCAAAAAAACCCAACAACAACAAAACCCACACCCCACCACAAAAAACCAAACCTCGCCAACAAACAGTACTCCCCTGAAATGTGGATGGTGTGGATGTCAGCTTCTCAACAGCATCTATTCACTCTATAGCTCTGTTCCTGTTGACCTAGACTACTTGTCAGTGTAGACACTGTTCTTATGAATATGGTGTTTTAGTAAGCTGTACATACTCCCTATACTAATCTTACATAATTTTTTTGAGTGGTATAAACGCTTAGGTGGTGGCTAGTGATTCGGATGTTGTTTGTGCCGCTCTGTGGTGTTTTGTGCTTTTCTATGGGCCGTGCTTAGTTGAAGGACTAAAATTCATCTCAGTGTTTCTTCTGTATTTTGACTTGCATTCCTACCCTGGAATTGTTAGTAGTGTTAAATATCTGGTCATAACTATCATTTTTTTAAAACGCCAAAAAGGTATTTTATAGAAAAGGTTAGAGAGTTTTTCATGAAAGAAGCTTTCCTACTAGCTAATGGGCTAGTATTTTCACTTTGTGTTGCTAGAACAAGCCTTACATGTCCCTTTTTAGTTTTAGCCAGTTTTGTCTTTCTGGTTTAGTTCCTACATGATCCTCTCACTACCCTCTAATAATTTGACTGTCTCTGGTTTGTTAGAGCTGCCCTCGGTAGTAGGTGTAACAGCTGTCATTGAAATGACTTTTGTAACAAATATGTGGGATGTTTCATGTTTGTAAATCTGCCAGTTATGAATACTTGCACGTGTTTTCTGGTTCTATTTTCTCTCTTACTGTTCCTCTGAGGAATTACTCTACAAATACTTGGAGAAAATGACTTTCCCTTGTGTTTATATAACACTCCTAAATAGCTTTGTAATTTGGAAGCTGGCACAATGCAACTCAAGTCATGTTTAACTCAACCTATAGCAGAAAATGACTTTGAATATTTAATAATTTTCCAGTCAAAAGTCTTCTATTTTGATGTTAAAGGTATTTGGTGTGCAATAGAGAATAAATTACAGCCTTTTGCTGAAGGGTAAGAAGCATTATAAATTCATATATGTATATAGTTTGTCATTTTCAGGATACAGAAAAATGAAGGTTAGGATTTTCAGAATAGTTTAGGAGTATTAATTATGTGATTTCCTTTCCTTCATCTGCTTTGAAAATCCCAGGCTAGGACTATATTCCAACTAATATCAAGGTTTGATAAGTTAATGATTTTTTTCCTGTAAAATGTGGAGATGGATTTTGTGGCTTAAATGACAAGCCATAACAGCATACAGAAAGACAGTTTACTTGCCTCCCTGAAGGATGACTAAATGCATGGTAAAAAACATGGTTTTAGTTTCCAAATATTGACAGTGAGTTCTAGGAAGGCACTAAGTGTGATGACCTGTGCAGACTGACTCATTAATAAGCTCAATATGAAGGCTTAGCTAGAGCTCAGACTTTCTTTACTATTAAAAGTACTTCCTGCAGATTGCAAAGACGTAAGGAAGGGTGAGCAATTAGGGATAAAAAATGTTACTGAGAGGTTTGTATATTTGGGGAACATAAAATCATGCAAGTGACTTTTCTGCTATGTGGGGAAAGCTAGAAGTATCAGAGCGACAGTGATATAGAAAGAGAAAATCCTAGAGTGTTTTCCATTATTATTTGACTACTTCTAATGTTTCAGTTCAGGTCTCAAGGATATCTATATAAAAGCTGATTTTGCTGATTTTTTTCATTTAAGAAAAAATATAGCACAATGCTGTTAGCTTGTAAGCCATCTGTCAGAGATCATGTTTGGTAAAAGAATTCTTGCTTTAGAGTTGTAGCAGTGTGTTGCTACTGGTTTTTTTAGGTATGTGCTTTTTTAAGTGTCTGATTTGAGAAAGCTTCTCTTGCTGACCACTTCTCTTGGAGATCTTGAGGTAGAAAAAGACTGTTTCTTTGGCTTACCCAAGTTGGAAATCAATTTAAGTGAGCTTTTCAGACCAGGTTCGAGTAATTTAATTCTGTTACTACTTACAGAATTTGTTGATAGATCAGAGGGTATTTAAGAATGTGGCAAGCTGCTTGTCCTTTGAGTATTTGTAAACCAAGATCGTTACATTTTGTCTCCCTGGCTAATAATTGCTAAATAGGAAGTTTACCAGCAATTTCAAAATCTACATATGTCAAAACAGCAGTGCAGCAGGTTGTAGGGTTTAGAAGCTGCAGAATGGATGTGATAGAGTTCTTTATCATAAAGAATGATTTTTTTTTTTTTTCTTGAGTATTCATAACCTTTCTGTCAGGAAGGGAGGCAATAACTTCAGTAAAGATGAGAGTAACTGTGATATGGGAACGTGAGAAATCCATGAAGATGGATTTCTGTTGCTCAGGCAGTACCAGATACTGCCTTTTGACTCTCTTACGTTTCAGAAAGATGTTTTAAAGAAATTAATGACTTTTTATATGAGTTTGCTGTCAGTGGGATAGCAAGAAATCATGGATTCTGGAGCACAATGTATATCACATACTGAAATATGTGGGCCTGATTTGGCACCATGTGCCATCAGAATAATCTTTTTGGCAGAAGGTGTCACTTAAAAACACATCTCTATTTGGTGCCTATGCCCTGTTGAAGCTGGTACAGCACCTTGTGAGTGGGCTTAGTGTTTTTTTAACAGATGGAGTCGAATACTGTCATGCCAGTGAATAGCTTGTAAATCTAGCCTAGGGGTAGCAGATCACAGAAATGAAAGGTTCTGGAGTTTCAATTCCTTTCTTCAGATTAGTATTTTGTTACCTTCACTCAGGGATCGTTTTAATATACCATCATTAATGTTATATTCTGAGTTTTATGAAATGCTTTACAAACTCTGTATTTTTCATCTTGTGCCAGTGTAATGACTTTTGGACAGAATTTAGCAGCCATTTGTTAGCTCCTTGAAATACTACATGAAGCAATTGAAATCAGGAGGTAAAATACCATGTTTGTTTAAAGAGAAGCCAAGTGAAATTGCAGGCCTTTTCCCATACAGGAGCTTGGTTAGTGTGCCAGGGCTATCACCCAAGCTTATTCAAAGTATGACACAGAGGTTTTACAATTGTATGCCGTTTTGCTTTTTAATTTGGATTTAAACCGAAACCAATGCTCTGAAGAACGTTCCCCATTTCTGTTGAGCTCCAGTAACACCTCTGCTTGGTATCTTAGCTGATATTTAAATACTCTGTGATTGTAGTTATAATTTGTCATTTGATTGGAGATTTAGCAAGTCTGTTTTCTTATATTTCAGTTCTACAATTTCTGGTTTTATTTGTAGAAAGTAAGAATTTACGATACAAAGATCACCCTTGCTAAAATTGAAATTAAAAGGTACAGCAAAAGGTCAGAATTGAGAGTGTTTTTACAGAGTTTTGAAGTGGCATAAGCAACAGATTTGCACACTTGAAGAATTCTGACATAAAAATATGTATTCTGTGTGATAGTTGCATCAGTATTTTTTTAAATTTAAATTTTTTTGCTTGTACTTTTCATGTAAGTTTGTAAGCCAGAAGGAAAACATTTGAGGTCATCAAAGCAGGTATAGCTGGTTTTTTCGCTGACAAAAAGAGGCTACAGTTTACTCACTGTCCTACTTGAGAACTTTAAATATAATTATTTTGTCTTATTTTTATGAACTGATTTTTTGGTCATATCTGAACAGGAAATTGTTTTTCAGTCAGTGTTTCGGTGTTGCAAGAATAGCATGAGATGCTGTTGGGTATGGAGGAAATCACTGTACACATTTGCACATAATGTAACAGTACTGACCATATATATGTTTGTATAGATGTTAAGTGTAGCTTGTATTATAATTGAATGTTAATGATAGCGATTTTTACCTTGAATTGCAAAGTCAGCTTCAGTATTTTTATGGTATTTTCAGTATTTTAAAAAGAACAATGAATATGATGAAATCTATAGTTACAGCTCAGACATGAACTGTATGGCAAACAGGAAAACTAGTATTATGAGAATTCAAGGCTCTCGGAATCCAAATGCTAAGCTTCAGTAGGGAGTTAAAAGCAAAAGGGAAGGTTGCTGCAGAGGTGGAGGTATTTTAGGAGCTGTGCTAGGTGTTGAAGGCCACTTGAAAAGACTGGAGTTGGTTATTCCCAGGTAAGAGGGATCTCATGAGAATGGCATGGTTCAGGTTGCAAATGAGAAGATTAATGTTTAATTTCTGACTTAATATTTGAGATGTTCACTTTCGTTTCTTTTCAGAGTCCTTTTTGACACAGAAACATGTTACCAGCTATACCTTGCAGAAGGAGTCATAAAAATTTTTATAGTTGGTTGTTTGTAATAGTAGTTTTTTATAATAGTTTTGTTAAGATCTATTTGGAGCGTGAGTAAGGTAGTTGAACCTGTAGCATGTTTGAAGGAGAAAATTTTTTAACAAACTGCCCTAAGAAGCCTGGACGATAAAGCTGCTTAACAACCCCCTTCCCTCAGCCAAGTAAAAATAAAACATTTTATGTACAAGGCAGGAACATACAATTTTAAGCTTCCTTCTGAATACATTTTAAAATTCTTCTAGTAGTTGGTTTTTTTGTAGAATGTCTTGTAGGTGTGTTGAAGTATCAGTTTAAGATCTGCCAGTTATTGATCTAGTAATCCAAGCCTATCATCTCTAAAAGCAGAGGCAAGAACATTGTGGAAAGGCCCAGAGATATTTTTGAAGTAGATGGGAGAGAAGAAGAGGAAAAGTAAACAGTCAGTCTTTTAGGATCTTGCTTAGGCTGGAGGACGAACAGTGATGAGTTCGAACTCCTCCTGACTCAGCTTTCCCTGATGCACAGAGCCTGTGGAAGGCATCAGGGTTTTCTGGCCCTAGACCTGCAGCTTTTGATTTTTCCAGCTGTCATGGAAGTCTTCTCCCAGTAGAGTCTTCTGTTTCCGGTTATCCGTAGTCCTACCTGTTCCAACTTGTCTCTCCTCATCTCAACTGACTTTCATTTAAATCTCTTGGACCTTCTTTGTCTTTTCCCAGACTCTTCTGACAAGAGGATCATACTTCTAAACTCATCTGCTCCAGGCTACTTAACTGCTCTGCAGCTCCCTTCCCCACTTTTTCCTGTCACTTTCTCTGGACTGTTGTCAGTCTGCTTGGGTGAAGCCTTTTCTGTGCTTGTCTGTTACCAATGTCTCATTGGGCATGGCAGCTGGCCAGCTCTGCCCTCCCACCTGGCTTTTTCTCCTAGGAGAAAAAGGTGTTGATTATTCCTCAGGTAGGAGTAAAACAAACCAACCCGAGATGCACACTCCATTTAGCAAAAAACTACCTATTGGACCTTTGCCAAAAAGTACCACATAGCTGGGGAAAAAAGATTAATAAGTCTAGAAAAGTCATAACTGCTGTGGCTGCTGATTATTTTTTGACACTTGATTTTTATATTTCAAATACAATCAAGATAGAAAATCGAAATGCTGACTATGAAGCTATGTTAATTGTTCTGGCTGACTGAAAGTTACGTGCTGGTACCAGTGGTGAGAAGAGAGTGCTTTGGCATGTATCTGTGAGCAGAAGGAGCTATTCTGCTGCATTACTAATGTATTAGCAATGAATGAATCAGAAAATGAAAAAGTTCTCTTTCTGAGCTGAGATTTTGTCCATTTCAAATTATGCAAAAATGGTGACGGTGTTCCACAATTTGAGTTTAAGGTGAGTTAGCCATGTTAATGTTCTTTGAGAGGTTGTAAATAAATTCCTAGGATTTCTTTAAAAACAAAAAGCCTCCTGTGAAGCA
The DNA here is from genome assembly GCF_018139145.2 of Gymnogyps californianus. Taxonomy (NCBI): domain Eukaryota; kingdom Metazoa; phylum Chordata; class Aves; order Accipitriformes; family Cathartidae; genus Gymnogyps; species Gymnogyps californianus. The sequence continues at coordinate 7,110,399 of NC_059481.1, read as the reverse complement.
AGATAAGGTTCCATAGGCCACTGAAGTCATCTGCATTCTGAAATCTTGGACATTAAAAACCAGCTTGTGATGGGCCTCCAGGACTGAGGAGGGGCAAAAAACAAACAGTTGTTAGTGGTTTGAGAACTATTTGCTGAATTTCAGGGGAATCTTGGAAATCAGTATTCTTGGAATTTACTTTTTGATGGGGAGTATTCTCTAGATGTTACAAATATCACAGGCAGATTGCATATTCCACTTAAAGGACAGTATGCTGTACGTCAATCTTGAAGTTATTTCATCAGTGTCTGAGTGCTGATTTTGGCTGGTGTGCGATTTTACTTACCCTTCTTGTAACAAATTTTATTGGCCTGTCTTAAACTTTAGGAATGAAAGGATCTGCTTAATAATTATGGCTTTGATTTGTATAGAATTGCTGTTCAGTGAAAGAATCCTGTGGTTCATAGCCACACCTCCTCCTGTGAACAGACTGCATGTCTGTTAAAATAGTATGTGCTCATGAAAAAATAAATTTCCATGGAGCTGTGAGCTTTAATCTGCTTGCCTTTTTTTTTTTTTTTTTTTTTGAAGTGTCTACTAAATAATGTAGTTGCAGGTTAATGGTTTGGTTTCTTGAGTATTAAATAAATGACAAAGAAGCAAATGTAAAGAACAGGTATCAGTAAACATGAAATCAGATTTATTTTTTTTCTGTGTACAACACAGCTTAATTTCTGTGAAAGAGTAAGAATAAAACTCATATGTTTTAGAACTTCTTTAACTTTGTCTTTATGTCTTTGTTTTAGATTACTCAGTGAAAATAGTGTATAGTACATAGAGAAACTATTGGGGTTTAACCTCTTCAGATTGGCCCCCAAATTTAAAATCTGCTTACTTTAAAAAAAAAAAAAACAGAAACAAAAATCTTTTATTTTGGTCAGGTTCCAAGAACCAGTGTTGGACTGTCCTAATAATGAGTATTTCTTTTTACTCCTTGCAACTACTCTTTCCATATCAAATACATTTTTTGTGGGATTTTGCTCTAGATAATGTTACAGGAATACTCTTTCTTTTGCTACTGAATAGGAACAAGTTGCGTGCATGAGTTCTCAGTGAAGCTTTCCATTGTTTACGGAGAGACAAGACAGTATGTTGTCAAGAATAGTACTGATTGCCAAGTTTTTGTAGTGCTGTGTCGTGGTTTAACCCCAGCCAGCAACTCAGCACCACGCAGCCGCTTCCCCCTCCCCCCTCCCAGTGGGGTGAGGAGGAGGAAAGGGAAAAAAAAAAAGTAAAACTCGTGGGTTGAGATAAGAACAGTTTAATAACTAAAGTAACTATAATACTAACAATAGTAATAATGAAATATAATAATAATAGTAATGAAAAGGAATATAACAAAAAAAGGAAGGGAGGGAAAAGAAAAAAAAACCAGTGATGCACAATGCAATTGCTCACCACCCGCTGGCCAATGCCCAGTTAGTTCCCAAGCTGTGATCTGCGCCTCCCAGCCAACTCCCCCCTGTTTATATACTGGGCATGACGTTCCATGGTATGGAATACCCCTTTGGCTAGTTCAGGTCAGCTGCCCCGGCTGTGCTCCCTCCCAGCTTCTTGCACACCTGCTTGCTGGCAGAGCATGGGAAACTGAAAAGTCCTTAACTTAGGACAAGCGCTACTTAGCAACAACTAAAACATCAGAGTGTTATCAACAATATTCTCACACTAAATCCAAAACACAGCACTGTACCAGCTACTAAGAAGAGAGTTAACTCTGTCCCAGCCGAAACCAGGACATGCTGTAATTTCATTTAAAGATAGGGGTTTGATTTTGGTTGTTTTTTTTAAATTCAGATGATATTTATTTGAGCATCTCCAAGTAACCTCAAAAATTCTTATTCCTTTAACTGTTTAGTTCTGATTTTATATTCAGAGGAATAATTAAGTCTTGAATTACATTCACACAGAACAAAAAATAAAACGGTTCACTGAGATTGAGACAACATATATTTCAGTATATCTTCTACAGTTTAGACAGATTGTAGTATTTCCAGTATTATGTTAGGAAAACTTATTTTCGTAATCTAGCAAGTAAAGCAAAACAAATTGGTTTGGTAGAACACACCGAACTTTTCTGGTTTAGAACTCCTAACCATAACACAACTTCATTGATTTCAATGTCAGTGTTTTTGTTGGAAATCTCTGCATGTGTGTTGTATTTGTTGCCAAAAGTTCACTGGTTATGGCTGGAAGATCCTACATACTAATACTAGTTCTTCCTTGAGCCAAAACATAACATACTGACAAAAGAATACATCCTTGTCAAGTTTTATTATTATTATTGTTTGAAATTCAACTGTTTCTTCAAAAAGGGCATATTTAGTTTATAAGTAGATACTAATGTGTTTTAAGATTTTTCAGACTGTACTTGAGATTTGCTGTCAGACTGTGATCTGAGCAGTAATATATGCATTTATTTTTCAGAAAAATGCCTTAGGTCAGTCATATGACTCTTAGATGTGACTTAAGCAGATTGCATCTAGGTGCTTTAAATACTTCTTCACGGATTATCCTAGGATTTAAGAATTTTTCTGCCTATGTACTATAATAAATTTAAACTACACATCCTAAAAACATCTAGTTTGTTGCGGGTTTTGATTCATTGTGTGAGAGGAGAGTGGTGGCATTAAGTTTATATTGCACTGATAGTATGTTTTGTAATTAATCCAGTATTTTTCGGTTGTTTGAGAGACTCTGCAGAAGTAATTGTATCCAGACTAGTTCACACATTTAACAGATACTTCAGAGCTGTATGTGTTTACCTTTTGATACAATGCATTTAATTTGTCATAGAATTGTTTATTACATAAAAATATTTGCTAGGTTAATTTCATTTGTACAAAGTAATGCAGAATATAATGGAAGCATAGTAGAGCCATTGCATAGTACATAGGTAATCCTACTTTCAAAATTGGGTGTGTAGAATCTTTAGCCATGTTCGAATAGTAATTGTACTTTGATTTCTCGTAGTTCATTTTTGTTATGTTGCTAACCATCTTCACCTTCTGTTGCCTCTTGCAGATATCTCATGCTGCCTAAAGCATAATCAAAGGCAACCAGTGTTCTTTGAGAAACTCAGTTTCAGTGACCTCATTCACCACTAGCTCATTCTTTTTTTTCAAGCTTGACTACTGAAGAAACAACTCTTAATCTTCAGGAAAATTAAGAAGTGCTTCATAATCTATTAGCTGTTAGAGGCACAACTTTTAATGATGGAAACAAATATACATGGGATTCAGCGCCAAGTATTTGATGATACTGACTTCTGTTACTTTATGTGGACTTCTTGAACAGTGTGATGGATTGTAGGTTTAGCATAGTAATGCTCATGAAATATGTGAATAGATATGTTAATGTTTTTTCAGTTGTCTGAGAACCCTATTGTGTGCACTCATTTGCGCTCTCTTCTTTTCTTTAGGTTTAAAATGGCCTGCTTAATGTTTGAAAATTCTTTTAAAAAAGCTGACTCAAAATTTCGTCTAATGATCTCTACATGCAGTAAGGTTTACTCAGTGCTGACAGGGAGCCAGTGTGGTTTTACTGTTGTCCATAGGATTTTCAGTGTGAGGGGTTTTTTTTGCTGTTATACTTCATCCAGAGAATTTAACTGTAAAATGGTATGCAAGAGAATTCCAATAAATAAGTGATTTAAGCATTGAAGTTAGAAGCTATACAAAAGTATAGCAAAACAAATTTTCATCAAGTATGCTTGTTTTCAGAAAGAACTTACCTTTTTTTGGCAGGATTTTTGTCCTATCCTTAACCACTTTGAGATATTAAACCCAATAGTTGTCTACTTGTACTGTGAGTTCTGTAGTTCTAAAATGATTTAAAGGGAAAGTTAGGAAGTTTTCTTTCCTACCTATCATACTGAAAGTAGTTATATCATTAATTCCTTTCAACATCTCTTTTTCCAATTATGTTCTTTCTCATGCTCAGAGGTATTCAGAAGCCCTGTTCTAAAGTGTATTAAGTTTAAAAGTACAAAACATTTTTCATAAAGCTTTCAAATGAAGGAAATTAAGCTTTATGCAGCCTTTACACAAATTACACCAATAAACGTTATAAATTGGATTTTACTGTCATTCAGCATGTAATTATAGGCTATCTGGTTCCCATCTAGTGTGCCAGTGTGAGTTTATATATGTGTTTTAAAGTTCTCAATCACTGGCTACCTCCACAGAGGAAGCCCTAACTGGGAGAACCTCAGCAATCATAAAATGTCAACTCTGCCACTTAATTGTCTAAATTGGAGTGAAGATCACCAGCATTCAGTATATGCAGCATTATTCAACTCGTGAGTTGTTTTTCGTTTAATTGGCTTTTCAAGTAGTCCTGTCAATATAAATGTTCATCTGGGAATACTCCAAAAGAGCCTGTTGTTTTGTGCTTTCACTTAATAATCTGATGCATGCAACCTTGAAAGTTTGTTGTCTAATTAATTTGTACTTTTTAACAGAAATTCTTTTGAATTATTTGGCTCAGAGTTGTGGTACTGCAAAGCTGAAATGATTCATACAAGTCAAGTTGCAGCTTAGACTTACCATGGTTTGAACCTTACTTGCTTTACTGAATATGTTTTGATTAGGAAGATAGTGCTGTGTATTTAATGTGTGTGTTTCAGAATGATTAAATTCTTCTGCTGTTTTCCAAACTTGAAGCCTAGGCAGCAGATTCTATACCAGACTGTACATCTCCAAAGTCTTGAGTCAATCACATAATCTTTGACAATTTGAATGTGATTTGATACAGAATTTACTAGTAATGTTTTAACCAATTCACTAAAAATTATAATTTCAGCTCTTCTGAAAAAGTGTGGCCCTGTTAAGATACTGCAGAAAACTGGAAAATCAAGTCTTCCGGATTATTTTGAAGATATACAAGCATGAAGGTTAATTGTTCTGGTGAAATCAAAAGTAGTTTATTGTATTTCTTGCTCTAAAATATAGTGCCTGGGAAACTTCAACTGGCAGTAAAGTATTTTTCATTTCTTGACCTAGATTTTTGAAATGGTACTTTTAGCTGTTGAACAAAACCTTAAACATCCATCATGGAGGTGATTGCACTTTTGGCTGGTGATAACATTAGTATGAATTTCTTCCCTACATTCAGAGATATTGTGTAACAATATTTGTAAAGAATGTTAAGATCTTCCCAGAAAAGATCGTAGGGTGTTACATATGCTGGTTCTGCCCATTTGTGTGTGTGACAGGACTGGGACTATGAAAAGGCCACTTTTCAACGGTGTGTAGTAGTGCAGCCAGCAATGTTTGAGATGTGGTAAACCATTTGAGTAGTCTCAACCTTTCTGTATTTACCTACACTATTGACTAAAACCAAAACAAACTGAAATGTTTTCCTGTTACAAATGTTGAAGATGAACACAGCTTTTATAAAAAAAACTTACTTTTTTAAAAAGTACATCTATCGGTATAACTTCCCAGTTGATACTTCCAGCAAAACAATCACATCAGCAGTACCTATTATGTTTTTTAAAATAGCATTTCTGTTTTAGAAATAGGAGCTATTAAAAGTTCAATTAAGACCAAAATCAGTGATGGTGTAGGTTTTATAAGGAGAGGTCTGTAGTAGACTTTATTCTTAAAATACCTTTAACAGCATGGGATTAACCAAAAAAAACCTACTACAGACATGCATATATTTATATACTGTAATGCCACTATGTCCCTGTTTTCAAACACTCCCTTAAAAGGGATGAGTGATTAACATTTATACATGTTTCTGAGAGAACCTGGTACAGAAAGAGGTAGCGATTTGTATTGCTCAATTCTTTTCTTGATTCTGCTGCTAACATGGTGCATTCTTTACTTCTAAAAAGGGTGGATTGTCCAGTGTGCTGCGCCTCTGCAATGCATACACCTTTTTAGTAAGATGTAGATTATGCGTTTTGGGAGAGAAGATTAATTCTCTGGAATTGCAAAATGTGTTATAAAAGCTTTTTAAAGTATAGTTCATATCAGGTAGTTTTGAAACACTGGAAAAATAAAGAAAACTTAATAATTTCCAGATTATTTTTTTTAAATCCAATTTTAATTAGGAAATAATTGGAATATGGATTGGCTTTAGTGTGATAGTATCAGAGCATTATTTTTCCTACTTATAGGAAGAATATTATACAATTGTATCTAATTTATATACTATATAAAATATAATATGTAATCTATTTATAGATAATAAAATATATAATTATATATAGTATAGCTCTGAATTTTTTTAGTACAAAATGGTGGAATTTGGAGTTTTAGTCAGAGTTAGACTCTTGAAAACTAATACAGAAGAGAGATGGGAGTTAGTAACTGTAGATGATCTCAAGAACATCTTGAGTGAATTTGTTTTACAACAATAGTTGCTTCAGCTGAGGTCTTTTGGGGTACTATTTTATGAAGCTTTTGTATGTCAGTGTTCAGTTGCTAGTAGACAGGTGATCATGGCACAAAGCTGTTACTACTTCTGGCATTTATTGATACTTTAAAATCAGTGTCAGCAAAGAAACAAGGCTTGAAAGGGGTTTCAGGCTGTATCTTTTTACAAAATTTTTTTTTTCAGCTTATAGCAATTAAAAATGGAAGACTAGAAGTTCTACTGGGATTCAAGCTCTGGGTTGAAACCCCATTTCCAATTTGCTTAAACTGGAATATTTGAATGTAGAAGTTTCAAGAAGCTGAGCACTGTTCGACAATACTGGGATGGATGTACGTATCTGCTGTTTAAGTGAGGGTGCTTTTTGTTTCATGATGTCAGTTAAAAATATAGATGTATTTTTTCAAGCTGATTCACGTTGTGGAAGAAATGCAAAAATACGGTTAAGATTGCTTACAAATCCAAACATGGTGTGGCAATCACTAGCAGGAATAGAGGATGATTAGAAGAGGAATCAAGATATGTTGTAAAATCAATTAATTGAAATAATAAGGCTTATATTGAAAAGATGCAAGTAATTCAGATGCTAGTACTTAGTAAAGGCTACCACTTTCCAAAATACACACGGGGATTGGTGCCTGTGTTAAATAGAATTGTAATGTCAGTACAGTAAAATTTTTAATATGCTTTTTTATATGCTATGATATATTATAGGGCAGGAAGTTAGAGTTACTCTGAACATCTGTAATTCAAGTGCACTTGAAATACATGATTCAGTGCTGCACAACTAGATATTAGAAATAGCTTAAACGAGAGGGAGATCAGAGGATGATAAAAATTATAGTGGTTTCCTAAGTACTTTGCAGTGGAGTGTTTGAGACTCCGTAAGTAATATTATATATAGTCATTGTTTGCAATATCAGTTTAATTACCATGACTAGTAGGAGCTTTTTTGATGCTGTCAGCTTTTTCTGAGAGCATTAGAATGCTACCTGTCATTTTGGGATGACTTTAAGAAAAATTTTCCGAGTTTTCAGCTACAGCTGCTGAAATGTGATGGGAACATTTAATGCTTTGATAATGCATTTCCAAAATGTCATAAACTTTATTGATTATATTGTACCTGACTCCTAAATCTCTTCATTAAGAGTGCCGCCTTCTAACGTCAACAACAAATTGGCTCTACTGCTCTACTGTGCACCACACCAATAGAATGGGAAGTTGATGTTTTCTGACTATTCATTTACTTAAATTTTTCCTAAAACACCTATGTAAAACTCTTAATCTCCTATAGGCCTGAAAATATTAGGTTGCAGTGGATAATACGTGTTTTTAAAACGCCAGGGAAAATGGAGTGCTGACTTTCAAATAATTGTTTCTGAGAAGTACTGGAACAAACAACTTGGTTATTCCATTCTCTGCTATCGCTGTGTCACTAGTGTACAATGTCCTTAATCGTAAGCTTAAGCTGAACGTTACTTTTAAGTTTACTGTTTTTGTGCTAGATATTATCTGAAATAATTCTTGTATTTCTCAAATAGTATATGAATTAAGCTGCAGAATGCACTTGCAGAAGTGGGACAGTGGTGTGGGTTTCATTTTAGTTGCTTTTTTTCCTATTCTGGAAAGGCAGAGGTTGCTGATGGTATCTTCTGTCCAAATGTAATTTTCGAGGAGTGACAGAACTCTTTGATGATGAGGATGACTAATTTAATAGTAGTTGAGGGAACTTCTGTGAACAATAGGAAATACATGCAGTGGTTTAGGAGAGGTGGATGTGGATTGATGATTTTGTTTCTGAAGTGATGGTATTAAGTCTCACCAGTTCCACAGTATCATCCAACTGAAATGTTCCCAAAAGTATATTATTTGACATCTACTAAGCTGATGCTTTTTTATGCTGTTGGAGAGTAAGATAGATAATCAGTGTGGTCCTGCAGCTTTCAGATCCACAACTAGGTGCATCTCTGTAACTGTGTTTTAAAATGCTGATTTAAGTAATGCCTGGGGCCATTTGGTCAAAAAAGATAGATTTGTCCCATATCCTGTGACTGGAATTCATGTCTTTAATAGATATGTGTTTAGTGGTCTTCAGAAGTTATTAATGTTTTTTTAATTATTTGCATACTTGGTTTTTCTGCATAATTTGTCTTGATACTTAAGGGGAATTCAGTGCTAAGGTGTCCTCTATTGTTGGTATTGGAAGATGCAGCAGCTGGTGGAAAAAATCAGTGATGACAACTGGGAAGACAGGTCACTCAAAATTAAGTAATGGTTGTAAAATATTTATCTAGAAGGAACTGAGAAACACTTTGTTGTTGTTGTTGAATTAATAAAATAAGATCCTGTCCCCCCCCTCACTCTTGTGGTTCTCCTTTTCTTCTTAATTTCCAAATTCTGGGATTATTCTGTGGGATTACTCGTAGTGAACACTTTCCTGTACACATGAGGTTGTTTCCTTGCTATGTTCTAGTTCATATTTTAGATTGTTTGCATGATTATAACAAGTTTATACAATTCTTAGCCCGATAATTATGTGAGAGTAGTCTTAAACATCATAGTTCACAGGCTTTGAAACTGTATGAGCAGATTGTCCTTGCTTTCCTCAAATTCTGGAGCACAAGCAACAGAGCGCTGTTGAAGGGAAGGTGAAGCAGGTCATACACTGCAGTGGATTGACCCTGGTCAGCAGCTAAGCACCACACAGCCTCTTGCTCACTCCCCCTGCAGCAGGATGGAAAGAGAATCGGAAGAGCACAAGTGAGAAAACTTGTGGGTTGAGATAAAGATAGTTTAATAAGTGAAGGAAAGAGGAAGGAAAAAAAACAACGCAAGTGATGCAAAGGTAATCACTCACAACCTTCCACAAATAGACCAATGCCCAGCCAGGCTCTGAGCAGTGGCTACCTCCCCAGAAGCTGCCTCCCCTCAGTTCTTATTGCTGAGCATGGGATTGTATGGCATGGAATAACCCTTTGGTCAGTCTGGGTCAGCTGTCCAGGTTGTATCCCCTCCCAGCTTCTTGCCTACTCACTGGGGATGTTCCCCCACAGTGGGAAAAAGAGAAAGCCTTGATGCTGTGCAAGTACTGCTCAGCAATAGCCAAAACACTGGTGTGTTACCAACCCTGTTTTAGTCACAAATTGAAAGCATAGCACCATACAGCTGCTGTGAGGAAAATTCACTCCATCCCAGCCTGACCCAATACATCCACTATTCATGTTATGGTGATTTTCTTCGACAATCTCTTTATCTAATTGCTGAAGTTTGGACTACGCTGGAGTTAAGTTATCATTAACTTCAGTAAAATCAATGTTCTGCCAGTTGTTACCAGCCTTTACCGGTAAAAGCTTTCTTGCTAAAGCTTCATACTCCATGTGTAGTTTGGTTTTAGGTAGAACAGACCTAGCCTCAGTGATTAAGATTATAATTTCATTTTTGCAGATGTACAATATAATGTTAACAATCTTACACTGCAGTTTAATATCTTGTATATTTTAAGTGCAGAACCTGTTGGCATCAGGAAATAGAACTTCAATATAGTGCAATTTAAACTCTTTTGTCATCTGGGAGTTTTCCCCATGACAAAAGACAAAAATAGTTTCCCTAGTGTGTTGTTGCTCAATACTTGTTTTAATTCAGTTTCAGATACTGTAGGAACTTGTAAACATTGTTCCACCTGAGGAAGTAGAAGATAATGTGAAACTAGGTGACCTTGGCAAAAGGCTGTGTGTTCACAATTTAAGGTTTTGTAAGTATAACAGTGAGAGATATTGGGAAAAGTTGGCTAATATTTTAGGGCAAATAGCTAAGTAATTTTTGTTCATTTCTGTATTTGTGTGCTATGCGTGTCTTGTAGATGCAATGCTTTTTTCTGATAAAATGTTTTAAGAAGTATAGGTATCAGCGTGTCGTGGTTTAACCCCAGCCAGCAAGTAAGCACCATGCAGCCGCTCGCTCACTTCCCATGGTTGGCATGGGGGAGAGAATCGGAAGAGTAAAAGTGAGAAAACTCGTGGGTAGAGATAAAGACAGTTTAATAGGTAAAGCAAAAGCTGTGCACATAAGCAAAGCAAAACAAGGAATCCATTCACCACTTCCCATCAGCAGGCAGGTGTTCAGCCATCTCCAGGAAAGCAGGGCTCCGTCATGTGTAATGGTTACTTGGGAAGACAAACGCCATCCCTCCAAACGTCCCCCCCATTCCTTCTTCTTCCCCCAGCGTTATATGCTGAACATGACGTCCTATGGTATGGAATATCCCTTTGGTCAGTTGGGGTCAGCTGTCCCAGCTGTGTCCCCTCCCAACTTCTTGTGCACCCCCAGCCTCCTCGCTGGTGGAGTGGTGAGAGAAGCAGAAAAGGCCTTGACTCTGTGTAAGCACTGCTCAGCAATAAGGAAAACATCCCTGTGTTATCAGCACTGTTTCCAGCACAAATCTAAAACATAGCTACTGTGAAGAAAATTAACTCTGTCCCAGGCAAAACGAGCACACAGTGTCAAAGATGCCTATTAATCATTTATTTCAGATGGTGTTTCCCAGCCTCTCTCCAGGCATAGTGCCAGAATGCCAGAGGTTTTACATTCATAATGATGAGTTTTAGTCTCTGGAGAATTCTCCTGTAGATTTAAATGTCTGTAGTCACTGACACCACCACCACCCCCCACCACCCCCCCTCAGATTCTGTATTTACAGTCCAGCAGAGCAGAGAAGAAATACTTGGTTAAGATTTTATATCTGTGTCATGGTTTAACCCCAGCTGGCAACTAAGCACCATGCAGCCGCTCGCTCACTCCACCCCCACCCAGTGGGATGGGGGAGAGAATCAAAAAAAAGTAAAACTCGTGGATTGAGATAAAGACAGTGTAATAGGACAGAAAGGAAGAAAATAATAATAATGACAATAATTTTTAAAAATGACAATAATAACAATAAAAAAAGAATTAGAATATACCAAACAAGTGATGCACAATGCAATTGCTCACCCCTGCCGACCGATGCCCAGTTAGTTCCTGAGCAGTGATCCGCCCCTCCCAGCCAACTCCCCCCAGTTTATATACTGGGCATGACGTCATATGGTATGGAATATCCCTTTGGCCAGTTTGGGTCAGCTGTCCTGGCTGTGTCCCCTCCCAACTTCTTGTGCCCCTCCAGCCTTCTTGCTGGCTGGGCATGAGAAGCTGCAAAATCCTTAACTTAGGGTAAGCACTACTTAGCAACAACTAGAAACATCAGCGTGTTATCAAGATTATTCTCATCCTAAATCCAAAACAGAACACTGTACCAGGCTACTAGGAATAAAATTAACTCTATCCCAGGCAAAACCAAGACAATCTGTACTGAAGAAAACTTTGTTGCCATTTATCTGACATTAGCTGGCATAGCATATGAGATTTTGTTTGGTTTTCATAAGTACAGGAAAGTGCCGTCTATAAATAAAACTTGTGTTTTTAGATAGATGTTTCTTTACATTGAAGAAGTTGAAATTTTAGGTAGATCATGTTAATATGCAGCATTTCTTTGATTGTTGTAGATTGGAACTGCACTCAAGTCTCAAAAATACATTACATAATTCAAGACCGTAGAAGCTGTTTGAGTTAAAACAAAAACAAACAAAAAACCCTGGAATGTATCATAATGCATGTGGAAATTTCTTGCTCTTCCCATTTTTAAGCCTACTTCCTCGTGCCTTACAGCAGCACAAAATTATTACAATCCATTCTTTAATATTCAAGTTGTGTTTATTTTTGTTGCCCTTCTTTTGGAGCTCGCTGTTACTTACACATGCTTAGGCAGGCATATGACATTTGGATCCATCAAGGTACGTGATATATTGTGTTTTAAGAAGTAAATTCCTTTTTCTGCGTTACGGGGATTGTGATATTTCTCTTAAAGATAAATGTTGTAGCAAATTAATAGTTTTTGAAAATTAAGTCTTTTGGGTACAAACAGCAGTAAGCAGTGTGCGTTGGAACAATTTATGCTTTACTGTTTCATGAAAGGTGGCAGGAATTCTCCTGTACTGATGACAGGTCTCAAATAGTTATCTAGTAAACAGGTAATTTATAAGACATGGTAAGATAACTTTCTTAGCCATTGTCAACATTGTAGTGTTGACACTACGTCTTCGGAAGTTTAGATGTAGCATAATGCTAAGGAAGACTGGCAGGAGGGGGCAACATAGTTCACTATGTTTAACTTTAGGGATTTAATTTAGATACCCATTTTCTAAACCTATGGTCTCTGTAGTTAGTGGAAAGTCCAGAAGCATCCTAAAGAAAAAAAATGGCTTGTTACCTTTGAATATGCAGTGGTTCAGCATTTTGACATGTAAATTAAAGTTTTGGAATGCCTTTTATTATATTTAATAATGTCATTAGTAATAACCTGACTAACAAACCACTGTAAACTTTTATCGTATCTTGAGATGTAGCGAGGGATTACTTCTGTGTTTGAAGAGCAGCAATGTAGTGATTTTTTTCTTTGCTGAGACAGTAGAATAAGGTGTTAATTGGACAGATATCAGTGCTACATTTCACTAAACATGGTCTGCATAAGTGCTGGAGCAGTAAAGAGAAGGTTTTGCAGTCTGCATTGCTTGCTTGACATAATGTCGTGGTTTAACCCCAGCCAGCAACTAAGCACCACGCAGCTGCTTCCCCATCCCCTCTCCCAGTGGGATGGGCAGGAGGGGGAAAAAAAAAAAGGTAAAACTCATGGGTTGAGATAAGAACAGTTTAATAACTAAGGTAAAATAAAATATATTACCAACTAAGAATAATAATAATATAATAATGATTGTAATGAAAAGGTATATAACAAAAAAAGAGAAATAAAACCCAAGAAAATACAAGTGATGCACAATGCAATTGCTCGCCACTTGCTGACTGATGCCCCAGCAGCGATCTGCTCCTCCCGGCCAACTCCCCCCAGTTTATATACTGGGCATGATGTTCTATGGTATGGAATATCCCTTTGGCTAGTTCGGGTCAGCTGTCCCAGCTATGCTTCCTCCCAGCTTCTTGCACACCTGCTTGCTGGCAGAGCATGGGAAACTGAAAAATCCTTAACTTAGGATAAGCACTAATTAGCAACAGCTAAAACATCAGAGTGTTATCAACGTTATTCTCACACTAAATCCAAAACACAGCGCTGTACCAGCTACTAAGAAGAAAATTAACTCTATCCCAGCCGAAACCAGGACACACAACCAAATCACTCTTCTGTGAATTGTACATTCTGTCATGCAGTATCTCTGCTGCTTCTCCCTAGGTTCACTAATATTTCAGACATATTTTCTGAAGTTTTCAGACTATTTCTGCATAAGACATAGCTTAGCTTTCATGTCAGATTTCCAGCTTTAAAGGAGATAAATTTTCAGCTACACAACAGAATATTTTAAATTTTGTTACAGTTATTTTTATATCTCAAGTACATTATTATTATTTTTTTGCTGACTGCTAGAAAAATGTGATGCATTTGGCTTCATTTATATTAATAGTTACAACATTGCTTTTAGCTTTAATGATGGTTTTAAATTGGGTCTCAGTGTTTCATGACATTTTTCTGACTTCACCACTGAAGTTTTATGACTTCACTGCTCTGGCCCTCTGGTTTTTGTATCCCATTTCCCCAGTCCCTGTCTACTGCAGGTCTCCCTGTTTAAGCAGTTATCTGCTTTTACTCTTTTTTTGTGTTTAAAAAACAAACAAAAAACTACCAACAACAAAAACAATCCCCACTGTTGATTGACAATGCCGTATACTTCCTGTCTTGGTAATCCACTTTGATTTGCTACTGTTGCTGATTTCTATGTCTCTTAAGATGGGAAGTAGGATGGGAAGTCTAGTGGGTCAGAGGGAAGAGACAGGAGAGTTACTGTCTCTTTTTCTTCTTGTTATAGACAGAAGTAGTGATTTTGCTGCCTCTCCTGCAGTTTTACTGTGCTCTGGACATAACTAATCTGCAAAATGATCAATAATATTCAGCAGTACTGTTTCTTATAAAGCTATCTTGGAATTTCTAGAACAAGTTGTTTTTGAGGTCTTGCTGTAAAAGACCGAAAAAATGAAGTATGTTTCTCTGTGTTTCTCACATGTTTGGCTCTGTTTACCAGTGTACAGCTAAAGAAGTTTCTGTCCTTCAAAGCAATTATTAGCATTGTGAGAAGGTAATGAAAACACATTAGAACATGAGCGAGGGTCCATCTATCACCACCAAATTTTTGTGGCAGTCTTTATAGGAGGTATGTCAGGATACAAATTAGGAGCAGTTTGAGATAACTACATCTGAGATGAATTATTAATCTATAAAGGTGTCTTTTCTGAAATTATTTTGAAAAAGTACAGTAGAACTTGTTTATTACAACATATTAAAAGCAGAATCTGACATACGGTATAAGGTGCTCAAAGCAAATAAAAAATTTATTGCATGTTCATTAAATTTTACAGCATTACAGTGAATTAGCAAAGAGCTGTCTTAATTTGCCAAGAGCCTGAAGCATGGGAAGGTGAGATGACCTTACTTAAGTGACTGACCCGAACTAGCCAAAGGGATATTCCATACCATAGAACATCATGCCCGGTATATAAACGGGGTTGAGTTGGCTGGGAGGTGGATCGCTGCTGGGGCATCGGTCAGCGGGTGGTGAGCAACTGCATTGTGCATCACTGTTTTTTTTTTTTTTTTCCTTGAGTTTTCTTTCTTCCCCCCCCCCCCCCCCCCCTTTTTTAATATTCCTTTTCATTACAATTATTATTATTACATTTCATTATTATTATTGCTAGTATTATATTTTCCTTTAGTTATTAAACCATTCTTGTCTCAACCCACAAGTTTTACCTTTTTTCCTGATTGTCCTCCCATCCCACTGGGAGGTGGGAGGAGTGAGGGAGCGGCTGCGTGGTGCTTAGTTTCTGGCTGGGGTTAAACCACGACAGTGACAAAGGTTTGTGCTTTTCAGAATTGGGAAAGCTACTATTTGCAAAAAACCCCAGGCTTTCCAGCTTTTGCCTTTGTATTTTCTCTCTTTGATTCTGTCTCTTTTTTTTCTCCTTGCCATTAGACCTTCCAATAGTTTAAGTGATGCCTTTAGTCATTAATTGTCTGACTGCTCATAACCCTATGAAGAAAATGTATGGCATTATGGTATGTGATACTGTTTTTGCCAGTGCAAGGTTAAAGCAAGGTTTTGTGCTGTGTGTTGTTATGGAGAATCTGTACTGTCTGGGAACACTTTTACAGTGAGTAGGAAGAAAATTCTGAAGAAAGTGGGATGAGAAGCTAGAGATGAAAGTTTATATACTGAAATGCAAAAATGGCTGAGAATATGATGATTTCCCCCCCCAAGGAGACAAAAGTAGTGTCATTTTAAAAGAGAAATTGAATTTTTTTACTAGAATTATTTATTGAGAGAATCACTAAAATGAAAAAGATTCCCGATCCACATTAATACTGACTGAATGCTGGATATTGTCTTTTGTTCCTGACAGCCCTCATCATTCTTTACTATTCAGTTTCTTTCTTGCTGTTTCTACAAGGAGTATTTAATGAAGTAGAAGCTGTGATTAATTGATGATGTCCATGCCATCTTAGAGATCAAATTGAATTTCAGTTGTAATTCCCTGTGTGTCCCAGGTCTCTTCTACAGATCTCTTTGACTCCAGAATCAACAAAAGTATATTTTGTTTGATCTTTGATATTCTAATCTCATTATCTGGGCTAATCTTGCATCTAGTCCCGCAACTGAGAAGTGCTGAGGTTGCTAGACTGGCTTAGGATAACAAGGCTCCAAACCCATGCAGATGCTGTCTATCTCTGATTTAGCTTCTCAACAGGGACTCAAGTGGCTGCAACCAGTTTGCATTGCTGAGGAATGTACTGGGTCTTTTAAAGTGACTGTGCACTGTTGAGACATTTTAAATTTCTTGATGTTCCACTGGCACTCTGTCAGGGTGTTTCGTCAAGATTGACATATTCCAGGTCTAGTGCTTTGGCACAATCTCACTCATGTTTTGGTTATTTCTTCTTGTAAAGTGAGTCACTTGATATTCAGGACTGTCTTATATTCAGGCCAATTTAGCACTTGTCAGCTCTGCAAAATGCATTTAGCAAAAACTAAATACAAATGCCAAATTATGCATGTGCACCCATATGCTGTATTGAGGCTCATTTATTGGAGTTGTCTGTAGTCTCATTTTTGTATTCTTCTAAAGATAAGAGCTAGAGGAGTTTTTAAAAAATTGATTTACAGATTGCTCTACAGTTGTTATGTTTCATTTTGTCTGCACCGAGGTAGTTTCTCTGTGACCTAGTCAATAGGCTGTATAAATAAAGATGAGTTTTAGAGGAAGAATCTCTCAGACTAATAGATTGGACAAGTTACTCGTTTTTCTGGCTCTCAGATGTTGCTGAATTCCTGTTTGTTAGGATCTCTGCTCTCCTTTCTATAGATTCTACAGTTTTCTTTTTAATTGGAAAGGAATATAAAAGTAGTCATATGTAACTTGGCATAAATTCAGCAAAAATTTTTTATAATATGAAGAACTTCATTTTACTGACCTGAGCTCAGAAATTCCTCTCACTTCTAAATTCTTCTAGTTTTAGATTTGGTCGTGATTTTTTTTCTTTTGGTGTAGAAATATTTTCCCTAGAAGTATTAGTTAGATTCCTTGTTTTGGTGTTTACCTTCATTATGAAAAGAATATTGTAGTTGTGGATGAGTTCACTTTCTGCCTAGTGTTGTCACTTGTGTTCCCTAGAGAAAAAGAATTCTGAAAGATTCATTGAGTCGAGAACTGCTAAGTTACCCTAAAATCAATCAAACAAAAGATTGCTTTTTCCTTTGTTAAAACTAACATAAAATAAATAAAAGCATTGTTTTTCTTAGTGATAACTGGAATGGGTTTTTTGCAAGCATTCATAAGATAATTTTAAGCAGCTGTGATTTGCAAGTGGTAATCTTTCTTGGCTGTATTGATGGCTTGCAAATTCGCTTTATTTCCTTGTAAAATTAAATAGAAATCACAGATGTCTGGGAGACTGTCTGTAGTTGGATAGTCCATTATAAATAATGGATTTCCAAATCAAATTAAATGATATTGCTACTTACTGAAAATCAGAATGAAATATTGAGATTTGGGGACTTGGATATTTTTGTGGTAGTTGATACAGATTGGAGGGATTCTAGGGATCAGTATTTCTAAGTTATTGAATTTGTCTGCTAAAAGGATCCCCTTCACTTTTTTTAAAGAAATCTCCTCTAAATTCTTGAACAAATATTAGTGAATACTCATTATAGACTATTGAATGAATGAAGACTCAAAAGAGAATTGTATTAAAATATTCTATAATTTAATGTTATTTGGATTGTATTTTGAGACTGAAACAAGAAAAAGGGATCTTTTCCTTTAGTTAGAACAGTACGTTTATGACTGCATCTGGTACATCCATTGTTTTTCCTGCAGTCTGAAGTTTTATATGTTAGGGCTCATTCAGGTTTGAAGTATTCTTCTTTTCCTTTTGAAATGTGAATAATTTAAAGGAAATTATCTAAAATTAAGGAAATAATCCTTTAGTTTAATGAATTGTTATTCCTCATCTCTTTGTGAGATGACATTTTGATAGTTATATTAATATTTAAGATGTCACTGAAACTTTCCTTCTCTATGCTTGAAGAGATAAAGGCACTGACAGAAAGCAGAAGCCTCACTTGGTTGTATATTCGTGTAGAGTTTTTTGCAACTTCAAATCAAATCATACTACGCTTAGTTTAAGGGAGAAATATTTATGCTTTTATTCTGTAGCAGCATGAGAGAGAAGAAAGTTAAGAAATGATTGCAAAGAAAAATTAAGAGATGCGTGTTGTTCTGTACACCCTGTGCACTCTTTGTTTTATTCCATCCTTGGTGTCAGTGCAGCAAAGTCTCTTCAGATTGAAAGCATGGGAAGCAAAGTAATTCATACTAGGAGCTGTCACTGAAGTATATCAGATAAACAAAATACACTTTTTTTTGTTTTGGTCTTGGGAAAAGTTGAGAGGAGTTTCCCTGGAGGAAAAAAAAATAGTCCTTAGTTTTGAGGAGTTCCTTTCCCTATGAGGGGGAAAAAAAAGTCATTAGAGAAATTTCCAATTATTGATGATAAAGTTCGCTGGTAAGTGATCTCCAAAAGGAAATTATCTGATGGTGGTTTTTTTTCTGTAGTTCTGTTGCAACTGATGCTTCATATCTGGTTTTCTTGTATTCCTCTGTCTTGTAGAAAGATTTTTCTGTTGCTGCTCTACCAGTTGAGTAGTTCTATGCAGTAATATTAGATATTATTTGTGATTATTTCCCAAGTGCCTTTTCTGGTTTGCCTGCTTGCTTATTTAAAATATGGCTGCCACACTCAGAACTATTGTGCCCACTTTATAAGTGAGGACCTGAAGTATAAAGAGGCTGACTTGACACCATGATAAGCAGGGAGACAATGACAGGAGACAGATACTTTAAACTGATCTTCTAAATCCTGCATTAGTACTTTAGGCACCAGACAACTTGAGTAACAAGTGACTTGTTGCAAGCATGAAGTGTAGTAGTGGAAAAATCAATACCTGTGCAGTTATTTGTGGAATGCTCAAAGAAGAATCGTTTTAATTTCTGTTGCATCAAGGGTGGAGAAAAGCTCTTATTATAGGAAAGCTGCTATAGAGGGAAAGAGAGAAGAAATGTTTGTGTCTCCTAGTAAAGGCTGAAAAACTCCCATGTGAACTAGTGAAAACATTGAGTTTTGATGCATTATGCTGGCAAACTCTCACAATTCATTTTCAGTGAATTTGAATGGGATGTTAAAACAGTTTTACAGCAATTTCACCACTTTTTCTTATGCCACAAAATAACTGCAAATAATTGAGATAGTGCTGTCCCTTATTTCACTGTCCTCTGCATAAAGATAAGATTGCAATCGAAGCGTTATTATCTTTAAGCCTCTCTTGTGTAGCTCAAACTATCAGACAATCTAAAGCAGGTTTTTAGGTAGCTATTTTCAAATGGAAAATAGATAAGTTTTCTTTCTTGAGAATAACAGAAAATATGGTAAAGGCTTAATCTTAAGTCTTGTTGAAGTTCTTTTGTATTTAGGTTAGTGGTTTTAAAGTCTGACCCTTTTTATGATGCTGTGAGAAAATACTGTGACTTCAAAAGTATCAGAAGTTTGTAAAGACTCTCTAGGTCAGGAAGGCATTCTTTTTAGCAGTTCTATGTTATATGATTCATGGGCAGGGAAAGGGATACAGAAAAACCAAAGGCATTAATCCCTTTCAGTTTTGTAATAGCAAGTTCCTTTGAGGATCTGTTATTCTGTTATTTATTATGAAATATTTTAATTTTATAATGAAATAAAAGAAACTGATATCCAGAGTGAATTGTTGCCATTATCTGTTACCCAAGTAAATAATCTTTCTTTTGTATTTGGAAGCTGAGCAAGACTTTCTTAAAATAACGCTATACTGTTGCCATTTCTGGCAAAACATAAATGGTGAGTATTCAAATGTACTTTGTCATAAAATGATTCCAAGAAAACTTAGCAAAAATTATAAATACTGAAGAAGGTACGTCAAATTGCAGAACGTATTACATGTTAGAAGTAACAGTAACTTTGACATTAATAATGTCCTCTGCTTGTTTTTATAAGCATAGTCGTACAAAAAATGTCCATTTTCAGCTGTTTTCCTAATTATCAATTTGCCATATGTACTTTGTAATAGTGCATACAACTTTGAAGTAACAAATAAATAAAACTAAGCTTTGTAGCTAGTTTTCTGCTGTTCTGTGATGCTGTTTCACAACAGCAACAAACTGTTCAGATGTATTGATTGGATTAAATAGTTTAACATAAGTTTATTACACATGTTTGTAAGTTTCAGTGATTCTATAGATTGAAAGAAGTATCTGTTTTAAAAATTTACAGGTTCATTGCTAACAGCTATACAAGTATTAAGAATAAATTCTGTATAAACTTAACAGATTTCTTAAGAGTACTTGGATCCAGTTTAGTAAAAAGATACTTTTTTTATCTTACTGGATGCTAAATTATTTTGTTGTTTGTCCTCTTAAAAACTGGGAAAGTTCCAGTGAAATCCATTGATGGTCTATCTGAATTAATTAGGTTTAAAAATGGAGAATATAAGTATACAGTCAATCTGCTACAGCTCCTATAGAAGTTGGCCTATGAGACTATGGTGTGGCCCTTGCTAACAGCTGGACTTCCAAGTTTAATAGTTATCTTTACTTTTAGATTTTGCTGTTTATTATTTTTTAGAAGTACATCAAATTCTTATAAAAGCCAGCTCATAAAATACAATTGATTAAATAAGTAATTTTAAAAGCTGCTAAATGTTGTGATAAAAAACATCTTCTGCTTTACCTAGAATTTTTAGTATACTTGCAGTTCACTCTTCCTGAGAAATAATTTAACAAACAGCTTAACAAAACCTGCTATTTGTTTGTTCTTCTCATACATTTACATTTCCCTTGGAGACCCTTATGATGAATCTAAATGCTGAGCTTTTCCTGCTCAGTGATTTCTTTGTTTCCCTGCTACAGTACATGCTGTGAAATATCTCTTAGACCTAGTATATGAATGAGGACCTTAGTGTAATTTCCTCCAGAAGTGTTGTGGCTGTGTCTCAGTGAAATGAGTATTTTCTGCTAGGTCATGGAATAACAATACCCATGTTATTTGACGTGCTGTGGAAAGAGGAGCCAGAGAAAAGGTGTTTACACTGGCCAGCTTAACTGACCAAGTTAAAAGGCTAATTTCCTTAGGCTCCAAGTGCAGTTAATGGATACCAGTAGGTGCCTCCAGAGATTAGTTCTAAGTAAGGTCCTAATACAGCTGCATCCTTTAGAGGAGCCTATCACTTCTGACAGTATGGGAGATGAAGGAATTTAGTTATGTGCTTTGGGTAGACCTCCCACATTATCTTTTCCTTTTCTGCTGTGTTCAATGACAGCTGAACCCCATTCTGTGGCAGGACTGTGCTGCTTTGTATCTACAGCTGTGCAGTGTGACAGAAAGTATATACTGCTTCAGGTAATACCAAGAAAAATGGTAAGTCCCAGGAAAATCCATACTTGCGTCACTACCCTGTAGCTGGTGGTTATGTATAGCTACATAGAAATAATATTAGCGCTGCTTTGGTTGGTTTTAGAAAATTGATTAAACTGATTGCTGTAAAACCAGTTCTTAAGTTTGGAGAACCATGATTTTACTATAAGCCAGAAGGAGCAATACCCATAAGTTATTCTGAAAGTGTAAAATGCATAGGCATTTGGGTGTAGCTCTATGCTTTTTGCCCTTGTTCATTAGTAATGAAATACTAGGAAGCTTGAAATGATTATGTCCTCAGTATGTATATACTGCAGGAAATTATTATTTTTATTTTCATGCTTAATTTATTCTAATTTTTCCCTCCTCATTGTCCATCCAGTTGTTTGCATTCCTATCTTCTTTTGAACTATCAGAACCAACAAGTAGATGAAGGAGGAGAGGAAAGAGAAGACAGGATATCCTGGTTCCATAGAGTTCATTTTCATTTCTGATGCCTGTGTGGTCTATAACCACATTAATGGCTACATCTCATTAATTTCTAACCTGTAGCCATCTAGTCACGTCGGCTGTATGGATACATACTGCACATACACCTACAGTGTGCAAAGTTCTTGCACATGCATGTCCGTGCATATGAGTTTTAGAGACTGGCCAATATCACCTTATGCTAGGGTTTGTGGGAGGAGAGAAGGAGAGTTTCTACTCTAGATTTCCAGTCTAGATTGCATGTGTGTGTGCTATCTCAGATGTATGAAGTCTGTTTTGAGCTGGGATCTGTTAGCTGCGAGAGCTTTCCATAGCTGTTAGCTATTGAAAAACTTTCTGAAATAAACGCTTTGGAAGCTATAGGAAATTTGCATTCTATTTAGTAAGCTTTGAATCTTTTGTTTGACTTTTTGTCCAATGAGAATCAGTAGTATTCTAGATGCTTTTTAGCAATCTCACATTTCCCAAATCTAGGAATGGAAAAGAAATAGCAGACTATTTGCATAACTTTGTATTTTGTATTAGTGTGGCTTTCACATTTTTCAATGCCATTTTATTTTTTTTCCCACAGAGTTATTCTTTTTATCACGATACTATTTTCTCCCCTCTCCTTGTCCTTTCTGCCAGCTTCCTTGATACTTGCGTTGATTTTTTTCTCTTTAAAAAAAAACCACCCAAAACACTGTCTTCCTGCTAATTTTGTAGTTGATTGCCACAGTTCTGTTGTCTTTGGTTTTTGCCATGTTGTGTTTTCTGTGATACAAGATAGAGTATAATTTGTGTTACAAATTATCCTTTAGAGAATCTTTTCCTAGTTAAGATACCAGTATCTGATATACCCCCTAACCAAAGACTCCTTGAAACACCACACACAGTCATCATGTTCCTACAAATCAATAGCAATAACTTGAGAGGATCTTCCTTGACAGCATCGGAGTACTGAGGCTGATTTTCTTCACATCAGCTGCCATCTAGGTGTTTGAGATCAGCTCAACTCATGAATTTCACTTACCAGTTAATCAGCAAGCTTCAGTGTGGTCCTCAGTCTGTTTGATATTGCTAGAAAGCCAATTTTCTCTGTTAAGTGCCTTTGATACTTGAAGGCTTTATGTCAGGACAACCGTTGTTGTCATTGTTTTCCTGTAAACTTTATTAATATGTACAAAGAAAAGCTGCTAGCCAGAGCAGCATTTGAAGAGGTCCGTCTTTCTCAGCATTCTGCAGCTTAAAAATAAAACTTTTGCTTCTCAGATGGTAACTCCAGACAGTTAACATGGGAAGATAGTTCTAGAAACAGATATTACATGCAAAGTTACCAGCCCATTCTATTATAAGCTTAGCCTTAGTAAAATGAAGCACACTTTTTCAAAAGACAGATGACACCTTATTTCCTGGAATACCATCCCATTCTGTATTGGATTTTGAGAGCTCATTTTCAAAAACATCTAATTTAGATGGAGTCTAAATGCTGAAGTTACTTTAAAGAACAAGTTAAATTCTCAGAGTTGTGCTGAAAATCCAGGAATCTTATGTTCCTGCCTTGGTTGATTGGTTTTTTTAGGCTGTGTGTCAGTGTGTGTAAAATGTGATAGTCCTAAATCACTTGCAAGTTAAGTATTGGTCTGCCTGTCTAGTTTTCGGTTTATCCTGTCTTAATGAATAAAATTTTTCCAGACAACTAAAGTAGGGACATAGCTGCTTTTATGAAAGTCAGTATGCTACTCTTTTGTCGCGTCTGTGGTCAGACAGGCTGCAGTAACACAAACATCAAGAGTGCGGGAATCTTACTGGGATGGTAATTTCAAAGCTGCTTTGTGAGTTTTTTGCGGGCAATCAGAGACAAGTAGAACAAACCAAAGAGGCCCTGCCAGTCTTTGAAATATAATTGAGTTTGATGTACTGTGTACTCAGTTTTCTTTGCCACTGACCCTGCAAAATTTGTTAAAATGAAGGCATTTGACAGTGTGTGATGAAGTTGGAAAATGGTCACATTTGAGCTTAATCCACTTAATATGTTATGAAGTTATTGTAATTTCTCAGGAGATACTTAAGAAGGTGTTTTAAAGGTTCTGCCACTGAGTTCTAAAGAGAGTTTAACAAGTCAAATTACTAGAACAGGGAACTGAAAAAAAACCCTGTAAGTGAGGACATCTTAATCTAGCCCTAACCTAAATCAATTCTGTTCCCGGTTTTTCTGAACATAGCAGTATGGTGATACAGATGTTGTTTCATTAAGACAGAAAGAGCAAAGTGTTTATATAAGGCATGGGGAAGTGGCAGAATTGTTGGAGCTCTCCAGATTTCATTGTGATTATGGCATGTACACAAAAAAACTTTCTTTCCCTGGAAGAGTACATTTCCCTTGTAAATAAGATGTGAGTGGTAAATAAGATGCACAAGACTTTATTTGCACAGCTTAACTAAGCTGAATGAAAGTGGTTTTTATTACAGTGAGAATCTAATGCTGCTCAGCCTAATGCCCATATGTGAATGGCTGTACTGTGTGAAATTAATTTAAACTGTAGTTTTTGGTCACAGTGGTGGATCCACCACTAAAGGTCATACATAATGCTAGTTAATCTGTAATCCTTGTTAAGCAAGCATGCTTACCGTTGCAATGTGAATCACTTTTTTTGATTTTTGCTTCCTCCATCTGTGACAATACAGATGTATCTTGTATAACGTAGCTTTTATTTGCCCATTAATGATGCAGTAAGGAACTGCGGTTTCTGCAGGTCTGAGTTTATTCTGATGTAGAATCATTCTGTGTAACCCCTGGGAACAAATTTTTAGAATGAAGTGTTTGAATCTAGCGGTAACATAAAAATGCATAACTATTCTTTTAAGACTACAAGATATTTTTCCTCTTAATCTTGACAATGATTATATTGACAATATGATATTTAATAGAAGTCCTGCCCTTAGAGTCAGGTTGGAAGAAGCCTTTGGACTCCTGGGACTTAATTTTTCAGTGGAGCAAGGGTTTCTGTAGAGTAAGTGAGAGTGAGTTGTGGCTGCGTGGCCATTTGCAGCATTAACCTGAGTAGTTGTGAGTATGCCAGGGTGTCAAAAACAAATTGAGAGTGTTGGCATGCAGATAGCAGTGCAAAGCTGTGAAAATTTAATGAAAGATTGAGCAGTCTTAGCATTTGCATCTAAATTTCAGTTAATTTAGACTCAGTTTTTTGGCTAGCCCAGAAGCGCACTTAAGATCCTTCTCATTCAGTCTTCTTTTGGATGCATAAAATAGCATGAACCTCTAGAAGATTAAATAATACTAGAAGGCAGACCACAAGATCTGGCAAATGGGCCTATGTGAGGTGAGGTCTCATATGAAGACTGGTGTTTTATTCTTGCTTTATTTCCAAAATCAAGATGGAAAAAGTTTCAATTTGATGATCCAGCTTGGCTTCATAACCAGTGTTGTACAAGATGAATTTCTGTCTGTAATGTTTCAGAGTTCATGTATTTTGACCTTGTTTATGATAAATTACAACTTACTGTTCAAATGAGTTTAGTGTTATGCATCAGTAATATTTTTGAATCTCTTATGGAGTGAAAATAGACATCATTTAGTTGCTCTGTTATGTTTCTAGGATTCCCTCTTTCCCTGCTCCCCTTGCACCTAAAATGGCTCTGGGTTTTGATTTTGGAAGTAAGGTTATACTTTATTTAGTGTTTGGACTAGTATTGCCCAAATAATCCATTGCATTAAAATAGCTGAAATAGTGTGTCACATGCTCCCGAAATCTATTGCCTGCTGACAGCTTAAGAAGCCTATATATCAGAATTAGACTTCGATTAGAGGGGTGTTGTTGTTGTTGTTTTTTAATTCTTGCTTAATGTTTGGCTTGAATTTGGGGGGCGTGTCGTATGTCAGATTTCACTAGAAAACAACTATGCTTTTGCAAAGTAGTTCTGCAGTCTTAAGCTCTAAGTCCATGTCAGCATGCTACCAAAGAGCTTGGTGCGAGAACACTCCTCTCTGTTAGCTAGATCATTCCAATAATGTGCATTCTCTTCTGTGAGCTTGATGGCTTTCATTACACAATGGGATGTCATTGGAAACTCATTTTCTTATGGCTGCATTGTAGAACTTCATGGATGGTCTGTGTTGTTGGAGTGATACACTGTTTTCTACTTATCCAAGTCCTTTGCTGTTTCTTTCCAAACCAATTAGAAATATCTTTTTATAAAAGTCAGTCTCAAGGGTTCTCACACAATAAACATGCCTTGTATGCAGCATGTCTAAAATAATGTATTTTAAGTCTTCAATAATAATTAATAAGAATTGTTATAATTAAGAATAGAGCTATGCTCTAAATTATTCTTAACGCATTACATTCTTTATTCAGTCTATTTTAACTGTGTATCAACGTGATTTCATGCGTACAATTTGCTGCTGACAGGCTGTAAGTGTCAGGGGTTCAGGCCTCTGAGCATCCTGAGCAGAGACCTGGCTGAAATGTAATACAGTTGCTACTGGCTGCTGGTGGCACCTGGATTTCCATTCTGTGGCATCCAGGCTGGAGAGGACCAGGTGGAGGTATTTCCTGATCCTGTCCCAGCAGAATACTGGTTGAAATAGGATTTGCTTTTGCGGGGCAGGCGTTGAGAAACATTCTCTAGTCGTAGTATAGACGTACCCAATCAAACCAATGTGTTTCTGCATAGTATCAGTGCTGAGCACATTTCATATTGGTGAGGTAACATGAAACTTGCTGTTGTAGTCCATGGGAAAGAGGTGTTCTGACTTAACACAGTATGGGTTAATATACTGGATATTTTTCTAGTGCTGTCTGTAAAAATTAAGCAAAACCCCAGAATGACTTGGATCGCTGGTGGGTTCTGCAGTTTAATTTAAAAAAAATTAAAATATTTAAAAAAAAAAAAAGCATTAGTATGCTATTTCTGAGTTAAGAATAAAAAAAACTTGGGAAAAACAAGGACATTTGCATAGAACAATGTACCTGACACAATAACAGGGGGGATGGACAGAAAAATTGAAAGCTTAAAAGATCGACCAGTCACACAAAACTTTGTTAAATATAAACATCTCATTTAAAGAGTAGCTAAATTTGCCCCTTCTCATCCTTTTTGATTAGTAAATTTGGAAGAAACAGGCTAGTTACATAAGCGGTTGTGCTTGAGAACCCACATATGATTCTCTTTCTTAAATATAAAGCTTTTGTTAATAACTTTCTCTTGCAAAGTTTATGGATAAAAATTGATTATATTGATTATATGTCTGTACATATATTATAAACATGTAAATAAGTTTATATATTTGAAATATACAGCTCATTATAACACTTTTTAAAGGAGGGAATAGCAGTGGAATACACAGAGTATATTGTGTTTCTGGTTTATATCCACATATTTGTATATGTGCACGTACAGAGAAGGGAGGAATAAAAAGTAGAAAAGAAAAATGAAAAGACTGTTTTCAGTGAGGCTTCTTTGAAAAGGAAGATGAAATAAAACTGCAGGTGGGAGATGGTGTGTAGAGCTCTATAGAGTTGAAAAGGAAACTGCTAAATACAGGAGGAGCTAGGCAGCTTGCAGTCTTCAGAGTATTTTGAGGTAAAACCAATTTGAAAGAAGATTTAGGTTTTGATCTTGAACCAATTAATGGGAGATGAGAGTAATTTTACTGCATTTCCTAAAACTACTCTAGAAAGCAAGGGTTATAATAAAGCCTTTCTCACTTGTATGTGTCTAGTGACAGCCTTAAAATGGTATAAAACATTTTGTTATCATGAGAGTGCATGTTTGTAATAGGATTATTAAACGTTTGAGTTTTGATTATAATCCACACCTGTAGTTACTAGATTCCATTACCCCATGAAGTTTGCTGTAGATTTTGTAAAATGTGTGAAGTTCAATTTGAAGCAGGTATCCATGCATTTTACAAAAAAAAAAAAAAAGGCAATGTAACAATTGCCACGAATGAGAAACATCTCAGCAGTGAAGCCAATGGATAGATGGGTGTATGATTTTAATTACTCTCTTCAGGTGGTAGTTGAGAGACATTAAGTGGGGTAGCAAGGTGAGAGCTGAAGAGTTACTGCCTGCACTGTTAGTAAATAATGAGCATTAGGCTCTAAAACAGTTGGTTTGACATGTTCTGTGAGCTTTGAATTTATCCATAAAAAAAATGTAACCATTTATAACAGAAGCCATAATAACTAACAGGGAATGTATTACTGCACTGTAGCTCCAGAGCAACAAAAATGAAATTATTGTATCAATTTTTTTGACATGCGACAGAGTTCTTCTGAAGGTCAGAGATGATTGGTGGTTTGTGCTAGGTATTCAGCTGGTAAAACACAGGGAGGCTGATAATATTTAAAAAAAAAAAAATCAAGCTTTTTACCTGGCTTCAGGGAAAGTATGTGCATTTGTATCTTTAAATCCTATTAAGTTGCAATTGATTCTCTGTTATCTTGTCAGGGAAGAAGATGTAAGTATCACATAAACTTGATGATTTTGGAGCAAAGTCTTTGGAATGAGCCTTACTTGTGTCCTTGCTACCTGCCATTTAAAGCATTTCTTGCCTTACCATGTTTTATTTAACAGCTTAACCTTGAGGTGCATGTTAGTTCAGTTTCTGATATTCAAGAAGACTTCCTATTGTTAATATGTAATTTCATTAAATATTAATTATACTAATTGTTTTTCTAAGAACAGAAATTTTAAGTCCAAACAAGAGAAACACTGTAGGCTTCAGATATACTCATTCTGCTAATTAATAGTAATAAATTACCTTGAATATACTTTCTAGAGTAGTGGGATCCTTTGAGAAAAACAACTTTAAAAATTACCAGGTAGGTACATGATGTCAGAGACATGAAATTTGTCTTTAGAACCCTTGGATTGTCAGGGTGTTTGGAAGGCATCTATCCATCCTGATATTAAACCTGTGCTTATACAAACTCATTTGTCCTTTCTCTCTTAAATACCATTTTGGACATGGTGACTAGCAGTCTGTCATGATTATAGATGCCTGGGAAGGGTGTTTTAGAAAAGGTGATAAATGCAGTAGTGTAGACGGCTTTCACCAAGAGTGTCTGACTTTCACAAAAGTCCCGTAGGCTAAGGATGGAGATAGTGTGTATCTGTTACGACCATTTAATATTTGCTCTGTCCCTTACTATCTCTAGCCTCAGTCTGCGCATCCTTAACCTTTTCTTTTATCTGGTAGCATGGCCCTGAGGCAAATCACTAATCATGCTCAGGAGCTTACAGTGTACTAGTGATATGCAGAAGCACTGCATTTTATCTGCATTTGGATGCTCTTCTGAGTTTGAGGCAAAGAAAATACTGTTATTCTTGATGTTTAGATCACTTTACAATGCACCTCAGCTTTCATCCCTTGAGAAATTGTGTCAGTATTTGAAAGAGCCGTTGTCTCATTTCACTTATCTAAAGCAATTTCAGTCTTCATTCTTATAATTATTGGAAGAGCCCAGCAGCAAAAATCTGATTAGTGGTTTCCTAACGCTACTGGAAGACAACATTTCTACAATAATATTCTGTACTGAGTCAATGATACAAGTCAAGCTTGGTGTTAAAACAGATTAGGAAATGTCTAAAGAAATTTGTCACAATATTTTTCTTTGTCACAGCAACATGATGGATATCATAATTTTTTTTTGGTAACTGAAACATAAAATGAAAATTCTGGAAGTGAAGTCCTCATAGCTGGGTACCATCTTTGCCCTTGTAATGGAAAAATCATGGAATCTTTCGTTTCTGCAGTTAAGATAAAGTTTTCACATTCTCAGCCCTTGAAGAAATGTAACTATAATGAAATTACAAAGAATTTAAAATGTACCAGTATTTTTGGAAAGGAAATTCAGTATACTTTTAGGCTTGGAGGTTTTTTCCCCTCATAGAAATCATCTTTGTAATCTATCGTATGGACTGCACATAAAGACCAAGAAAATAAATATTCAGATGAGAAAACATTAACACTTGAGTGTACAATACCTGTATACAGATGTATCGTATTGGACAAACTGCTTCTAATTTCACTGATTTCTTTGGTTCACTGCATTTTAATTAGGCTTTTGACTGCTGCCTCAGTAAAACCTTCCTGCTTCAAAGGCTCGATAAGCTATCCAGAGTTGATCTGAGCTATCATAGGTATGTTGAATAGCATGTATGGGCAGCAAATTTCTTCAGTCAAATATTTTTAAAAGAATTACTTGGTTTAGCTTTCATTTTGAACATTATGAAACATTCAATGGTTGGTTATGCAATAGTGTTGCTGGTGGTGTTACTCAAAAGTAGTAGTGTTCTTATGGTTCATTCATAGGTCGTTCTAGAGGAAGTTGCTCAAGTTCTGTGGGGATCCTCATTTTAATTTTAGAGAATTGTCCAAAATGGAAATTGCCACAAAAGCTTCTCATGTGATCTCTTACAATATCTTCATAGATCTTATTCTGAGTTAAAGCTCTTCACCTATGAAACAGCATGTATTGCACTAGGTCTTCAGTCATCTGTTTATTTCAAGTGTATTCATAAATGATCTAATAAATTTGAAAGCATGGAGGATTGGTTGCAAACTGCTTAGTTTCCTTTTTGTTTAAATACTCTTATGCTAATGGCTGTGTGCCTTATTAATACTCATGGATTACATTGTGGGACATATAAAATAATGTAATAGTGTTCTGTGAATGTATTTAATAAAAAACAGATTAGAATTAAGACTGTAGTGGGAGTCACTGACATAGCAGCTCTGTACTTAATATCTTATCTAAATCTCTGTCCATTGCTTTTAGTACAGTTTGCATATTGTAGTGAAGTTGAGCATAACAGATCTGAACCACTTGGAAGAGTAACAAATACAGAATGTATGATTTTTCTTCATAATTGGAAAATATCTTATTCTGATGTATGTGTGTTCCATCAGCCCTTGTTTTTCTCTAAGTCAAAGGAAAAAATATCTTTTTGGACTAATCCTTTTTCTACAAAAATATTTAGAGTGTGTATTGTAATTTTATAATTGTTGGTCGCTTTCATAAACAAACTACAGATATGAAACAAGCAGATTTCTGATGGGTATGGAGCAAATTTCATAGGAAAATGACAAAATAAAAAAGCTCACTCTAGAACTTAAAATGAGATCAAAATTGCATCCTGTTAATACATTCTGGTAGCTGTGTCAATGTATAGGTAATTTTACTGTCCTGTTCTTGTGGGGCATCAAGGGATTTTGTTTCTCTGCTCCTGTTTCCATGGCAATTAGAATTAGATTAGTTTTAGGTTCACAGTGGGTAAATGAGAGAGACTAAGCTATGATGCAGTGTTTGTGAGTCTGGAACATACTGAGTCTTTTTAGAAAACCGCTCAAAACTGTGCTTAAGGTGTTGCTTTTTTGGTTGCTGTTGACTTGCTTGTATTTATCTTGCAGTGTACAGATCTTCTGCTTGTGGTTAGGCAGTGTGGTGATACTTGTACTCTTTGTGTTCATAGTGATGTAGTCTTTAAACAAGAGAACGGTCCCTGGATTCTAGTGATAGCTGCATGTTGAAGAGTCAGTTTGCATATTTGCAAATAAATAGCTATATTAACTGTTTTAAAAATTCTTTAGCCTATGACTGATTTTTGCAGTATTTTGAATGTGGTGGAATGGTATGATTTTTATCAGCACCCACCATTTAGGATGACTTTTTTGAAAGACCATTCCAAAATCGTGCAACTGTTCTATATTCATCCATGCAGTTTTCGTGTGTGTGTATGCATCTAGAAATATATTTTAATTTTTTTTTTCTTCTGATACTTCTTAATACTTTCCTACCACCCTCACCTCAAGAGATTTTTCATCTTCACTATTTTTCCAGGAATGGGAATGGAGAGTAATATTACTGATAGATTATTTTAGTCCCCTTTTAGCTAATTCCCATGCTGTCACAGTTCTTTTTCCATATAGCTTGTATTTTACTTACCATCATTTTGCACTAATGGATTGTAGGTGCTGCAGGGAGTATTATAAGATTTCATACTCTGGTACTAATGTGTCACACTTTTGTAGTCTCTGAGTATGTGATATTTGTGACATTACTCCTGCAATATTTAATACTTGCATTTTGTTAAATAATTATCTACCTGTTACAAGGGCTACTGTAGATTTCACAGAAACATCATCCTTGAAGATATTTCAGCTGTTGATTTAGTATCTCTGTGTGAGGTACACCTAGACCCAAAGATAGTTGGGGATATCAATACTTTTTAGTTGTTCAGGTACAATTGACCTTCATGCTTCCAGGAACATTTGAGTTGGCAAAATTAAACCTTGCAGCAGTCTGTACTTCTGTAGAGGAGAGAGGGGAACCTGGGGAAGTGTCAATGGTTTCAGGCACTTCTGAAGAGAAACAGTTGCTGTAGCGCTTTGCTGACAGAAAGCACTAGATGATACTAGTGCTGGAAGTGCTGGTATTTACCTCCAGGTATAGTAAATTGGGCAGCCTGCTTGCTGCTGTGCCCTCTCGATGCATCTGCCTATTTCTCCTATGCCTGGTTCTGCCTGGCCCACCTTGATGGATGTTTGTCTCGTGTGTGGTTAACAAGTTCTGGTGATGGGAATTCTATCACCTACCCCTTCTACCAATGTTGAAATGTCTTGAGCATTAGAAAGTTTTTCTTAGTGTCCAACCTGAATCTCCATTAGTGCAACTGTCAATTATTTCTCGTTCAGCCCTTAGTGTACTTGAAGAACAATTGATCAATCTCTTCTTTGTAACAGTCTTGTTTATATTTGAAACTGCTGTTATGTTCCATCTCAGTCTTCTCTCCTATAAAACCAACTTGCTTCAACCTCTCCTCACAGGCATATTCTTTAAAAAGATGCATTCAAATCGAAAGTATCTGGAGAATGACAACAAAATGAGAGTTTGAAGTATAGATCTTTATTTTGCATAAGACATCCCTGTCAAAACTTTATTTTAACCTTAACACCTCCAAGCAAGGCTTCTCATTTTCCAGAGCAAATAAACAGAAAACAGAAAAATTCTAGCATGCATTAGAAAAATGTTAGAAAATAAGGATGCAGAAACTCACACCAACATACAATTTTTTTTTTGTTTATTCCACTTTGAGTACAGCAGATTAAATACAATATCAAAATGTAAACATACCCTTGGATTTGCTGAAGAATTACGATACTGACAATTGATCTCCTTAATGTCTTGGGAGAAAAGGAGAAAATGAAATCTGAGTTCCAGAAAGCTGCAAGTCCTGAAATTGTGAAGAAGGGTGATTTATGGTTTCTTAACTGCATCTCAGCTCCTGTTAGTAAGAATAATTAAAGGTGACTGACAGCTGTATACATTTTTTTTCTCATTTGTAAAAGTATTCCTTTCTTTGACACCCATTTTGTCTTACTATTCTGCATACCAGCTTGACAAACCTGCTGATACAAAATAGCGAAAAAGCCTTTTTTAAGAAAGCATGACAAGTAATATTTTTGCAGCCTACTTTTTTAATCTAGATTGGGATTAATTTTTTTTTTTGTAATTGTGCCACTTTAATGTTCTTAATACGAGGCTCTTTACAGCAGCACATCAAGGGACAAGAAGCAGTGGGTGTAAATTGAAACAAGAGAGTTTCAGACTGGGTCTAGGGGGAAAAAAATTCCCCATGGGGACAATGACGTTGTTGGTAGGTCCTGGAGTACACGTGCAGATAGGCTGGTTTCTAGGTTGTCTAGATACATTCACAACATACATTTTTTAAAGCATATACATATACATCTGTAAACGCGTAAATTTAGCTCTTATGGCCATATAAATTTTGCTGATACTTCTATGATCGTAAGTCTATTGGTAATCATAGTCATACAATGTATAATTGAAATTTCTCTTCTGTTTTTCATTGTGTTGCCACAGTTCTTGTATATAATCATGTTAATTTTTCATATCACACTTCTCAAGATAGTTTTCTGGCCTTTCATTTTAAAAGATTCATTAAATCTGCTTACAAAATTATGTATGGATATTTATATTGTTAGAAACATAATTAGATTGCCCCAAACTTTTTATTTATGCCCAGTGCAATACCACACACAATTTTGACTTAATGTTTTAAAAAAACATTCTGATTGTTTATGAGTAAAGCTTTTTTTGTGAGCACTTTGAACTGAAATCGCACCAAAAATACTATGTTGCTGGATTGTATGGGAAACGTGGAGTCCAAGGGAAACCATGGTCAGATGCTATGCAATGTGGAACGAGCCGGCTGAGGTCAACTGGTCCAGAGACAAACCACCTTCTTGTGGTTCCAAAGAGATTACAAAATTAGCTTGTACTTCAAGGGCCTAGTTTATTCCGTGAGGCTGAAAGATTTAATTAAGGTGGTTGTGTCTATTAGATTTAGTTGGGATGCAGTCGAATAGAGAGTTGTAATACTTCTCTTGCACGCACTTTGCTGTTGTAAGTTGACTTGTTATGGCTGACTGTTTGCTGTCCTTCTTTTTTCAGACAAGAGGTGTCTGATATAAGGGAGATCATGGCTATCTTGTAGGCACTAACTTTCACCTCCATGGGCTGTAGATACTCTGAAATACCCCCAAGTGGTATATAATACATAGATACAAAAATAATTAAGTAATTCTGAAATAATGTATTGGAAGTCCAAAATATCTTCAGAAATCAGAATTCAAAGGGCATTAAAACAACAACAACAACAAAACCCCAAAAAACTCAAAACAAACAAACAACAGTCTGCACCCCAATTTAAAATACGATTAGATGTCAAAATCACAATGCTTTCCAAAAGCAGGAATTTCACCAGGAAGGTGGTATATCTTTCAGTCTTGGCTCTGAGCCACAGAGGTGGTATCTAGAACTCTTGCACATCTTTAGTCATCCTTAGACCTTCTGTTAAATGACTATTTGATTAACAAGTAAGTAAAAATGATAAGACCTGAGCAATGAGAATTATGCATCTTCTCTCACTTTCTTCTGATTTTAGTACACAGCAAGTGGTGCCATATAACTTACCTACAGGTAGAGGTAAATCACTTGAAATAGACTTTATCTGAAACTGATCGCACTCCATAAAGCTCTTATAACTTGTGTTCAATAACACTACTTGATCACTGCACTATGGTGTAGCTGTTGCATACCATGGTTCCAAAGACCATATCTCTTCAGTTTCTTTGTTGATTCTAGTGTCAAGTCTTGAAATCTGGTCATTCGGAGTCAGGTAGCAGCATGAGTGTTGTCTGCTCCATTAGTTTTGACTGTATGGTTAGTGTATAAATAGAGGTAGGCTGAATGTGATGGACACATGTGTACACAAAGTTATTCGCCCTCTGAGATTCCAAAGAACCACTCGCTGGGCACCTGTATGTGTCAGGTTTTCACTTCAGACTTCACTGTCAAAGGAGAGATGTTTTCTCAAAAAGCCATACCAGTAGTTAAGAGTTTCAGGAATATACTGTCATCTACTGTTTCTTCTATGTACGTCAGCCTTGAATTTCCTCAGTGCAGGGGAGGAATGGCCTTACCTGGCACTGAAGGGCAGATATATGCCATTCATGGGGGGTTGGGTTATCTGAGTACGTGAGCTCAGCCACTACCGTGTTTCATAGTCCAAAGGAGGAGAGTTTTTAAGAGTCCTTGACTCCTTTCTTTCTGCTTGTCTGAACAGATGGAGTTTCAATAGACTTCTC
The DNA here is from genome assembly GCF_018139145.2 of Gymnogyps californianus. NCBI lineage: Eukaryota > Metazoa > Chordata > Aves > Accipitriformes > Cathartidae > Gymnogyps > Gymnogyps californianus. The sequence goes on along the minus strand of NC_059481.1, from coordinate 7,074,724 downwards.
AGCTGTTGTATTTTCTCTATCCCTTAATGGGACCCTTGTGACTTTGGAAACTTGTTTAAGCCCTACTTATGTAGTTGTGCCTTTATTTGCTTTAGTATATTGCTACCTTGTCTTTTCTAAGGCACTTGGAATAACTTGCATTTGCTAGTGGTACAAGGGTATCTATTAATACTGCAAAATAAAGGGATTGATCTTGCTTTATCAATTATACCTAACCTGTTAATATATTGCAGATGATTTAAAGAGACAAGAGTTTCCATTTTATTTTTAATTTCAGTTATTACTAGAGCTCATTTATACAGTTGGGGTATACTCCCCACAGGAATACTCCATGCATTTAGTAGGACAGTTAAGCTCTCTAAATTATACATTGTAATATTTCTCCTTTTTTCTAAAATTAGTTTATTCAATATATTTGAATTGTCATGTGTTTGAATCGACATGCCATATGCATATTGTCATATGTTTTGATTGGAAGCAAATGCAGATACATAGGATGTGCTATGCTATGGATTCTGTTTATTCAGATAACATAGGAACTAAGGATAGCCACTATTTGCATTATTTAGTATCTTAGAAGAAGGCTAAGAAGGAGTTTCTGCAATTAATGGGAACAACTTGTATGCTTATTTTATTGGTAACTGAAAGCACTGACTGGAGAATTTCTTGTGTTTACAAGCTGAAAAAGTGAGGAACCCTTAAATTTGCAGAAAAGGAGTGGAAGACTTGACATATGGTGTATCAGCCTGAACAAGAAAGGAAGAATAAGAATAGACAATAAAACCTGGAGTTTCCTGTAACTCATATGCTCTATATTAGACTAGAAAAGCATTGCAAGATCCCAGATTGTACTGAGAAAAAAAGAGATCATCTGTTTTATTCAACAAATTAACACTTAAATATCAGTAATTTTACATTTCTAGAAATGTCTTTACCTTGATAGTGTTTCACTGTATTCAATGTGTTTTTTATTAAATTAGTATTTATATAAATATACGTTTTATGTAGTTCAGAAGTTTAAAGGAAGCGTACTATAGAGTGTATTATGTACAATAACCATTTTGGAGATGAAGACTTGGAAAGCAGACGATTTACAATATATCAAGAGACTGCATCATCTGATCTGTCCCATATCCAAAATCAGAGCCCTCTAAATTTCTAGAGACTTACCTGAGTGTGGAGGGTTGAAAATGCTGGAAAAGACACCATCAAGGGCTTTTTAAAAAAATCCTTTGTTTGCAGTCACTGTACTGGAAAGTAATTTTACCTTCTGTTTTTGTCCTGCCTCAGTGTGTGCCTATTAAAGTAAATGCATCTTTTTCATGCATGAGCACAGCTTGCATTAATGATAATGGAGTTTTCATATGCATGTTGAAAGGTGTTCATACCTAATGTTACTGCATTTCCAATGCTGCAGAAGTCAACACTGATGTATTGTTTATTTTTTGCTCTGTGAATCAGCACTGTTGTTATAGTCAGCAGGTACATACATCTGTAGGAATTCTGCTTAAGGAAGCCAGCAAATCTACGTTTTTTGAACACATTTTTAGTAGCTTTGATTTATTTTTATTATTATGTGATGGGGGGGTTCACTGCAATTCAGCAGATAGAAGTTAGGTCCAAGATACTAGATAAATGTGCTATGCAGGCTCTGAAATCAAACCGTGTTGCCAAAGTTAAGTAGGCAAGTTGTTAAAATCATCAAACTCCAATTTACTTTGTATTTAAGAAATAAAAAACCTGGGCATAGCATACATATGATGTAGTGATTTTTGGAAAACATTAGAAGACCTATAGATTGCAATGTTGAGCTGTAGATATTTAGGAAATGACAGTGTTTTAATTACTCATGTAAAAATAACTCATCTTGTCCCTATGTTTCTTGACCCTTAACCTCGTGAAACCAAATATGTGTTTTACATACTGCTTCCACTGAAGTAAGCATTGGATATTCTGAGCGATTATTGTAAGATCTTTTGGGCCTGTAAGTTACATACTACTTTTCAAATAATTCCTACTTTTGTATAAAAACCAAGTGTGGTTCTATTTACTTTATTCAATATTGGCATTGTGTTTGTAAGAAGTAAAAACTGAAGAGAAAACAAAATGTTAAGGGTGGTTTGGTTGGGTTTTTTTATTTTTAAATTCCTGGTCTTCTGCAAGACCAAGAGAAATCTTTATATTTCTGTTTTGATAGAGTCATTTGGTGTATTCTAACAAATGTTGGTATGTGATGTTCTATGTGTGCTTTTTTCTAATTATATAGTTGTATGTACTGTGGTCTGAAGCGTTGAAGGTGCTTGGCGCTGGAAATAACTACGTCTCAAGCCAAAATAAGCTTTTGGGTAACTACAATGATATTGGGGACTAATGAGGTTTGGAAAATTACATTATGGCATTGTTGAGGTGAACTCTTATAATGACAATGTTTTAAAGACACAGGTGGAACACAGATTTTTAGTGTCTATCATCAGTGCATATTGAGAGTTTATCAACTGGCCTGACTATGCTTGACCTTTTGCATGGTGAGCTAGTAGGGTGAGTGCCACAAAGCTCTCCTTTTCTAAACAAAAACACATGTACCTCTTTCATCTTGCAAGGCCTCTGTAAAGGTCAAACACAGTTGTAGTTCAGCTTAACAAAAAGGATCAGCTGCCTTCTTCCATCTTCAGGGCACAGATATGTCAGACAGGAGGCGGAGAGGTTTAACAGGGAGGTAGCACAGTAAATGAAAGTAAGGATTTGCTACTCATAGGTAGCACACTAGAATATCTTGACTCTGAATACATGACTTGGTGACTGAGAAATACTGGCTTATGTATGAGTATTTTATGTATCAATACATACTCTGTTTTGGCAGGCCATTTCTTATTTTTCCTAAAGGGTTTTCTTTAATAACGTCACAATTTCAGCCATCGCATTTATTTAATTGAGAGCACGTTGCTGTCTAGCCTGCAGTCAAACTACCTAACCCTGTCATTTTACCTTCTTGAGTGCAGTTTCACGTTACAGGACTATCAGCCCAGAGACAGTTGTCATACAGCAATAATAAGCTAATGCAGCTGTGTGAGCAAATTTAATTCACTGCAAAAATGGAAGTCTCAGCTTTTCCCTGGTTTGGTGTCGTGGTTTAACCCCAGTCAGCAACCCAGCACCACGCAGCCGTTTCCCCCTCCCCCCTCCCAGTGGGGTGAGGAGGAGGAAAGCAAAGGAAAAAAAAGTAAAACTCGTAGGTTGAGATAAGAACAGTTTAATAACTAAAGTAAAATACAATACTAACAATAGTAATAATGAAATATAATAATAATAGTAATGAAAAGGAATACAACAAAAAAAGGAAGGGGGGGGGGAAACCAGTGATGCACAATGCAATTGCTCACCACCCGCTGACCGATGCCCAGTTAGTTCCCGAGCCGCGAGCCGCGCCTCCTGGCCAACTCTCCCCTGTTTATGTACTGGGCATGACGTTCCATGGTATGGAATACCCCTTTGGCTAGTTCAGGTCAGCTGTCCCAGCTATGCTCCCTCCCAGCTTCTTGCACACCTGCTTGCTGGCAGAGCATGGGAGACTGAGAAGTCCTTGGCTTAAGATAAGTGCTACTTAGCAACAACTAAAACATCAGAGTGTTATCAACATAATTCTCACACTAAATCCAAAACACAGCACTGTACCAGCTACTAAAAAGAAAGTTAACTCTGTCCCAGCCGAAACCAGGACACTTGGCCAACATCCAGAAGTAAGTAGCTGGTATGTAGCTCTTATGTTGTAGGAAATGCTGTAGAATACAGACTATGCACATTTACATGTAGGGATTATCTGCATAGTCTTTGGTATCCATAACCTGATTTTGGTTCACTTTTTACTATGCGTTTATGCCTTCTCATCTGTTGCATTTGTACTTGGCTTGAAAACTAACATTGAGGTTTTACTATGAAACCTCATCTGACTTTTTTTTTAATGGCATAGCTGCTAAAGAAAATATCAAAAGGTGCATTTTCCAACATGCTGTCTTCCTGAATAATGTTTTCAACAACTGCAGCAGCTGTGGGTATCATCAAGTTGTGAAATATGTTTGAAACATGCTCACAGTATGAATGTCCACAGACTAGACATAGTGAAAGTTTAAACTGGGCACTCCATGACCCAACTTCTCTGTATAAACAACAGCTCTTTCTCCCACATTCACACCAAGCATCAGTAGACAGACTGCTTCCAGCCTGGTTCCCAGTACAGCGTACATTGCTTCTGTAGTGGCTAGATAGAGATGTATTTTTAATTATTATGCTGTACTATTATTATACCTAAAAGATTGCTAGTAAAGCATGACAGTGGGAATGGTGACCTTCTGGCATTTGAATTTCAACCAACCTTGAATATAATTTCATGGAAAAGGGTGTTCGTTAGCTTCTGGGCTTCCTCCCTTTTGAATATCAAAGATCTGTAGAGAGCAATAACGATATTAGACCTTATTTTAAGCAATCACAGAAGGATTTCATAATGATTGTATCAAGCTAGCTAAGTATACAAGTTACTGTTAGACAAATTCTTTACGCAAGCTGATGTGAAAAAGTGACACTGCAAACTCATGAAATAAATAACATGCATTCCTTTCCCTGCATTTTGTTTGTGTTCTAGTTTACTAATTTTTTTAAATTAAATGTTCTAATGAAAAGGTTCCTCCCCACCTTTTTTCCCCCACCCCAGGGTCAATATCCCTCACCCCATTGCTCCAATTTCTCTCTCTCTCTCTTTTCCTCTCTCTGTTTTTAACTGTATGTAAAGCTTACGGTGTCTCAACTGTAACTTGCATATTATTTTGAAGTACCTAAGATCAGCTTAGGTGTATCAGGGTCTGAATTCTGCTTGCTTTTGGCTTGTAGTGGAGGGGGTAATGTATCTGTATGTTAAATATAGGTTTTAAATGAATGTATGTGGGCTTTTTCGAACATAAGATCAAGTAGTGTGGTTGTTTGGGTGGCTGGGTGGAACAAAACAAAAAAACCCTTTTGCTAATTTAGCTGAATACCCTGACTGATTTTGTGGTTGTCCTGTCTTTACTCCCCTTTTTGTGAGCTAATTTTTGATGACACTGAGACCGCAAGAAAATTTACCCTAAACATTTATTCTCCTTTAGTGCTGATAACATTAAAGACTTGGAGAGAAGATGTTTGAAGACCTGTTGTGATCTGATCAGAACTAATTGGATCTGGCAGATGGATTGAAATTTGTTTTAAAAACAGCTGAGTAGTACTTCTGTTTATTTTTTATTGAGAATAAAATGAAAACATTATCTTTTTAGCAGTTTGTTTCCAGCACTGTGGAAATACACATCATGACTGTGTATTAAACTTCATCTTAATACTTATTATTGTTTTTTAATGACACTGGTATAAACCCCATGTGTCTTTGGTGACTCTGCTCTCTTTATTACAGGTGCTGTTGTCAGGATTGATTGGTGTTGTTTCATGGAAGAGGCCCCTTTCACTTGTGGTGAGTGGCAATGTGGCTTTAATCAAGTTATACAGACTTTAGATAAGTGACTAAAGGATTCTGTGGAAGTAACTACCAGTGGTTTTGTCTTTATGTAGAAGCCTAATAGCCTCTGGGGATGATTTTCCAGTGCTGTTCTGTATCCTAAAATTTATAAACACTTCCTACAAAAATTTTGGGGCTTTGAGGTTGTATTACATAAATGATCTAGGTGACAATAATATTTTTCTTCTATCTGTACTTAAGTCTTGGAGAGCTGTAATATTCATTATGTGTAAAACAATGCAGATATCTACTGCCCCTTACTTGCCATTGTTACAGTTCTATCTCTCTTTTTAATAGCATATGGTTTAGTAATTTAAATGTAAGAACAAATGAATCATAAACATTTTGATAAATGTGTTTGTTTAAAGAAAGGCAACAATCATACTGTAGTTCACGGTGTGAAATCAAAAATGGCTGAAAATAGTGAGCATTACTGCCTAGTAGATACACTCCATACTGCATCGTGGCTTGGATTAATATATATTCATGAAATATGTTATAATTTTCAATAATTTGTTTATTAATGTATTTTAAAAATTAATACTGAACTTAGAAAAGTGCTTAGTCTGTCACTATTGTTCTAGACAAACAGACTGTTGATCTGCATTTATCTTTGCATTTAACTTAACTTGCCTAAAATGACACCGCAGAGAAATCTTTTTAACCAATTATCTGAATGGCAAAAAAGCGTATTCCAAATTAGTAGCTGTTTTTGTTTGTCTGCAAAACAATTTTCAGCTACATTATGTATTCTGTTGTGAGATTCATGTAGTTACTTAATAATGAAAAGTAATTTATGCTTTGTATATGCATGCTAATAGAGTTTCAATTAACCTATTAACACAAAGCAATATTAGATTCAAATCAATCTTACTAAAAAGGTGAAATGACTCTGTCAATAAGGACGTATTAGCAGATAAATGTTGCCTTTGAAAAAGTGTGCATCTGTAACATAGTAACATATGTAACATTTGTAACATAGTTAATACTAAAGATAGTTCCAAGAAAAAAGAATATAATGGAAAGTATGAAATGGAAAGACCTGTACTAATAAGAATAAGCCTAATTAGAAATTCAGGTATACCTTTCAGTATTATGAACTAAAGCAGTAGTGTTAGCGCTTCTAATATTTTTTTTTTTTCTTTCCATAATTCACTTGTCGTTGTTATTAAAGAAAGGCCAGATTGAGTTTGTATTGATTTACTGGTTGGTGGTTTTACCAACAGATGAACGCTGTATGATGTAGAAAGCTGCCTGATGGCAAGATAAATGTGCCCAAAATGAGGTCAAAGTGAAGCAAATTAGTGAAACTAATGAGTGCCCCTGAGAAAGGTAGCAGGCAGGTTTCTGGACTAAAATACAAAAAAAGACAAATTTTTACTCACCATTGATGAGCAGGGAGAGCTTTCACATTAGAACATATCAAAAGACTGATCTGTCATGAATGGGTAGTCATCAAGTAAAAATACTCAGAATTTCTCAGACTTTTCCATTTAATTTTTAAAAAACAAACAAACAATGAGTGTGTATATGAGAATACACAGACAGGATGGGAGTGGTCATTTGGTTGCCCCAGAATTTCTCTAGTTATCTCTTGCTGGGCAGGAGCAGAAAGAGGAGGAGCAAACTGTTTTTTTCCTGGTGTTACCAAAAGGGAGCATGGCCCAAAGTGCTGTTTTCTCCATTAGTCCATCAGTAGTGTAGTTCATATTGGAGATTTTGCAGGTTTGCAGTGTTGTTTAGAGTAAGAATGTGTATCTCTGGGCAAAGATTGGACTAAATTTCTGCTCAGTGTTATGACAAATAGCTGGTATACCTGTTTTTATGCCAAGATATTTTATTCTACCTTATGGGCTTTGTTGTTACTAATTCTCTACCTGGGAATGCTGCCTCTTTGATTGAATAAAACTAAATAGAATTGTAGTAGTATTACCTATTAGAAATACTTCAAAAGAAAAAGTTCTCCTGGCAGTGAAAGAATCATGGAAGTGTATGTTTGGTACCCAGATCTCATTTCATTTTCATTTGTGTTACACTTTACTGCTCACATATTAGAAACCATTAAAACTAAAATAATTCCTCTGAATTGAGTGCTTGTACAACTGTGAAATCTAACTAAACCTAAGACTTTTCAAAACAGTTGCTTGTGAGCAACTGTAATTGCTGCTTACGTCACTGGAATAAACAATATTCATGCATCAGAAATGTTATTCAGGCCTATTGAGACTTGGCTTCTTTGATTCCTGAACACTTGCATATTGTAAATTCAGCCAGGCTTTCAGATATCAATTCATTCAGTGAAATGTAAATAGGCAGTTGTGGTCAGTATCATTCAAGGAAATAAATATAAAAGGGAAGAAATAGTAAATGGTAGCGTAATACTCTCAGAACAGCTCACCTTCCTAAAATCTGCTCTAGGAAATTATTTATTTCCAAGAGTAAGCTTAGTGCTCAGGAGTTAGAGCCTGATTGTTTTTCTTCTGTGTTTCTGTATTGGCACTTGGTGGTGGTATAATAGCCAGCTGGAGGGACAGGGGACAGGGATGACGATTTTTGCCGGTGTGTGATTAACCTGTGCAATAGTCAGTGCTAATAGTTTTGCAGTGGCTACATACCGTCTGGTTTTCCTAGTTGAACTGTAAATACCTTTTAATAGTTGGAACCCATGTGTTCGTATTTGTTCTGATTAAGCAATTAATACTGCATAACTTTACAACCTCATAGCACAACATGCCAATGAGTCATATTGTGATCTGCTTATACAATACATATGCAAAATACATACTGTCAGTAATTACCTTTTAACCTAATTTATAGTATTATAAACAACTATATAATCGATTACAGTATACGTCTTTTTCTGTTGCAATGTGTTACAAAATCTGACATTGCAAAGAACGACAACAAAAAGAAAGATAGCTTTATCGTTGGAAGCCACGAATAAAGTTTTACAAAATTAAAACATACACCGTCTGTGATGTTTGGAAAACTGGTGAAACTCTGGTAATATTTTAAGGTGCCAGTTTCCTGCTTGTTTTGGATTTGTGACTAAAACAGGGTTGGTAACACACCAGTGTGTTGGCTATTGCTGAGCAGTACTTGCACAGTGTCAAGGCTTTCTCTTTTGCACACTCTGCATCACTTGCTTTGGTTTTTTCTTTCCTCTTTCCTTCGCTTATTAAGCTGTCTTTATCTCGACCCACAAGTTTTCTCACGTTTGCTCTTGCAATTCTCTTCCTGTCCTGCTGCAAGGGGGAGTGAGTGAGCAGCTGTGTGGTGCTTAGCTGCTGGCCAGGCTCAACCCCTCATACTACTGATTCTGGTTTGCTTATCGCTGTATTCATACAATTTTTTTCACAGATGCAGTGTCTTTTCTTTGCAAATTTATTATTTTCTGCAGGCAAAAAGAGGAAGTCGAAGAAGCAATAAACACCAACAGTAGTTCATCAACCATTAACTTCTGACTGTACCTTACCAGAAATGTGTTATGTAGTATTGGTATAGAAATGAGTGGGTGGTTGCATAGTTTAACATCTTGGAACCAAAGTCAAAACTGAGAATAGTTGTGTATTTCCAAGACATTAGCATGAGTGATGTTTTGTATTATATATTCAGTAGAAGATTTACAAATATGTATGCACTAAGGAAATTTTACTGTGATGTTAATGTGCAGAAATTTAATTACATATAGAAGCTCTCATGCTAAAGTGTCTTTGCATAGTTTAATTATCTGAAGGATTCACCAGATTTTGTTAGTTTATCTGAATTTTATTGGTCACCACCTAGCCATCAGTTGCTTATGTTGCTGAAGGAATCAGTGTCTGTTATCAAACCAGTATTTACATTTACCAGAGGAGACACCTGGGCAAAGGAGATCTTTAAATTGTTTATGCATTAATTTTGAACAGTATTTTCCATATATTTCAGATGTTTCCTCATTAAGCTTTCTGTATCTTTAATTATGAAATCTCAGAGAATTTGTAGTGCTTTGGGGAAATCTTTCAAGAGTCCCTTATTTGGAAACTAAGTGCTGGCTGTGTCAGTACCACTGCTTAAGGTTAAAATAGGAATTTGTTTCCTTGTGGTTTATGGAAGTGTCTGAAAATTGAGGGAGAGCTTGTGTAGCTCCTGACGTTGAATTACCTTGCACAAAACTTTGAACTGTGCAGTGAGATTATTTTTCTGTTACGGTCTATGGTAATTGCAAATCTATTTGTGCTAAGGAGATTAATTCAGCCTCTGAATTGAGCAGAAAGCTTCTCTGTTGCCATCTGGCATTTGGGTGATCCCAGAAAAATATTTTTACATTTCTAACTGAAAGCTTTTACAATAAACTGATAGATTTAATATTTTTTTTCAAGGAACAGAAGCGTGTTTTTTTAATGCCTGTGAATGTCAGTGAACATAACACAATACTTACTAATAAGTGATCTTGATTACTCAGAATAGCTATTTAAAAGCATTTCCTATGAAATCTGCATTCCAGATACAGTTCCATGCATCAGTGAACATGCAAATCTGTGCATGTACCTTTAGTAACTAGCCTGGGTATAAAGGCTCAAAAATCTGATCTGTACATTTGTTTTTCAGGACGTCTTCTGATTTATTTCTTTTGGCTTAAGTGGAAGGGGACACTCTCTTTTCAATGCATTACCCCTTCAAATGAACCATTACTTCATGCTTTTTTTTCCTTTTTCTTTTTTTTTTTATAAGCAGATAGGATTTTCATTATTTAAGAAAAATAAAAGAAGAGTCATCCTAAATAGCAGCAGTTCAACCTGCACATCAGGCACAAGGATGAACTGCTGTGCAAGGTCTCAGACTGCACCTGTGGTAAGAATCACCCAAATGCTGAACAGACTTTGTTAGAAAATGTTCGTCTTGGGCCAGCTTGGTAGTTTGTTGCAAAATGAGAGATTTTCTTTCTAGAAGTCCTGTGAAAAACTTGAACTATTTGAATATCAGACTTAAATCGGTTCTTTTTCAGTAAAAATCACTAGAAAAAGATCTATACCTGTTGTAAAAAAGAAATTACTAATAATTTTAAATAAATACATCCACATATACACTTGCCCTACAAGATGCATGGATATGTAAAACTGGTCCAAATGTTTCCTCGTTGATTATCTTCTATCACTAGATATCGTTGCTGAGTATAGCAGAAACAACCAAACTCCAGGAAACAGATGATACATAAAATGTATAGAAATAACATATAAGTAAGTTTCCCATAATTTTCAGTGATGTGGGTTGTTGACATGTTCCTGGCCATACTACTTAACCTGAGGTCCTAGAGTAGCTTAAGTGATGAGACATGTATTTTTAAACTCTGGTAAGAGAATTTACAGCTTCCTTTCAGATGAAATCTGATTGAAATTTTTGAATTTAAATTCCCCCTCCCCCAGCAGAGATTTGGTTTTGGCAGCTGGAATAAGTAAATAATCTATGTAGTGGAGAGGCAATGTTAGCATAAATGGGTCAAGACTGTAAGAGAAAAACAAGTAAAAAAATGCACGGCCTGGGAGAATGGCAGAGTCTAAAGGCATCCATCACCTTGTATGTCATTGTTGGCTTTGATACTTGAGTGATGTTGAGATGAGATGCAGAATATCACTCTGCTTTAACATATCCCTTGATCACTCTGCAGTATCATTTCAACATGCATAGACTTTGAATTCGTTGATCAAGATGTTCATTAGGAACCCTGCTATTAGATAAACAGTCATCTTTGAGGCTGAAGCATTAGTTTAAAGGTTAACAAAACACTGGGTAAAAACAACTACATCTTACATACCAGAGTTTTGCAAAGTTTCTGATAAATTGGGATATGGTTGAATGCTGAGTGTTGCTTGCTTTCAAAAAGAAACTTGGAAAGCTGTAATGGCTTCTACTTGCAAAGCAAATCCAATGCTGGTTCACAAAGTAGGTCTTCTAATATAAAGCTGTAAATTTTGCTCAGAGCTGGTGTGGACTGGAGTGTGAACCTAGGCTTTGAAATTGAAAGCAGAGTGTTTTTCTTTGACCTCTTTTCTAGGAGCATGGAAGGAAAATACTCAAATTCAGAGGAGCTGAATCAAGGGGAAGAGAAAGGTGGAGGGCTAGGACAGGAAGGAGGAATTAAACTGTGAGTCTGGCAACACGAGGGAGACTACGATCAAAAACTGTTGAGAAGAACAGGACCTAGATGAGCAGAGAGGAGTGAACCAAAAGCGTGTCAATAAGAAATCACACAATAGAATCTCTGATTTTTCAGTGTGCTTTTTAAATACAGTGCCATAAGCACCATAACTAATTAATCTTGACTTAAAATAGATTTGTATCTTCAGTTTGAATGACTTCAGTGAAGAAAGTGTGAGCTGCAAATAATCTTTCCCTATAGTTGGGACATAGTTAAGTTTTCTTTGTCTCTTCTCTTCCGCTTCTCCCGTTCACTGAGGGCTAGTTGTATAAAGCACTAACATGGCTATGCTGCTCTGGTAACCAAACTAGATCAACTGTCTCTGCATACTACTGCAGTGTGACTGTAGTTATACCAAAAGTCTGTGAGACAATAACTAAAAATGAGGTTAATGTATTTATTGATAAATATATTCCAGGTTACATCAATCTGAAAGCAGAGTTAAAATATATTTCTGTTTCTGTCAAAGCTGCTTCTGTTTGTTAGCTATTCCAAGCAGATTCTTAGAGTAGTTAAACCTGAATGATTTTTTTTTGTAATTCTCTTTCCTTATTTAAAAAAACAATTTTCCACCAAACCAGGGTAGTGAATATCAGATTTTGAGGCCTTTTCAATCAGCCAGTAACTGTCATTCTTTCATGCCTGCTCCTTCCTTACTTGCTTCCAAGGATGTATGTACCTTTCCTACCCTGGTTCTAGTAACTGTGCCAGTGGTCTGTAGGAGACTTCTTGAGAGAAATACAAGTACTTGCCATTTATCTGGCTACATTCCAGCACCCTATGTGAAATGCATGGCAGAAGCTGTGGATCTCTTTGTGTCTTCTCATGTCAAATTTGGGTTGGTAAGTGTTCAGATACTCCAAGAAGGGCATTTTTAATTTACTGAATGCTGTTCTTGGACTGGAGGCTTCAGTGAAAAGAGCAGCTGAAGAGGAATAGGAGAGAACAGGAACAGAACTGCAACTGAACAGGTCTGTTTTAGGCATCCTTAGTTGCATCCTGATTGAGCCATTCCCACAAAAGGTGGTTGTAGATCTTCCAATTTTTTTTCTTTCCTCAGTTCCTGGCAGCAGTTAAAGTTTCAGTAGTAGCAGGACAACCACAATGTTTACTCTTTCCTTTTCGTTAAAGTATTTTTGTGCTCTATGCATAAATTTTCATTTCCAAATACTTGAAGAAATAACCAACTGTATGAGAAATGAATGGAGATTTCTTAGGGTTTTATTACAGAAATTACATTGATGAATAACATAACTAGGTAAAAATTATAAATATTTTATATAGATATGCTATATTTAGCCACTAGTTTTGGCTGTACTTGTGCTGGTTTTTGTGTTTTGTTTTTCTGTGAAGATTCAAGTGATCAGATTTTACCAGAGCACTTCTCAAAAAGTAGATTTCAAACATATTTGTAAAAGATGCATGTAATTTTAGATGTGCATATGCAGGAACGTGCCCTAGTGATGTTTGCACAGTTATTCAGAAAATAGAAGTTATCTGATCAACCACACTTGCACAGTCCAGCTTGAACTTTGGTATTTGTGATCAGTCTGTGGAAATTAATAGCATACAGTATTTTATTTACTATGCATTAACACAGTGCGATAAATGATGTTTTCTCCAAAACTCTAGTAGTGCAGTTAAGCTTAATTTTATTCTAAGGTTAAAGTGCTGCAACCTCTGGATGCTGTTTCGGGCTTTTTCTGATGGCCTTCTGAGGCCTTTTCTGATGCTATGCATGGATCATGAGCTTTCCTATCTGAATCCTCTTGATAGATGTTTGTGCCTTAAATCTGAGGGTTTTGTTTTGTTTTCTTTCTCGGATGGGCTTTCTGAATCTTTATTAGTTTGGGACACTGTTATTGACTCATTTCCTCTTATTTAAACTGTTGGTCTTGCATTTCTCCAGTCTTCCTCTCTATTACCAAGTGTAACTGTTGCGCTTTAGTGCAACTTTTGGTTGCCAGAAAGAAGAGCTTTTTATATGTGTGTGCACACGTGTGTGTGAAGTGGGGAAGTCAGAGGTTGGCTGGAATGTCCACCTGTGTCTGCTGCCCTGAGAGATGTTTTCCCAGTGCATGAACTGCTGGTTTAAGCTGTGAATTAATGCCTCTTGTTGGATTGAGTAGGGGATCTGGAAAGTGTGGTCTTCAAAGTTTACAATTAGAGTTTGTGTAAATTCTGATTACATTCATGTCCCAAATTGCTTTTTGCATGTAGATTAACACAAACATTTAGATTTTTGACAGTGCGCTGTCTCACCTATTGCTGGTTTTTTGACTAAGACTGCTGATTCCCTTCTGTCTTCTCTAGTATATGGAAACAACTGACAGAAAAACCTGCCCCCAGTGCCATTTTATTAGTATATACCTGACAGAAGAGGAAGAAGGAAAAAAATGGAGAATGACCCAGTAAAGCTGTGAAATGGGAGAGAAAGAAACAACACTTGAGATGAAAACGGAGGAAGCGAATCAAAGAAATCTTTGTAAAGGGGGAGAAAAGGTGTCACAGAGTGAAGCATCTATTTAGAATGAACATTCTATGTCCCCTTTTACAGCTTAACACTTCTCTTGCCTGGGTCTGTCTGTCTGCATCTCTCTGTTGCCCTTTCTACAAAGGCTGCCTGTTCCTGGGCCCAGCTGCCACCAGCTGTCACCCGTGTCAGAATCTAGACTCCTCTGTTGAGCATCCATCTGCTAATTAGTTATCCGCAGTGGCAAAATTTTAAAAGACCACAAGCAGCTTTTCCTGAAGAGCAGACAAAGCCTGCTGGGGCATAACACTTGCCCCTTCCTAAACAAGCACATCTTAATTACCCTTAAACAGACCCTTCTACTCCCCATCTGCTCCCATTGCTTCATGTTGCCATGGCAGCAGTTAATGCTAGCACAGTACCATGCAATAGGAAACTGTCAGAGTTCCAGTATCATTGCTGCTGCTTATAATGAAGAGTATGGTATGGGTGCTACATTTGCCTCTTTTCAGTCCATCAGTAATTCCCCTGTTCTCACAGGCTGTCTAAATATATCTGCTAATGGTTCTTCTATCTCATTTGCTCCTTCTTTTAGAAATGCAGGCTGCATCCCATCTGGTCCTGGAGTTTTTGGCAGCCTTTGCACAGTCTAATTTCTTCAACTTTTTCTTGGTGTGGGTCTGGTTTCCTTCAGCATTTTGTCTTCCTCCTTGGTAAATTAGTCTTGGTTTCTGACATCTGCCTCACTTCCTTTGTAAGCACTGAGGAAAATAAATTATTTTTGTTTAGGGATGTCTCTATGTCTTTCAGTAAAATACTTAGTTCATTCTTTAGAAGTCTGCAGTCATCTTTATTATTCACTTTTTGTTTATACGCTGGAAATGTCACATTATTTACCTTTGATTCCATAAGTAACTTTGCTTTCAGTCTTGAGTAATTTTCTCACGTTATGGATATTTAAGTCCCTTTCCTGTTCTTAATTTTACCATGTGTAGCTTCTGACCATAAAGCCATAAGGAATGACATAATTAACTACCCTTAAACCCTGAGAGATGGTTATAATTTTATATTTTAGGCACGACTATGGCTAAATGCGTTTTACAAGACAAATAAGAAACGTTTGTTTAACCGTATCAGCACAAGAAAATTTGGGGCATTTCAAAGACTAGATACAAATATAGAAATGTTAAAAGGCTAAAAAATGAGTCACTCATTTTACAAAATTATACCTTCATAAAAAGGAACAGATCTAATTGTTAATGTGTATTTTGTAAACCATTTGAGATGTGCAGCAAGAGCACATGGTTTACTTTCTTGAGTGATATTTCGTGAAAGTGCAGGCAGACGTGTCAAGTGAAGAAAACTGCTGAGGGAAAGCAAGCCCCTAATTCTCAAAGCAGGATGAAAATTAAATGTAAGATACCTTAAATTTATTACTACTCTTGGTATTATGGCAAGTAAAACCCTGTACTTGCATTTTTTGCATGTGAATGATAATTACCAAAAAAAGGATGTTACCACAAGAACAAACCTGTTCACATCACAGAGGAAAGGAGTTTGTGACAGTAGGAAATGTGAAATGTTTGAGGGACTCAGAAGGAGAAAACTAATCTCTCCCTCTGTAGAGGGAGAGATTAGTGGGGGGTTTGGTGTGTTCTATTTGTTTCATTTGTTTGGTTTTTCTTTAAGCAAGTAAGATTAATAATTTGATGCTGAATATTCAAAAATGAAGTTGTTTCAATTCCAGCAGTTTCATTAACAGCTGTAGAGGTTTTTAAAACCAGTAAAAAGTAGTAAGACAATTCATCGCACTTTATGAGAAATTGTGTAGGGATGATGGAGAGAGAAATTATGACATTTTTAGTTTTCAGATTACAAAAATGAAATATCAGTACTTTGGGCCCTGATAGTTGATGTAGTCTCAAGAATTTTGGAAGCACTGAAGGGTTTCCAAAGTCAAAAGAAGCCAGATATGAGCTTTGAGAGTAAAGGAGTCAATATGTTTTAAAATTGTAAATACATATATTGAACTAAATATGTACAAAATCAACTTCTTTTAAGAATTTTTCGCATTTCTACTAGTTTTGACATCTCTGCCTTGTAGAGTACCAATACAAAGGTGATTACACACAGCATAATGTAGAAGCAGACTGATAATAGAAGCAAAAGGTATTTTGATATCTGTGATTCATTTCCTACTGAATTCCTACAGCTACTAGATTCAGGCTTTGACTGAACTCAATTGATCCCTGTTTATTTACAGTTTATAAAGCATAATCATTGCAGAAGATTTTAAACTGATGACTTAAAATGACTTAGCAGACTTACCTGGATCCAAGATTGAGAAAACTTATGTTTACGGTTCAACATTTTAGTTGCTCATATATGGCAATATTTAGTTGCTCAGTGTTACAAAGTCTTTGGGTAGAAAGACTGCACAAATCTATAACAACACAAACAGAAATAGATCACACTCAGTTGGATGCTGTGCTTTCTATTTCTACACCATAAAATAGTACGGTTTTAGAGGTGAAACTATATGGTTTGTCTCTAGATATGTAGTTAAACGCTGTTCGGAACAGAAAAAAGTTTTTCTGCGTTTTGTCATATTTCATATTTTATTAGGATTTTCATTCAAAAGGATCTGTTCAATCTCTTCATCGTCATAATACTGTTTCATATTAGGAAAGGAAAAGACTCATACCTATAAATAATATAGGTGTATCTATTCAAAAGCAGAAGTGCAAAGGCATTTTAACACTTTTTAAAATGAGATCTAATGTAGTGTTAGATAGAACCAGGCAGTGATTGGTTTTCTACCATACAGTAGATTTTATATAGCCATCAGCAGCAGTAATAATAATTTATCCATATCTATTTTGTAAGATGCTTAATTCTAAATTGTACATATCTATTTTGTGCTCAGGAAAAGAAACAGTACATCCTAACATCCAAAGAAACATAGTACACAGCAGTTTTTAATTTAGCTTCTCCTAAATGTGGGGGTTTTTTTAAATGTTTTATGGTTACATATGAATTTTCTACTAAATATGTGACTTTTAGTCACCAGAAGTAAAGAATCTTATCTCTTTGGGGGGGTGGGGAGGGATAAACTAAACAGGCTTTGCAAACTCGATCAAAGAAACAAAAAACCAACTACCACTCCAAAAAAAAGTTCTCGCCTTCTGAACTGGCCAGACTTTAAGCTTGATATAGTCAGGCTTTTCAGGGCAGTAGTGTATGTGATCAAATAGAGCCACCTCCAAAAAGGGGGGGGGGGAGGAGAAGGATGTGTTTTCTGTTCAAAGACAGTAAGCAGTGAAAATTGTCCTCTCAGAGTATTCCAGAGCCTTGAACTCCCTGTGTGCGTGTGGCAGTGAAACACAAATCAACTGCTGCCTCTGAGATGCTGCAGTAGTGGCTTTATTCTACAGAGGCCCATGAAGATACTAAATCCTTTAAGCTCCTGTAACTTCTGTTCCCAATATGGCAGGGGAATGGACATGAACAGCACAGTCAGAAGGTCAGAAGCAGTCTCTTAGCTTGTTTTAACGTGTGATTTTACAGGTTCTCTCTTTGCTGATTTCCATAGCATTACATTGATTCCCATAGCACTACGGTATTGAAAGCTGATTAAAACAAAAAGCAATTGAGTCTTTTGACTTAGTTTGATCTCTCTTCAGCTGCTATGTTTGGTCATCAGCCTAGCTTGTATATTAAGACTGTTATTGTGTTTGGTCTTCTTGAAGAGCAATGTAATTAAAAAGTTGATTTGTTGACATATTTTTATTTCCATTTCAGTTGAAGATGGATTAGGAGATCTCATTTCTTTTAACTTGGCATTTTTAATGAAAATTCAGCCCATCAGAATAATTCAGTGGCTTTATTCTGTTTGAGGAGATCTGCAGTTTAGGGTAGTACAAGTGACCACAGCATAGACATGTTTTTGAGTGTACTTCTAGATACAGAGATAAATGTATGGTGAAGTTACCGACATCTCTTTCTCTCTCTCTCTTGTTTTGCCATATGATTTCCAAAAGAAGTTTTATTGTAATACTCACTACTAAAATTTTTAAAAGCTATGAAGCTATACTGTATCTGCTTGTTTTGCATTCATATTATAATCTGTGTAGTTGTATCAGCATTTTATGTATGTAGGGATTTGCTTTTTAATATAAATGAGTGACAGCTATCAGGAATCGCTAGGAAAATGTTCATGTTTTCTGACATA
The DNA here is from genome assembly GCF_018139145.2 of Gymnogyps californianus. Taxonomy (NCBI): domain Eukaryota; kingdom Metazoa; phylum Chordata; class Aves; order Accipitriformes; family Cathartidae; genus Gymnogyps; species Gymnogyps californianus. The sequence goes on along the minus strand of NC_059481.1, from coordinate 7,056,306 downwards.
GTACTAGAAAAGTTGGAAACATGGGATAGTATATGTTAGTCTGCTATATGCGTAAGAACCACAGTAGAGAATCAGTATTTGCATTTGATTGGAAAAACAAAAGATCTGCCCTTGTTAACAGAGCTTTATTTGCAATAGGAAAACATATACTGGTTTTCTCCGTTACTTTTTCAGACAGTAGAGAAAACAGCAAAAACCTGACTACTACTTGCTAGAATGGTCCTAGTATGTACAAGTGCATACAACAATAAAAAGGACCTATAGAGAATGGCTCAAGACATTGTATGCTTTCTCTAATACTAAAGTGGCAAAAGAATTAGAGATACGCAATACAGGCAGTCTGGCTGCTCTCCCCCTTTTGTTGTTCCCCTTACCCTGATAAATTTTCACTTGTGTATGGACAGAATGGAGGAGCAGAAACTTACTTATGCACAGAGCTAAAGAAATGTATATGGACATTCACACAGACAGCTACACAAACCTGTCTGCAGTGCAGTGTACTCTGGGGATTGTGTGGGAAGGGAAGGGAGGAGTGAACTCTTGTTAATAGGGCCCAGTGAGCAACTATGGGGTATTGTTGCCAGTAACAAACAGTTCTGCCTCGTAATCAACATTATAGCCAGTCCCCTCCATTAGGATTTGTGGAGCAAAACATGTTGGTTAGAGCTTACCTTGGGAAGGTGAGAAAAACCCGTGTGTTTGACAGGCCACTCCTGGGGTCTAGAGAGTTGGCGTGGTCCTAGTGTGTCAGTGGAGAAAGGAGAAATCATTCTGCACACGCTGCTGAGTCATGTGGGAAAGGAAGCCTGGGAGGGAGGGCTGGCAATTTGATGCTGCTCTGCGGATCTTTGTGTAGACCGTGCCTCTGCTGATCAGGTCTTTTTTAATGGTCATCAGCTTTTAATTGAACTATTCTTCAGAACAGGTAGATAGAAATACATTGTTATGTCATTTCCCATATCCTCCCAGTATAGGATTTTCTTCCATCGTAAACGGTATATGCTATAATAACATAAAAAATAAATTCTGCTTCTAATCTAGGAAAAGAAAATTATAATTTGATGTGTTTGTTTTATCCATGTATTTCATCCTCTAATTTGGATACCTGGAGTAAAGCTGCATCTGTGTGGTATCACTGGAGCTGGCTAGCTGGGCAGCATGGAAAGTATTTGTTAAACTTTGTATTTTGATTTAGAATGGTGAGGAAACTGTAACTTCAGAAATATATTTTAGACGAGATGAATTGCGTTTGAAATGTATTTATTTAAAAGTAGAATAAATGTCTGCATGGACTAATATAAAGTATTTTGGTGGGGTGATGGAGTTGGGGATGGATACCTCATTCTTTGTACAATCAAAACTCATGTGATTTCAGTTTTGTTTGTGCAGCAGATGGAAGGAAATGCACCATTATCCAAAGAGAATCTAATTATCCTGTGCTTGTTGAAGAAAAATACTTTGATTTCAGTGGGATTTTTTTGGCACGTGAATCACAGTTTAGATCCTGAGCTAGACATGCTTGTGATCGAGTGTTTGGGTTTCCTTACTACAGATGCTATAAAATCTCACACAACTTTATGGATTCAGTTCTACCTCAGATATATGAATGAAGGTCTTAGAAATTTTAAAGTTCATGTATTGATGGATCTCCATCAAATTATTCTTGTGAGTCTTCCATAGAGATGTGTATGCAATTTTTCTTTAAACATCCAAAACTATAATGAGGTTATATTAAAATCAAATTGGGAAAAAATGTTGTCCACATTGAAGCCTTGCCTCACAAACTGTCTGATACTGAAAATGCTCATGTACTGTTGATATACTTTAGCACTCATGGCTTGCTGACCTTGCTTACCTGACAGAAGCATTCTTCCTTAATGATGAAAGTGAAAGTATTCTGCTATGATAACTTTCAGAGAGACCACACAATTGTTCATTAATAAGAATAATTGCACATGAGTAGTTAATTGCTATTAATATTTTGGGAAAGACAGATGCAAAATATCTGTGTATCTGATCTTTACAATCTGCTTCTCTCTAATTATGCTACTGCCAGGAAGGGCTGCTTGCGTAGCCTTTTGATGCCTGTCCTTGTCAGCAGAACAACATAAGCTTTTATTTCCTCAGGGCATTCTGCTACAGATGTTATGGAAGGTTAATTTATGTGGAGTAGTGTTTCACTGACACTTCCATGGAGGTGAATCCTTCCAGCAATGTGACACTTGCAAAAAGTAATATATTGTTTATATGGAGGACCCTATTAATGCAGTTGCTATGGAAGTATAAATTCAGTCTTAAGTAGATTTATTTCAAAGTTACTAGACTACTCACACTTTTATATATTAATTTCTATTTACTGATTTAGCTGGATGTTTTGTTTAAATATGGATTGTTTTGTTATATACAAAACTAATTTAGAAAAATTTCTTCTTTCCTAACCTAACCATGTTCTGCTATTGTCATGGAACATTTTTAAGAAATAGTACTTTATTAGGTAATTTTTAAAAGTTTCAATTTTTACTTCCTCAGAGAATATTTTGGAAGGAAAATTAAACTGGTATGGCTGAGGTAGTTGCAAGTTTTAAATTGGCTTATGTGGTCAAAATTCTATTCAGAAAGCATTTATGTTTGAAGTGTTTATGATCACACTGGATATAAGCTCTGCTTTTTCCACCTGATTGTAGAGCTGGAACAGTCATTTTTGAAGCATTTCAAATTGACAACATTTTGAGAGGCATTAAAATATGTTAATGCTGTTTGATTTCTTTCTCTTTCAAAATAATATTTTAAGTTAGATTTCATGTGCATGGATTTTTTGTTTAGGGAAGCACTGCTGTATAAATGGAAATGCCAGTGATAAAAATTAGACAATATGAACTACTATATAAAACAAATTTTTTGTCAAAAGGACTTCTGTTGACTGCCTGCACATATAGTAAAGATTATCTGATTAATTTTGTTGCAGTATTAACTGCAGATCATTGAAAGTTTCTTTTGAGTGCTTATTTTCATGTAGCAAAATTTATATGAGGTTCTGTAGTGTACTAGCTGCTACTCCCCCTTGCCCTTTTAATAGATTATTTGACAAAACTTAAACTTGTTCTCTGCTATGAAAATAATTACCAGCAAACTTTACTTTGTTAAAATTGCTGTTGGAAGTGTGTTGCATTACTTGAATACTTCAAGAGAGAGCTTGAATTTTATCTGCAAAAAAGTAAAGCTCCTCTTCTTGTTTCTCTTTTATATAGTAGTAGCCTGTAGGCCACTGATGTTAAGATCAGTATAAAATGCACTTTTCAAATGAGTGAATGTGAAAAGAAGTATGTCATATAGTCTATTTTAAGTTTTAAATATATTTAATAGTATAATACATTCTATTGTGTATACGATATATATGATGTAATTATATAATTTATATTTTATAATATGATTTGTTATTTTATATTTATGTATGTGTACATATTTGTCTATTTATTGGAAGCCCTGAAAGTTTGGATACTTTGTAACGAGGGTCAACATGCAGAATCTTAGATTGAGGGAACCAATTTCAGCATGTGAACGTTGGGAGGGCAAAGGTGTGTGTTTGTCATTCATGGAATAGATTGACACAATCAAACACCTTATAGGCCCAAGGTGTCTGGCAGACACACAAAATCTATTCATTTCAGGAACCTTTGGTGCAAAGGTCTTGAAAGCAAATGGTAAGACTTTTAGTATGAATTTACATAAAGCAGTGGTAATGCCTTTGCTTGATAACGTGTTCATCCTCACAGGGCAAATGGATGCCAAAGCAGTGCGGAGAGTATAAGGTTCCCTTTTGGAAAGGATCTTGTTGCAGTGTGGCTGCAAAACCCTTTTACTTTTTGCTTTTTCAGAATTTCTTCAGCTGTTGCTGCGGTCAGCACCTTAGCAAAGAATGGAAAAATAGAAGCAAATATGCCTGAAACCTGCAAGTTAACTTCTGTTGCTGCTCACTGGGGTGGGGGAGAAGGGAGGGGACAAGAGAGGAATGGATTATTGTTAGAGCATGAAAAGGGTTTGAAACAGGCTGAAAAGTGTTTTGGCTATCAAAATTAATTACTGCAGATCTAGGTCTAGAAGTGTTTGCTGCCCTGCTAAGAATGGTAGAGACATGATATAACCAGCAGAGCAACTAATAAAAGTATCTGTTTGGACTAAGCTTTTCATTTTCAAATAGGACTGAAAGTTATCCGGTGCTTCATTCTCGAATTACAGCTCAAGTACTCCATGAGCTGTAAGATTCTGTATAGTAGCTTTTGTTTATGCTTCAGGGGAAAAATACTTTGGTTACCAAGCTTCTTAGAATTACTCTTTGTTCCTTTTAACACACTTCAGAAAGGAGTAGATGTTAAAAGTGTTAAATAGAATCAAAATAGCAGAAAATGAATGGATGCTGAAGTATCTAGTTTTGATGAATTTCTACTTAATTAATGTTTCTGAGCTGAGAGCACGAGGGCTTTATTACTAAATCAGGCCCCCTGTTACACTTCCCTAAAAGATATTAAAATAAACTGTAAATTGATACTGCTGTAATATAGCGTTACAGAAATAACAAACACATATTGTTGTATGTAGAATATGACAATGATAAACTCACTGTTGTGTTGCAGTCCTTTAACCTGATCACACTTGAGGAAATAATCTGTATGGTCATCAGAATTTCCACCTGTGCAAATTGCCTTTATTGACAGGGAATTTCTTGGAGGTATTGAATGGAATACTCTTATTATGAGATGTTAGAGGAGATTTGTTTTGATATATAAATAGATCTTTCCCTTTATCTGTCACTCTGTACTCCTGTATACAGAGACAAGGTCGTGTTTTGGATTCCAGCGTTCTTGAAAAGCCTGGGAAGCAACTACCGAATCCCTAACTTTATTATTATTGTTGTTATTTACTACACAGTGATACAGGAGCTAACTAAACTACTTCTCTGGTCTTTAAATAGATGTTATTCTTTGTGATGCAAATCCTACTGGAAACACACAGTGCCCCTTTCTGTTGTGCACTGTGCTCTTGTCAACAGCTTTCAGATAATTATTTTGAAGATATGACTTGCTGACTCTTGGTCGAAGCTGATTGCTACTCTAACAATAAATAAAATAGAGTAGGAATGAGACATAATCTTTTCTTGTAAATTAAAACCAGTAGCATTTATTATAATCTCAAATAGCATAATTTTTGAAGTTCTAGTTAGATTTTTCCACAGAAAATTTTTATAAATATAGAAATGAAGATACGACCAAGCCAACTAGTAATAAATTAATTAAATTACAAGATCTATTTGAATGAAAACAAGTTAATAGGACTGTAACATGGTCAGTAAAATCACGTATACCAACTTTAATTTTAGAAGTTTTCATCTGAAATATTTAGCTTTGAAATTAGAAATAGTTACATGTATTTTAGTATTTATACTAAGGTTTCAGCTTTCTCTTAAAAAGTTAAATAGCCTCATTAGACCTAGTCAAAAGGAATTTTATCTGGAGGAAATGTTATTTAATTTAATAATGACTGGAATTGAATGGTTTTGTATATTTTAGCATAAACCAGAATATAATCTATGGTTCTTAACATAAAAGCATTAAAATCTTTAACCTGATGCTGTGCCACACAGCAGGGAATATTTCTGCCTATTTAATATAGAACACTGCTTTAGACCTAGAGAACATATTTTTTATTCAAACCTTTATTTTAATTTAGGCAAAGGACATGGAATGCTGAATTAAACAGATCTGAAATGCCAATGCTCTTTCATTATCAGTCTCTTCTTGGCAAGTGTTGAGAAATAATTTTGGAAGTGATATAATTGAAACATGAAACAAAAGAATCTCTATTATGAGGCAAATAATGGCAAGCTAAATTCTGTTGTTTCTTGTGGACTTGCAAATCATTAGTCAATAGTGTTGGTGTGATGGTCATTTCTGTGTAGTAACTTTTTAAAATGGGCTCCTTTTAAAATTATGTGCGAGTTATGCATTTAATTCTATAATCTGCAATTAAATGAGTTTCATCTTCCAATATTTTTGTGGTGTACACTTCATAGCTGAATAAATTACAAGGGCAGAAGGGATCAATAAAATCATGTACTATGACCTCTTAAAATAACAGCCCAAACAACCTTGATCATGAACTGCAAAACTGCCTTTGGAGTTGTGGCATATAGTCCAAAATATTTTTTAAAATATTTCAAAAAATGCTATGTGGCGTTGCCTTTGTGGTGAACACTCGATCATGCTCATAGATACAGTATTCCAATGGTTAATAAATCTTACTAAAAATCAATACCTTAGTCTAAATTTGTCTAGTTTTGGCTTCCCACTATTACTAGGTGCTTATGCTTCTTTTTATTTAGTTGAGGAGCTGCACTTTGGGTTTTGTTGTTCATGGTAGGACCTTGGGTTGGCCAGGGATTTGAGGTAGAGCTGTCTAGGCATTCTACTACAGTGAACTGGGTAGAGGAGATCAATATGCTTTTAGAGCCAGTTTTTCTTGGAATACAAACTATAATAATTACCCTTTATAATGGAACTAGAGAAGAGAGGATAGAAATTTTTAAAGGGTTTTTATATGAATCTTGTCAGAATCCAGGTAGCTTTGTGGGGAATCCTTGCTAGTTTGCTTTCCTCAGTAATTTTCCAAGTGGCAGCACACCACTGTTTCTCTCTGTCAGGTTCCTAACATGGTTTCTTCTGTCCTCTGTGCAACCTGGCTGCTGCTGCCTGCTCTGCCTGCTCCTTGAGCTTTGTTCCATGCAGAGACCCTCTGGCCCACATCTTGCAGTCCCAGCAATCTTCCCTGCCTTGAGTAAGCCCAGTTGCTCAGTAAGAGGAAGCTCATCTGGGACAGGCTTCACTTCAGGCTGCACTTAACACGGGTGCTTCTTAATGCGTATAGCTCCACGCTGAACAGAAGAAAGAGACACTGGCCATCAAGTCTTTTAGTCTATGATTTCTGTGATTTAAGAGATTACTTTTTTTTCCATCTGAGATTTCTGATTACAGAAGCAGGCAAAATTTGAGTGTGTGTATTCTGAACTCTTTTTTTCCTGGATGAATGATTTGAGAATACAGGAAACAATTGGATCAGATATATTGAAATACTAAAATATCACATAGATCATTAAGATAAAAATAATAATATTAATAGTTTAAATTATCTTAATAACAACAACAAAATGTCATTACTACTACTTGATTTAATGAGAAGTAATCCTGTATTCTTACGGTTATATGTTGATAAATTTTTGAGTTTCTGCAAAGCTTTTGAAGGGACTGTTGAAAGAGAGTATATATACAGACTATTATCTGTTACTCAGTATAACAAATCTTAAAACTTCATCATACTTATTATTAGGGGTGTGATTATTTAGGGAAATAGGCAAGAAGAAATGTTAGTCTGAAATAAGGTATGAATGTACAGTGCTTCGGCTACTCACTTAAGTTTCCCATGAGCGCACTGTTAGCCATAAAAATGCTATTTAGCCCTTAGTGAAATGAGATGAACTGCTTGTCTGCGTTGCAGGGAAAGAGAATGTACATGTGTTTATTGTGGAGAAGCTGACTTCACAGAAAAGTCAGAAATCTTCATGTTAAATTCAGCATCTGTCTGATCCAACAGGTAGCTTGTGTCTGTACCCCAGATAATCTTGTGTTAACTTAGTACTGGCACAGTTGCTGATCTCACCGCTTCATGGTGCTTGGTGCTCATAAATTTTCAGTTTTGCTTCTGGTTGTGTCCTTCTGCATCTCTGTTGGGGAAACTATAAATTCTGTAGAATAAACGATAATAAATGTTACTATGTGTAGACCATGTAAGCCAAAGCTTTGTGAGCAAAATACCATGCTGCAAGTTTTTAATCTACTTATACAGTAGTTTACAGAGATAAGCACATTTGCCTCTGGCTATTCTTGCTGCTTCACAAGTCATAAATGTGTGTATTAAAATGTATATATTTTAAACCACATTACATATATGCATACATATTTAATGTGGTTGGAAAAAGTCTGTAGTATCTACTGTCAAACTACAGTGTCTCAAAAAACTTGCTTTCTACAAAATATTTCAATAAAGTAAAAAAAAAAAAAGTTCATTCAAGGATGGCTTTATGGCCTTTCAGAGAACTACAGGACAGGAATTAACAGGAAAAAACACATAGACGCAGTATTACAAGTACAGAGGATTGGCAGGTTTGCAGAAGCAAGCTTAACATGTCAATTCCTGATTTTTCTCAAAGTACACTACACAGTAGTGTTGAGTAATATGTTTCATCAGCACAGAAGGTAACATTTTCTAACTGTTAGTGTCTTGACTATCAAACTACTGAAAACCATGAGGGGAAGTCGTGATTGAAATGCCAGCAATGAAAAGTAAATCCTGTTTTGTATATATCTCCAAAATGAAAGTGTGAGGAATGAAATGAAAGCTTGCTTTTACAAATACGGTTTCATCTGATACAATATTTACATTACTTTTGGAGGACTTTAATTACTTTGCATATAGAGACGACTTCTTCCTTGTAGTAGTAAGTCATTCTTCAAACCATATTTATGTGTGCTGTTCCTTTTTAGTGTGCTTCTGATCTATTCATATGCAGTAGTTATTTTGCTTTACACATTTGCCTATTTTCTTCCATGTAGCAGGCATAAAGGTATGTGCACCCCCTTGGTATCAGGTACTGAAAATGTAGGGATGCTACGTCTTTGATATAATTGCTTATGGCTGAAGTTTTCAGTGAGTCAACTTTCACACAGTTGCGTTTGATGTGAGGTGGTGTCTTATTTTGACATTCAGTTCAAAGTGAAAGTGCAAGCTACTCCTGGGAAGATGGCTCATTCTGGAATGGCTTATTCATCCTTGAAACTTTTTTTCAAACACTTTAAGGGGCTTTGTAACAGAAAAATGCTTTGTTATGTGCTTTAGTCAGCAAAACAAACGGGTGTTTGTCCATAAGAAGTGGTACAGTAAGATTCAACACGTTGCCAAAAGAAACTTTTGAAGCTCACCAAGCTCAAGCTCACAAGGCTGGACCTGCAGAAATCTGAAGGAGCTCTTGATTTATGTATTCTGGTACACAAATTCTTGATTCATACTTTTTGCAAATAGTCAATATGGTCAGATGCATGAAGGTACTTACGAAGTCACACGGTTTCAAAGTTCTCACTTCACATCTATGGAAAAGACATTCAGTTGAAGTAGCTTGCCTGAGGCCAAACAGTTGGTCATTAGTAGAGACAGAGTCAGGAGACAGACCTGCTACCCTGTGAAATCTGTTTGTTCCTCTGGTGTTACTTCCTTCCAGTGTTGCTTTGTATGTGAATGTTGCTATATCAAAAATATATGTACTAGGTAGCCTGTGTATGACTTATTGCTGGTGGGGTAAATGCTACAAAGGAGAACTTAAAAGTTGAGTTATGATAAATGCTGTATGACAAGAGAAGTTCAATGCTTGGCATTCAGTAATACACATAAAATGCTAGGTGTTATTAGTAAAGAAATACAGAACAAGCCATAATATCTTGTTATGTATGTCACAGTTTAAACCCACGTATTGAATGCTGAGTGTAGCTCCCATTAGCTCATTGGGAAAGCGTAAGAGAAAGGGGATGGGAATAGTGATAGGTATGGTGACTCTTTGTCTTGAATAAGACAGATCCAATTTTACAAATGGCATTACTGGCCTGGAAAAGGTCAATAGGGCATAATTATTCATAACTTTTCTTAGCAAAAGGTGGCACCAAATGAAATGGCAAGTTTTAGAACAAAGGAAATATTTTTTGAGACAGCTCATCGTGAGATCATGGAACCTGTTGTAAGGAAGCCAGTTTAACTGTTTTTTATCTAAACTTCATGCCTACAGTTTTGAAGCATCCCTTCAGGCATAGGTTATCAGGAAAACACTACTCTACCTGCATGGGAGTTAGCACTTCCAAAGTGCACACTAACTTGTTACATCCCTAGCTGAAAGATTTAGAGGTGCTCCTTTCTCTCTATAGGCATCAGTTAATTTTGGACCCTGTCAAGTCCTGGTATGAGACCACTGGGTAGATACTCATCCAGTGTGCAGTGTTAACTGTGCTGGGTGTCAATGTGTATCAGTATTGTTACTGATAAAAGCCTTCATCTTTGACACCCACAGAAAATTGTCATTTGAGATGCGATTCAGGTTTTTATCTAGCACAATCTTTACAGAGAGCTGTGGGGATTAGGCTTCTGTTGGTGGAATTGTCCTGTGATTGACTTCACTTGGAGGGCTCTGGTGATCATCTCTGGGTAATTCCTGGTAATAGAGGAGGATAGTATTTAGAATTATCCAGAAAGTGAATATTAATAACATGGAGGAGAAACCAGAGTTACTTACCAGTAGTTAAGAGTTCACGAACAGTTTTCTGTATGTATTCACCCTCTACCTCCATTCTTTTGTACTTTGGACTTCTTTGATTTCTTGCTTGAAAGGAAACAATATAGTATAGTCTTTGTGCAAATACGGAACAAAAAGAAGGGCCAGTTAATGAACTGGACTATAGATATTCATTAGGCACAAAATTTTTGGCCTTGAATGCTTGTAACACATGGTTACATGCTGTATGAGCGTGCGAACGCCACATATTGATCATAATCTTACAATTTTTTTAAGAATTTCACTCCTTCAGTCTTAATTATGTATTATCATGTCTGATGCATAGTCCACACTTTCAGTGACTTGATCTTAAAATGAAAGCTTTGACCAGTTTCATATTTGGCAAACTTACTTCTAAAATCCATGAGCAGAATTTTTGGTATATTAGCAGTATTAATTGAGAAGATTACGTAGCAATGTAGAGGAATGTGTTGGCACTTCCATAATGCTTTGATATACTTACAGTTAGCATGGACATTTTTGGAGTATTTCCTGGTTATAGAAATTTAATAATGGCTGTTAGGTTTTCTTTAGATTATAATATGATGCATTTAATTAAATATTTAACTGATGGATACATTCAGACATCGTGAGGGCCATATCTTTGCAAGTATTAATTTTGCAGTCAGGAGTCCCTAGGTATGTGTTTTACTAGCAGTTTTAACTTTTTTTTTTTTTTTTTTTAAGAATGTGGATGATACTGAATTATCGTTGTAATGGAATTTGAAGTTCTCCGGTTATTAAATTTTTCTCCTTTTACATAAGAAACTGTGTCCTCTCAAACTTACTTCTTTAGAGTAGTACTAGCACACTATAGCTTCTCCAATATGTTTTTTGCTTTGATGTACAAATTCAGTGAATTTTACTTTTTGTTAGAAAGCTGTATGTTGACAGAAAATCTAAAATGTTAGTGTCTCCTGTTGCAAGTCACAAACTGCAGTGTATGCTAGAGTTGGTTGTTCTCTTATTTCTCCCCTTTTTTCCTCCTAACACTTCAAGAACAAATTGTGAGAGACACACTAAAAGTAAGGGCAGAAAGGTGGTTTGAGCCAACTATCTCAAGGATTAAAGACTTCAGTTTTGCAGGTAATACAGTTTTAACTATGCCTTTGGGAAATAAGATGAAAGGAAGTCTAAAGATTATGGTAAAACCAAAAGAGAATAAATTACTTGAGGCCAATTGTGGAGAAAAAAGCAGTATTAAGAGACAAAAATGAAAGTGATGAAAAACAGTGGAGGGAGAAAATATATCAGGTTCTGTAAATCCCTTTGATTTTTTTGGTAACATCCATAAAATTAAGATGATCTACTTTGGGACATTCTGAAGGCAGGTGTATGGTTTTATCCGCATTTAACAAATGCGCAGGAAAAAAGGTTCACAAATAATCTTACTGAGAATACTAATAATTTTCTAAAACGTGCTAATTCTCAGATTGCTATAGCCATACTGTCTGCTATTCTTAAAAATTGCCTTAAAAATGAGCTATATTTTGAACACAATAAGATGCCAAAATGTGGTGATCTGAAATCATACATGTTTTTGTACAGTATCACTATTTGAGCAGAAATTTTCTTACAGCCAAAAATGTTACATTGTGAGAAACAATAAGGAATCTCAAAGTTTTCATAGGAGACAGGGACATCTGAGAGCTGCCATTGTGTGTGCACTTCTCACAGTGCAAGAAGACACTTGTATTGAAAAAGTTCATTATCCTTCACCTTTTTCAGTTGTCCCATGTTATGACAAAAACAATTCTCAGACAAAAAAATGCTTTAAACCAGAGTTATAGGTAAGAGAAGCTTATGATACATTAAAAGAATTTTGCAGACATGCTCCAATCAAAGCATTATTCATTTTTACAGAAATCTCATTCTGCACAGATATGGGAGTGTAGATTTAGGGCTACCAACCTCTTTTGCCCTGGAATCTTCAGACTTTCCACATTCCCAGATCTTCTGAATTGCTGTTTATAGGCCTATGTTCCAGTATTTTCCTAAAGAAACAGTATTTATAAAGTCTCTTTCTTTGTCTGCTGTTCCTCCCTAGTAATGTTTGAGCAAACAGAACAATATCAACCAAATCTGACAGAAGAATATAGGTTTTAAAGAGAGGAAAGACTGTATCATGACTTGAACGCTTTTTCCTATTTGGTCGGCTAACTGATCTGCCAAGCACACCCATGTTGGTCAGACAGCACGTGCAGTTTGCAACTAGTCACAGACTTGTGGTGGTGTATGGTGGCAGATAGCTGGACAGTGGAAAGATAGAAGGAAAAGGAACTTGAGAGTCTTTAAGAGGAGAGGTGATAAGAAAACATAGAAGAATGGAATGTGAATAGGAAATGTGGTTGAAACAAAACTTCATAGTAAACCAGGCTTCATTTGTTACAGTACCCATAGAATAACTGGTTTATTTTTAGGACTATTTTTCCGTACTGTTCTTCAGAAGTTAAGGTTTCTTCCAAATGTAATTTTAAGTATAGCTGTAGAGATCATCACAAAAAAGTTTTTGACCATGACTGAGCATTTTAATATTAATTGTTTTTAAAGAGACATTTTACTTTCCTTTTAACCACCAGTTATAAGGTCACTGATGAGAATAGAGAAGGTACCATTAATGTCCTGTGTTAGCATTTTAGGACTCTAAGTTTAGCTTTAATGGTGAACTTTTGGCAACATACAATTGCAAGCTATTTTTAGTCTCTTCTACCCAAAATCCAAGTGTAGTATAGGTTGGCAGAAGTTCTTTTGTCATTGCAGCAGATTTAAGACACCATGGTGCCTTTTAATCAAGCTCAGTTATGATGCAAGAACTGTCTCCAACAAAGATCATATTCTGTCTTTCTGCTTTTTCAGAACTGAAGTAGTTGCTCAAATGAGAATAAAGTTGGCATAGATGACTTTTGTTATGGAAGTATTAGACCTTCTGCAATATTTCGCTGGAATATAATTACAGGGGGATGGGAAGGGAGAACAAAGAAAATTAGAACAGTATATGGTTCTGAAATGCAATTTTTTTTTCACAGGATATCTCTCTTTATTGAGTTGTCAGTAAAATTATTTTCTTGGGTCCAGGACAGTAAGGAACTAATAAGGAAAACAAAAACAATTTCTATGGTGATGTACAAATGGATTATCTCACATACTACTTTATCTAGAAAGTATAGTGCGGAACTACCCTACTTTATAGCTGACTTTTAAATTAACACTTTATATCTCAGAAGCATCCAGACACCAGTGTAGATGCAGGTTTCATACAACTTCAGACTGTCGGGCAATATGGTGGTTTTTAAATGTTCTCTCTGCCGTGTTCAAATGTGCATTTCGTAGAATTAATCAAATAAAAATATGTCCTTATCATATCTCTGTGAGGATTGTTGGTATTAAAGTACTAAGTTCATTTCTATTGTTGAAAAGGCATGAATGACCAGTATTGGAATAATCAAGATACCAGGAAGATAGGTTTTTTTTTTTTTTTTTTGTTCTATAAAATGCAAATACAATGCATATTCATAGTTGCACTTTAGATCTTTTTGTGGGGCGTTTCTCCATTCTGTCAAACTGCCTAACTTCCTCAGTATTGCTGCTGGAAATTCTTCCTTCCTGAAAGAGATTGCACTGTGAAAGTATTGAATAGTGTTCTGAAGCATAATATAATCTTCAGTGTTTGTTCTCTTGCAATATGATTAACAACCATTTTGACACTGATTTAATCTGTGTATTAGTGTCAAACAAGTGAGTGAGTTTTGGGGAATATAGCAATCTTTCAGATTAGTTTTTCATGTTTTATTGCTCAAACTATGGTGACTGAAAAATATAAGGCAGAATTGTGACGTTAATAGAAGAAATGTTCTTCTGATGGCATATACAGTCTGTAAAATAACAATTATATTTGCGTATTTTCATATTATTAAATACACATGCATTCTTAGACTTGTGTCCTCTTAAAGTTGAGAACGTTGCAGAAAGTTCTGCTGACATGACTAGAAAGGGATGTTTGCAAAAGTTCTTTCCTCATTTTTAGTATAGTCCAGTGAATAACTTTTCCAAATTACACTTTAAATATTTTTTAATCAGTTATCAAAAATAGCATTGTGTCAGAAACGTGAAAAAGGAATAACAGTGATCAGAGTAGGAAAAATAAGTGGTAACTGCACTGTATTTTCCAACATTTTCAGTATATTCAGAGCTCTTTAGTCTTAATGATTTCCACAGTACTCTCTATTTTTAGAGGCATGTTTACAAATTTTACTAAAGATAGGACTACAAATAACTTCCTTTATAGTGGAAAGATAACATAACCTGTTAGGGTTAGGGCTAATAATTATTTTTTTTTTCTTTCAATGTGGAAAGTCATTTATTAAGGGCTGTCCCTTGTAAAGGCATGGTGAGAACTGATTTTTCATTCTGTGCAAATGTGTATGGTGTGGTCTCTTACTAAGCATGCATGTTGGGACTGCAGTGATAAAACCTCCTTTTTTATATACTTTGCATATTTATACTTAAAACAATTTTCAGAAATCTGTAATTCAATTAAAACCAATTTCTGGAGTATTTAAGTGGGTTAATTCCTTGCCAAATTTTGTTTGCTTTCTTTAGCTAGTGCCTATCCTACAGTACCCCTTTGTATTTTGCAGAATATTTTGCATCGGGTTGATGTTGCAGAAATAATCAAGGCTTATCAGAGCATTTGTGACAATTAAACCTTTTTCTTTTGATTGGGATCATCCTTTCTAGTAATCCTTGTTGTTTGCTGGAGAGGTCGTGTCAAAAGAGAATTTACAGAGGAGTGCATATGTTCATTACAGTTGAATTGATAACATTAGGCCAGAGGCTGCTAACTGCCTCCTTGTTAGAATCCCAGAATGTAGTATTTCCATTTGTAGACTTGTGCATGGTGGGTGCTCTTTCTTGGTGTCATTCATTTCAAGTAATTCAGAAGCAGAGGTTACCCTGAATACCCAATGTATGCTTCCCTTTTTCTAAGGACACAGAAATGACTGAAAGTCAAAGTTTCCCCTGTTCTTTGTTTCAAAAGTAATTCACCTTTGAATTAATGAGATGTTCAGTCTACTGAAGAACATAAAAAAGTCTTCTGTGATCCTGCATGTCTTTTATTTATGCTTTGTTCAGTGATCTGATCAGTCAGTTGAAGACCTGTATAGATACTTGACCTAGCAAAGAAGTCTCTAGAGGTGACCCCTGTATGAAATAACCCAATAAGCTTGATTTCTTTATCTCAAAAGGCAATGTGCCTGCCTCAGACATGAATGTTCATCTAGGTAGTAAATCCTAATTTTGCCTGTGAGCAAAACACAATGGAATCACTTCAAAGCATTTGCAATACTCTAGAAAAAAATATGCATAAAAGCATAAATATGTGGAATATGTATATAGATATGTTATTCAAAGGAACACGAATATAATGATCTTTTTTCTTTCGCTATATTCATCTTAATGCTTTATGTTCCTTTTTATGCTTACAAGTTAACAAAAAAGGGGAGGCGATTAAGCAGTTGTGTTAAGTATGAACGTGTTGTGGGCAGAGTGAACAGCAGGACTGTGTGTGATCTGGCATCTCTCTTCTGTTTTCTTTATTGTTGCTGCTGAAGGAATGAAAGAAGCCAGTGCATTTGTTTTACTTAGTAGAAAGATAAGCTTCATAAATATTGGTGACTGGCGATCTGGTTAGTCCTTGAAGGCATATTACTGCACTTCTGGTTTATATCAATATGAAAATTCTTGTTTTGCAGTTCTCCACCAGCATAAGCTGCATTATGGTTGATAATTTCCTCTGTTCTGTACCCTAAACAGTTCTTTCTTCGCTCAGTAGAAGGAGGAAATGAACAATATTTGGCTCTCCTTTGTTTTTGTTTTGTACCGTATCATTTCACTAAAAGATCTTACTAGTAAAATTCCTATCTGGAAAAAAAACCAGAAGAATCTAATGGTTGATTCTTATTCTTTTGAAGGTTGATGTTCGGTACTGTTGGTCTGAGCATCATCTCTGCTTTAAGCTAATGTTATTCTATTTGAAAATTTCAGTAATGCAAATTAAAGCCAGATGCTTCTTGCCTGTAAGGGAGTGTAAAGGGGAGCCTCATGTGGCTCTGCCCTTCCTTATTTCCTGGGATGGCTCTTCAGATCTTTTGCCATAGCACGAGACCAGCGCAGCCTTTTTTACATTGCTGCATTCTGCCTGCTTTCTGAAGGAATAATCAGTTGAGAAATTGGTTGAATTGTAAATTTATTTTTGACTCTTCTCTGAAGTTTTGGGAAGTATAACTCTTCCAGCACAGCAGGGGAAGATACCTACATCAAATGTCTAGGTATAGTCCTAAGACTGTGAACAAAATCATAGTGAATTTCCCAGGGCATTGTTGAAACAAAGCGACATCATAGTTTAGCTAAAAACAAAATCACAAATAATCCTTCATTAATTGGTTTACTTATAAATTAATTATTCAATCTGATGTATACAACATTTTTGTTTATGACTGATAAGGAAGATGGGAACTCTGTAAAAGTTTAGTAAGAAAACAATAGCATGAATCTAGACTGTTTCCAAAATACAAATGGTGAAAATAAAATCCTCTTCAGAAGAGTATGTGTTTCATCAATAAATTTCAAACCACTCTGCAAAAAGGTTTTGTGTTCACATTCCCATTTTACTGATAGTCCAGCTGTATGTGTAAATCTATAATTAAATAAAGCCAGAAACTTTGACTGGGAAGGAGTCTGACAGAACCTGGAGAATTTGTTAGCGTGACCCAGTCCCTAAACTTTAGTTGAGGCTTTGATTCATGAAAAGGCAGTATAAAAGGAAAGATAAGGTTGTTCACTATCTTTTCCAGTACAACTGTTTTTGATGCTATGGTAGGAATTTCAAAGACCAGCTCTAGTCCAGTCCATGACATAGACTTAAAATTCACCAGCTTTCTTTTAATAAATTGGGTGGAGGGGGCTGGTTTTGAAATTTGTAGTCTTGGATCAGGCTTTTTAACTTTTTAATGTGATGAACAAGTAGCCTAGAAAGTGTTTTATTTTAGATGAAATCTGAGAGTTTCACATAATCATAGGATCATAGAAGTTGAGAGTTCGGCAAAGAAACAATGTAATTGATGATTAAATAGAAGCTGGTAAGGTTGCTTGCTGTTGCAATGTATTCCTACAGTCAAATGTCCTTCATCGGAAAATTTTTTCTCCTTTTGCTGGAGAGCTGCTGTGAAAGCTTGATCTTTAAATAGTTTTATTCTTAAAGACAGAAGTTATGAGAAGGCCAGGAGAACCTATTTCATGTAACCTGAACCTCAAAATTTTTGAAAAAATGAAATGAAAGAAGCAGACTAAGGTCATGAAGAGAATTAAGCTAGCTTATTATTCCAGGTGTAAGATGACATCTCAAATTGTGAGTTGTATCATTTTAAATCATCGCCTCAGAGCAGAGCTAATTGGTTTTGTACAATTAGTTTGGGACTATGGTAACACTGAAGTAGGAAGTCCTATTAACATTTCTTCTGTAGAGTGCTTTGTATAGAATATCAGCTTTGACTTGTCCAATTAATTCTGCTAACTCCATGTCGTAATAAATCAATTGGCTTCGCTTTTTGTTTATGCACTAATTCTTGGTGGCTCTAAAGCTTTTGGAGCTTAGTGGTATTAACGTATCTTCCTGAATTCTAGGAATGTTTTATCTTGTTTATATGTCATAGCTAGAAAGGTAAAGAGCATAATACTGTAGTTTTAAAGTGGCATTAAGATGCCATAGCCCTTCGGTGTCTGACACTTAATACTGTGTTTTCTTCAGTGTAAGCTCTTGCCCTTGGTCATTGGGTTAACTGCATCTTAAATTCTTTCCTAATCGTTTCATACTGCTCCTGCAAGTATGTCACACTGAGCTCTCAGAGCAAACATTCAGTAGCTCACTTTCTGAGGAAAATTTTAATGTGCAAATGAGATATACTTAATTTCATGAATTATCTAACTTCATCAACAGTGTTTCATAATGTAGTGTTGGCTCTCTATCATAGTCCACAATGACCACTCCTTCAAAGGGCTGCAGATCTGTTTATTGCTGTACTTGTGCCAATGTTAGAAAAGACTGATTTGTGATAAAAACATTAAGCACACTGAACATATTTTTTTAAATGTCTGTTAATGTGGTAATTGATATTTTTATGCCTCCTTTTCTCTGTTGTGGCTTCCAGCATGGTGGTGAACTTCACCTCAAAAGTTGTGATAACAGCATAACAGGTGTGTCTTATTCCATCAGTGGAAAGCTTTTTTGGTATTTAGCCAAGAAGTGTTAAGGAAGGATATTGGAAATACTTAAATTGCTTTTATTAGGCTCTTTGTGCTCTGCAAGAGGCAGGGTACTTGCAAAAGGCTTGCACAGGACCCAAATTTTCCCTTCTAACTACATGCCCAGCCCAGCTTAGGTAATGCCTTGCCCGGGACACTGAGAAGTGGGGCATAAAATCACAAAACTGGGAAGACAAGTGTGAAACAGAACTTCAGTGTTTGATATGTGACCGTATCACTGGTGGCTGTCACTTTTAAATGCAACTTCTATGCAGAATGTGAGACTTAGACCCACAGAGAAGAGCAGAAATTGTAAGAGCCTGTTACATGATTTTGACAGAGTGCTGGATCCTTCTCTCTTGTCTTTGCACGTGGCAAAAGAAAGAGGTTACTTTGGAAACGCCAGTAGAGGTTTCATCATTAATGAATGCTGATATGGAGAAAGTACCGTTAAGATAGATAAACCTGACATAGGTTACAAACTTTGTTGTCAGCTGTGATGCTTGGAAGAATATGAAGCTGGAAACTAAAATTTGTAACGCAACTTCTGTCCTTTGGTTAATAAACAAACAAAACCTGTAATCTCCACATTGTTTTTCCAAAAAAGTGCTTGTGGTAGCTTTTAAAAACTGTTTGGGACCCTTCTTTTCCTGAAGGTGTGTGACTAATGAAAGGCATTGGGAGCAGAGTTGATACAGTATGTGTTCCTTCAGCATAGGGGACTCTATTTTCTTTGAGCTTTCAGAACTTTGTAGACTTCATAGAACTTTGTAGACTTCATTAGCTGAGGAAGGATCTTTGAGCAGCAAGTGCTTCATTGGTTCTGCCAGGGATTAATGAGGGGACAACTGAATAAATAAGGAAAGTGTTTTAACCATAAAAAATGAACTACTATTTGGTGTTGTAGCAGGAGAACTATAAAGGGGGTTTGGTGTTGAGATTATACGCAGTTCTGATGACTTTATGTGAAAGTTATGTGTCAGCAAAGGACTGGATTTCATCAGCCTTAGCATCACACCATGTATTTTTCATTTCCTGTAAGACTACCCAAGTCAATCAACATCAAGTTAGAGGATGTTGACCTTTTGTTACTTTGGTGATTTTTGAAATGGCTGAAGTTTCATATGTGAACTGTATTTGTCAGAGAAAAGGTGTCTGATGTTTGCATTTTTTTGAGTCAAACAGATTTTGATGTCCATTTGCACACCTGGCTACTCCTTTCTATAAGGCAATCAGGACTTCTTTAAAGATGTGATTTTTTTTCAGGAACATGTCTATGGTTCATAGAAGAAATATGATATAGCCAATAATGTGGATTTACTCCAGGAAAATTTGCACTACAAGGTTAGCAATTGAAATACTGGCAACATAAAAAAAAAAAAGAACAAAACAAAATAAATAAAAAGAAATAAATTTCCTATTTTTGGTAAAAGTTCCATTAACTGTTCAAATCAATTTGCAGTTAAAGGGCTAGAACAAGTATGTTAAAAATCATGTTTAGTATGTTAGAAAGCTCAATATTTTAGCAACTATCACTCTATCAAGTATATTAAATTTTGCCTGTATTAGCAAGAATAAGTGCATAAAGCTCTTGGGTTACAATGATTAAAAAAAAAATTAAGAAATAATAAAATGAGGTGATATATAAATACTGAGTCTGCAAGGTATCCATTAGTGCAGATTTTATACTACTTATAGTATCAGTGTTTCACTGCATATGTGACAGTATATAGAGAGACAGACATTATTTAGTTGCCCATTATTATATGGTAGTAGTACGTGTTTTATTCTAGAAGTTCTGACTTTGACACAGATTTGTCACAGATTCTTTTTCATACACACAATATAGGAATGTTAAATTGTAAAAATCGTTGAAATCTTGTTTTCTTTCAAAATATGCAATGGAGTATTAATTTAACCCTTACATGTATCAATTGGGAATTTTTCTGTCAAGTAAGGCTTAGGTTGGTGAAGAGGGAAACTATTCAAATTCTTGGTTTTCATTTGAAAAACACTAAAAAAACCCCCAACCATTCTGGATTTAAGGTTGCCAAAAATATTTGTAGTATATGCATTGACAAAAGGTAACATCTTGTGAGAACAGTGAAAGATTGTAAACTATGGGCATGCATATGGAAAAAAGATGCAACAGAATTTCTTACTAATTTCAGATAACTCAATAGGAGTATGAGTGTTATATGGCTATGGGAACACTGAATGTTTAAGGTGGCCACTTATTGAGCACATGTTTATTCTTGGCCTCTTACTGCTTGTGCCTTTCTATTTCCCTACATATTGAGTTCCCTACATATCTGTCTGCCCACACTGGGCCAGTTTTTTTACTTTTAAAGCAATAAAATGATAGTTAAGCTGATGCGATCAAGTTAATGATTGTTTTGACATATTTTGAAAAGAGCCGAAAGGAGTAATTAACACAATGGGTAGTTGATATGGAGGATGCTGCTTAAATTGTAATTGTTCAAAACCCAAGTAGTTATATATGTCCATAATTTTATTCACCTTTTTTTCCGCAACTTGTACAAACTCATGATACATGATATTCACAAATACTTTTCCTGTTTAAGATACCCATATCCTTATCAAAAGGGATTTAAATTGTTTTAAGACTACTTTTGATTATAAAAATACTTTTCTCAAATCTTACTTGTTAATAATGCTCATTCGTAAAGCCCATTAAATTTTCATAAAATAGATGATAGTCAAGTCTAGTTTTGATTTAACTTTCTCTTACAGTGTGAGACTCAGGATGTTGTCAGATTAAAGAATACTCTACTTTCTTCTTTAAAATTTATAAAATGTTACCATCCGTGTAATTGTATGACAGGCTGGAAGTTCTTGAATGTCTAAATGATATATTTTTTCTTGTTTGCCTCTTGCAGTGAATAATAATAGGCTGTTTGGTTTTTTCCAGATAACCTTTTTCATGCTGCTGTCTGCAGTGTGTGTAATGCTGAACTTGGCTGGTTCCATTCTCTCTTGTCAGAACGCTCAGCTGGTAAAGTCCCTGGAAGGATGTCAGTTGGTGAGTAATGAAAAACAAGCCTCTTATAAAGGGCAATGGATTTTATTTTTATTTGTTTGGTTTTTATACACATATTCCTTTAATTTTCAAAACAGTATGTGTTTAGTAGAGCCATCTATAGGTATTACAGCATGAAAAATCATGTTGGGAAAAGTTTGAGAGTTAAAGTGCTAATGTGTTTCCAGTGTTTTGTCACCTCAAAAAGTAAGTTGTATTAGAAAGACTTGCTTCTTAGTGTCATGGTACAAATGACACTTAAACAGAATAGGTGGAATACAGGCCACATCAAAGTAATGCAGTGATTACCATTTGATGTCAGCAGTATCAGGATGTCATCCAATAGCTCCTTATACAGCCAGTGTATTTCACAGATGTACTGATAGTAATGTTTTGGTATGTGTATTTTAATACTTTATTTGCCAACCTAAATTAGTTCTTTTTTTTAATTTCCAAAGCAAATGTGTGTTACTTAAGTTAAATAAAATACAGAATAATAGAAACTATCATGATGTGGCATGCTCTAAATTATTAAAAGGTACAGTATACCTAAAGTCTTTATGTTTTTATCTCAGGAAAAAAGTACATATACATTGAACTCTAACATATTTTCTGGCTTAAACTTACGAAGATGTCTACAGAACTAAACTCCTGTCTGAAATCTCTGATTTAAAGTAAATAATAAAACAATTATTCCCCCTGGACCACCCCGCCCCCACCCCCCACCCCCATTTCAGGAAACAAATTACATTAAATTGTAAGATTGACAAATGGACTGGAGAATGTTTATGGATATGCACTGGTGCTCTTTTTAGTATAATCTGGCTGTCAGTAGACCAATCAAACTGTTTAAACTGTATGCGTATGCACTCATAGGATTCATTAAGTATTAGGAATATGTGCACATATGCACTCCAAGACATTGATTAGAATGATAAAGAGAAAAGACATTTTTCTCTCTAATGCCAACAGAGACGCCACAAAATGCTTGCGCACCTCTTCTATTCAGCCATTGTTTTCCTCCTTTGTTCTAAGGTTTTTGTCCAGTAAAACCCTTCAGGCTTCCGTTTGCACACAATGTATTTACTAAAGCTAAGTTAAAATAATATAAAATGTTTTGGCAAATATTTCGAAAGGCACATGAAAAATACAGAACAGGAAACGATTTGGGTGTGACCTGTCACATGCCTTCACCTTGTTTAGTCAGCTTTTGAGCCTGTGATCTGTTTTCTGATCACCCATCCTGTTTCAGAGGGGTGTGTCTGCAGCTCCATGAGTTAGGTAGTCTGGAAAAGCTTAGGTATTCTGCTAAGCTTTCTACAGTGTTTGCGATTTCCAGGTGTGATTGGGGTAAAGGCTTTATAAAACCAGATGCGTGGAGCCAGATAGCAGACTCAGTGGAAAACCAGCAGTGACCCAAAGAGAGGAAGGGAAGGTTTTCTCTATAAAATATTTAATCTGGAAAACTCTTGATAAAGTTCCTGGCTCTCATTTTGATGGGGAGTTGGAGTGGTGCTGCAGAGCTGGAAAAATCAACTGGTGGAAGCTGGAGCTGTGATAAGATGCATGTTGTCCTTAGGAGTGCTATGGGAAAATAGCTTTTTTGTTGTGGAGTTTGTTGGTTTTTTTAATGAAAAAAAGAAGTATCATAGGTATTGTTTGTGCAAGATCTTTGAAGTGAGTCTTACTAATTTGTTTTGAGATCCTTGCTTTGATATTAGGACTATTTAGAAGTTACTTCGAGGGACTGCGTTTATATCAGAACTTCCCATGAAGACTTACAAAAATTACTTTGTATCTGCATGGAAGAAAGAATAAATAGTCTCTCAAAATGAATGCTTTCCTAACTATATAATGCAACTATGTAACTATATTATGTGACCTATCTGATATAATTTTTAAACATGGTATTTTGACCTGGAACATCGGTGTAATAAATATCTTAGGCTAATGTCTAGACATCATGCTCTGCTGGTTGATACATTGTGTTCCATATTCTCAAGCAATGCCATCTTGCCACATCTCTCATGTAGGATAGTATCAAAGCCCTAAAGAAAAAAAAGGAAGGAACATTGGAATTTTGGAAACATGAATTTACCGCTTCCTTGCTCAATAGCTCATTGTTTGATTTGTTGACAAAATCCCCTAGAATTTCTGTACTGTACGATACATAAATTATTTTGGAACCAACATGATCTTAACTACTTACTAGTTTTGATATTTAACTGACTATAGTAATAAATGAAAAAAATGTGTGTGTATGTATATATGGCTGAGGGGAGCCATTTGTACTTGTGTGTGCAGTCTTTCACCTCTGACTCAGGAGTAACCAGCATCATTACTGACACAGTTTTGACAGATGTCCAGTAAGCTGCATGAATAGAATTTAAACAGCAAATCCTGTCCCAGATGGAGAAGAATGCATGTAGCAAGAACAGTGCCATTGGTGCTGTCGCAGCTTAGTGCATGCATGGGTCTTGCTGCGTGTGTATGTCTGCTTTTCTAATTCCTTTTAGGCAGCCATTAGCAAACAGGGCTACTCAGCAAAGCCTACTGAAAAATCCCTAAGCCTACAGTTCAGTTGCTTATTCAGACTACTGATAACTGTGATATGTATCTGCTTGTTGGAGTCTATGTTTAAACATGTGGACAGAATTTATCATTTAATAGTATCACCTTAGCCATATGTGATCTCTGTTCTGGGATGTATTGTGATAATGTATCTGTGTTAGGATTCCTCATAGGCCATTGCATGACGCAGAAAGACTAATGAAAGGGAACATTTTAATTTCTCCTAATACAAGCTATAATAGAGGTGTAGGACAAAAGGAAGAAAATCAAGTTAATGAGAATCAATGAAATGGCATTGCAGGGACAGAAAGTTGAAATAAGCAAAGTTCTGCTTAATTAGCACATTCATAGACAAAGAAAGCACTGGCTCCAGCCAGTGGTTAGATGTTCACTACCTAGAAAAAGACCTAAGTCAACAGAAAGTCTTTTTAGTCTTGTTCTCTTCAGTGACCTCTCTTCTGGTTATGAACCCCATGTATCTTCAATTTTGGTCAGAATCACCACCTCTAATAGGAAGACTGCTGCTGCAGAAATAAGCAGTGACTGAGCTGTGCAGTTGAATTCTCAGATCATTGATGAAAGTTAAAAGGAATAAATTTGTTTCAGATAAGGTGAAATTTAGAAGAAGAAAAAAAGCTGGTTCGGGAAGAATTGCTTTTCCTTTTTTTTTGGTTTTTGTTTGTTTGTTTGTTTTTTCCCTTCAGCTTTTTGGAAGGGGGCGGGCAAGGAAGTGTTTCAGTTGTTTGGGATGTTTTCCATTTGGAAATTTAATGCTGTTCCAAAATATCCTAGGTTCAGTGATTTTTCATGGGACCACATTTGATCTAAACTTTCAAAGAGCCTTTGCTTCTTTAACTGTATATTTGCCCCCCTTCTTCTCTCCTTTGTCTTGCCTTCTCTAGTATTGTTCTAATAAAGAGTGAGGGAAGGGCATGGTATCAAACAAATGCTTTATTGGGCAGGCAGAGGGTTCACAGGTGGAAGTAGGCTTTGCCCTTGGGTAGGCATTTTGGGATTAAGAGGTTTGGTGGGTGGGCATGTAGGAACTTCCTGAGGAGGTGCTTTCCCCATTTGTTCTTTTGTGGCAGAACTCAAAGGAAACCTTTGCTTGTTTCTCCAGGTTAATGGAAGATTGTCACTTAAGCAGGAATCTTGTAAATAGTGTTTTGCATTTTTTTCCAAAGCCAGTGTAAATTAAAAGGCAACAGTTACATTTCATTTGTACTTCCCTGAGCTTTTCGTTCCTGCTACAGATGGAATGTGCAGATTTTCCTCTGGACTAGTGAAATGCTGAGCTGGCAAAAGAAGATAAAACAAATGTTCAGACTGCTAGTTTCAATTTTTAGAGCATGATGAAATACTAAGTAGCTTTGCCACAGTGTGTTGTACTAGATGAGGGCAATTTAATTTCATTGTGACTGTTTATCATATCGTAATTGTTTAAAAAAAATACAATTTCTTCTGCCCAGACCTTACTTTTTAGATTTTCCTTATTCAAAATCGCATTTCAGTCAGGTTGGGGACTTGCACGTGAATACATTATATTGCCATGTTGAAGTGCCCATACGTGTGAAATTCTAGAGTTCTGTTCTTGTAGACCACCCACTGGGAGAGATGCACTGTAGTGAACAACACTGCTTTATGATTAAGTGCAGGATTTGACTCAGAATTTGGTAATGTATTACCTTGAACATATTTAATTATTTTATTACTGTTTTTCACTCAAAAAGGAAAAATACCAGTTTCTTAACAGCTTGTTCTAAGCTTATACTTCATGTTAATTCCTTAGATGGCTCACTTTAGAGTGTTTTAGATCTGTGCAGTCCCGCACTATGTGACTGGGTGTACATTATCAGAGAGCTCTAAATCCTTTGATTGCCTTGTAGGATACAAATTTACTTTACGGCAAAGCAGCTCTAGGAGTCAAAATCCAGCTTTTCTAGACATGCAGTTTGAGATGTAGTTAACATCCCATGTAACTGTACCAGACAAAAATATAAGTCAATTTCCAAGTACAGTACAAAAGTCAAATTCAAAATAAATTCTGTTTTACTTGTAGTATTTCTGTCAAACTCATTCATGCTGAATGTAAGGCTTTAAAAGTGATGATAGTATCTACTGTATTGTGGAGTTTAAATTCAGAAGCGTTTCACATGTAGAGTAGTTGTTTGAAGAAAAAGAATGAGAAACAAGGGTCTTATTTTGCTTTAAACACTGGGGATTTATTGTAGATTCCATAATATGCATTTTTGTGTGAATATGAAAAATGTGCTCACCATATGTTAGCATTTTGAATGTGTAATTTGTGAATTTAGTATTTGTATTCTTTATCCTGCAGCTTAGCAACATACAACACTGAGGAACAAAAAAATACCAGTAGCTTTAATGGGTTGTTATGAAAATTGAATTGGAATTTTTTCCCCATGATTAGCTGTAGATCCTGCAGCCAAAACCTCAAGATACTGCTTTACGTCAGTGAGAGTAGGATGTGTACAGAGCAGTTACACACTCAAGCTGTACATTAATGTGTGTATGAGAAACAACATTTCTCTTACGATTTTTTTTCGAAAAATTAATCTCTAAAAATTGTGCTTAACGTGTGGGTAGAGCAATTTGTATATTTTAATTTATATTCGATTACTGCACAAGATAGAATTTTGTTAGTGATGTTTTATTTCGTAGTCTTTATTTGTCTTTACTGGGTGTACCTGTCTTATTGTTGTCCCAAAAATCAGGATTCTTTCACCCGGTGTGCAAGAAAGCCGATTAACACCCAGAGTCGAGATATTTGGTTATGTGATGTCTGCGCAGAGATGGGCGCTGGGTGGGAACTCCACAAAGCTAGCACCCCTGGCTAGCATTTTATACCTTTCGGCAACCGTTATCAGGATGTTTACAGTTCCGCTGAGTTACCCTCCTTCCTATTGGTTCTCGCGAGTCTCGTCTCCACTTAAAGTCGCAGCGTCCTCTTTTTCACTGTGCACGTTCTGTGAGGACGGGGCTTCTGTTGGTAGGGGGCTCTCCCTACCGAAGGGCGGGTTTTCTAGTACGTTAATGAGGAGAGTTCACTCACAGGTCAAGTAGCTCTTTGGTTGCCCCTGTGCTTATCTTGGTATTTCTTTACCCGCTGACTTATGGTGTCATCGTATTTCTCTTCTCAAGGTCGCGCCTCGTTAACTAAGTAGCATCCTTTATTTTTGTGTCTCGCGTATCTCCAACATTATTGTCAGTTGCTTATTCGTTTAAAAAGAAATGCTCTAGTTTTAATCAAATTTACAGCTGCTTATTATTTAGAAAAGTAGTGATAGTGTCTGTCTCTGTATAGAAAGATTGCTTATAATTTATTTTTCAGTTGTACAGCTGAAATGGGCCTGTGGTTATAGTAACATATAAAGGAAGACTCCTTTTTCCCTGAATTATGTTTAGCTGGAATAGACAAAGTAAGGAAGAGCAAATCAAGTGCAGGTTCACATAGAAATGAATGGCATAGCCCAGTTCCAAAACTGAGGTTTCTTTATATTCCATTTTATGCTGTAGCTATGTTCAGTTCTGTGCATATTGAAAAACTTTTTTTTGTTCTTATTCACCTGTCAGTTTTTTCTCTTGATATTTCCCTACCACTCCATTTTACTCCTTACTGGATCCTCCTGCTCTTTCTCTTTGCATAAACTTTATAATTGACTAAAGTTCCTTCCCGTGAACATACCAGTGAGGCTTTCTTGCACTTCACTGCCTTGTTTTCAACTTTTGAACTTTTATATTGTGTTTTGAAATTTTGTCCTGCTGTTTTTATGTTCCCTATAAAAAAACCTGAAGGTTAATTTAGAAGAAAAAGTAAAATCTATTACTACTTTTACAGGAAGTTTTACATTTGTCATAGGGAAAGGGTAGAATGCAAAGTAACACTGTTACTTCATCCCTAACTTACCCTTTGTGGTGAGAATGTGTGTGCACTCAGCAGTAATTTCTTCTTTGTTAAGACACCTTTAATACCTAGACAGAATTTGAGGAATTGATAATTCATGAATATTGATGATAATTGATGAAAAAAGTCTGGTCTGCGCACATTTTTGTTACTTTATTGTAACATAGGGGGCTTTGTGTGTGTGTGTGTATGTATTTTTAATAAGTCTAAAATTCTCTGTGTTCTTTGTTGTTGGAGGATCCTTTACTTTTTTGATCTTCTGCTACGTAAAAGTCAGATTTTAATGGTTTTTATCACTTTTGAAGTAACAGTACTGCTTTTTGGCAAGACGAAATAAACTTAAAACAATTTATCCATACAGGCAGCTCAGGCTGATGTTTGAAATCTTAAATATGGTTTGGATGAGGGTGTAGTGTGCAACTGTCATAAATATGAAAGTACACAAACTATACTGTGATTACTGACTGCTTGCTAGTATGAGTAAGAATCACAAAGTGGAACGCAAGCATATACAGGATGGTGGGGAGTATGTGCAGGGGATGAAGTGAATAATGCTTTATTCTTGAGCTCTGCCAACCAAAAAGAGGTTTAAACACAGCTGAGAGGAGAAAGAACACAGTTTTGGAGGCACTGCTGATGTAATTGTGTCTGAGGCTGGCAAACATCAGCCCTGCAGCTGGAAGCGATAATCCCAGCTCCTTCTCCCTGTACCAGTGTAGCTCTATTGTTTGTGCTACTGTCTGTATTTATGAAGCCACACAGTGAATGGCATTTGAAGTCTGATCTGGACTAAAAATAAACCACTCCCACACATAAAAAGAAAAGTTAGTTTTGACGCTGTTTAGGTCACAGGATAGCTGTATGAATTCTTGACCCTGTCTGCATGTCCTGGTTTCGGCTGGGACAGAGTTAACTCTCTTCTTAGTAGCTGGTACAGTGCTGTGTTTTGGATTTAGTGTGAGAATGATGTTGATAATACTCTGATGTTTTAGCTGTGGCTAAGTAGCGCTTGTCCTAAGTTAAGGACTTTTCAGTCTCCCATGCTCTGCCAGCAAGCAGGTGTGCAAGAAGCTGGGAGGGAGCACAGCCGGGGCAGGTGACCTGAACTAGCCAAAGGGGTATTCCATACCATGGAACGTCATGCCCAGTGGTTAGCTCAGTTGGTTAGAGCATGGTGCTAATAACGCAAAAAGGTCGCGGGTTCGATCCCCAAATTTCCAGTATATAAAACTGGGGGGAGTTGGCCGGAAGGCGGATTGCGGCTTGGGAACTAACTGGGCATCGGTCAGCGGGTGGTGAGCAATTGCATTGTGCATCACTGGTTCCGCCCCCCCCCCCCCCCCCCTTTTTGTTATATTCCTTTTCATTACTACTATTATTATTATATTTCATTCTTACTTTTGTTAGTATTATATTTACTTTAGTTATTACACTGTTCTTATCTCAACCCATGAGTTTTACCTTTTTTTTTTTTTTTTCCTTTCCTCCTCACCCCACTGGGAGGGGGGAGGGGGAAGCGGCTGCGTGGTGCTGAATTGCTGGCTGGGGTTAAACCATGACACTGCACAAGTGTGAGACAGCGGTAGGGCAGGGATGAGCATTCTGGAGCACAAGGGCTCAAAACTGCTTTCAGCTGCTGTATTGTTGAAAGCACTGTCATGCAATGACATGCTCAGCCTTTTGTACTGCTCCCTATTAGAAAAACACAAGTTAGCAAAGATGTCGCTTCACAAACGTTTGAAGGAAAAGGTGCACGATAGGGCAAATTGTTAAAAGCTCTCCAAAAACGTATACCTAAGATGAAAATAGTTTTGTTTTGCAGTCTGGTTGCAAATCTTAGGTGGTTTTGAATACGTGATTTTTAAGATGTCCCTATGTTTTGCAGGATCTTTCATGTAAACAATTCTCTTTTAACTATTTTTAAGAATTGAATTAAAGGGAGAGTTACTGGGCAGTACAAAGTTATGGAACATCTTTCAGAGTGAATCAAGAATTTCTCATAGACGGGGAATCTTGACCAAGAAAGTATTTCTGTTTTCAGCCTTATTTCTCTGACACCTGTTCATTACATGAGATAAAAGCACGCTTGGGATCTGTATTTCGTATTAGAAATGTCAAATACGTCCCATCATGAACCAGAGAATAAATGATCTTGCAGTAGATAGCTTTGTCTGAAGTCCATTTTCCTCATTATAAAAACTTTCTAGCAGCTGAAGACTATATTGATCTGCTGTATGCCTGGTGCTAGTATAGCAAGTGTGCTGTAGTATTCTGGCCACTGAATTTGACACAGCTCTAAATTCAAAGTGTAAGTTTTGAACTTCCTCTGTAGCATTTATCTAACAGTTGACACCATTTCCAGAGAGGTTCAGGAGCAAGACCTCCCCAGTGGCATTTAGTGCTTTGTATTTTCCATTGATTTGAAGAGCTGAGGTTATCTGATCATAAACCATGTAGTTGGGTTTTGCTCAGATCTTTCACTTTTTAAAAGAGTATTAAAAGATTACACGAATTGAAAAAATCCACTGTCTGAAATTGTTAAAGCAGCTTTGTGAATTAAATTGTATGCTAATTAGAAATAAACAGTGCAACTATTATAAAGGTGCTCAAACTATTTTTTTTTTTCTTTATTTCTTTTACAGTGTCTATGGCTTAGGCTATGACCAGTCTCTGTGAGTTGCCATAGACAATTATTTCCAGTGCTGCCTTTGAGTATATGCGAAATGGTGTAATTTACATACCCAGATTTTTTTAAAGCCTTTTACAAGTTATACTGGCTAGAGGGCAATCTGGAGTCTCAGGAATTGAAGCACACTGAGATAGCATCCTGCCCTGAGCATGCCTTCATCACTGTATGTGGCAAGCATTCATTCATCTGCATCTCATCTGGTAAAGTTTATTGGTTTTTTAATGGGCTCTTATTTCTGCTCTTCCAACTGCTGTTCTGGTCACCAGCATGTAAGCAGAGAGTACTAGATAAGCCTGATAGGGGTGACACTAAACAATACATGTATTTAAATATGTAGCTATTAAGATTATATAAACAATTTAAACATTCTTCAAGATCTTAAGCAGTAAGAATATATTCTGTTGAAATGATTTTACATATAAGGCTGTGCGAGGTAATTCTACAAGGAATGCTGCTATCTATCTTTGTTCAGAAAATTGGCAACACCCTAGGGAGAATTTGAATTAAAAATGGTAAAGGCATATTTGCATTAGGAAATTTTTTGCAGATTTGTGTCTGGAAAATTTAATTTTTTAATTTTTTTTTTTTTTTAAATGTAAAAGAGTAAGTAACATGGTGATTCTGATCTTTCACCACCTAGCACTGTGCTTCCATCTTTACTTGGAGGAATACAGGACTGATTGAGTATGCCTGAATGGTACATTGAAGCTTTTAGTCTTTAAATGGAAAGCCATGGAAGTTTCTCATGAGTGTCGTTCTTACTACTTATTATTGGAATATAGAAGCCTGAGATCTGGTATTTTGAAAGTCATAGTTCAAGGAACTCCCATGTGATACTAAATACTTTTCTCAATACTAACCCAGACTGAATTGCAACTAGCGACCTGGAGAAGTAAGGTATTCTATCCCATTGTTAGCCCTTTAAATAACCTGCAAAAATGGGAATGGAGAAAGTGTAGAAATACCCAACTGAGAAAATTTAAAGCAATGACAGTTCATATTAACAGGCTAGATAAGAACATGTACAGAGTTAAGTTTTGGCTTAAAAAAGTCTTTGTTGGAAGGAAGCAGAAAAATAAACATTGCTATGGGTTTTGGTTTTGGGGGTTTCTTGTTTGGTTTTGGTTTTTGTTTTGGGTTTTTTTTTTTTTTTAATGAGGAAGTCAGAATCGGTATAATGAATATTTTCATTGAGCTGAATGGGATTATTTTAGAATCACAGATAACTTTAGTTTTTGAGAATGATCAGGGTTCAGTATTCTTAGCAAGTCATGCTTTAGTGCAAGTCTTTGAAGAATAGAATGCATAATGCTTTTTAAAATGTAAAAACATTGAATGCTTATTGTATTCAAGACAAACTGAACATAGGAAAATAGAGAGCAAACCTTCTCCAAAGTAAAAATATATATGAGATGACATGTACCTCTTACTTCCTCCACTACTTCTTCATGCTGTGTTCTCTTTTCTCAAGGATGTCATGGTTTCTTTTGTCATTATTTTTCCACGTATGTGTAAGTATAAGTTACATTTGTGATCATGACTGCTTTGTGTATTTTCTGACTTTTTTCTATTATTTTTTGTCTTTCTTCATTGGGTATGATTTGATGTTTATTCAATTGAGTTACTCTGGTTTCATCTGCCCCTGGAAAGCAAATTTTTTTTCAAAAGGAGGCATAAAAGGTAACACTCTTCTTTGGTATTATATCCTCTTTCTGTATTTTAGCTGGGTTTATAGCTTGTACTAGCCAATGGAAGATATTCTGCTTCAGGGGATTCTGCACAGAGATTTTCATTTTGCATTTAGTAGTCATTACTGTCACAATAAGTGTAAATATAATTTTTGGGAAGTGTATTTCTGTTGATTTATACTTTCTCTGACCTTTTTTTTTCCTCCACAGATTAAATTTGACAGTGATGGTGTCTGTGTTTGCTGTGAAATGCAGCATCAAACATCAGGCTGCAGTAACTTGGGAGAAACACTGAAACTGAACCCTCTGCAGGAGTGTAATGTTGTAAGGCTGACCCTAAAGGTGCGTTACGAGAAGAAGTAAAAGTTTATTTCACTTTTAAGTAGTGAGTACTTAGCAAGACGGAAGTGTGTGATGAAAGGAGTAGCAGCTGGTGTTCTCTGTGTTCGTACACTCTTACATGAAAAAAAAAAATCTTCATCCAACAGAATTTAGTGCTTCTGTGCGTGAAAATGGTTTTATGTTACACACTCAATATCTGTATTTGTATAGGGAACTATTTTGTTAGAGGTTATTTAAGAAACAGAAGTTACAATTGGTTATGACTGATGCTGGAAGGTATAAGAACAGGTATCTTTCATGTTGCTGTTCAAGAAAGCTAGAATCAAAGATGGTGGTTGGCATTGTTTAGTAATGTTATGGTAGACTGCGAAGAAACACAAAGTATTAGCAGAATGATGAAGTATCTCATGATATACTGCTAACACAAAGTATTAGCAGTGTTTCAGATGGAAGTTACTTTGGGAGAGAATAGTAAGTGTTCTTTCAGGATAATGCTGGAAACATGCTTATAGACTGCTCTGCAATATTATAAGAAGTTTAAATCCTGTAGCATTTTGTGTTACAACTACCCAGATAAAAAATTGAGAGCAAATATTCAGAATATTGTATGAGTGAGTTATATCCCAGTGTAATTGCCTACATCATTGCTTCACTTCATTGTCACCAAACTAGCGAGACGTGGTGTTACATTGGTTTGGAAAACAGTAAGGAATCTGTGAAATAATTGGTCAGCGAAAAGAACCCTAGCATGAGAGACAGATACTGATTCATTTTAGGTCTAATCTAATGATCAACAGAACTAACTCTGCATCTGTGGCTCTCCATTTCGAAATATATATTTTAATAAATAGAATATAATGGAGTAAAATAGTGAAATTCAATGTGATAAGGATCTTAGGGATTTAGACTATAGTGTGAGGCCTGAAAATACTAAGTTATATTGATATTTGAAGCTATGTTTTAAAGTCCAGAACAGGCAGAAGTCGTGCAAAAGGTATATAATAAATATCTAAATGTTCTTCAGCTTTGTTAAGGAAAAAAACCCCAAAAAACCAAAACTATTAAGTAATAAGGATCAGGTAGAAATTAAAACAATTTGATATGGCCCCAAAATTAAGTAAGAGCTCTGCCTCAGGTTTTAATGAGGATGATAAAGGAGACTATGGGAGCAAAAACCTACTGAGTAGCAGGAATTTAGTAAGTGGAAAAGAAGCATAACTTGACATTGCTAGTCAAAAAATAATAATTAACTGCTAGTTGGAATGCTAAATTCAGGACTGTATTCAGTGGTGAAGTTTCAGTGAAATATGTTACAAGAAGGTAATGCAGGAAAATAACTTCTCAGAAAGACATTCTTCAAAGTATCACAGATGCAAAAACATGAACCTGTCGTACAGAAAAAGCTGACTTGCTGATCCTGTAAAAATGAAGATTGAGGGAGCATATGGTTGCTTGCTGTAAATATGTCAGTAGAGTAAACTTTAATGAGAGAGAAAAGAACTGTTTATCTTTGAGGACATTGTCAGCATATGAAGTGAGTAGAAGTGACATATGCTGGAAATCAGGGTAAGGTTTCTAACCCATACAGCAATCAGAATAGAAGCACAAAATATAATTTCTTTTAAAATATAATTCAGTCATTTCTAAAAGGAATTGATGACATATGTGCTTGCACTAGCAGAGGACTAATTTAAACATAGGAGTTTCTATGAGTATAGTCTGAGTGCAGCTTTAATTATGTTCAGAATTTTTCATTTAAGAGACGGTAGTTAGGTAAATAACTTTTTCAGGAACTTCCTTAAATCTTTTTCAGTTTTAATTCTATGTTTGCTTTCTATTTGGCTTTGAGAGCTCTGTATTCTTGGCTGTAAATTTAAGAACAGCATCCTACTAAGCCCATAAGAAAAAAAAGATTACAGCTCATTAGGTAAACAACTGACAGGGATAAGGCTCACCTTCTTTAATTGCAATTAACAATTACAACGTGATTTTAAGAGAACAGATGTTTTAGTACCAAAAGCTCAATTGTGCTTATTGTTTGAGGAGCCAGAGGGAGAGAAAGTGTACAGTACCAGAGTTAAGATTGTACACCTTTATGTATAACATTATGTAGGTTTCACGCTCCTTCTCTTTATTGAGGGTGGGGTAAAAATCTCATGTTTTTACTAAGTCATCTGTGCTTTTTTGGTGGTAGCAGCTATGGGAGCTGCATTGTGAACGGAACAATTGTGCACGTGTCCCCTGTCTGATCTCGTTCCCAGTCAGTCAAACAGGACAAGGAAAAATAACAGTGTCTACCAGTCTTGTGTATGCTAAATTGTGCCAGGATCATGCCTTGCATGATATTGAGTGGGGTTTTTTTATAGTTGCTTTGAAAAATTTCT
This sequence comes from Gymnogyps californianus, assembly GCF_018139145.2. Classification (NCBI taxonomy): domain Eukaryota; kingdom Metazoa; phylum Chordata; class Aves; order Accipitriformes; family Cathartidae; genus Gymnogyps; species Gymnogyps californianus. Next base: position 7,020,946 of record NC_059481.1, on the reverse strand, counting down.
AAAAAAATTTTTTTATTTGTTTTTCTTGTCTCTGCTCTGAGTCATCTCTTTATGCTCCTTTGTAAATCAATGTCTGTTTCTTTCTTTCAAACCCTGCATGAACTACCCCAACATTTTAATGGGGACATAAGAATTACCACTGCAATATCTATGATCGCACATGGATACATATATAGATATGAGTATTGATTGCAAAAGCTGACTATGTGATCTGTGAGATGAGTGCTAATTCCTGTGATTATTTGAATAGTGAAATTTCAGCACAAAATTAGATGTTACAGTAAAATGGACAAAAATACTCTGCCATTTCACTGTTGTAAGGGTTGGGAACTCAACCCATTTCAAGGGCAGTGAATTGGTGGGTTTAGGGTTTTATTTATAAGATATTATACTTGTAGTCTTGTCTGCACATGTCCAGTAAAAATAGCACAGTTGCATAATGTGACAAACTACCATTAAGATCTGCAGGCACCCAAGTCTGATCCATCTGCCCTGTTTTACAATGGAGAGATTTTCTGGTTACTGTTTTTCATCAGAAGATGCATTTTCTACACAGTTTCCTGCATTAATAGCTCCTAAACTGCCCCTGAAAATAAGATTCCTTGCTTTCGTCTGGATACTCAGTGTCAATATTCTGTGCTGCTAAAGAATGTTGGTGTCTCAGTATCTTGATTTTAACAATAACTGCGCTTCTAGAACAACTCTATCCTATGTTAGGAAATTACTTGACTTAATTCAAGCCAAATGAAGGTACAAGCAAATTCTACTTATTTACAAAATTAGTAAAAAGAGTTAGAAAGGTTTATTAAGAATCAGGTGTACAGAAATGAGATGATGACCGCAGATGTGATGGACTTAGGGTGCAGTTTCACTAGCATCAACTTAATCTGCTTTTCCACAGAGCTGCCACCAGAAGGGGCAGTTCTGTGTCTGGCTGTTTGCTGCCACTGAGTTTGTTGGTTTGGATTTAGCAGCCATGTAACCACAGCATGAATCTGTGCCATGAACTGATCTAGTCCAAAACGCCACAGCATCTGCACTGGGCTTTTAGTGAAAACTATCTGGCACTGAGATCTACACTTCCTTCTGTCACACAGATCCACCTTTGGGATTACTGAAATTCCAAGTCTTCACCTGCTAGGTAGAGTGCAGTGAAGTGCTATAGCCAAGATGCCAAAAGGAGCACCTGCTTGCCTGTTCCTTCCGAGTCATCTATTTCAGCAGCAAAGGTCACTCTTAGATTGAATTCAGCTGGTGCGAAACTAGGCTTGGTGTTAGCCACTTTATATGCTGAACTTCATATCCCATACAAACAATATCAGTAAATCATGTAAATCAAGATGAATACTGCAAAGAAAGATGTTTGCAAGGCTAATGTGTGTACCTCACTATTCACTCTTGCCAATTGACTGTTAGGTCCAGTTTCATGAATGTGAATTATAATGGATTCAGGCGAACTCTGGTTTAAGGAGATTTTTTGTTTATAATCAAAGATACATGATGGTTTTCAAATGTAGGAGGGGATACAGTTATACAAGGAAATTTGCCTCAGGACATTCCTTTTAATGATTCGTGAAGAATTAATTTTTATGTGATGAAATACTAGAAATCATTTGTCCTCTGCTACTTAAATCTTACACAGACTTACTTTTGTCTTATGCACTTAATTGAAGAGGAAAAGAAAACATTATTCTTACAGTAAAAAGCTAACTTTTTTACTTACAGTAAAATTCCTAAAAGAAAAATATGAGCTGAAGCATGAAGCTATGGCAAAATGTTTTATTTTATTGATATATAGACTGCCTTACCTTACAATTAATGGAATCTTACGGAACTTGGTATTTTAAAATCTTAAAAGTTCAAACATATGAAATCTCTTGGCTAAAACATAAAAGGCTCATTATTTAAATATCTGAAAAACAGTCACTTGAGATAAATTGTTTGCCAGAACCAATAGATCTTGTGCAAATAACACTTTGTAACGTTACCTTATTTTGTGCTTGGAAGCAATTGAATATTTTTTCACTTTCTGAGAAAGACTTCAGTTGAGCTCATTTTGTTCTTACCTTCTGTCCAAACGAGAGGAGTGATTCTAATGCATAAAGTAGAAGTTTATGGCCAAAGATGCCAGGGTTTGTAGACTACTAAGGGAACTGTGAAACAGGACAGGAGCACAAACCTGTTGTGAGTAGGCTTGAATTAACTAATGAGCTGAAGCTCCACTGGAAAAGTTCTTAGAGGCTCACAAATTGATGACGATTTAAAAGCAGTGTATTACATAAAACAGCCAGTCAATTTAGCCAAGGTGTTATCAGCAGTGTATTACTTTGACTGTCTCTCAGTCATCTGATATTGCTGTGCAAGCTGGCTTTTATTCAGGTAAAACCATAAAAAAAACGCAGGAGGGTAAATCTTTTTTATACATACACACACACACATATATATGTAAACAAACACACACAGACCTAGTAATAAAATCATATCATCTCTGGATTACATTGCTGATTATACTTCAGGCAACATCCTAAGTCTTTTCCAAGATGAGACCGCTACAAATGAGATGCCTTTTTTTAACAGTGTTACCTCTGAATGAGCATAAAATGCTGACATAGTAGTCTGCACTGAATGTGTTGGTTTGTAGATGAAATTTTAAGGAACTGAGTTTTTCTTGTAATATTAATTAAAGTACGAGGATTGAATTTTCCTGACAGCTTTCATCTGTGAAAATTACTCCTCCTTTCTAAACTCAAAAGATCCTCAACTTATTAAAGACATGCATGCAACAAAGCTTATCTTTTTGAGTTTGTATTTTGAGAGGATGAAGTTAGGTATTTAGAAGATGGAATTATTTTGTAATGTATTATTACTGTCTGATATTTACATGTAAGAGAAGAATGTTATGCTGCTTTGGTTTAGTCATGATCCAGTAGAGTATTTTTAATTATTTTAACCATTTACACAGCCCAGAATACCTGCAGTCATGTATGCTAATTTATGAATTTGCTGTTTAAATAATTGCTTCCTACTTTACTTAAAGTGCTTTTGTAGAATGGTTTTGTGACTATACAGGCTAGGGGAAAAGCTGATTCCCCCCTCTATTTTTAGCATAAATATTTGGTTTGGAGCTGCTAAAATTAAAGTACAATATAAATAGTAAATGTCTTTTTCAGGTTACTGATTCCATTCGTTAGTTTGTAAGCTAGGCATCATTATTAGAGATTTATGTAACTCGAGGTTCTTGCAGTCTTGTGTGTGAGTCTTTCCTTTTCTCTCCTTTGAATCCAAATTTATTGTTACTGGGTTTCCTCAAGCCTACCCATATGTTTAATTTTTTTTCCATTCAGAAGAACATGCTTTCACTTGCAGAACAGAGGAGGATGACTCCTAACATGTTCTTTAGAGTTACAAGAACAGACTTTCCTCAGATTCACTGTATGACCAAATGCAAAATATTTAATTTTGCTGAATGACTTGCCTAAAAGACTTCATAATGTGCTTAAAATTGGATAAAGCTCAGTGTAGAATAAGTAACTTTCTATCAGATTTTTAAATGCTGGAGTTGTTTCATATTCCTTAACAGGTAACTGAAAATATTTGCTATGCTCAGAGTGTATTTACCGTACTAGATACCATCAAAAATAGAGCAGTTCAGTGTGGGCTTTGTAGTCTGAAGAGTTGAGCTACAAGTATTCAAAAATTCTAAGTAACAGTTGTATAACAGACATAGTCTGCGCATACTTTTCCTTCCTCATGAATGTTTTTGTTCCTAGCTTAGGCAATGAGTGAATATGCTTGTGAACTTCTCTCGTGGCTGAAAAGCTGCCTCTTTGAATGGCTGGAATCTGTTTATTACATACTTGTCCAGTTATTTTATGGAACCTTAGTCTTTCAGGAGTCTCTAACATATCTCCAGTACTAAATTTACTGTAGACACCTGAGCTGATGAGAGATATGCAAACTCGCATCCAAGCAGAGAAGACCTTATTTTTCTTAAGTAGCAGCTGTGCACTGCCTCCTTAAAAATATAGTAAATATTTTAGACCCCTGTAAAATAGCATACTATATTGTATTTTCATACTTCAAATCTATTTTATGAAGCATTGGCCGTTTCTCCGTTTACAGTTCAGTGTGCATTTGAGACCCGTATAGTTCAGAATTGATTCTTGGTAAGCAAAGACAGTCTTCCTAGTATTAGAGCAGCTATTTTTTCTAGTGTTTTTCAGACATATCCAGTTAGAACAACTGAAGTTATAATTTGAGTTAAAAGGATTGTTGTCCTTGAATTCACGAATAAAAGAGGTACACAGACACTAATTTCATGGGTGAAAAAGCTTTACTGCTCATTATCTCTTTTCAGGTTACAGTAGTATAAGAAATGAAGCACCATAATTGAAGTCAATCAAGGAGAAAAGAAATCATCTTCACAGAATTGCAGAAGTGAAGCTGGTTTTAGCCCTTGATCAGTGTGGATGTTTAAATCCATGTGTTCAGGGCTACTGATTACAGAGTGTTCTTCTAACACATCAGCAAGCTTATTTTACTCCTTTATGGTGTATTGACTAAGCTCTCAAAAGTGCAAAGGACTTAAGAGCCTCAAAGACTATGAACCTTTTGTTTCCACAGGAAAACAATCTATTGAGCCAGCAAAATGTGAGTGTATTGTAAAGAGAGTTGCCAGTTCAATATTGTTGCACAGGTTAGAACTCTTAAGAAGTACTGCGTTTGTGCTATATAACTTATTTTTTTTGGTAATATGAACATAAGTAACACATTTCACAAAAATAATAAATATTTTAAATGTTGTAAATAAATGTGGACACAGAGAAGTAAGCGGGGACAAGAAGCATTGATCTGTACTTTGTTTCCTTCTAGAGCAAAATAGGTTTAAATACAGTTTCTCAATTCTGTGTAAGCAGCACAGCTGGATAATTTTCTATATAATATTTGACAGAAAGAATGAATATTTTGTGGTAATAGTGCTTCATCTGTGTGGTATGTGTCTGTATGGAATGTTAAATTCCCTGGTTTGATGTTTATGCATGTAACTTAATTGACAGTACAGTTTATTGCTATGATGTGAAGAGGCAAGGGAGTAATTAAATATTTACCAAAGTCTACATTAGAGTTGAGTTGTGAAGATGTCCAGAGATTCTTGTTTTATTTTGACTTACTTGATTTTTAATCTGTATTTAGTGGGTATGTAAAAGGAATTAGGGAGCTCCTGCAATAGTTTGGTAAAAGGAGACGGATTAAGCAAGGCCATCAGTGTTTTTTCCCAAATAACAACTATCCTGAAGCATGTAATTTTATTGGGCTCATGCTAAAGCCCTTTGGCGTGATTGTTGTAACTTGGCTTTGTTTCAAGCCCTTACAAAATGGTAGTTTGTGGTAGGTGGTTACATATCGAAAGGAAGTTTCAGAGAAACTTTCTGGTTTTTGATATAGTGCTTTATGCATTTGACGAATAAAGTGTGTACAAACAAGATGAAACACTCTCATTCCAAAGGTTAATGTGTCTTATTGCTTTTTCATAGCTCTGAGTTTGGAGATATTGTATACATGGAAGCAAAGTTCTTTAGGAATTCACTTTATTGCCTGGTTTCGTATGCAGGCTGCTGTCAGTCATGTAGTACTTCCCTTTTAGACCTAAAATTACATTGAGTTTTTGCTGTTAATGTTGGATGCATGTATTATTACATGTATTACAGCTGGATTCCAGCTGTGGTTGACTAATATGGCTTTTCTACAGCTGGTTCTGGAAAGCAACCGATAGCAGAGAGAAATTCAGTTATAACTTTGTTTTCTAAGATGAAGGAACTCTATGGATATGGCTCACTATTAGAGCAAATTGGTAGTATTCCAGTTTTCCTTTATATTTGCTGTGATAGGAGGTACAAATTATGTTTTGAAGGGCAAAATTTAAGAAGGGTGAATACACTTGCAGTGAGTTTTCTTTGGTTATAAAGGACCCGGTTCTGCCACCTCTCCCACCACTAATGGGGGACTCATGCCATTGTCATTTTTTGTTTTGGATTCTCTCTCATTCCAGAGATTTTCTTTGGTTCTGTCAGGTAATTGCATGTACTAACAGCTGTTCTAAATTGCTTTGTTAAATGATTGTTTCTACAGTTGAGTTATCGAAGTGATAAATCAATCACCAATTTTTTCCTTATTCCAGTTTAATACCATCTGACTGCCTTATCACCCAGCAGTTTGATGGAAAACAAAAAATGAGGTTTTAGGACAAATTGCTTTTTCAGTATGTTACTGTATGGTCTTTTTGATATGATCTTCTCACTGAATTGTATCCTAAAATTATATTTTTGGAATACAAAATATTAAAAAAAACCCTTCAATTAAACATTCAAATTTTAAAAAATACTCAGGTTTTGTAATACAGCTCCTACTTTAATGTGTTCCATAGGCTTTTGGGCATAGTCTCAGATTTAGAGAACGTGCATTTTTATGTAGTCACTTTTCAGAAAAGTGGTGCACTTGAAAATGTTGGTCGTGTCTTCCTAAGACTCTGCAACAAAAAAGAAAAGCATGACGTGTAGCAGTGCTGAGTGTGATCTGCTTTTATTTCATTTTTTGTAATTTATCTTAAATATTACCTGTCTGGTAGTCTTCATTTTGATAAAATTTGAGAGACAGTCACTTTCGCCAGTGTCTCTTCCCTTGCCTTCAGTCACTCACCAATCACAAAAAATCCCTGCCACTTACTTATCTTAGCAGTCACTTGCAAACTGGTGATGGAGAGGGATATGGGAAAGAGGTAAAGATGTGGGAACAGAGTTTCAAGGGTTGAGTATGCCTAAAGGTGGTTAAAGGGAAGGGGAAGGCTCAGCAACCTAAGGCACTGAGGTTTCATAACTTTTTTATGTTGTCTGAGCTTACTGGCATAAAAGTGATGAGGATCCTTGGATATTTGGGAATACAATTGGGGTTTTGAAGAGGATGGCAGGTACCCTCTTTTCACAACAAATTTTGTATGTAGAGGCCTATGAAATAAGCAAGATGTCTATATGTTTTCTGTGGGAGAGGAGCTTTATTTAGACAATCTTCCTATGCTTTGTCTAACTTCAGCTCCTTTCTGGAGGAAGGCTTGTCAGAGGGAGGCTGTTCCTTTCTGCTCCTTCCCTAGCACAGCCAGGAGCTGCTACAACTACAATTGGTAGAAATTAAAATGTAGCATGGAGATACTGAAATACAAATTAAGATAATATTAGTAATAAGTTTCGCAATCATGTAGTCAGCAAAGTAGTCTGTAAGTTACACTTATTTGCAAAGATTACAGCTTGGGCAGCTTACATTCATCAGGTAAAGTCTAAAAGTAATTCCATTAAAGAGAAGTAAACATGTTTTGAATGATCAAATGGTGTGTAGGATGTCCAAAAAAGGCATTGGGGATCCCTTTAAAGGGCCATGGTTAAGGATTTTAAAAGAATGGCACTGCAAAATATTAAGCTGTCATTTTGCTGGCAAGAGACTGTTACTGCATGATTGGATTTGGCTAACTGTTGTCAGTGCTTGATTTAACACAGCAATGCAAACCGTGACTTCTGTCTGCTTAGATGTTCAGGGCTTCCAGACAGAACTTCAGGATTTTTAAATTGCAGTTTACACAACCTGTTCGCAGAGTCTTTTTACCATTCTACATAGTGGCCTAATTTTAGCGGCAGTTACAGGTATCTCACCTGTGTGCTATCCACAAAAAACAATATTCAGAAACTGCGGCTGAGGCTGACTGCTCAGTACGGGACCTCTGCCGGGTCATGTTTCCATAATTCTGGAAACACACAAAAAGCAAAAGAAACAGTTACATCTTTTAGGTACATGTATTCTGTTTGCATAGCCAGCAGTGCTTGTTTGTGTACCTCAAAGCACCGGGAAACCTAACTTCTGAATGATTTTGATGTTTGTAGGCAGCAACGTCTTTTCTGTAGCGAAGCTGCTTAGGGAGGTGTGGAGTTTATGTAGTTGTGGCATCAGGAAAACAATACCACTGTTGGTTAAATCTGGAACATGTTAAACCCTTTCTCACAACCAGCTTAGAAAATTCAGATTTTGTATGAACTGCTACCAACACATCCCATAAGGCTGTCTTCCAGTCTAACAAGTAGACATAAACCCAAAGGGGAGGTATTTCAGCTTAATTAGACTTAATGCATGTAAACAAGAGGGAGGAGACAAGGAATATCTCTTCTGTTTCTGTTCAGCCGCCCCTAACATAAAAAGTTCTGTGATATATTGCTGCATATTAGATCTGACTGAGAGCTCCAACTTTGTTTTTTGCCGAAATTCAAAATGAAATGATGAATATTTAAGAGTATCTACCAGATTAGCATGCAACCCCTCAATAGGACACAAATAGGTTCATTTAGCCCCCTTTTTAAGGCTATAAAGCTCATACAGTGATTTTTGCCTCTGTTGATGTCCAGAGTTCTATCACTAACATTTCATGGAATTCTGTAGTTAAACCATGTTTAATCTCAGAAATGGTGCAATTTCTACCTTCTGTTTGAGATAGCACTTTGTGCTATTTTGTCCAAATTATTTGTTAATCGTTATGTTTCTTCTTTCATTTATAACCTTCATTTCTCCAAATACCTCAATGACTCCTCCACAGTTAAAGGATCAGCCTATTCTCTTTGTTCACAGCATGTTTCATAAGAATCCTACTAACAGAAGACAAAAAGACAGTCAACACACACGCCATTTAACCTGGACAACACACCTCCTTTTCTTGGCAGTCTCTGCTTCTCAGTTTGTTGATTTATGTGAGAAGAGGGCTATACCTGACACCACTTACAATTTTGGCTCAGCAGAATCCGTTTCATAAAAGTTGCTTTCTTGAATTTAGTAGCTACTCGAGTTTGCTGCCAGTGTGCATTCTTAGGGCTCAATATATCCGAAAACAATGTTGTTTATAATGCTGTCTCTCTGAGAAATGTTGACATGGGATGACTACTCCACAAAAGGCTAAATCCCAATGTCCACATCTTCTATTCCACACACAGCCACATTTTTGTGCAATTCATCTAATATAGCTTTCAACATTTTGGTGGGTTAAGAGGTTGGTGCTCCAGAGTCTTTGTACAGTTGAAGAATTACATTCATTTTGATCTTATACTCTGCTTTCATTCTGGAGATCTCCAGCTGAGATGTTTTACAAGACCACAAATTTTGTGCGACAAGCATTGTTTCCTTCTGAGTCGCTTTTGAACTCTCAGGGATGTAAGAATATGCTTATTTCAAGAATTTGCAGGATCGTAAAGGTGGCTGTGACTATCATGGAGGAGAAAGCATAGGAAGTATGGGAGGGTTTCTATGAGAAGGCAATCCCTATTGAAGATGCGGTAAACTCCCAATAAAGGAAAGGTTTAGTTTTATTATACTTCTTGCGTTGTGATTGTTTATTTTGGAAAATGTGTGTTTTTAAAACTTCTATTGCAAAGTATTATTTTAATTGTGCTAATAAAGGCAGAATTTTGAGGTGCAGTAGCACAGAAACAATATCAAAAGAGTAATACTGAAAACAGCTTAACTCAGTAAAAGAAGAAGAAACAGTAGATGTTCTCTCCTTAAGCAAGATATGTGGATGATAATGTGAAGAAGATTTGAGAATGCACAGGTATCCTTTGTGGGACAACAGTATAAGTCAAAGGTGTCTGTTAGTAGGCAGGGAAAATGTGATAAACAGTTATGTAGGTAATGACACAATTTGGTAATTATTAAGCTGTAATAAAAATCGAATACTACAACCATGAAATCTTGCTTTTTTCATAAATCAGTATTAAATTCAAATTCAGCTTTTGAGATTTACCGAGGGACCTTCTTGGGAGAATAACTGGCCACAGAGAAACAGCTCACAATGCCGTCTAACTCCTGTGGGTATATATCTGAATTGATCTAGGCTTGCTTCCAGGCAATTCTGACAGCTGCTTCCACTCTTAAAGGGATTCGTGTCCTCTGTGATTAGTGAGTTAAGGTGTAGCAAGAAAATTGTATACATAATCTGCAGAAGAATAATTCTACATAGTCCATTATACCTATCAGAGCATTAATTATCATATAAACATGCTGAAGAATCAGATTTTTGTCTTCAAAAGACAAAACTACCCAGAAAAATACCATGTAAGAGAAAATTGGTTCAGCCATTTGTGAAGAGCAAAGAATCATATTTCACACCATTACAGATTCATGTGTTGTGTTTTCTGATTAGTGTCGTTCTTGCAGATATCAGCCAAAAATCTGTCACTAAAGCTCCTTGCTTTTGTATTTAATATAGATTTCCTACTCCTTTAGAGCCCTAAAAACATAGCTGTCTGTAGCCAGGTGCTGTGGAGAGTTAAGTTTGTCCCTGTTGTGGTTACTGCTTTTTCACAGACATTTCCTAAAGGACATCTTAATTGTCATCAAGTTCCAGCTGGAATCTGCATAAGCACCTACACTGTCTTTCTGGTAGCATGTTTGGCCATAGAGGGTTTTAGATCTTGAAAGCCGGTTCCCGCTCACTTACTATCTATAGTTGAATAAATGAGTGTCCTATGAATTACCTAATTACTTGTTCTACAGGGCACAGGGAGGAAATTCCCTTAAAATGGTAAATTAGCCTGAGGCTGATTAATGTTTGTTGGGGGGGGGGGGGAGGGCAGAGGAGAAGGTTGGTTGTTGGTTTGTGGGTTGATTCCTGTTTGCATTGAAACAGACTTTAGGGAAAAAAAAAAACCCCAAATAAAGAAGTAGTCTTGCTTTAAGAAATACGTAGTGATGGTGAGGATACCACAATCATTGCTCAGTTATTACCTTCACTGTTAAAAATTTAAACTTAACATCTTTTCCAAATTTGTTTAGCTTTGCTGTCTTGTTACGTTTTTGGCTGATAGATGTCTGCTTTTTATTGATCTTTATGAAATACATAAAAATTCTGCATCACTGCATTTGAAAAATTCTAGTTGTATCTTCACCTTCAAAAAGACTGCAGTGGGAACAATACTTTAACTGTTGTATGCTTAGCCTGGAAAAGGAGTCTGTGGAAAGAGGGCCATTGTTACTGCGGACAGTAATCCCTGCCCTGCATAACAAATGTAATGCTGAATAGCAAATTGAGTTCAGCTACCCATGCGTGGCAAGGGAAAAATCTCAAAGCACAACAAAGAAGTCATGATCATTTTGAGTGTTCAGTCTGGGACACTACTGCAGAGTCAACTTACTTTGTCTGTTGTCTCACAATAGTTAGCATTGAATAAAAATTAAAGCAATTGGTTTGACACTGTCTGGAGAGGTTTTCTAGAATTACTGGTAGAGCAGAAAAAAATAACTAAAAAGGAAAAGCATTACTTGGTTTTACTCTGTGCTTTGGAGTGTGGGAGGAAGGAATGGGGGGGGAAATTTAATCCTTTTTCTCTCTGTATCTGTGTTGTATGAAATGGGTTTGGTTTATTCCTCATTTTTTACAAATGTAAGTCAGATAAGTATAATTGAGAATGAGGTTTGTTTTTTGGCTTTTCTCCAATAAAAATAGTTTTGTCTATATGATGTTGCTTCTGTCCTTAGCTAGCAGCAGGACGAAGAGGGTAGTAGTTCTGCAGGAAAGGGTCTGGGGTTATGTTGGACAAAAGATAAATCAATGATGTACTGTTGCAAAAAACCTCAGTCATCACTGGAGGATGTGTAAGGATGAGTATAGCTTGTAAAGCGCAAGCAATAATCCTTACGCTATAGTCAGCATTTGCAAGGCCTCGGTTGTGCCCAGCTTAGGATTCTGCATTTGAGGAAGAATGCGGACCAACTTGAGGTAAACCAAGTGAAATTAATGAAAATGATCAGAGGCCTGGGAAGTTGGTCTCAGTCGAGGATTGGAGGAAATGGGGTTCATATGTCATGCAGTAAAGGAGGAAAAGACTTCAAGCATGGTAATAGAGTTTAAAGGTGTAAAAGTCTGCTGTGTAATAGCCTGTTCTCAAAAGCTATGGAAGAAAAGGAGCAATGGTCTTCAACTGGGGGATGGACATGAGGAGGACACTGATGGTAAAGAAAAACATTGGAATAGTGGGATGAAGCTGTGGGATCTTTAGGAACAGATCAAAGAAACATCTGTCACGAGTGATAGAGGCACAGTTGAGTCTATCCTGAGGCATGTAAGTTGTATGAGGGTCTTAAAGACACTTTGGATCCTAATTTACAACTTTGATGTTAATAAAGATTTTATTATTTGGCATAAATGGTATTAAGTTATACATTGGGATTAGCTAAATCTTTTGGTTCTAAATGGCTGTAGTAAGCAATGAATGAAGTTTCTTATTGCTAGGAAATAGTCCTATTTCTACCCTAGATCTTGTCTTTGCCTTGGTGTTCTTTACCTAGGTTTACATATGGAAAACAGAACATGCAGGATCTCAAGCTCTTTTTGTGCCACTGTTAACTAAGTGCATCTCTAGGGATTTACTTGCCTGTTTATCTCCACTTGAATGCTCTAAGTGGGTCTATATGACTTTGTATTTGAATGAGTCCTCTGTATCACCTTCTGTATGGAAGTTAGAGATTGGCCCTTCCAGCATTTTGCTGTTGGTTCATTATTCCCCTTGCTGAGGGGCTGGCCAAGAAGACAGAAAACTACTGACCAGATCAGCAAGAGTAAATCTGGCTCAGAGTAAGCTATTAAATGACGAGAACTTGTTGACCCATTTAATGTCTGCCTGGTTCCCATGGCTGGCATTTCCATCTTCAAATGAAGGTCACTTGAGGAGCATGCAATTATAGTGGCAGGAGTAAATCCGCACCTTTCTATCATTTTTTTAGTACTGTTGGAAAAAACAAAGCAAGCAATGCATTGATTTTATAGCATGGAAGTTATTTTATGCACTGGCAGTGACTGAAATACTCTCTTAAACTTAGATCCTACAGAATGTTCTTTACACAGTGAGTGTTTTTACTCATGGTATGTTAACAATTTTGATTTTGTTTTTCATCTGTTCTCTGTGATGCTTTTTCTCAAATACTTTTACTGGCTGCTCAGAATACTAACTGAGGCATATAATTGTCACAAGTACGACAGCTATGCAATTGCTGTAGAAGGATTGTAGTAGTTTTGAAATGTCACCAGCATGCTAAATCAGTGTTCCTTTTCACTGGCTGTTGGGAAAGTAAATAAAAATCCAGTGATTGGAAGAGATGGATGCTTTTTTTTTTTTTTTAATACCTTTGCTATAAAAATGTTTCAGTTTTAATTCAAATTTTTCTTTTATTTTATTCTACTTAGAAAACAGAAATACTTCATGTTCTATTTTAAATGTTTTGGTTTTTTTTCTTTTTTTTTAAATAGTGTGGCCATATGCACTTATTTCATCAGCACAAGGTGAAATGCCCAGATGTAGTCGCTGCTTTTCTCTCATATCTAAAAATGTTTCAGATGCATAGAGCATCTGATACAGGATAAAATTCTCTATTTCATACTAGAGTTTCCATTGAATTTTTTCACACACAACCCTAAGTTGTAGATTTCAACTACTGAAAGCAAGAAAATTTCTGTAGGTATTTTTTTTTTTAATCAGAAGTCTGTTTCATAGTATCTTTCTTGTCATAGCTGTAGCTTGTAGTCCACTGTGAAAGCAGTAATTTGTCTTTTCTTTCAGGGAACTGGAAAACTTGAAATATCAATATTCCTGAGAAAATCTCTAATACCAAATGCATTGTGAGAAGCGGGGAAGGGAAGATGTTTGTTTCTGTAATTGTTCCCTTTGCAGACTGGTTTAATAAAATTACTACGAGCTGAATGAGTTCTACACAGTTAATTGAGACCATATCAATTGATAGCAGTTGACAGTGTTTATTATCAAATTGCTAAAAATATTTCCTGTCCTTTGTGTCCCTGAGATAAGAGGTGATATTCTGATGCATGTCTTTTCACAGGACCTGTTGTTCAGTGTGTGCGCTCTCAATATCATCTCCACCATTGTCTGCGCTTTGGCAACAGCAATGTGTTGCATGCAGATGGTTTCTTCTGATCTTCTGCAAATGGTGAGTATGTTTCAGTGACAACACAGGATATTGTCCAACATAACGTATTGTACTTATCTGTGTATACTCATTTGTACGTATTCTTTGCTGATAAACTTAAGCCTATTTGTGTGTCTTTGTGTAGTGTTAGAACGTGTGTGTACATGGGTGTATTTTTTTATCTGCATGCATCTATATAAATATAGCATACAGATGTATGCAGTATGAGTAGCTGCTGTGTTTAAAATGTTTACATATTATATTAGAAAGTTATAATCAGGATTTCGCAATTGGGAGTATGTTTGTTTGTTAACGAGGTTATTAACAAGGTTCGGTTATATATGCATGTTAAATTTTCTGTCATTACATGTTTATTATCTTCAGTTTCCACACTATCCAGAGCAATTACTTAGCTTTGAGATACTATTTTTCATTACTTTTCTGGTATGAGAACTATGAGTTCAAAACTGGAACTTTTCACAGCCCTGTGCCAATTAACAGTGTTTTCATAAGGAAAACATGTTCAGCTTCAGAGTAGCACTTGTGTTTAAAACAAGAGGGAAAAGGATCATTGGTCTTCTGCATAGCCAGCTCCTTTACAGGATACTGTCTTGTTTTGGTTGGACAAAGACAGCTTTCCTATCCCAAATGAGTGCTTTGATTCTCAAGGTTTCAACGTAATGTTGACACAAAAAAGAAAAATTTAAAATCCTTTGTATTTTGCAGGCCAAGTATACTGTTTCTAACCCAGCTCTGTTACGGGCTAATCTATGAAATTATCCTCTGTTTAATAAGAGCGGGCAAGCGCACAAACCTAATACCAGTCATTTGTAAATCTCTTGTATTTTAAAAGTTTGCATAGATAGAATACTGGCCCAGCAAGTTAGCTGCAAACCATTTACACAACAGAGAAATGTTGTATAACCTGCCATGCAGGCATGTGGTTGATTTAAAAATAAATACATAAAAAAAAAATACACTCGCTGCTATGGATATTGATTTAAGTGCATGAATTACAGAGATAAGGCTGTCCTTTCTAGACAAGCGTTCCAGTCACTGAGTTGCAAACTTAGTTAAAGAATATCTTCAATCTGTGATCTGGCGTTTACTTCACATAGTAGTGGATATAAGTTAGGCACATATGTCTACATAATGCCTACAAATGGTACATAAATGCATTTTTTCATATAGCACTCCGTATTCATATTGTGTGTGCTTGTAGAGGCTTGTAAACTACTTATTTAATAGCTTTGTTTTGGATGTCAGACAGAATTGACAAAAATATTTGTTTCAGCTGATGACACGTATTTTAAACGTTAAAGGATTTTTATCATATTGTGGGTATTCTTTCTTTTCACACACCCCCCCCGCCCCATGATATTTGCTGCAAGAATGCCCATTGACTAAAGATCTTTTTCACCTTGCAGTGATGACAGGGAGATGAAGTGATCATCACACCTGGAAAGATCTGTCTGTCTAGTGTAGCCATGGTAGCAGTGATCCAGAATTGTAACCATGTATATTCCAGGAGTCTTAACCTACACTTAATTTTATGGTATTTAGCAGTGTAAGAGGAATAAAAATGTATAGATGACAATGAACCAAGAATGATATTAAAGTGCTTCCGTGGGGCATGTGCTAGAAGCAGTAATCTCAATAGGAAGTCAGATACCTTAAAAGCACATAATTTTTCTCTGTGCCGCTTCATTCTTCACTTCTTCCCTAAAATACTTTCTTTACCACCTGGCAATGCTGCCATTATGTCAATTTCTTTTTGCTTCCTATGCTCTGTGCTTCCAGCTTTCTGTCTTCCTGCTTAGTTGTCAGTTCTCCCACCCTTTCAGCTCCATTGACAAGAATTTTCTTCCCTTTCCACAGGAGGAGGAGATTATATCTATCTTTCTGCTCAGTCCCAGTCTTTTCTTTTTTATCATTAAGTTTTTCCCTTTCTTTTTTCAGGTTGCTGAGCCAGATTCCTACCAGGCCTAAGTGAGCATAACTTCCCTAGGGCTACGCTGACTTAGACCAGCAGAACTCTGACCTGAAGATTTCTTTTTCTTTCACTATTTTCAGTCTATTGTCCCACGATTCCCTTTTGCTCTACTGCACACAGAAATCTGATTTAGTTCCCTTTTTCTTGCTTGTTAATGCTTGATTTACGCTTTTTCCTTTTCCTTTTCACTGACGTATGCATCTTCTCTTAGCAGGGTTGCACCATGCTGGAAGTTTAAGATAGCAGCAGCAAGAGATACTACCCCTCTTAGATGAAAAGGTTTTAATTATTGTGCTGATTCTTTTACTCTGTTCTTACAGTATTCAAGAGCTACGTAGGCTTTCCTGTAGGAAGAGGAGGCATAAAAATGTAAATCCTAGCCAGCAAAAGCATTATGCAATAGAGAACATCCTCCTCGGACATCATTAGGTTATTATTAGGTCATCAGTTTTGTGATTCATGTGCTGTGTTAGCGTTCTTGTCTCAGAAATTAATCGGTTAGAATGGTGTGCAAATTTCAAATAATTTCAAGTTTTCTTCTGGCATGAAGCTGTTGTATGTGCTTCAGGTTTTATTGCCTAGCAACATAGAGCTGGTATATAATACAGTCTCAAGAAAATCTGCAACAATGTTTCATGCGTATCTGCTTTCTTGTTAACTTTTGCATACAGTGAGTATCTGGATTGTACAAGCAAACTGACGGTATTTTATTGGAAACTGCTACCTTCTGATGTACCGATCTTTTAGTAAAAATGCCCTGAAAAATATAAACACAAGCTGTCTGGTAGTAAGTGCATATTAAATTTTCCAATGAATTTGAAGGAGGTTTTTTGGTTAAAAATAATCCCACCAAACAAATATTTGGTTTCAAGCATTAAGGAAAAACTACTGCAAAATATTGCAAACTATTTTTCTTGTGTTATATTTTAGTTTCCTTTAGTTTTTACTTTGGTACTGTCGTATGGGACACAAAGCCATATTTTCCTAGGTTGTTCCTTCTTTGAGTTGACTGTTTCAGAAAATACCCCAAATTTTTCACCTCACTTTAACCTTTCTCACCCTGTTAAGTATACACAGTTGCTCAGGGGGGAAAAAAAAAAAAATCTATGAATTGTACTAAAACTGCAAGAGTAAGCAATACCATAGTTAAAGATTGAAATAGCATTTGTTACGTGTTTCGCTACTTTCGACAGTTTAAGGCTGCACTCCATTACAGGGCTTCCCAGAATTGTTTTTTCTGTGTACACACCCCTTCAGCGGATAAATGTGAATGAAATCAGATTATATCAAGGTTCTGTAATGTGAAGAAACATCTCTTAATAACCAAGCTGTCACTTCCGTGATATTTCATTTGTTGCCTAAGGCAGTTTCAGTTTGCATCTTGTCTGATGAATGGCTACTGCAGAAATTCACCGTTTTCTTCAAAAGGTAGCTGCCTGAATTAAATGAAGAAATACAAGAAATTATGCCCACTGTGGCCAAGCTAAAGCATGAAGTACACCTATGCCAGAACTTCCACTCCAAATACGTTTATACAGTACTTATCCTAGAAGTACTGGCACTGATATCATTCAGTGTATTCTGATTTTATCACCATCACTGTTAGTAACTGTTCTTCATGTTATGTGATATCTAAAACAATCTATTCTTTTGTAAAGGGTATAAGGTGATGATGACACATGCAAGCTGTAACATTTAATTACTGTTTTCATCAGCCGTAATGATAATTCAGCATGCCATTAACTTAATAGGCTGTAGTTAATATTTCTACTCAAACACCTCAAATAAAGCACCTCTGTATGAGGATAATATCTTGCTGGCATTGTTTAACCCCTTATCCTGGTGAAATAGTAATAAAAAACCCCCTTCAGGATGTGAAGTGAGAATTGATCTTAAGTTATACATAATTTTTATTATTTAACCTAATTATATCAAAACCTAAATATTGCATTTTTTGGCACAAAGCTCACTTAAAGGTATTGTAAAGCCCAGATGACGGTCCTTTTAGAAATATGCATTGCGAATGACATACATCCATAGAAACATCCTAAATGTAAATATAGTTGGATAAATACTGCCCTCAGCCCCACCACAAATAAAAAGGTAAAATGGAAACATTTGGTGTAGGAAAGCTTTTGACATTTTTAGAAAATGTACCATTTTCCATTTCACATTTTATTGGTAGAATAAGAATATTTAATATTTAAGACTATTTGAAATACAGTCAGTACTTCAAGAAAGATGTAGTGTCACAGACCAGTCCCTCTGCGACTACAGAGCTAATGGCTTGTGATGGTTATGGGAACAGCAATTGGAAACAACAGAGCAGAAAAATTTAAATCTATGTTTTCCATATCAAAATATCTTCTGCGTTGCAATTTCCCTTTAAGATCAGGGGTAAATTAGAAGATTCAGCCATCATCCTTTTGTTCTTGCAGACAATTAGTATCTACATTTCCCTCCAGGAGATACTGATTTCAGTGTTTCAGAAAAGGAAAAAAGCACCCTGTCCAGGAGGAGGACAGTTAATTGAAGACAGAATTATAGACCCAAGTATATTGCAAAAAGCTTTTACTATAGATAACATACCAATATTTAATTATATGCAGTTAGAAATTCTTATTTCCCATTCCCAAGAATTAGCAGATTTTTATAAATGACATATAGAGACTTAAATGAGGATAATGAATCCTGGAGTCTCCAAAGGACTTACTTCGAAGTTACACAGTAAATTTATTAAATGTGATATGGAAGGCAGAGGTAATTACATGCAGATACAGGAAATACTCGAGATAAGATGATTCCCTTAGAGCACTAGTTATGTACTGATGTATGGCAATTACTGGTTTAGATATGTCATAGTTGCTACGCAGTGAATCCCAGCGCTGTCGTTTACGTGGAGTCAATAGTGCTGATCAGCTGCAGATTATGTAGAATAGAGGATGTCTTTGTTAATGTTTAGCGGGGATGTCCCATACCTGGAAATATTGATGAAGAGTTCTTAGTCTCACAGATCTCAGGTAGAAGGACTTACCACAGTGTATCGCACTGGGTTAACTGTTTCATTAGAGAACTATATTTATAGTTCTTATCTGCTCTTTCTTCAGTTCCTTAATTCAGACTCCTCCGTCAGCTTTTACTTCAATATATTCAAAATATTCAGAACATAAATCATAAACTCCAATCATTCTGGTCACTTCAGTGACCAACTTTTAGACAACCTTTCAGTGAAGAGCTGGAAATTTGGTCTGACAATAAAAAAAGAAAGTGAGTTTTACAGTCTTATTCGTATCTATCTAATGGTGTTTATTTCACCTTGAAGAGCTAAAAACTGAGAGAAGAGTTCTGTTATTCTACAAAGCACTGCCTTCTTTGCTGGGAAGTGACAGCATATGTGTCTTGCTACAGGTTCTAAGCTTGCTGAGAAGGTCACTGGCATCCAGCTCTACATCACTGGCTGTGTGGGGTTCTCGGTACTTATGGCACATGGATCCTTGAGCATAACTGCATTTTCAGAAAACTTTTGCCTCTTCTGCTCCCTCTGGAAGTGCTGTGCTTCCAACATTTGTGTTTCTAATTCTCTGCTTGCTAACAACTTGCTGCTGATGGCATGGCTGACTTCTGTATTGAATTCAGGTCCAGGAAGTGGGTCCCAAACTGCAGCATTGTACAGCTTTCTTGTTTACCCTGCTGCAAACGGGTAGCACGTTTTATTCTTCCCTCATAACTGCAAGCCAAATAACAAATTAAGTAGTCCTCAGTATGAAATAAAGATGAAGGCTGTTTTTATCAGGCTGTTTAACTCTGTCAAAGTTAGGTGTGCCCGATTAAAACACACAAAATTCTGTGTGCAATGTGTGCGCTATGTTGCACACCCATTTAGCACATGCACCGATCTATGTATAATGCCTGTTAGGTATCAGACACATTCCACAGACTAAAGTAAGGCCATCTTTAGTCCAAGGATGAGAAAAAACCTGCATGTGTATAATAGTTTGAATGCCAAGCTTCAAACGTAAGGTTGGCTATTTCCTAAAAGAAGAGCATGAATTCTAGATCTATGTTTCATTGCCTGTCGGATTTCTGAAAGCTCCCAGCATCCAACAGCTCCAGGTGGTCAACAGAAATGGTTGAGTATTTGGGATTTCCAGAGCCAGGGGATATCTATTTATGCCTAGTTAATATGTTCAAAATATCTATTGATAGCTATAAAGTTAGGCAAAGCTTTTAACACTGTTGGCTATTTACAGTGTTTACCAGCAATGCTCTTTGCTGTTTATCCTGGTCTGCAACTGTTTATTGCTTCTGCAGTAGCCATTGGTTTAATCCCAAAAGCGAGGCTAGGAGACCTGCTTTGTGAGTTGTGTCAGAGTGTGAGCTATATTTTTTGAACTGACATTGACTGCAACCTGATCTTGTTTATACTTGTGACGAAACAGGCCACCCCCATGTTCAGTTTGGCAGTTCTTGTTGCCTATCCTACTTGCCATGAACATTTTGAGACTGCGTATTTAGTAACAGCTGTCTTCTGATATCAAAAATGTGTGGTTCCTTGTGAAAGCATTTGTCAGTGTTCCTCCCCCTAGTCCAGCTTTGTCAGCTGTCTGCATTTTGTCACCGTGTCTTTTTCTTACCTATGGACTTTGTATTAAGTCTTTGCTGAGCCCTTCCCAGCCTTCACCGTTTGAGACTAACCCTAAAGATTTCTAAAATATATTTTACTGTAGGAAGAATAAACTTTTGCAGGCTAGTACAGATTAGTAGATAGGGTAGTATGGAATAAGATATGATTTAATTCTCATTTAGTAGCTTTCCAATTGTTTTCTCAAGGATGTCTGTGATAATCCCTTGTATTTGCTATTGTTTCATTTCCTGCTAGTCTCCCTCTTACAGCCTTTTTCACTTTAATTTCTGTGCCTTCCAGCAGGATGATATCACACAGGTAAACGGTCTTTTATAAACACACACCCCCACCCCTGCTCCAACATGCATCTTTCATGTCCATTTTGCCACTCATTTTCAGCGTTGGTCACACAGAGTTCGTTGCCATGATTTGTATTCACAGTAAAGGTTCTTGAAAGGGATGCAAATGATTCTACTGTTAAACTGAACTGCATCTAAACATCAGGGCTTTTCCTTCTTGAACCACAGCCTCTTCTATCCTGTGTAAAACCTTTCCCTTCTGTCACGTCCCACAAAATGTAGTCTGATAGTTCACTCACTTGTAAAAGCGTTATGTGTTTAATTGCCTCGTTCTGAGGAGTGTTAAGAGTATCGTTCCCTATATATGGCTGAATGAAACAAGCTCCAGGGGACTCGAGAACTGAAGGGATGGAGCTACATGTTCTCTGGTGCAAACCAAAGCTTGGGTTCCATGCCAGTCTATGGAAATAGTCTGGGAGAAGGTAAAGAAAGTTGTAAAAGAAAATTGTTTAGTTTCCAGACTGTAAAAATGACCCAAATTATCAACTCTACTAGGAAAATGAGTGTAGTCCTGAGTTTGGTGGAATCAAGTAGGGGACAAAATGGGAGCCAGAGTATACAGATATTTGTCTTCCTTATGATAAATTTTTATACAGTTTTTAGGTCACTAAGTTGAAGTTTGTCTTGCTTCCTTTTTTCCTAAAAGATTCTTCAATGTATTTGGGATGGCAGCAGGCTGATGATTGCTGATGATTGTATCATTTAGGGCAAAAGTCTGGTGTTTAAC
The DNA here is from genome assembly GCF_018139145.2 of Gymnogyps californianus. Taxonomy (NCBI): domain Eukaryota; kingdom Metazoa; phylum Chordata; class Aves; order Accipitriformes; family Cathartidae; genus Gymnogyps; species Gymnogyps californianus. Next base: position 6,999,242 of record NC_059481.1, on the reverse strand, counting down.
AGTTAATATTAATGTAACATTACAGTTTGGGAGATGGCTGTTGAAAGATCAGGTGAATTTAGACTGAATGACTGCAAAAATGTAGTTGTATTCTGTAAGACAAACCTATAGAAATGTCTGATAGTACTCAGGATAACAGCATCACATCTCACATGAAAGAGAGTGCTTAACAGCATCAGACATTTTATGTAATGAAGAGTAAGTCAAGTAGATGACATGTCTTTTATTCCTGTACCATCAGTAGACTACAATGGCTGAAAGTCATTGATTGGCTGTAAGATGTCATGACATAACATATTCTGCAGAGGAGGTTCTTTATTTAATAGTTACTTGTGGAAATATCTCTAGAGAGCCAATTAGTAAGCAACTAATAGTTCATTTTCACAAACAATTGAAATTGGTCCTCCTGACCCTCTGTTGTGTTGCATTATTACAGCTTTGACATTTGAAACAACATACATAGAGTGTGTTTAGTAGAATTAAGATGTAACTCAACCTTTTAAATCCCAAAGACCAATATCATTTCTATGGTAATGTAAATTCAGCATAACTGCACCAAGTTAAATTTGAAAAAGTGAAAAATATAAAACTGTGACATTAAAAATTAAGGTAATTTACGTTCTATTTGCTGGATCTCCTAAGCATAAGCATTTTCCCTTTTTATTTCACTGCTGCTTAAGTCTTTATCATGGATTCAAACAAATAATAATGTAATGAGACAACAGTACAAAGACATATATTCTCTTGTTCCAGTATAAAAAAGAAATGTGCCTTCAGCAAATTTTCTTAGCTCACTTGTTTTAAAAGGCAAGAGCTAAAGACCAAGTCATCTACTGATCCAAGAAAAGCGGTATGACAGCAGAAGCTTGCCTGGAGAAGACAGAATTCTTCTGTAGTTTTGGATTGTCTTTTGATCCCCTTTTATCCATGAGGACCATATAAAGCCAGGTCAAGGTGGCTGGGTTCCATGTGATCTGCAGAATGGTCCATATTTGATCTTGAAGTAGTTTAAGCCTTTGCTAGAAGACTTGTTAAGTTACAGTGTTTCTGGTATCAAAGGTTATCAGAATGGCTTCTTGATAGCACTGCTGTGTTAGAAGCTGATTAGGTTCCTGTCACAAATGTTGACAGTTGTTCTCAGTTGTTCTCAGTATTACTACTTTTTATTATTTAGTGTAGATATTTTCTTTCTGGTTTTGAGATGTCTATATGGAATACATGTTTTTCTTTCATACCAGTATTTAAAACCCTTGTACCACATTTAAGTGTGCAGTGTCTGTATCACCAAACCACAAATGGGTGTTAAGGATATTTGATTTTACAAGAATAATAAAGAATAGTTATAAATGGCCCTTTTTTGGAAGTGAAAAATAGGTGGGATATTTGTAGTTGTCTTATTCAAAATTTAATGAATATGTAGTAGCTTGTTTCTAGTTTGTTTTATTTGGGGTTTTCTGCGGGGGTGGGGTTATTTTTTTCTCTATAAGCACAAGGCATTTCAGATTGGAAACAAAACCATGCAAATAATTATTTTAGTAGTTGTATCTCTTGTTCAACAGTTATTAAAATACAGCTGATTATGTAGGGCTATAATAAAATCGTATTACAAGGAAGAAGTATTTCTTGAAAAGCTATTTAATTTTAAACGTCTATGTTCTGCATCCTAAGAGTAGACTGACTTCGAGGCACGGGCCTCTATGTCTTTAGTAAATCCTTGTGTTATATTTTGGCAATTTGACTCACTCCTCACTGATCTCAAGTATTCTTATGCTTCCAAAAGTGTCTCTTTCATTTCAGTATGGATATTAATGAAATGGGATATTGGTCAGAGTTGCTAATACTGACCTTTTATTAAAATTTTTATTATTGGTGATGATGTTTCTACCATCTGAAGGAACTTGATCTGTTCATTTTCAGTTTCTGCCACAGAGGCCACATTCTACCAATCCTGACTGCATGACTCCACATGGAACTATCCTGCAGCAAACCTTGGATTTTGATGAGTTCATACCACCAATACCGCCTCCACCCTACTACCCCCCAGAATATACCTGCACACCAGTGATAGAGGCACAGAGGTGATTCTTCTTCCCTGTAGTTAGTCATCGCATAGTTCTGAGCTACAGACTATCAAGCTCTTTCAAAGAATATGAAGCCAAGTAACGTCCTTCACTTACATTAGGTGCTTCTTTTCCAGAGAGAGTACATATGTTTTTTGCCAACTTGTTAGGGATGCACCTGGAAATATTTGTGTTAAAGCACTGCTGTAACAGAGAAGTGATTGAACTCAGCTAAGAGAAGGATAACAATATCTGAACTTAAAGCAGAGATCAGCTTATAGGTGATCCTTTCACAGTTGTTAACATTATACACCTGAAGTTTAATATGAGATTTAATTTTCTAGGGAAATCATTGCAGTTAATGTGTATTAACGTGGAGTAGTGAAGGACATTAATGACTGCAAAATGGGCTGGTAGAGATGGCTGGCATCCAAAATGAAATACAATTTTTAAAGCTACCCTGTGAATGAGGGCTTCATTTTGGTTGTCTAATAAATTTCTTCAGTATGATTCTTTGTAGTATATTGGCTTTGAATTCAGAGAACGCTCTACATCACTGTGGTGTAGGTAATAGTTCACCAGATAAATCCAATGCCATTTGTTAATAGTTAAGTTTGCTTGTTTGTGTTTTTAAACAGAGGTCTGCATTTGGACTTTCCTCACTCCCCATTCAGTGCTTTATATGAAGTAACCATTAACAGCCCAGGAATGCTGTATCCAACTGAGCTGCCCCCTCCTTATGAGGCAGTGATTGGAGAGACGCCTGCCAGTCAGGTAAGGAAAGCCAAAGGAAATTCTTTACATAGTCTTCAAATTTTCAGGATGCGAAACAATTTTAGATAAATTTAATGATCTAAAATAATTTAGGAGTTAATTGTACTTTGGGGAAACAACCGTTAGAAAATATTTATATTCTTTAAACACGTTTTTGAGACCATTCTCTTTAAAAGGGTTTAACTAACCAATTTTACTTAATGTGTATTCTCCTTATGTTCTTGTGTATATTTGGGCAAAAGCTTATGCGAGTAGTAATAATTCAGCTGATATCATCCATTAAAAACGTTGTATGATACTGGACTGTCAGTAACAACAAACTTAAAGAATGGATTGGAATCACCAAAGCACGGTGTTTTTCCTTCTTTGAAAAGGATAATGATGTTTTAAAATGAGACTACACTTTTTAATTTCTATAGGTAATAAGAAATCTTGATTAGGAAGCAGGTTTATTTTCTTGAAAACCCCTACAGTTGAAAAATATTTTTTTATTCCAACTACTGATGATAGTGGATTTGCCTCACTTTAATATACTACTTTGAGTTGGAGCTCAGTACAACAGTGTAGGCTTAATAAGGAAAAAGATAACTGTGTGTCTTGTGACATGTAATGCTAATAACTTCTCTGTGTATGCGTGTATACAGCATAGAGCTCATGGGACATTCAGGTTTGCTCTGCATGTGATCTGAGCCAAGATAATTACAAATTCCCATTTTAAACTCTATGTGTTGGTAGAACACGTACTTGAAAATTCCTAACAAAACCTCTCTAAATAACCTCAGATTAACAAAGTTAAAAATACACATTTGCAGTCCCCCACTTATGTCAGATTTCAGATCATGTTCTGGAAAAGTACCGGAGCATCTGGTAATAGTATAGGTTCTTATAATGGTATGCTCTAGTCTTGATAGGATGCCTTGAACTCAGTGCTGACTTTATGCTTTAGTAGTTGTAAGATACAGCCTCCGTAAGGAGGCTTCTATCAGGCACCAAAGTGCTAGAAACTGATCTCTGCTTCAGTGGTGCATTAGCTGATAAGAAACCATACGGAGCAAAGATTTGAATGATAAAAGGATAGGGACGTGTTCTTCCTATGAAACAGCAATGAGTAGTTCTCTCTCTATTGCTTATGCTTTTGGCTGTTACAGCTTTTAATAGCTTATGCTGTTATATGGCAGAAACAGTTACTCCTGAGAGTGCATAACACCTTTATTCTGAACTTTGAGAAAGGATCCCGTATACTTCAGACAAGTATTTACAGTATGCTTTTTGCCTTATTTTTTACTATACGGTGTCAACTCCACTGAGACTAGAATTATAATGTATCTGCATGTACAGCCAAAGCTAATTTGAGCAAAGTTTTGCTTGGAGTGATTTGTGATAATTGAATCAGCTGTCACAAATGGGAAAATACTTGAAATTGCTTTTAGAAACTGTAATTTCTTGCAGGCTTCAGTAAAAACTCAAGTAGTCAAACATTCTAGATATTGCTTATCAGTTGTTAATAGCGCACTGTGGAAATATGTGTGTTCAGGTTGCCAAACTGCACCCCCGTTACAGAGGGGAGTACTTTGCATTTCCCCAAAATACAACATTGAAAAGTTTGCTAGTGATTTTTTTCACGTTGGGGGAAACCACAACTGAAACCAAAAAACTAAAGAAATTATATAAATTTTTACTATGATACACAAGAAGATTATTAAGATAATTAATAAGACAAGCATCTGAGGAAAAAAAGAACATTGAGATGCACAGTCCCTGACAAAAATGCCATTAAAAAACTCCAAGATATGCCTAACTTTGCAGCTTCTATGACTGACAAAGCAGCTTCTGACAACTCTTCTAATCCTTGCCTTGTATCATATCCTCCACCACCTGCCACAATAAACAGGCCAAACAGGGCACTACCTTTGATGTATTTGGCTGTAATAAAATGAATTGGTATAAACTGCTTGTGAGTGAAGTTCTTTTCTGAACAGTAAAATTGGAGTTTCTAAGGCCATCTCCTTTCTAAAATATTTTTTTATCCAAGTTCCATCCTTTTTCCTTTACAGTAACTCAGAGGAACCTGCAAGCCCTGGAGGAGTTGATACTTTTCAGTGATAAAAAAAAACAATTGGCAAAGCGATATGAATTATACGTGGTTTGGGGGGAAAGAGGAGGATCGTATCTGCGATAAGAATTTGTATGTCGTACTAAGTAAGGTTTAGAAAAGTGTCTATTCACACTTAAGCACAAAATCACTTTGAGCACTCTTGTAATTGGGATTACACTTTGCATGAGCATCGACATCCAGCAGCACAATAGCACCAGCATATAACAAAAATATAATTTAACAAGACATAATTTAAAGCAGCAAAGTCATGCTCTTGCAAGAAGAGCATGAGCTCTAATAAGGAGATGCATTGACTCTTATTTTTTGGCATCTGGGGTCAGTGTCTATTCACCTCTGGCCACCTGGGTTCCCAAAGTGTTTGTTCTAATTGCAAGTGAAAATGAGTGGGGATTTTTTGATTTCTAAATGGTGATAATTATATAGTTTCTTACCAGGAGTGAGTTTATATATGCCTGGTAGTTGCTGGTTCAGAGAGCTTGTAGGAGCGAAATAACAACAGGTGCTGAGTATCAGAAGTGAAGTACATTGGCAATGCTAACTAAAGCCTACACAGTGACTTTGTGGCCATATACTTTTCTTGACAACAAAAGCCCTAATGTACGTTTTTGCAGTCAGTGTCCCAGTCGATCTGTAAATGGAGGAACGGAGCCAAAGTCTAAGACAGTTTTAGGTCTACAAGGGGAACAAAATGGAGTCCTAAATTCCTATATGATGCAAATGCTCCCGTATAATATGCACCAAGCTACAGTACAGTATGAACTGAAGTAACTAGATTTATAAATCCCTCGAAGGCAGACTTTGCAATGGAAATCATGGCAGAGCTTTAGCTACAGAAGTGCTTCTGGGAACCATTATGTAATAATGTCATCATTGTAAAACCTCTTACTGACCATCAAGCGATAGGTTTTGTTTGTTTTTAAATGGATTGAGGTCCTTAGAATTTTATTAAATTCTATCAAATTAGACTCAATATTTCATGCATTTCATGGACGACAAATGTCAGTGCTAATTTAAGTGGTTGCATCTAAGTAAAAATTGCTGCTGTCACCTGTACTGATTAGGAATTCCCATTTTATAACTATCAAAAAAAGTGATTTTCACACTGTTTTCCATGCAAAGTATTGATTAGGATATAGAAAAGACAAGAACAAACAGATCGGGGTTCTGGGTGAATTATACCAGTGACTGTTTTATAAGGTTTACTAACCTGTAGGCTGTGCAGGCTTGTTAAAAGCATGTTTTTTCTTTCCTTTTCCTATTGATAACTTAGTGACTGTCTTTACCAGCTTTATGTCCAAGGATGTGCAAGTCAATAAGGTTTTGTTACCCTAGGCTGTGCAGGAACCTGTATGAAACCATGTGCCATCCCTATGTGAACCAAAACTCTGACCTGACTAAAAATTGTCAGTGTTACCTCTGACAAGTAAAACCATGGTTCTCCTTCCCCCAAGCAAGAAGGTTAATCAGTTCCAAATGCATGTAAAATACATTCAGCGACTATTCTTGTGAATGGAGAAAGAACAAGGGAAGGAAAAGGAAAAATTAATACATTGATCAGATAAATTTAAATGGCTTATGTTTTGCAAAATATGGCTAAATACTGAAAAAAGTAGGAGAAGAAACCAAAATTCAAATTATATCCCTGATTTCTTCTGCATGCCCGAAATCTTGAAATCTCTCCTTTTCCCACTATTAAGGATGCTAGTTATCAATGAGGCCCTTAAGAGATAAACCTTAAAGAGCATGAGTGCTTTTCTGGATGTGGGGGATTTTATATAGAGGGGCATATTCACAGTTTTCCATGTGGTCTCAAGAAGCAATTTCTGTGTGTGTAAATTTGTCCCATCTATTTGTCATATTGTTGGGATTTGGTTGTGAGGCTTGTTGGTTTGGGTTTTTTAAATTTCCAGCAGTTGTAATTAGAGAAAACTGTAATATAATATAGTCTGCAGTACATAAGCAAGCATCCAGAAGTTAAGCTGAGAGGCCGTGTCGTTTGATTCACATAGTGACGAGTCACCTCTAAGAATGTTATCTTGTTTATGCAGTCCCACGTCTTTAGGTATGTTGCTGCAGGGTTTTCAGCCTCTGTAGGAGCCTCTGAGATGGAGGCAGAGCCTGAGAAGGGATATGATGTGTGGTGGCTGAGCTTTTGCATCTGTCTAAATTCCAAAGGATGTGAAAGACTGATAGGAATCTCATTGCATGGAGAGTGCAGAGAACAGTTCCTCTCTGTAGTTTCCCTGAGTAAGACATGACTCCTCACCCTAGGTGACCTGAAGGACTCTCCACAAGGTAAAATAGTTCGTCTCCTGCCCGCGTTGGAATACACCTTGGGTCCGTGGTGTGTTCTGTGCGAGCTCTGTTGCAACAAGATGTCAAAGCAGAGTACTGATAGCTGCTCGGTGGCTTGTGTCAAATGAGCTTAGTGGTCTTATTCCCAGGACAAAAAATTCTGTCAATGCTATAATTGTTCCCTTTGGCAAACTAAGCAGAGAATAAAAAGGACGTGAAGATTGAACTGTTGTAATCTAGAAGCCTTTGTGTAATAGGAAACTAAGGTATGTAAATACAATGTATGTATTTCTTCTGCCTGTAAAATAGTGTGGGTTTTTTGAGAGAGATGCAATATTTTGATTTCAAGAATTGCTAAGCCAGCTTTATTCACGAGCCTTAAGTTTGCTTTATATGCTATGTAATAATGTTGTAGTTATTTTCAATTTAGTAGATCGAAGCTACAGATGGTTCTTTTTCATTAGTACAGGTTTCCCAAAACCTCAGCCTTGCATGCAACTCATTTTATAGGTACTAGGCCATTTTATAGGTACTAGACAATGTCACTACAGCTGCCAGGTGACTGGGAGAATGTAGGTGGTCAATAAATGTTTCAGCACAAATATTCAGCAGATATTTTCCTGGCAACGATTAAGAACTTATGAACCCACCTAGATTTAAAAAGAACCCCTAGATTTTTAAGAAGAAACAAACACCCTTAAAACGTTATATTATTTCTTCCAAAATGGTGTTAGTCTGATTGAATTTTCTCCAGCAACAAAGAGCATTTGAGAACACTTCTTACTTTTCCAGTTAGTTCCCAGCAGTTCCACAGTTAGTTCCCAGGAATGATCTGCAACTTAGAGTGACACCACTAATTTTTTTTTTACCACAGATGCGGTACTCTGCTTCAATAAAGAAAGATCCTTTAAGAAATTTCCAAGCAAATTGTTTAAAAATATGAGTGATTTCACTTTTGCTTCCCAGTCCTCTATCCATGTATTGCTGAGTTAAAGTATTTCTGGTACTGTTCTTTGTTTAGAGTTGTATTTGCTAACCATTAGACTTAAAATCACTTTTAAAAACTAAATTTGTATCAGAAAAAGTTTCCTGATCACTTGATCGTAGGAAGCTATGGATAGGTAGTTAGAGAGAGAGATTAAAAAAAAAAAATCAGTGAGCACAGTAAGTTATGTGTATATATGTGTGCATTAATCGACACTGACATGTGCACTGGAAACTCTTTCCTTAATAGCTTCAGAGTAATAGTGTCACATTCAGTTTTTTAGAAGGCCAGAGACAATTAAGCTCTTGACAAAAAGGTTTTCACACAGGTGACTGATGGTTATTTCGAGACTCTGTCACCAACTGTAACAAGCTTTTACCAGTTAAATGTGGCCCTACAGACAGAAGCAGATACAATGCTTTCTGCTAAAGATGGTATCAGTCTCATTGCCTTCAACTTTTCTTTTTAGATTTTTTTCGTTTATTGTTACCAGCTATTTATTGGAATCATTTTTTTAATAATCACTATCCCAAAGAACTGCTAAAAATCTAGAGATTGGCAACAAGGTCCAATCCAAAGTCTATTAAATTCAGTAGAAAGAAAATTTCCTAAATTTCAGGCGTTTATGGATCGAGTGTTTCCAGCAGGACTGATTCTGTATTTTGTTCACGTGATTCTCAAAAGTGAAGGGAAGTTACCCACTTCGATCCATCCTTTCAGAAAAAAGGTGAGTCCTAGTATTATCTCCCTTCAGCAATCTCTGATAGGCTGGAGAGCACCCTGCATCAGCCACCTTGGGTGGCAGTGATGTTATAGGGCTTAAAAATACATTAGGTGTTAACATCTCAGCAAATAACCAAAGGAAGATACTGCTCTTGTGCTTGTTTTTATGGTTTCTGTTGTTCTCTATCCTATTTTAGGGTGATGTAATGTGGTGGGGAAAAAGCATAATATGGAAAAAAAATGCAGACTGTAGAAAAAGAGATTGCTTGTAGTAAAACCATTAGTTTTAAGCATTGCAGACGTGAAGTTTTGTAATGTGGGCCTGCAGCCCCAGCTGCCTGTGAGTTCAAGATGAATTTAGCTTGTAGGTTCTCGAAAAATGAAAAATTGCTTTAAGCGTGTTCCTTCGCCCTGCGTTTGTTCCTGACCCAAAGACATTGTACAATCCTGTATCTTTCAATAGCTTTCAATCTGAATAGCAGCTTATGTGATAGTTATTTCACGTTGTCAGGTGCATTCTTAAGATCATCAGCGCTATACTTTGTTTTGGTAAATTGCAGATTAATGTGCTGTTTCATTAAACAATTTTCATTTAGGTCACTGGTACTGATCAGCAAGTATCCGAATCAAGCTTGGGTGAGAGGAACATGACCCTGGACTTCAGCACACAAGGTGATGATAGCATTGTGTTTGTCTACTTGAGAAAGACGTAGTGGGATTTTTGAGTGGCCTTTTCCTTCTCTTCTGCCCTTCCCAATGAAGAAAGAAGGATTTGCTTTTAGATTGTTCATGGCAAGAAGGATCTTTTCACAGTCATAAACTGATGTGGCTGGAAATGCAGAGGAAATGGAAATGTGGCTGGAAATGCAGCGGAGAGTTTTGCTCAACAAAGCATGCTCTATAAAGCCCTTTGAGGCAGATCTGGCAACTGTCGTTTCTCTTTGAAGAGTCATGCGCATAACTGGCAGTTTGTTTCTCACTGTCAGCAACCATGGGTGCCTTCCTGATACTTCACATGCCTTCTCCATATAGTAGTTTCCTGCATGGCTTCCAGAAGCCTGGATAGGAAGCTTGCTGCCCGAAGCGTAGATGTTGTGAATGCAAGTAGATGAGTAGCAGCACAGAGCCTGTTTGTTTAAAGTTTAAAAGTTACTAGAATAGGCCTCCTTACCATGTCTGTTGATATGGAGGGCTTTGTAAACGTCACAGCCTCAGTGGATCCTGAGATGTTGAGCAGTTCATATGAAATAATTACTTTAGTAAAACTTCCATTAAATAATTTTTCCACATCATATTCATATCGTATTACTGACTAGACTGGCAGGTGTTCTCAGTTAGTACGCTTGTGGGCAGAGAGGTGGGGGCAGAGTGGTCCAAGAAACAGAAACAGCCCTCTCGCCTAGCATCCAGAATGGGACTGACAGCATAACAGATTAGTGAGGAGCATCTGTTCCTACACACACCCAGTATCTGTTCTGTGAAGCAGGATTTCAGTTTCCAGAGCCACCAGTGGTCGCCTTTAACTACTGCTAAATATTAATTATTTGTTTTAAAACCCTGGTGTTTGACAACTGCAATGGAGTGTGACAAGCGAAGGGGACTAGCTTTTAAGTGCTGCTGTTAACAAGGGCTGTGTCTACAGAGCTAGTTCCTAAAGTTCATAAGTATATTTGGACTTCACATCCACGTGTGAAAGTCTAAATTTTAAGGCCAGTGCTGGAGTTTTGACTATTGGGAAGCAGTGGACCAGCTCTCAGGCCAGGATTTTGACATTACATATTGTGCTGTGTGCACATGAAAGGGAACCAGGAAGGTCCTCGGGACATGTTTTATTCATGTAAAATCAGTCAGGTGTCACTATTCCGTGACTTTTGAGCAGTGGTTGCTTCTCATCTGCTTCGGGTCCCTCCTCCTGCTGTCTGTAGTACCAGAAAAACTATGCCAGTGGAAGAGTAGACTAGTAAGAAGCTGTAAATACAGTTTAAGGCCCTTGAGTCCAGGTAGCAGATGGGACAACCAACCACACTCTAGTTATCAATTCAATCGAATCAAACCAGAGAGAGTTTGGACAGTGAAGATCTGTGCTCTGAAGACAGGCGCAAACTGGATGCTTTCATTTAGCCATACAAACTTTCTAGATAGTTCAAAGCTTGAGTTAAGGGCGTAAGTAGCAAAGCCTCATCTAACTAGGTAAAAAATATTTGGGGACTCATCACAAACATCAATGGTCCAATAAGCCACTGCAGCTTTGCACCTAACACAAAATGAACGGTGCACAGTATGCATTTTTAGCATAATGTAGATGTATAGATGTATTTCCATTGTTGATTATGTCCTTTCTGGCAATGTTATGATTGCCTTGTAAGCGTTACACATTTATTTCCTGGAAGCCCCAAAAGAAAATAGTTGTTGTGATTCATTTTATGTAAGAAGAAAATGTCCTTCATAAAATCCAACCTCATGAATATTTGATTTTCATTTTGATGGTTAAGTTCGCTATACTGTAGAAAGCTTTCTGCTTCCTAGACCCAAAACATGGGAGCACTTAACAAATGTTCTCTAATTCACTAAAATATCCTGTTTTTCTGTTCCTGAACAAAACAGTTAAAATAGATTTGTCTCATCAATATGGTTAGCAACAGCTGTTACGCAAAAAAGGGCATCAGAGGCTGCTGAGCTGAATAGAATTATGTGATTTGTATTTTGTAAATATTTTGATTTTAGATGTAGGACTTTAAGGAATTCCAGTCTGATACGGGAAAAGTGTTGTCTATATTATTGGAGCCTGGAGACTGGGTTATCTAGTTTTATTTTCTTTATTTTTGTCATGACTTTGGGAATAATGCAGAGCCAAATACTTATTTTCATACAAGGGGCCATTTTCATCCATAACATGTATTTGTAGACATGACAGAGGAAGTGATAACAATCTCAATTTTTAATACAAAGGGCTTCAAAGATGACGTGACCTTGCATTAAATGTTTAGCTTCTGTCTGAAGTGTGTTTGTCACATACTTGGTGTGCCAGAGAGGTTATATGACGGTGAATTCTCATTTGTAAAGAACTTAGATATACGCTTCAGGGAAATGATGATTGATTAGAAAGCGTTAGGTGCAAAGCTAACATTGAGATTAGTGATAGGTTTAAAAGTGATCAGAGCCATGTTTTTTCAGCATTTGCGTAAAGTTTTACTTTTTCTACCACAGTCAAGCTCTCACTGTTTACCAGAGAAACCAGTAGTGAAAAAGCTGTTCCTGTCCAAATGTAGTTACAGATAACGCTTTGGTATCAGTGCTCAAGCATGCTTATTAGTTGAAGAAAATACTCGAGGACAGCACAAATTGTCTTTGCTGAAGGACACTAGAAACAAGTAAATGACTTCAGTCTTTTTTGCTTTGGCATTCTGTCATCTGAAAGCTTTTGAGTAATTATTGATGTACTTGCCAATTACTAAATTTAAATCAGTATATTGAAAACAGGGCCGGGGGGAAGAGGAGAGGGGCAAGGAGTCTTCGTTTTAGTCTGAATCTCTTGTTTTGCAGTTTCTGTTGAGAGCACCTCTTTGATGGTCTCTGAGGCTGTTGATATCCCAGACCGTAGCTACTCCTCTGAAGATCTTTGTTCGCTGGAAGTTCAAGGATCTCTCCATTCTGCAGATCTTTCTCCCTACTGTACAACCCCCAAAGGGGCTACGGACCAGAGCTGCAGCACTCTGGATTACAGCACCCGCTGCAGGTTCCACAGAACTCGCTCAGAGGGTTTTCCTGATGAGGATGACAGTTCCCACAGCCGAGCCTCTACAGACAGGTCTCAAGGACCCGAAAAGAACTGTGCCCACGGCAGGTCCTTGGACTGTTCCTCAGAGAATTTCAGCCCCTCAGAAAGAGAACTGCAGAGGTCTGCTCAAGAGAGCAATGCTACGCCACCCTTGAAGCAAAGGAAAATCTGCTGTGCGGACTTTAGCCAGCCGCCTCTCCCTTCCCAGACCTCTCCTTGTTTTGGGCCCGCAAATACTTCATCATACGCGAGCGGCCACGAGAGTGCTGTCCAGCAGCATCACATTACAAAATACCGAATTTCAAATATAGTCCGATCAACTAGTGACCCTGTGTCATGTTCATCTTATACAGAAGGTAGGTGTAGTACCACAAGGCTGGTGGAGCATGGAACAAATGAGTGGTATGTGATTCATGCAGCAACTGATGCTGCTGGACGTTATATGAAACGTTCCAATGAGGGTTGACTTAGGTGTGAAGGCTTTAGTTCCATGCGCGTTTCCTAGATTTGAAAATTTTTAAGAATGGAAATGGGAAAAGTGACAGAGTGAAATGAATTTTGGCTTTTCTAAATTGTACCAGCCTTTCTGCACTGCTCAGAAAACCATCTCTCGAGTAGATGCTTCCACCTCTCTCTTCCTGTTATATTGAGAAGCTAAAGTAAGAAGTTGAATGGTAGCTGGGGTCTATTTAGGAAACGATTAACTGAGCTGTCACGCTAGTAATACAGCAGGTTGCCTTTCCTGAAAGTGACACTGACATTGACAGTATTGGTGCACGTCAGAGGCAGGCAGAGTGGGACTGTGTAGTGGCAAGTTGGAGTGTACGGTGAAAAGTTTCAAAGGACAAAGAAATGAAAGATGAGGCACATGACAAGATGACAAATGAAAAGGAAAGCTTTTGACTGTCGTGGATAAGCAACTTCTGCTAAGAATCTCCTTTTAGACAAGTAGGGAAGAAGAGAGGAGACGTTAGCTGAACAGTGTATCCATAAAAATCTGCTTGTTAGTGGAAAAGAAATGTTTGATTTAGTAGAGAAAGGCTCGATCAAATAATAGCAGGAACGTAGAACTGTCTAGACCATTTGAAAAGTGCAGGTTTTACAAAAGGATGTAAGCTGTTTAGGGAGATTCAAAGGGGTAACCTGGAGAAGTGGTTTGAAAGTAAAGATTAAAAGCTTTGTAAGATGTCGTAGCTTGTGCTGTTACAGATGCGTTCACTGGGCTTTCTAAGGGATCTCGAGGAAGAATCATGTGACGAGCTCAAAACAAAAGTAGACAAAATGCTGACCTAACTGGTTTCCTTTAGGAAGAAGATGTGTTGGTTCTGTTACACTTTTTGCATCGTTATTCTGTTTCTGTGAATTTCAGAGGCCTCATACTTAGCTGAATAATTGAATGTCTTTTACCTTTGGAAATCTAGCCTCAGCATCCTGTCCAGGAAAAGTGAATCGTTATTCTAGAAGTCTGCATTTATTTTATGATATTTACTCTGCTAGGATATACGTGCTATGAAGCTGCTGTGCAGCCAGTAAGTAGGAATTTCTGAATCCTTTCTACTGTGCCAAAGACAAGAACAGCAGCCCTTTCTCTTCTGGATCATGCTTTCCAAATTTTCAATATTGTGCTCCGTATGCTCTTTGAGTAGTGTTTGAGAGTGAGATTACTGTAGGCAGCCATATCTACGTGCTCTAGCTGACTGCTGGGACACCTGGTAGAACAGATGCTCTGCCTTCATTTTTACATGTCCTAAATACATCCATCATCTTTTCCGGAGAAGTGGCATTATGGGGATTATTTGGACTAATTTCCAAGTTCTTAGCCCTACATGAGTTGAGGGACACGGGTTGAACATTACTGAGATGTAACTGGGCTTAGCAAAGATTGTAATAAAGGAGCAGAGATGGTTCTAGAGATACTGACATACACACAGCAGAGCGGGGAGCAAGAGAAGTAGTAACTCAGAGGGAATGTGTTTGTGCTAACCTAATTTGCCGTTCTGCTGCTGCCTACAGAAGATTTCTTTAAAATGAAATCTTTAAGAGAAGCAGTTGAGTCTAGACGTGCATATTTCTTTCATTTATATGTTTGGCAAACCACAGTTTGCAAAATTTTACTCCGTGAAGGTTTTCACAACTTCACATCACTTCTCCTTCCTCTACTTTTTGTTGAACTTGATGTGGAAATCATACGTAGGTTAGAAGCAGCACAATTCTAATAACATGTACCGGCTGTTTGTAGCAGCCCTGAAGCTTATTTTTCCTAAGCTGTGACACACAGCTGAAGTTCTTTATAGTCTTTATAACTTTAAAAAGGTATTTGATCTAGATTTTTCGTGACTGGCTATTGGTATTCACTGCAGAATTTTAAAATACATCCACAGAGTTGAACGATAGGCAAAGATAAAGGGAACCGACTGAGCTCCATCAACTAACCAACCCAGAAGAAAAAGTGTTTGGGTTTTTTATCAGTAACATACACTTATTTTTAAAAATTGTCCCGGAGTAGAAGAACTGGTCAAATAGGACCATATGAAAGAGAGAGCTGTAACTATGTATCGTTAATACTAGTAACTCACCTGAGAGACATACTGCGGATTTTGGAGAACTGAGGTGTGGGGAGCTTCAGGCATGTTCACAAATGGGAAGATACAGCGGTCGGATTGGTAAGTGGGGTTTGGTTTTGTCTTAGGACCTGGTCTTTCTACTTCAAGAAAAATTATTAATTTATCTTCTTATTAACCTCCCTATGCAAGTCAATGTGAAGAGATTCAGAAGCGCAACCTTGAAATTTACTATGTAGAGTTTTGTTAAATGAGTCTTGAATCGTACTGTGATTGCACTGCACTCTGGGCTTTTTAGGTCAATAAAACACAATTCGTGCTTCAAGCACATCTTGACGTGATGGAGCCTTTATGGTATGTATAGTCAATAATTCTCCCATTAATCCTTTAATGGTGAAAGTGTGCTTGTTTATTTGTTTTGAAATATCTGTCATTTCTAGTAGAGAAATTATAGACGAAAGTTTAGTTTAATAGGTGCCTTTATAGTCGCTGTGTAGTCCCTGGACAGGGTAAGTATGGTGGGTTCACATATAATCTCTGTAAGAAATAGTTCCCTCTTAAAAAAAATTACTTATGAATGAGTGGTTTGCACGTTTTTCTGTCTTCTCCCCGTAAAGTTTATCATAGCAAAGGAGGACAAAATCAACTTCTAGCACTGCTGTTTGTTACAATAAACTTAATTTATAATCAAATATGATAGACTGCGTGGCTATATCAGTTAAGTGCCTGATTGATTAGTGTAGTATCTGTGTTGCAGATAATTCAGGATAATGTCTAGTGGTGTAGTTTTGACTGTGCTGCAAGTACATTAAGCAGTATAATAATGGATGGGAAGACAGAACCTCTGAAGTGTCTTCTCTTAATAAGCGTGCCATGATTCATGTGTTGCAGTACTTCAGCATAATAAAGCAAATTAAAGACAGAATAGAAACTGTCTCTCTTAATTTTTTACAGATTTTCTATGTTTGTAGTATCTTACATTTGTTTTCCTTCATTTAATAATTCACTCCACCAGAGAGGATTATACCAGCTTCTCATTATAAACTTTCTCTGAAGATATGGAAGAAAACCTCTTCTCTACCTAGAAGTTCAAAACAGTTTTCAGTCTTGGCAACAGATGTAAACAGCCTTAGCATAAATGTGAGGGATTATTCCATCTTGACTGTCTCAAACTTGAAATCAAAAAGACTGCAGTGTTAATTACTGCATAGTGTGATCTCATAGTCATTGATCCTTGTGCTGGCATCCCAGAAACTATGTCATTAGAAGGCAACTATGTAGATGCTCTGTAACCACTTGTTATTGATTGGATCATCGGGAACCATAGTGGTCACCTACCCATTAATTTCATCAGTGGTGGATAGCATTTGTCCTGCAAAGAATGAGAATCTATAAAAAAGGAGGTAGAAATATTGAAGAAAATGCTGGTTTTGTAAGAGGGATTAATCGTTCTTGTTTTTCCCATTTTCTAAGATAAACTCTGTCTGCCAAGGTAAGTCTGAGGTCTCCCCTAGCAGGGAGCCTTCCGTAGCTTCAGTGCTTAGGCCTGAAATATTTAGGATTTGATAGCTGTATAACAGAGAGGAAACCATCAAGCAGGAACTGTATCCTTCTATTTGTATATATTTAACAGCTTATAGGACATTTCTGTGTATGGTAGCTTCTCTTTCTGAATGGACATCTTGAAAGTAGTGTTTCTTCTGAGTAGTTTGATTCTGTAAAGGAGATAATAAAAGATTCCAATGTGTTTTTCCTTGCTTTGGGCAGAGGATAGCAGGGGCTGACTGTGCTCTTTCCGTCTCTCTCCCTTTGGTTAAAGGTGATCATTGTGCCTGGACTCCTACATGTAGCCAGCGTCGAGATGCAGGATTATCTCCAGCTTCATTAGAAACAGGTGAGGATCAGCTTTCTAAAGCAGGATCATATGGGTTTCCTCCTTTTGTTTTAAAAATAATTAAAAGCTTCTGATAAACAAGCTCTAGAAAATTTGGGGCAGAAAAATCACTTACTAACAGCACACATATATGATGTACAGTGCTGATGGAACCAGCCTTTGAGTGCAAATAAATGCTGCGAATTAAGTCCTCTGTTCTAGTTTAGCATTTTTGCTTTCTCTGTATTTCTTAGTCATCTCTCTTGTATTATTCACGGCTTATCATTTTTGAGTCCTAGAAATAAGTGGAACTTTATCCTTAAAGCTGAGGGGGGAGGAGCTGGGCCTAAAACATTACAAGTTACCTATGTAGCACTGAGTAGCTGGTGTTTCCCCTTATCATTAATGTCAACTGAAGTCCCTAAAAGTAGAGGTAACAAAAATGTCTGTGATTTATGAAGTACTTCAATTACCCGCCCACTCATCCTAAATGCAGGCCTTCTTGGTCATGGGGAAGAGTCTTACTCTTGACCCCCGGTTAAAATTACCCATTTTGCAGTGCTTCCTTGATTGCATGTTTTTGTTGATTCTTCAGACAAAACAGACATTTTCTGACAAAGTAAAAACTTGTGTGACAATATTTGTTTTGCCTTTTTTTTCTTTTCTTTTTTTTCTCTTTTTTTTAAACTATTACTTTAAAGATATTCTTCCCCCCCTTTTTTAGTTCCTGTTTCTGGTTCTCATATGGCTGCCTCTGCTTGTCAGCATTCTTTGAGCAGTTTCCTACCAACTGGAAAACAGAGGAATACAAGGAAAATTGATCTACACCTAAAGCCAAAGGCTTTGCACACAGTCTCAAAAGAGCGACCACACTCTTTAGTGGACCTTAAGGCCTATAAAGACACAAAAATTTTAGTGGCAAAATTTTTGGAGCATTCAAACTGTAATCTCCCTCCAGAAGTACGCCACGTAGTGAACAGCATACGATCAGTAATAAAATCTGATGAGAGACACATGGAAGAAGCCATCTTCAGTGCCAACATCATAGACCAGGTAGGCCACTTATGTTCTAAAGATTTGTTCAACCGTGACAAATAACTTATTGAAATGTTTTTACAGTTTTAAGTACTTCAGATAATTCCTACGAAAGTTCTTTTATAGTAACATGGCTTTAGTAAGAAATAATTTATATTTATTGGGCAGCAATGCATTTTACACTGAAGCACTCATAAATGCATTTAAAATTCTTCGGCTGGACCTAGTAATATCCTAGGAGATCTATAGGGAACTGATTTACACGTTGATAATCATCTTCTCTTATTTCCAGTGTCTTTCTGCACCTGTGATTGTTCCACACATGAATTTGTGTTTATATAGAGATATACACAGAACTGACTTGGGTCTGTTGTTTTATCAGGCAAATGTATTTGTACAGCATAAGCTACTAGCTGAAACGAATGGGCAGACATACAAGCAGGGCCATGATCTATCAAAACAGAACAGTGCAGTTCCCCTTACTCCTGGCTGGAGGAATGATAATGACCCTTGCTGTTTTTGAGAAAAAGAATTGAGAAATTGTGCTTTTCCAAATGAAGGAATAATGCATCTTCTCACCTTGAGTGAGAATAAAACAGACACGAGGCTTGGAAGGAATCGTATAAAACAAGGGAGTTAGTAGCGGCAGCAACTTTTGTTATCTAATGCATGTTTAATAATACATCTTTTTTGCAGTAAGAAGGGTGATGCATCACCTCTTGCTAGTACTTTTACCAGAATGATAGCTATAGAAATGAAGTTCCTTTTATGTTGTCAGATTTGAAAAGCAGAATGCTCTTAGCACTGACTAACCACATCCAGGTTGCCTGTAGGGTTTCCACAGAGCTGGACAGATGATTAAGGATAGACGCTTGGGTGCTGTTTCCCCCCCTTCCGAGAGACTGTAATTTCTATGGTATTAGTCTGCTGATCCCTAAGTGAGGGAAACTGGCTAAGTATTAGAATAGGATGTAATAACACTTCAACAGTATGTGGGATAGTTTGATGTGGAGCAGGAAACACAGCATTTAATAAAGCTTGCTGCAAGGTTGTTTTTGCTACCTATGAAGTAGAACAAAGTAGCACCATATCAGTTACTGCTGTAGTCACATGGGTAGAAAAGCAGTACTATCGTGACAGAGTGTCGGTATGGAATTAAATTTTAACGTTTTTACCGCTTTACAGAATTTAAAGGTCATTAAATCCTCGAGGTTAGAAAGTTGAAAACAATTTTCTTTAAATGAAAAAAATGTATTTTCTCACAAAACAAAACAGTATTAAAAAATTCCAGTGTTTCTGTAGATCATAAAACCAGAAACCAATGGCCCGATTTTTATCATGTGTGGATTTCTTAGATCCAGGGAGACATATGGTTTTTTCACAGTAAAGAAATAATTTTAGTAGTTATTTTTTCCGACAAAAACATTATTAAAGTAGTGAAAGTCCAGGGCATCCCAGCAATCTACTTAGGGAGTCACAGAATTTTTGGTAAAATAGTTATATAATTCAGATTTGTGAAGGAGCTTGACAGTTCTATTAACACCAAAATGTTTGCTTACCAGGCTCGCAAGATTTTAGTTCTCTTCCACCCTCAGCAAAGCTAGTGAAGCATCCCTTTCTCCTAAGAGAAACAAGTGAGTTTGATTTGCTCCAAACTTACATTTGTCAATTATAAGGCAGAGCTGCTGCCTTTTCCACAGGTTTCCTTTTCATTCGTATAGAGAGAAACAAATGCTTGTCCGCACCTTTGTTGATTCAACGCTACAGTACAGATAAGAGGCCTGATGCCTTTCAAGCCTGACCGTGCCTTCCAGTAGCCAGTACTCAGCCCTGACCAGTTGTAAGAACAGGAGAAGCAGGAGGGTCTCTGGATGGCTGCAGAAACACACATCTCCTCTGGGAGAGTTCCATCGTGTGATAACTGAAATGAAGTAATATTCAGGGACTGAACCTTTCAAATGAAAACATTTCTTACCCTGCTTTCCCCATTTTTTCCTTCTCCATTCCTGCCCTTTTAAACAGGTAATTACAAGTTCCCAGCAGAATGTGAGTACCTCTAGAAAGCGACTTCAAGAAGACCTTCATCTTCAGAGCTGTGGTGCTCTGAGCTCTCCAGTTGCCTTCTTACGTAGGTCCCATATCACTCCCAGTTTAGAGCGGGACAGGCCTCACAGTTTAATTGGAGTTTGCCGGGAGACCATCCTTTGATAATATTCGCAGGTATGTGATTCCAGCAAAGAGAATTAAGGAAGAAACCAGGACTGGGAGAAATACAAATAGTGGATGACTTAAAAAGGAAAAAGTGTCTTCCTTTGGAATTCCACTTTTTTCCAACAGCAGGAGGAGAACACCTGTTTTTCTGAATGTAAATTTCAGCCCTGAGTTTTGCAAAATTTTAACTGATTAGTAAAGTCATAACAAATGTTTTCCCAACCAGAAATGCATTTATTTTACTGTACCGATAGAAATGCTACTGATGCTGCCTAGCATTTCTTGAAAACCATTGCAAAACTGCCAGAGACCGGCTGTACAACTTAAAAGTTGTATTTATTTAATGTACCTCGAAGTGTTTTAACTATGATCAGTGTTTTAATAAAAAGTATTTCTGGACTTTGCTTTTACAACAACTGATTTGGATAGAAATGTAAAGGTGATTCATACGCACATACAGTGCTGCTTCTAATCCATTTTTCCAGCGTCTTTCATGCCAGGCTAACTGATCTGTCTGTTAAAACTGCTCCCCCCTCCCCTCACACCTTGCCCTGCTAAATTATAGTAACGGCTGCAGTGTGGTTTATTTTTGTTTTGTTCGGAATGCTTATGAGTTTACTACTGGAGTAGCATATGCTACTGAAAACTGACGTTTAAGTACTCTCCGAATTGTGAGCAAAAGATGCATTAGGGAAGAAGTCTTTGAAATTCTGCATTTCCAAAAAAGCATCTTTCACAAACTTTTTACAAACGCCAACTGATAGGAAGTTAGAGGAATTTTTATCTAGCAGAGCCTTGAACATTTTTTCAAAAAGAATTGTTACTCCAATTAGTAGTTTTGACAATTGTATTACTAAAACATGTCCTTGTGGCTCTGCTGCAGTTATGATTTATTTAACATTGATCTTAAAAAAGAAAACAAAACAAAAAAACCCCCAAAAAATCAAAAAGCAAGTACCATTGACACTAATTTGATTACCAGCATAAACACAGGTCTGCCAGCAACGTCTTCCAGTGCAAGCTTCATCCTGGCTCTCAGAGGAAATTGGAAAGGCCTTAAACAAAAGGTTCTCATACAGAACCTACCACAGGTTGACGTTTCAGGGTTTTAATTTTTTTGCAGCAGTGCTTGTCAGTAGCGTTAGTTTCCATTTGAGGTTTAATCATATACTGGTTTCATTTGTGTCACTCTGAGCTGGGCAGACATCCTGTGAAAAGGTCACAAAGGAATGTAGCTGAAGATGGGTAGTTTAAGTTTTACAGAATCATCCATTTTAATGTATTTTAATTATAGCATGCTTCTGTATCGATGTGAAGTTACAGTGACATCCAGTGGCAACAAGGTGTGCTAATTGAAAGCATCTACTCTCAAGATAATGATACAAATTCCGATTCAAGAGATGAATTCCTTTTTAAAAAAAATAATCTGTGACCTTTGCAACTGCACTTAGATGAAGAATTAAATGATCTTCTACTTGGATTTTTTTATTACGTAAACTTACACAACAAACAAAATAAGCAAGCTTCCTTTATTATTTCAGATTTATTAGTGATAGTAGGTTAATTCTTTCCTAAGGTCAGTTGCATGCAACACACTACTCCTTGAAGTACAGTCATCTAAAGCTCTTTAGTTACTGCATGGTAAGGCTTCTTAAGTCACAGTGTATTTTCTTCAAGGCCTTGGCCAAAAAAAAAAAAAATCTCGACTAAAAGTTACACCAGTTAACATTTATCTCATAAGGAATACAACTTTACTACTAGATTTTTTATCTACACACATTCTAATACTGCTGATGGTGCTAGGTTATTTGTCAAAACAATTTACATTCAGAACACATTGCCTTAGGAATAAGAATGCTTTCTAAAAGACAGAAACAGGTAAGCATGGCTTTCCCATTTTGAGCTAATATAAACAAAAAGGTAATATGCAAAAATTAAAGAAAAAAAACCCCAGCCCAACACATACATCACACAACTTGTGCAATAAGTTATCCATGAAATAACTCTGTTAAATCATAAAAATCACAAGCGTTAGAAATAAATATGTATCTAAATAAATATTTTGATTTTAATCTTGTGGCAATTATTCTTTATTTAGCATATGAAACACTTGTTACATGTTTATGTTCACACCTTGCCAAACAGGTTACACTTGTCATAACAATACCAAGTACGACAGTGGTTGTCTTTACATTAGAATCTAAAAGCTTTAACTGCACGCATTCCTTTCCACTGAAATACCATCTATTCGGCACCAGTTTTAAAATTACACAAAGCTATCAGTATTGGACCACTTTTTGGGACTGGGATTTTTTTTTTAACTTGAGGCAGCCATAACTTTCTCTAATTGCTTCTCTTTGCCATTTCCTGCAGTCTCATTCATCAAATATTCACATTCACCGTGTTATCAAACAAGACAGACATACATACATCACTCCACATAAAGGTTACAAATAAATATGGTTTAAGTTTTATGAGAAAAGATTTTAGAAGATGTTGCAAAATACTTAAATGTTTTACAAAGATTTTTGTCAGTGATTATTGTCCTTGACCATCCTTCTCATCACTTCTTGGCAAAGAAATAAAAAGGAAGGAGAGAAAAGGCAGAGACACCTGTCTGTTCCTTGTTTCGGAGTCCTCAGGTCAGCTTCAAAGCCTTTCGTTCATACAAAATACAAAATTCTCTTCAGCTATGAGGGCTTCAGCTTTCAGGGCTTCAGCTTTGATGGAATCATGTAGTTATTTTGCTGCAAGAGAGTTGCGTGCTAGATGTATAGGGGTGTCTCTTGCCCAGTTAGAAGCCTGAACATGGCAGCTGGCATAGTCTTCATGTGAATCTGTCAATTGATTTACACAGAAATTAGCAGAATTGTTACTAGTTTAAAAAAAATCCATAAGGCCCAGTCTGTCTCTCCCTGCGGTGTCAGTGCATTTATTGTCCTGGTTTCTACCGATGTGAATGTTACCAAAGTTCCTAGTTCAAAGTTCTCTGGTTCTGACCAGCTGGTTTGCTGTCTTTGCTTTTTTTTGTGTGCTTTTTTTTAAATGACGACGATGACAGGATGCAACATCCTATAGCTTAAAAAGACACCTGAACACTTTCTATTGTTATGCCCTACTCCAATTACAGCCCTTAAAAAAGAAGCAGCACAAACCTCTCTGAAAATTCATTCTGCTCTTCTGGTATTAACTGAACTTAGATTTTTCTTCCATCTTCCTTCCCTGTGGGAGTGTCATTTCATACAATTTTCTCCTAATTGGAGTATGATCCTCTGAACACAAAACGTGGACTTTATCACCTGATATTTAAATGCCAGTCAAGAGTTTGGTAGAACAGGTTCTCTCATGGCTAGTGTGTTTAAGTTCTTTCTACAAGGAGTACTGTGATAAGTGCCAGAGGGATTTTACAGATGAAGAAGATTAAAGGCATCGGGTAATCAGAGTTGTATCAGATCTGTAGTAACAGCTGGAAGTACCTATCAGACAACGCAAGAGGAAGGAAGGTAAACTTTACTAACTGACCCTCACCAGCCATACGCTGCCTTGATATCTTGGTCTCTTCATGCTGAAAAAACAAGTTTCATACTGTCCTCATATGTTTAGTGAGATGTTATGCACCCAAGAGGTACCTTAAAGGCATGGAGGTTCTACTGAAATCTACAGCTTTGTTCCTGCCAGTGGGCACGTACTCTGTATTATTTTTCAAGTATCATTTTCCACAGGAAAACAAGTTAGCTTTGATTTTTGGCAAAGGAACTAGTGGAAGATCTGGCCAGGGCTGTGTATGGTACTACCACTAGATTCAGTAGGGATTTTGATAAACTGGAGGATCTTGTTCATTCATTGCTGATTTCTCTAGAAGTACTGGAGAGAGATGTCTTAACTTATTCCCAAGGTAAGTTGGAAATGTTCAGTGGAAATGAAATGATTAAAATACATATCAATTTGAATCTCTCAGCTCTTTGAACGTTTATTTATTTCTATGGCAGATGCTGTAGTGGTAAGCCAAGAGACATTTTCATAGCTAACATGTGTGAGTGATTTCTTCCTTAAATTGATTGGTTTAATTCAAACAGTAGGTTGAAGGTTCAGAATCATGCCAGGAACTCTGGAAAATGAGTGGAAAAATGCAGTGAATGTGCATCTAATTGTTCAAAAGTGTTCTGTTAATTCTTTGTTATTAGTGCTCCACTTCAATTTACTGAGGTGCTGGTTTTAATACTATGTTAAGACACTCTTTTCAACTGAAACATATTCTTTCAACAGTTTTAATTCCTTGGTAAAGTATTTAATTGTTTTCTTACCTCTCCTACTGAATTAGACAATGCTTGTACTATCTTCTCATGAGCAGTAGCAACAACGCTTTGTCCGTTGATCTCAATAATACGATGTCCTACTCTTACCCCGCCCCTCTCGGCTATTCCGCCTCGCATCAAGCTGCAAATCTGCCAAGAGAAAGCAAAGTTTATTAAAGTTTAGAAATGTCATAATGTAGCAGTTGCTAGGATTTAATACATAATAATGAGTGGTGATACCGTCAGGATTCCAGAAGATGTTGTGGAAAGTATTAAGCAATACAGCGAGTTTTTAAATGTTGGTTTGTTGGGTTTTTTTTCCCCCCAGAATGTCTGTAAATTACAGTTTTTATTTTCATTCTCATGGGCTGGGAACATATAAATACCGAACACAGTGATACAGGTAGCAGCCATGCAAAAGTGAAGTTAGGGGGAAGAGAGAAGTTTTATGTAATGTTGGGATAGGAGAAGAAAGTGATTTTTAAATATTTCTGACTGTGCCACCCAGACTCTTTCTGCAAACTACCACATTATTCTTTCTGAATAATGGGAAATATAAAAAGTGCTAACGTAAAAATTAATCGCCAACAGCAATTTTTTCACATACATGGAAAAAAACTGATATAAAGCTTAATCCTTAACCCTGCACAAACACTAGTTTAGGCTGAAGGAAAGGATGATGCCATACAGACATTCTATATTGAAAGCTTGGCAATCTGTCAAAAGGGTCACATAGATATAAGGAAGATATAAGGAAAGATCTATCTCAGAGATATAAGGAAGAAATTTTTGATGATGAGGGTGGTGAGACACTGGAAGAGGTTGCGCCGAGAAGTTGTGGAGGCTCCATCCCGAAAGTGTACAAGGCCAGGCTGGATGGGGCTTTGAGCAACCTCATCTAGTGGATGACGTCCCTGCCTGTGGCAGAGGGGTTGGAACTAGACGATCTTTAAAGGTCTCTTCCACCCAAACCGTTCTGTGAGGCTATGGAATGTGCAAATTCTGTTTCTTTTTACAGGCTGTTCTCAGCATAGTGAAGTGAAACACGACAACTTGTTTCCTGTGCCTCTGCAGCTTGGAAAAGGGCACTCTGCTCTCCAGAGCCACTCCCTTTCTCCGTGTTTTACAGTGCTGCTGGCCATAGGGAGCTCAGGATGAAGAAGGCAAGTCAGGCCACTGTTTCAACTGGCAGCCGCCGGTGCCAGTAAAGAACTAGGCACAAGTTTTGACTTTTATGCCCCCTACAATCGGGGAATAATTGTACAAGAAGAGTTACATTCACCAGGCATGGTCCCAGCAGACACTGCTACTTTAAATTATTCTGAGGTTGCAACATGCATGGTGTACAGGCAGAAGGAAAAATCTCAATCCAGTATGGGGAATTTAAAAGGATGTTTCCCCCTCAGCAGCAGTATTTGTGCTGCGACAGGGCCCTCCCTGACAGACTAGACAGCTGTATATTAGATAGAAATTGTTGGTAAGTTATTTCAGAAGACTAAGCTCATGCAGCACATAAGGCAGATAATGTATAGCGTCAATCTCTGGAACTGAGCGGAGCTTAGCAGTGCTGAGATTTACCTTTTGTTTACTGAGAAAAACCTGTTCTTGGAGGAAAAGAAATGAGCGCTAGAGCATCCAGCGATGGCTGTTTCTGCAGTTAGTGTCAACGGTTAGAATCATATGCCAAGAATTATTATTTGCTGAGATCTGGTAATTTGCTCAGAGCTAAATACAAGTATGATAAGATGTGGCTTGTGTCCCAGTGAGTTTGTAATCTAATTCAGAAACATAGTATGTGGGGAGATGGCCAAGCTGGAATATATCGAAGGTGAAACATTGTGTGTGGTTGACCAGAATCTTTTCTGTATGACACTAGCAGTTTCCTTCACAAATAACAATGCTATAAAAAATGAAATCTCTTCTTACTCAAAGTTTGGGTTGTCTGATACGGTGAGTGAAAATATATAGTTATTCTTTGTTTATAAAAGGCCTTTCTCAGCCTTCTGAAAAAAACCTTTCTCCTGCATTGAGACTTATCTTCTACCACACTATCATTAGTGGCTGAGTTTTACCTACTGTGGTTCATAAAGTATTTCTGATGGACTTTTATGGATAGGGGTACCATCAGGACCCTTCACAGAACTGTGTCTTGAATTTCAGTCACGTACAATGTCTTATTTTGCAGGTAGTCTGCCTTCTAATCATATAGCTGACAAGATAAGCTGTACTACATAGATCTTCTCTTTTCTAGAAAGCTGCTCAATTCAACTCACTGTTAGAATCCCCTTGCTGTTGGGGATTGTATGCAGTAATCTGAAAGGACAAAAAGCAGAATGTGCCAAAAGAAATCCTGTAAATATATTTTTCACAGTATAAAAGAAAATATAGAGACAGTACAGCCAGCTGAAATAAAAGCTTTCAGAGCAAATGGAAATGTGACCTCTTACCCCACTGGCATAAAGGAAAAGATAGTGGCTTGCATATCTATCCAGAGCACCTTTCATTCTGTGGCTCTCACAGCACTTTTAATACCATCAGTGAATTTCTTCTTTCTAACAGCCTCAGAGGTAGGAAGCAGTCTCTTATCTTCATTCAAGAATGTGATCCCTCTCCAGGGAAGGCAGTCAGCTTCCTTTTTGTGAGCATTAACTATTTTAATGAGGTAGAAAGAGAAACAGACACAGAGCCCAAGTGGCTCTGCCTAGCCTCCCAGATCCTGTTAAGCTAAAGACAGGGTGCAGATGTAAAGAAATATACTGTACTTAAAGCACACATTTATGTGGCTCCTGTATTTGCAAGTGGCTGACTCAAAGCAGCCTTAAGACTTTTGTCTCCAGCCAGTGGAGCTATGGCAGATTAGGCTGGCAAGTTTAAGCTGAGCAGTACCACTAAGTAAATACGATTGTATTCCGCCTGCTATACTTGTTGAACATGGTGACAGCTGTAATATTATTAAATAAAGCATGATGGATCTGGATCTTCTTGTAAGCAAGAGCCTGTACTCTATTTACTATGTAA
Source organism: Gymnogyps californianus (assembly GCF_018139145.2). Taxonomy (NCBI): domain Eukaryota; kingdom Metazoa; phylum Chordata; class Aves; order Accipitriformes; family Cathartidae; genus Gymnogyps; species Gymnogyps californianus. Next base: position 6,971,518 of record NC_059481.1, on the reverse strand, counting down.
ACTGAAGGAGAAAAAGGAAGGAGGAAAAAAAAAAGGTGTAAACCATACTGGTTCAATCCATTCAGCTGTTACAGATTCTGCAATGTCTTAGACAAGCTGCAGTGCATCAGATGTGAAACTTCAGTAGCTTCGCAATCAGTTTTATCGCAGCTGCCCACTGTGTAGCAAAACATTAAGGACAGAAAAGTGCAAGGCAAACCAACTGTTTAGTCTGTGCAAATGCCTTAAATATAACCTATTAAACCAGGTTTCTCCTCATCTCACTCCTATATTACTCTATTTAAACCCTGTATGTTTTTTCGCCAGACAGTTTAAAGAAATACAAACAAAGGCAAGGAAGAAACAATAAACTGTCCGGTCTGTTAAGTTTTACCTAGTTTTACTGTATTTTTAGATAGAATTGTGCTAGGGTAGGGATATGGGGTAGATACACTTCTCGGAGAAAGTGTCTGAGCTCTGAGATCTAGACTGAGAAGTGGTGCGTTAGCAGCAGTAAAAATACAACTGGTAATACACAGATTTTTCATAATCTAGGAAACAAGATAATGATGTGATACGAGAGGACCGCTTTTATTTAAATATAATTTCAAAAGAAGTGTAGCATAATGATTTTCAGAAGGTGGCTGACAGGTCACCTTATGTTCACCTCCCCATTGCACAACATTCATACTTGTTCCATACGTATGCACAATATTTCTTTTTTTTCCTTACCGTTTTACAGTTCAAATTTTAAATTCCTTTTATAAATATGCAATGAAATTTCATCAGTAGCTTTCAAGAGCCATGAAGAATATTTGCATCATTAGTGCAAGAGGAATATTGCAAAATTAACATCGATTTATGCTGTTGCGCTGTTCCCTAACTAAAAGTTCCAAAAGCTGGCGCTACTAGTGCTCCATGAAGCACAACTTGAGGCTTTGCATTAATTAAACTCTACAGAATACACAAAGACGACAGTCACCTGCAGCAACCCAGTCTCCGCATCTTCCTGACACCCTATGCAAGCAAACCCCAGCTCAGATAGTACTTTTGTATGTCCAGGTTGTTTATGGGCTATTCACTAATATAATAGCTGTACATCCTGCACAGATGAGATAGGCAGGGTGAAAAGGAACCACCGCACATCTGCTATCAGAAGAGGCACAGAAAAAAAGTACTGGCAGCACGCATAATGAGGTAATGACATAGCACTAGGGGACATTTAATTATAGCCGTTCTGGCAAGCCATTTATTTCTTTGCTGTGCTAATGCTGAGCCAACAAAGAATAAGGATATTATTTCTGAATCCTGTCATAATTTGTAACAATTGCTGGCAATTACAATCCCGCTTTGTAAAAGTTCAGTGTCAAAACTACTAGAGACGTACTTTGCAGAGTCATATTTTCAAATGTTAAGTGAAGTAAGAGAGTTTATCTGAGGAAGGACTTACAGGCCTAGAAGCTTGTCTATACAGCAGCCTAACAAGAGATGTTAATCTCTCCTTTTTGTTCATTGGCTTTCATATTCAAACATGGACTCTTCATAAATGAAATGTATTACAAGACTTCCTTTTTTTGTTATCTGAGAAGGATTTCTATGCTGAATTCGGTAAACTTTATATCTGATGTCATCTAAATGTTGCTCATTTAACTGGAATGAACGACGACCATCCAGTGTGGTGAATACGACAAGTGACCAGTAGATGGAGTGAGCATGCTATGAAAGAAAACAACCACAGTCTGCAGAATTTACTAAACTGAGGCTCCGGTTATGTAGGAGATGATTAGCTGGGACAAGATGAATAGATTGTCTCACAGACTCCGTAACTGCCTCTGTCCCTGTGAGGTCATGATAAGCTGCTTCTAATCCACCTTGGCCTGATTCTTTTCCCCAGCCCTGACCCAACTCCCACCAATGCTGTGACAGGTCGCCTAAAACAGTTGACTAACACACCACAGTATTGCTCATTGTTCCTTAAATATATTTTCCTCTTTTTATCATAGCACTAGCTGAACATACTAGATTTACAAAGGATAGCAATTAGGAGATAGATCAACGCCTCATACAGTGTTATGTGCTGTTCTTGGCACCCTCTGTGAGATCTTGTAAAACCAGATCCCATCCCTTTCATCCTTTTTATACCAAGACTTGGGATGTGCTAACACAGAGTGAACTACCAGCAATTACCATACCCACTTAACATACATGTAGGTGAAACGGGATTAAGCACAGGCAAAGGAGGACAGAAATATACCACACACCTGATTTTTCTGTATTTTTTTACAGACCTCTCTCTACTCAAGTGTCAGAGCATTAATCCCAAACACGACAAATACTTTAAACCTCTGCTTCTAAAGGATGTCAACCTGGGGTAGGTATCACTTCAGAGTGCTTCCAGCTGGACCAAGGCTTGTAGCGGTGTTCTTTACACCAATCTCTGCTGTGACCATAACGTGATATGTGATCTTAGGTAGGAACACTTAAAACTTAGGTATAATAATAACCTAGAGATGGCTAGCAGAGCTAAAAGTCCACTAATGAGTCATCTGTTTGCTAAAGCACAGCAAGACCCATAAACCACATCCTATAGAGTTACCTGCTACTCGTCCAAGGGTGGCAAACAGAAATCTGGCAACTTCAATCGATGAGTTTCACAGAACAGGGGGCCAGAGCCCACAGTCCTTTGTGATGTAGTTTTCTGTGTGAGCAGCCTGATTATTTTTTTTCCCTAGACTGGAGGAAGAGGAGATGGTGATGGTCCTGCACTACAGACGGTCCCTAATGCTAGTATCAGCCCCCAGAAAGGCCAGGTGACTACCTGAGCTAGTTGTGTTGCGAGTTTGCTTTGGAAAGGTATCGGAGAATGGCTTGGGAAGGAAAAACTACGAGAGGAGGATCCTGAGCTGCACGGGGTAAGTGTTATCTGCCACAGTCATTCTCCCATTTGCTGCTGTTATTACAGGGAAACTGCAGCATGCAGAGAAGGGATACCTGGGCCACAACCTATACAATTACTTGCAGTGAGAGGTGTTTAGTTTTAACCAGAGGAGGTCGCGATTACATTCCCTTCCCACTACCATGTGATCCAAATAAAACATGCACAGCAGAAGAAAAATTAAAAGTCTTAGTGAGTGTGTGCTGAAATTTAAAAAAGAGAAACAGGATCAGAGCTAAGACTAGAATGTTATAATTGTTAAAACCTGTTTCAGCGTAACTGTTTTCCTTGCAACTCGGGCACACTAATTACAGAGTTATACATGAATTAGCTGATCCAGATATTGCACCAAACAATCTGGACTATAAATCTTGTGGCTGTATTATGTGGGAAAAACCTAAAAGATAAAAAAGAATGGCAGTACATAAAAGATAACATACATAAAAAAGAATGGCAGTACTTGTTCTCCTGGTGCTGTCCATTTGCATTATATTACTCAGAGATGCGATTATAATGTTTTGATTAATTAAGGGATCACAGTACAAAAAGTGAGGTCATGTGCAAGGATTTTTTCAGTACTTCAGTGTGTTTCTTGAAACAAAAAAAAAAGAAAAAAAACCCAAAACCCCAAACCAAGAGAGTCACTGAAGACAGAAACTTACAATTCCATTCTGTACACTGAAGCCCAGCTGGTATTTTAAGTCTGGCCGTTTTATGAGGACAGTAGTAACAGGAGGACAGCTGACAATGTTCAGTTTGACTTGTATCTGATTCTTGAGACCCTGTAAGATATTCCAAAAGTTAGTATTTCTGAAATGGATCTTAATTTGCTCTTTCATTAGTGATTTCCTAATTGCAAGAGTGTAAAGCAGCTGATCTGAGAAAGAACAGCTAGACTTAATAGAAATCTGTTGTTAACTTAGAGATACATTTCTCTGTTTCATTTATTTCCTAAGCTATTTGGCCCAACAAAACATATCAAAACTTTGCCTTTAATTACTACAGAAACTTCAGAAAAGTTTTCAAAAAAACCCGAAACTGACTACTGCTTGCCCTTTACCAGCGTATGGCTAATTAATCTCCTGCTGCTGCTGCTGCTCTTGGTAAATCTGCACAGACATTAGATTTAGTCTTAGTGATTAAAGATAATGCATTGTGAGATTCCATCGTGTCTGGCGAAATCTTCGTATGCTCACTTGATCTGTCCTGCAGTCTACCAGCCTCCATCTGTTTCATCTACATGGAGCCCAAAGAAGTATAGTAGATTTTAATCCTCAGATTTTAATTTGGAGGCTGTGGGGAAGCCTGAAACTTTGAAGATAGCTAAATAACTTAATTTAGGCAAGTTTTTCAGACCTGGCCTCATTTGTTATAGTCCAGTAACAAAGCTGCAGTCAAATTCTCCAGCCCTAAATTTCTGTACTTTATCACCCCCAAATTTCTGTTTCTAATTCTACTTTCTGTTAATGACAGATTACTTTTTTTTTTTTTTGCAGTGGTATAAAAAATTATATCTGCTGGAAATCTACAGGGTCGCTTGTCAGAATATTACGTCTCTGCTGGCTTACAATCCACAGCATATAGTTGTAAGTTTGGGGTACCTTTATGATCCCTTGGCATGTTGCAAGAGGTAGACCAACTAAACTGGTCCCATTAATGGACATAATTTGGTCTCCAATGCTTAGTTTTCCTGAACGGGCTGCAGGGCCTCCGTTCATCATGTTAGCCAGGATAACAGTGGGTAGAATGGATCCCCATCCAGATTCCACAATCACTACCCCAAGAATTTCTCCCTTCTGTTTTTCTAGCTGGAGCTGCAATTAAAAAGAAAAAAAAAATGTTTGCTTTGATTCGTCTAAATTTGAGCACTAGCATCTCAGTTGTTCCTGAATAACACCTACAAATTACAAAAAGAATTATTCTTTGCCATTAGGTAGAAGCATGACTTCAAAAGCACTGTTAAAACTGTGTAACACATACCTATTTCTTTTCAGGGTATCCTCCACTTGTTTGCTGAAGGTCATATAGGTCCTTATAATAAGCAAAAACCTAACACATTGGTTAACTTTATAGAAAGTGGTGGAACTGAATACCAAATGAATGAATGCCAAAGAAGTTTTTATCCTTCTTGGAACCTGGCGGCTAGGGGAGGCTGTAACATTTTGTGGCTAAGACAATGCCTGGAATACAGGCTTGAGTTTGGCTCCACTTCTGCCATCACTGCTCAGGTTGTCTCTTGATCTCGGGGTTTGTCTGTCCTTATTTTCAGGCAAGGATCTCTTGATTATTATTGTTGCTATTGTTATTATAAATAACATTATTATTATTATTATTAACATTATTGACTATACTTGTGCCTAGCATGTTAATCTAAGATCCCTGATACGCTGATGTAATGTAAATGACGACTTCTCCTCAAATATGGTGATGTTAACTGTTCAGTAATCATAGCATATCTAACTTTTACAGAAGAGGAGTAAGAGTTTAAGTAGAGAATATACTCTTTAACAAAATACTGGGAATTATTTTCTTTCAAATGTGGAAGGACACAGACATCCGTACTTACGGGAACCACAAAGGCCAACTGACTTTTGTTGAAGCTATCTATCAAGGCTTTGAACCAACCAGTATGCCACAACTCTGTCATTGTTCAAACATTCATAAACCAATTAGAAACAAAGGCACCACAAAAATAATGACCTTTTTAATCACTTTGAAATGTGACACATTTGTATTTTTCTGTTCTGATTCTAACCAATATTTGTTCAACTGAATTTTCCCTTGTTTGCTACAAGAGAAATATTTTTGTCATGCTTATATGCACATGAAAACACTTTATTGATATCTAGTGACTGGAGATGTATAAAACTACACATCAAATCATAACCTTTCTATCTGCAGGTATAGGTGACAAATGCTTTCTTCCCAAGAACACACATGCTGTACACAAAAGAACCTGTAATGCTAGAAGAAATGAGTATAAGTAGGAAAGCTGTGACTGAAGGATTAAGCGATTTGCAGTACATCTCAAAGTAAGGTTGCTTTAGGACTCAGCATAGAAACTCTGACCTTTGGAACACGGGCCAAATCCCTATCGCACTGCAGCAATGTAAGACAAAGCAGAATCTGGGTGCAACTGCACTCGCCACATTCTGGTCTGGAATGCCCAGTAGTACAGTGACTTTTGTATGAAATGTACAATGTGAAATATATGGCTGTTGTACAGAAAGAATCCATTACATCCACAATCAAATGCAAATAGTTATACTTATGTAATTTGAGGCACTTCAGGGAAATTCTTGCCTTTTCATGCATTATGAGTGTGAAACTCCATTTCATGTGGCAGTTTTGCTGGTGTTCTAATAGGGGAAGAGAAATTGGCCTGCTCAGTGCCACAGCATCCTGGACTTGTGGTCCTTGTATCCATTAAGTAAGAAACCACTTACAACATGCATTAAAATGGATTGTCATCTCTCTTTCCGTATCAATACATTGATAAAACATAAAAACACCTTACACTGTGTACTGTGAACAGCACAGAGCTTATCTATGTCAGATGTAAATGTACTTTATTACTGTTTTGATCAATGGCAGCAGAAAGACCCTGAAAATGAAAAGAACTTCTAAAAACTTATAAAGCTGATTTTAGTAACACAGTATTGATGAAGCAACACATCTTGAGATGTAAAGTCATCCTTAAAATGCCAAAAGATATTTCCATGAGAACTACATTCCTCTGAAAAAACGGATCAATCTGAAATGAAATTCCAAAACTAGTTTACCTCTTTGCAGTTTTCTGAATTGGAAAAGTGTATGAGGTCATCATTGTACATCTCTTGGGTATTGATGATGTCACTGTATTCTTTCTGACTGAGATCCTCTGGGTTAATTCCATTGGCTCTTAAAAACTCTTGGTAAGCCACACTGAAAGCCTGACCAATTGACTGAGCTATCAGCTGTGCCTAGAATGTAGAACAAAACACAGCTCAGAGAAAGGACTGATAAACAGTTTCCCACTGAAACCATAAGAAATAAGAGAGAGATTGGATTTTAAGACAAAGTCAAAATAAAGGATCCTGCAAAGTTACTACAGCAGTATGGGTAACTGACTTTAAGGTCAGTTGTACAGAAAGAACCCATTACATCCAAAATCAAATTGCAGACTCCATTTAAATACCCTGCTGATCTCCGTTCATCAGTACGTTGCAGTAGCAAGCAGCCATATGCTACTTATGTACTCGTTCCAACAAACTCTGGAGAGTACTGGCTGTGTACCAATATGGAACAGAGCTTACAGAAAAGACGGTCACAAACCCCGCTTCTGATTACAGTATATTTGCAGGAGTGATGAGAGAATGGATGCTCTGCTTGCACATGCCTTCACAGACATGTATGCACTGATGATTTTGGTTGTTGTGTCACCTGCTGCTTCTGCACCTTGGTTTTATAGGACTGAAAACACTGCTTCAACAAAACCATCTGCTCTCCTATTACTGCCATGATACCTGTCTCATATTCCCAGCAAACCAGTAATAGCCCTACTTACCCACTGCACATCTACAATAGCTATTCCCACTAACACCTTGACTAGGAACGTCAGGGACGCTTTCAAGAATGCAGCCAGAGCCATGATTATAGCTTGTTAATGTTAAGAACAACTCTTCAGAATCCCCTGTGTCTTTATTAATTTTTGGAGCACTTATCTGCGCATGCATTTTATTACAGTGTGCAATAAAAGATGGCTTCCCGTTACAGTGGGCTGTATAGCGAGTACAATTAATGAAACGTTATGGTGACTGGTATTTGCATGTGTCAGAAATATATATACTTTAGAAAGAAATCTACAGAAACCGACGATGATGTTGATAATACTAACAACTTTGCACATTCAGCCCACTGCAAAAGTCAACTAATTAAAGAATTATTGAACTGCCGTAAAATTTACTTTCTTGTTCCACTAGATGGCACTGGAACACAGAGAAACAGAGGTAGAGCTAAGTAAAAGGAATTTGTAATCAACTTTTTCTACACTTGAATTTTTTTTTTCCCCTATTCTGAGTTTACTGCAGCTCACAGGAGAATGCCACGTTGAGTTTCACATATTTGTGGTTTTCAGGTACTGTATTCTGTCATCAGGGGATATGAGTAACTCCCAGTGATCTGAGGAGGAGTTAATTGCATCTTACAACGTAACTCCCTAAAAATATTACTAATCAAACCTATAAAACTATTCTGGAAATGCAACGCACTTTCTTGGACAGTAGGTACATGCTAAATGCATTATGAATGCATAGGGTTTTCTGGACAACATTGTAAATCTAAATCTTCTTGCAATCTACTGATCAGATACATAGTGTTTTCTTTGATGCTACAAGGTGGTTTTCTTACTTCATTTGTGCTGGACTACACAAAAGCACCAATCTGCTTTATTGGAAAATGGTTTTAGAAAATCAAGGACATAATTAGCCTAGCCAGTCACAAATCATTCCTTCGTATTTTAAACATCTTTTCAAATCTTATCAATATACCAAGAGGTTTGTAGTAGTATGGTAGTACAGAAGTCATCAAGAACGTTTTTATATTGTTCCATTATTAAAGTTTATCACCAGTCCTTATTGACGACTTTTTTCGATCTCCAGTGCCATTGCTTTCTCTGTAGTTAGTCCTTCGCTTTTGCCTCCATTTTACATTCTCAAAACCAACACATCTAGATGTCATATTCTATTCCATTACTGCTAGTAACAGCTAGTTCTCACATCTTAATTTTATCTATATCTCCAAGTTTTTATGGATGTTTATGAAAGTCTTCAGCATTATGTACAACTTAGAGATAATGTAATAAAGTTGCTTGAAAAGGTCACCCCAGCAAAGCAGGGGCAGAGCTAACTAGGTCTGAGAACAATCCCAGTCTAGCACTCTAACCTTTAGACAATGCCATTTCTCCTTCACAGGCTTAATTGCTTTAAAATGATGAAAATGATAATTAGCTCAAAAAATATGCAACCTGTGATTTATGACTGTCTGAACCAAAGAACTCAATTCTTTTTTAATTGTTATGACAGAAATTATATTTAAAGCTGTTCCTATATAACAATGGTCAGAAATGTTTGGTACTGCCTGTTACTAATACCTGTATCTCAACTGTCAAGTTAGAAACAGACAACAAATTTTGCTTTTTCTGTTTTACTAGCTTGGTATATTTTCCCATAAATGTTTTAGGTTGAAGTCCCCTGGTCTGCCACTTCAGACACAAATATCTATTTCACTACAAAACTGGATGTACAATAGCAGTAAAGCAAGGTTATCTTCCTTTGCCACAAGAGGGAAGGGCATGGCACGCCAGCACTTTTCACAGGGGTGAAATAGGATGCAGCAGAGATGTACAGAACTCTTTTGCAACCACTACTTCTGCAATCCTATTTCGAGAATGGCTCCAAGTTCTTTCATCGTTTGGTATTTCTGATGCAAGTGAAAATTAGAACCTAAATTCTGAAGCAGTCACTCGTTTTTTAACAAAAGTGGTTTAGGGCTAATATGGTATTGGATCTCAGAGTATCTTATGGCATAAAATGACTGAAATTATGCTTTCTGTTGCATACGTGTTCTGAGAAAGTAGTGGGAGTGAGTTCTTCCTAGCCTTTTACTTAAGAATTGCTAAACTCTTCTGGCCATGAAGAAAAAATTCTATAGAGAACTAAACTTTCTCAGCTCTATTGCATTTATATAAGAATTCTAATTCATAATCTTTGCTGGGGATGAAAAGAGAGAACTGAAAAATAAACAGCTGTATGTGTTCTTAAACATCAAAGGATCAAGTCGCATGTTTGAGAGTACGTATACCAACTACAGGTAAGCCAGCCATAAGGGAATAAGGAGTGGGTAGAGGGCAACCTTGTGCCAGGCCTGCAAAGTTGGTAGAAGTTCTCAGCAACTTGGCTTCAGTTTAAGAGAGGTCCAGAACGGTTCCACCTCATTGCCAAGTGTCTGGAGGCTTACGTGTGTCATTATGTGCCAACCTGCTGACTAAAGGATCCGATCCAGGATGAATGATCAATTTGATATCCCATAAATTAATTTTGGCCATGAATGGCCATCAACTTCCAGACAACTCCAAATAGTTAGGTATTAAAGCATTTGGGGAAGTGTTGTTGAAAGAACACAAATGATTCTGTAATATATGAGACAAAGAGTGGATATTTTGGGACTGAGGAGGAGACCTGAATTTGCGACATGAATTTGTGGAGACAGAAAAGAGATATGAATATGGACAAACAACTGGCTAATGTTTCCACAGATTACCTGTAGCTTCAATAAGAAAAGATTACTGACAACAAAAATTCATTCAAGAAATTCGATGTAATTTCAGAGATTCTCTAAATGATATATGTTGTTTAAATAAATTTAATTCCATTTACTTACATCCTCTGACTCAAAGACATGGCATATCATTTTGTACTGCTTCTTTCCTTCCTGGGCGCCAGGTGTTGTTTCAATACAGTCTTGAGAAGCTGATCTTGGCATGCGGCGTCGCGCCATTAAAACCACAATGTTACCAATATCAGCAATATATGAGATTGTGCGCAGCGCATGATCCATCATTGTTTCCTACATAAAGCAAAGAGAAATAAAGTCATTCTTCATGCCTGCTGTTATTCTACAAATGCTGCATCTTCCCTCTCCTTGATGGCCTATTGCTTGAGAATGACAAAAGCTGCAGACGCACTTCCTATGGGCTCAGATCCGACATTCCCTACGCAGTCAATGGGCCCAAACTCCAACTGAAGGCATAGTGGCTGTTGAAGAAATTGGCTTCAATGGAAGTGTTGCCTGAGCAAATGCAACGTGGTTGCTACTGTAAAGCAATCACGAAGATCTAGACTCATGTTTTATAAACGTTTTCATGCTGTTGGAAAATTATGTTTCCCTTTTGTATTGGTTTTGCTGAATGAAGCAGATGCGTTTCACAATGACAAAACAAGTTTTAGGGAAGTCACATATATATGAGAAGATGTTATAATTTCCCGATTTTTTTTAAATAATGTCCTATAATAGCAATAATATCTAAGGTAACATTTTCTCATATACAGCAAAGCGATACTTACTTTCTTTGTAAAGAGCTATGAAGGCAGTATTTCACCTTCTCTGTAGGCAGAATTTTTAATACTTTTTTCTGGCTACCTATATATCTTGGATCAGTTTGGAGGGAAATGGTCTAGTGTCTGGGCTCACAGTCAAAATCCTATTCCAGTCAATGTCATTAGGCTGCCAATTTGGTTGTGCTGGGAGAACTCAACTCAGAAGAGCCGTTGCCTGAGAATGATTTTAAGCAGAAACCTGTCCAAGCTTCATCCTAATGAACACTTCTTATGTAACAACACATGAAGAGTACTAAATATAAAAAGCTTCTACCTCAAATCCCTGAGTTCTGCATCCTTTTAATTACTTTAGCCTTTTAAACTCTTACTTTCTGCTATTAGCAGGGAAATCCCAACCTACTACTTCCAAATGTTTTTCTCACAGGAACGTATCATTGTTCAGTGGCTTTGATTAAGTATTGAGTTGCCTTGGACAAATGAAAACTGAGTGCCTATTTGTAGTCAGAGAAGGATATGTTGTCACTAAACTTATTTTGTTTCAGATATTACTATTTTATCTTTTGTTTCCATCTCCAGTTCATGCTTCTATCAATTGTTTCTTATATAAAAGAGCAATGAGGTCCCAGAAGGAAGAACCTTCAATGACATTTTGTAACAGTTTCTGTGCACCACTAAGTATGAACTTGTAGTAAGTTTTATTATTTCTGAACTCAGCATTAAGTATGAATAAATTAATGTGGCTCAACAGCTAGCAGTCTCATTTTCATTAAGAGGTTTCTATATGTAAAATAATGTTATTTTAATAAAACAATATATGTGACATTGCTACAGTGATAATTTCAAAGGATTTTGATATATTTAGGACTGCAAAGACAAACAGAATGATATACTTGTTTACACTAATGTTTTAGACAATTATGTGTACCTTCATACAGGTTTTAGTCAAGATACTGTATAAGCAACCTAATTTCTCCTTTAGGTTTTTTTTAAATAAAAAGCCACAACTGCTCTAAGTTCCCAAAAGGCATGTTGCTATGGAAGATGTTCCCTAGTGGTAAGAACTTTCAGGTTTAAAATGAGAGTTTTAGGAATGCTCATGCAATCAAGTAATCTGATTGACTGTACTTCCTTTAAGTGCCTTGAAAAAATCACTATTACTGAAGACTGTGTATAATTACAGAGGAAGAGAAATTCCTAGGAAAAAAGGTAATATAACTTATGTTAGTAATACTTATCTGGCAGATATTTTGACAATTTAGACAAAATATTAGAAAAAGCCTCCTAGCTGTAAGGACCCACAGAAGCCATAAAACGATATTTTAAGGTAGTGATGATTTACATTTTTTCCTGAGGAGACATTCAAGGACTGTATGTTGTTCTTCACTATGTGACTGTGCTGTCCTTCCTCACCCCGCTACTGCCCACATATAACCATCTGACTTGAGGTGCTTGTCCTCTGTACTTGGAGCAGTCAGCCTTTGCTCCTTCTCAGTTTCAAACAAGGCCAGACTCTACTTTGCCATCACATGAGTAAAACGTCTGTGTCTTGTTACAACGGTCGCACGACGTGTGCAGTTCTTGTGTGACAAAGATGAGACTGCAGGAGGTTCATGAGAGGTAGTTTCAATAGCAGGCTGCCAGGGTAATTAATTCAGCTCTCAGACGTGGCTGGTGTGCTGTACTGAATCCAATCTGTTGCCATTGGTTGAACATCCTTGTTTTAAGGCAAAAGAGTCCAAATCCTATATTTATGGGTCATTTCAAACCTGAGCGTTATAGGTTTCTTAAACTGGATGCTGCTTACTTTAAAACCTTATGGTAAGTACTTATTTTAATTAAGATAAAGCTTTCTATTGAAACAAAGACCACGAAAGTGCCTCCAAACCATGCTTTGTTAGCTTTTCTTCCTATCATTTCTTTACATATTTTGCCATTGTAGAGTTGAACTGTTCTCTTTTTTAAGAAACAGAAATGGCCCATCTGAAAATTCCTTCTTGCTGGGGTCATTGGTCAGTTTGGAGAGTTTTCCAGACTTTTATTTATTGCTCAAACTAAAAACACTGAGAAGCATAATAGTTTTATTGATCAAACTAGCTGAGGATATCCCCTTCCCTGCCCTCCCCCCCCCCAGCTAAAAACATCCACCAAATTCTGCCTGAATTGGAATAAAAAAATACTTACTACTGAATCAATTTGTTTCACTTTACTTTGTGATCTCTATTAGTTTTAAGTCAGTAAATTGCTTTCTGGTGTCTAAAATATCTTTGGTTCTTGGCCAAGACTGAGGTTGTCTCTGCTACTTTTGGTATCTGCTTGGATATATATGTGGATATTTCTAATGTGAAGAAAGAAAAATTGATGACAGATTTGTTGGTTTTGTTTTTTTTAACTAAGAAGGCCTTTTGTTTTTCTTTTTTTTTTTTTATTATTTGCTAGTGGCTCTTGATATGTATCAGAATATCCCACTGAGCAGCATGAGGTCAGTTTTCATCTAACTCAATCATATTAGATGACTGAAATACCCTCCTTGCTGTGTCTGTAGTGGCAGGGTTTCCCTTGATATCTGATCTTCCAAAAAACCCTATAATGTGGTATGAGATAATACACAATTTTCATCATTTATATAAGCAGCAGTATCCTTTACATAAACAGCTAGGTATTAGTTTACCATTAGTTGAACAAATCTCTAAGGCCTAAGAGAGAAAGATCGTTCCTCAAGTCAACACGATTAATTGTTTTAAGAATTTCAGTACAATTTAACTTGACAGAGAAAGAAAAATATAAATAATCATTGTTTCTTAGAACCACCTGTCCTACTGAAGAGAATCACTACCCATAAAATTATTGTAATGATTCTTCTCAGGCTTGAAATAAAATGTTCTATGCTTATCCCTAAACTATGAAAAGTGATGATGGTTAAGAGATGGTTTGGGGGGTGTCTCTAAGGGTTGCAGGGGCTCAGGAGGATTTACAGCACTTCTCTCAGTATGGAAAAATGTTTTATAATGGACATCTCTCAGCAGGGTCTTGGGAGCTCTGCAGAGATAATTGCTTTTCAGCAGTCTGCACTAAGTATTCTGTAAGGGTGTAATCATACATGCAGTGTGCACAAGAGTGAATGGACTGGGAAAATGAATGCATTTAATCTCACCTGCCAAGAAAGTCTTTCTGTCCTTATCGTCACACAGAAGTTACTCAAAGGGGTTTTTTTTATTTTCCCCTTGTAGGGGTGAAAGCAGTCATTCCCCCGCTCCCTCCCACCTCTTTCCTGCCTAATGCAACTGCAATTAGGACAAGGCAAATAATGTATAGCGACTGTAAACGTCTTTACTTTTGACTACTTGTGACTTGACTTTTTCCTTTCTCGCTTCATATTCCATTCCACTCTATTTTCCATTACCATTATCTCATTTTCAGCTTCTCTCCTCCTTTGTTACTTTCCCGTGAATCCCTCCATCTCTGCCCATCTGCTTCTCTGTTTTTTCCCTCATCCCTTTTCTAGTCCCATCCATTCCATCCTTGTTATCCTTATATTTGTCCTTAGAAATTCAGCCTCTCTCTTGGCCTTTTTCAAAACCCCTGTTCTATTTTCTCCTGTCCAGATTCCCCTTTCTCAGAATCTCCCTTCCTTTCTAAGGAACTCTTGTAGAATCCCATTTGTTGTCCCTCTTGAAACCCAAAGAACACCAGAAGGAGGAAAACCTAAGCATTTTTCCAAGCTTTCAAGTGATGTAGTCCTGTGGGAGTGTGAATTAGCCTAATGAGTCAGACGATTTTATGGAACCAATCACCTACCAGAAGCTCTGCACATACACATTTGTGACCTCTATGTCTGTCTTTTTCTCTGCTAGTTTTCCCAGTTGCTTCACTCCTAGCTTCTGTTCACTGAATGAGCAAGAAGATGGGAGAGGCTGCTGTGATATTTCTGCTGTTTTTGTGCACTGACTGCGAGCCCGTAAAGCTGTGGCACAGGGAAGAATTGCTCTCATACGAAGCAGGCATGTGGCCAAACCTAAGGGTGCTTCTACCACGTATACTAAACAGGTGGTCACCTTGGGCTGAATGTATTCAGTAACTAAATGCATAAGCAACTAAAAAGTGGCAGGGGTGCCATTTCCTAGTGTTGCTGAGGGCAACAGAAACACCAGAGCTGGCTCTGTTCCAACATGGCAATACACCTTACTGGTGCTACTCAGCATTTTGAACCCTGCTGCATGTCATTTTTTAACTGAGAATTTTACATTTTAAATCAGCTGCTACCTCATGTGAGCTATACAACACTACAGATGGATTAAAACACGGATGGCAGAAATAGGTTTTATATAATTGATAAAACCATGAAAGAACAGATTGTCTCTGCCAGCTGCCACACCAGCTGAAATAGTCCTATGGTAATTACACCAGTCAGGAAACTTCACTAGCACTGAAAAATATTACCAAGCCAAAAATGCAGCAGCATGCCAACAGCAATGCTAAAAAGTCATGGGAATAAGTCTCTTACAGCTCTCTGAAAGACCCACTGTAAAAAAAAAGAAAGCAAAAACCCCAGGGCAAACACCAAAGAGCCTGTAATTACAATAATTTCCAATATTGCTATTTTCATCTGGTTGAACAGCTCATACTAGACACCATTCCTCATGGTGCATTGCATTTTATATCACTAGAAATCTCAGGGGAATCAGGAGAATAAGATAACAGTCACTTTGACAAAGCGTTTATGGTCTGCCTCAAAGGACTTTCCTTTTTTATTTTTAACAGGGTTGGTGTTCAGCTGAAATGCTGAACTATTTAAAGAAGGGCAAGAGTGACTTCCACTAAGACTAATCCTTACTCAACAAAGAGAACTTATCTATTTAATGCCACACATTCCAACTATAAACCGTAGCTGTTCATTTACCAATACTTGTCTGTAGTCATCTTCACACTGATAATTACTAGCATTTTATTTTCTGCTAATGCAAAAAGTAGTCATAAGCTTTGATAATATACTCTCTGGATGACGCCCATCTACCCTGAGGTCAAAAAAAAGGCTGAGCTATAACAAATAGTGGTATTGGTTATCATGGATGAAATGCAGTATCAGGATGATTTACGGATGGCAGATTGTAAATACTGCTGCCCATGTTAGATGGGATATTCTACTCCTCATCTAGCTCCATCTCTTGGGAGTTCTAGTGGCATGTTAAGGACATCTGCTTATGTTAAAAGAAAAATTTCCTGGAGATACTATCATTACCCTCACATTAAAAAATAGTAACGCTCCCTTAAATTTCAGGAAGAAGTAGGTGCCTCATGGTTTGCATTGTTAGAAAAACAAATCATACACTAATTGAAAACAAAACAAAATCCTAATGTAGAGTGCTACATTTATCTTTATTGAAGTATCTCCTATAGTTTCAGCTCATTTCTTCAGTTAGCCATGATATTTCTGAACTCTGATCTTATACACCAAGATACAAGTTCAATAACCATTTTCTTTCCGTCTCTGAAGTTGTTTATGAAAATACTGAACAGTACTACATCAAAGAAACATGCTTGTGAGTCTCCCTCTGCTCTTTACCTCTTTATATTGCCATCTATATGGCAATATATCAGAAATAAGTACACCCTCAGAAATTTTTTAGCCTGCTTGTATCTAGATCATCTAATCTAGAAAATATTATATGAGATAAAAGCCTTATTTAAGTCAATAGGTGATGTGTGCTGCTTCTGTGTGATGGACAAATATATTCCCCATCACAAAAGAAAACGATTGATTTGACATGATTTACTTTTGACAAATCTGTGCTGACTCTTGCTTGTCTCCACTCACAAACTGCCTACAAAGGGTTGGTTTGTTTTGATATCTTTCTGACAGTTAAACTTACCTATAATCCTTGGTCTGTTCTGCTACTAAAAAAAAGACTAAATATTACCTTCATAAGTTCTGGAACAGTGTCATTGAAAGGATAGCATAAGGTCATTTCAACCACTTTTTCCAAATACTACAAGATGGATTTTCTAGTTTAGCTGTATCTAGCTGAACTAAGCGCTTTCTAAGTGGTTTGTTCTTTAATGTAACTTGAGGTCTTACTGTTTTTCAACTGCTGTTAGCTGCATACAGTGGAGTTTTTTAGTGAAAACTAAAGCAAAAAATGTCACTAAAATTTCCCCTTTCAAAGCCTCTCATAAGAATGAAAATTAAGACTTTCTGTAAGTATGATCAAAGTCTAAGAGATCTTGTGAGATTATTATACTAAATATTGGGATCCATGTATAAATTATATGTATTTAATAGTAAATTCCTTTAAAAAAGTCCTTCTTATGAAGATCACCTCTTATTGAATATATATATGTAATCCTAGAAGATGAGGCTGATCATTGCTGTGGTCTCCAGATGCTTCTTTAAAATGAATAATTAATAATTTACCTTAGGCAAAGAGGATGGTAGCTCAGATGTGATTTATGGAAAAATTGGAGGTTAAATGTTAACAATGGCAAGATATGAATAGCTTAGTCAAAGCAGCAAGTGACTTCCCTGTTAGATGGTAAATTTGGGTACTGAAACCGTTTCAGAGAAACAGCGTACATGCATTCTGAAAGACTTTTGAATCTTTTCCTAAGTTGAATTATAGACCTCAGCAACATGCAGATATTTTCCAATACATCAAATAAGTAAAACTGGTGTCAGTATTACTATACTGGCAAATGGCAAGTGTTACAACAATAGCAGATCTAACACCACTCTTTCTGAATATTCTCACAACAGTGAATTTATCCAAATTTAGTAAAGTTTCCCACTAATAGTATAAGAGCGCAGTCTAACTCAACATTATTCTTGAAGGGTTTTAATCATAACTTACCTGTGTGTCTGCATTTAAAACTTTGATTCTCTGTGTGGAGATGAACAGATCCACTTCAGTCAAGGCCTGGGAATCTCCCTCTGAAGTCTTAAAGACAGATGCTTTGTTACAAGGGGAATTTTAATTTCCTCTTTAGAATGACAAATTCATTGATCACTTCAAGCATAATGTGATGTGAGGCATCGCACTGTTAAACCACTACAAAGACGGCTATTCAAAGGTGTTTCTAAATACATGCAAAGGGTGCATTTATTGCATAGAAAGAGTGAAGCATACTCTGATTTTGTGGGTAAGAGTGAATTTTCAGAGCCCATGGGACTGACAGCTCAAGTACTAAAATTCTCTATTTATAGCCAGAACAGGAGAAAGAGTATGGCTGTTTCTTCCCCACTGTCTCATCGATGCACATCAGTTCTCGAGGCACCGGAATTGAGGAAGTAGGAGAATTGAGAAAGTGACTTACTCCCCATCAGCTGCTTAGCCCTTGCCATCTTCAGTGAGCTCACCAAAAAAAGTGCAAGCTGGTGCTCAGTACTGTGGTGGGCTCTAGGTTTGTTTTAGATTTTTAGTTTAGTTTTTTTCTAGAAAATAAAGAACTGAGCACTGAACTAATATTTCTCTCATATCACAGAAAGCCATCAGGTGACTTCTAGACCTCCACTTCTGAGCACTGCTCACTAGGGAAACAGTTCCATATCCCATTAGAAAACATGGTCACAGAGCAAGTGGGATTACAGTGTAATGCCACATGTTTCCTAAGTGTGAGTCCTGGCTCTGCCCGCGTGAGAAAACAGGAAAGTGGCAAAGCAGCTGCTGCCTCTCACTGAAGCATCATCCAAGAGTTGACCTAATACTCTGAGTTTCAGCAGGAACCTATTTATTCCTCCAGGTACTTGTCCACCGTGCACTACTGCAACGGGTATTTAGCAGCACCCATGTTAGCAGCCTCAGAATAAAATTGCCACAGACTGTATCACCCTGTGCTAAAGGCAGGCATCAATCTCCAGGTCAGAGACTGGTTCTTTGATGAAACAGTACAAGGACAAATGATGTATTTGCTGCTCTTTTCTGTAGTTACAAAGGCTTAGCTATGCCTATAATTAATTCACATTAATTTTATTCAAATTAAGTCTCATCCAGCAAAATACAAAGCAAGCACATACTTTGGTAGAGATTACTTGCATTGCTTTCATCCAAGACCATCACAAAGAGCAAGATTAATTTTAGTGATATTTTTGTCAACTGTATTTAGTTAACTAAAGTATAGCTTTTAACTGAGTGAAACGTCTCCTGTATGAATTGTTCTAGCTACTACCTGGTAAATGTATTTTATTTGTTTTTAAATATCGACAATAATTTAATAAATATACAGTAAGTCACAGGCATAGGAAATACATCTTACTGCTTTGGTTAGTAAAATAAAAATAAGCATTACATTAAAAAAAATCTCCTGGATAACATTGGCTGTATATCTGGACTAAACAAATCACAGGTATTAAACAGAAGAAGAGCAGCAGACAGGCACTCCAGCAAATGAACAATGAAGAAAAAGATTTCATTTTATTCCATCCAGTGTTCGTCTACTTAATAAAGAAGAAACCAAAATGACTTTATAAGGACCCATAATGAAAGACACAACACTCCATGGAGAACAAGTACAACACAAATGTAAGTAAACCTTAGCATTCAAGAAAAACAGTTTACACACCGCTTTTTTCTTGATTTTAGCCGCCTTTTGCATCCTCTGAGGAGTAGCATAAAAAAAGAATGCAGACAGATGTACACACAAAGAAAGAGAAAAGACAGTGTGGGAAGTCAGGGAAACCTTTTGACTATGAATCCAGACTGTTAAAAATTTGGGGCAGTGGGAGAAGGATGTGCAAGAGAGAAAGATTTGTTTACATCTATGCAGTTCTCAAGCATAAATGGATTTAATGGCATTATGCATGTTGTCAATTGATTACAAAAAAAATTGGTACCAAAGAGTGTTGTCTGTTAACAGCTGCTCATAACATTTATCCTGCTAAATATACAGCAGTCTAAAATGACAGTACATGCACTATTTTAAAATCAAGGTTTTCTATCCATATTTATCATATGTCTACATGTAATTGTTGAACAAAATGTAACTCAAGCTCTTTTCCAAGACTATCTAAAGTAGTCAAGTATCCCTGACAGATTAGGATTGCTGTTAATACACAACACAGTTTTTAGGGAGTTAATTGCAATCAACAATTACTTACTGCTTGAGACATCACAATATGCTAAATAGAAATTCAAAGGTTTGGAAAGTTTAAAGAACTGGACCTTTCTTGCCTTCCATTTGTTTCTAAATGCCAAATCAATCATCAATCATGACAGTCTCTTGCTACGTAAATGATTTTCCTGAACTGGTTTCCTTCAAAAACATTTTTACCAATTAAATATTTTATTGACTAAGCACATTATTTTTCTATGAGCATTTACATCTACCTCTTTCTAACCACTTGTTTATTCAGATGAGGTATCTACAGCAGATCCACAAAAAATTGTAAAAGAAAAATCTCCTACTTGGATTGTTAACCAAAAAAAGCATTTTTTTACACAGCTGTATGAAGCAGTCTATGCTACATTATTTACACAGAAATTATTCACTGTAAATAACACCAAATCCAAACACAATAGTAATGAATCTTCTTGTCCTAAAAAAAGTAATAATTGAATATATTGAAAGTAATCTTCAAAATCTGTAGTAAGTTAAAGGAATTAATGACGTAAGAGGAAAACCACAGTCAAACAAATATCCTGTGCTTTGCCATTGGAATATTTCCCAATTGCAATCTGCAATTTGTCTTTAATACTTGAATTCTTCATACAGCTTCCAAACAATTTTGAATAGACCCTGGAATAATTTACATTTTGTTCCTCAGAGATGCTGTATGTATTTTCATAATAAGCACTGGAAACTGATGGTATTTACAGTACTAGACCTACACTCACGTAAGTGCACTTCAGAATAGGTTTAGAAGCTGCAGATCCTGTACTGTTTAGAGATCAATTGTCAAAGGATCAGAGCGCATTCTACAAACCATAAAAATCCCTTACCTTAACACGGCTCACTGCCTCTTGGGCCTGCATCATTCTTATGTTTTTGGAAGGGTTGCGCTCAGAGAGCAGCTGTGTAGAGCCCAGGTAATTGGCTGCAAAGATGATTCCATCAATGAGGTCTTCAGGTTCACAAGGTCCTGGAACTGACATGAGACATTTGCAGTTACTGCCTTTCAAAAGAGGGTAGAGAGATGGGAAATTGAATAAAGGATATCGAGGCTTGAACAACCTTTTTAATACCTTTTCTAATATGCAACAGGTAACGAAATCCAGTGCAAAATAAATGATGTTTTTCCCTATAATTATTTCCCAAAAAAAACATATTAACTGAACATACAGTATTTAAAACATTGCATAATGGTTTAACTGTGGAATTCTAGAGGAAAATCATTGGAAATTTTTTCCTGTGCTGCACTGATATATTGCAAGTTTCAGAAATGCTGTTAGGTTCCTTTATTGTAACTTTCTTACTATTTATATGTATGACTGTTACAGTGCATGAGCTAAACTTCTGCTTGAATACAGATTTGTGTTTCCACATTTGTTTGAGATGTTTGTGGAAGTACACAGTCCCCAAACATTATCGTTACAATGCCATTACAATGGGCACAAAGGTGTACTTTGCTTCAGCAAAAGTCCACCATGAAACTTAACATTTAAGGAAGTTCAGGAAACAAGAAAAGTAGGTATCTTGATGTTGTTTAGTCATGTGTAACGCCAGAATTCAGAGACTGATAGAAAAATACAGTTCCCAGGCTGGTACAGACTGTATAAACAGAGAGCTGGAGAAACATGCTTCAGTACAGGAGTTCAATAAAACATTCACGGTCTAATCAATGGCATTGCACAACAGGTCATACAGCCTTTTCCTCTGAAAGCAGGGAAGTCACAGAAGGCAGTTATGGAAATGGAGCACGTGGAAAGAGCATGAAAAATTTCACGTTAAAAAAGAGAGGAAAATAGTGGAACTTAAAAACATCTTGATATTTTTTAAAGTTTAGCCTTCATTCAACAAAATGCCTTTGCATACACTTAGTATTAATTACATACTGACTCTGGTGAGATTCTAACATTAACTCGTATTTTGCAAGTTGTTTCTTTCCAAGGATGAAAAAGAGGGGGCAGGGAGAAGAGAGTAAAGGATAGTATTTATAACATACTGGGACTACGATCATCATGCTCTTTATTCAGCTGTTAAGCTTTACATCTAGCTTGATTAGATCAACAGTAAAGAACAGTCATTCCAGAGTTTGGATGAAATCTCTCGACAGTGAATATTTTCTGTTCCTCAAAAGTTTTAGAAAAGAAATTTGCTTTGAGCTGTATCAACTTGCCAAGCTGCTAACACATTTTTTTGAAGTACATCAATCTCACGTGTGAGGAGAAGAATGACACTGAAGGGAGATGCTAATTTAAAAAAAAGTTTTACTGCACAGTGGGTTAGTTCAATTTATTTATAATCAATTGAATGTGGAAGATTAATATGTGGAGAAGGAAAAATATACAGCATGCTATGCTGATGAAATTTACTGAAATAGTGGTTTGCACATGTATCTTTTAGTGAGCATTCCTATCCCTGTTTTCCCATTCTAATTTAGAGGAAGTCTTCCAACAGAAAATAAACTTGATTAAAAGAAGTGACCTTCTTCAAGCAATGTTGCTGACACCTATACTTCCGTCCAGACCTCACATTCGCCCGCTGGAAATCTCAATCCCCAGCAAAAAACCCACAGTCTTTGTATTTCAGTAACCAAAGTATATAAACACACATATATATTTGTACCAGTCCTGCACTCTTCAGAGACCTGATATTAACTAACAATGCTCACAGAAAATGGAGCTATTTGTTTTGGTAGCAAACACTGTAGTTTCAAGCTTTGAAAGGATAATTATATACCACAGGAGGACACATTTTGTTTTAGATCACATCCATACAAATCCAGTAATGGTTTAGGATCCTCATTATAACTCAGAATAGAATTCTGTGGAATTTAAAATACTCAAAGTATTGGGAAAGAATAAACAAATATCATGACAATCTCCACTGAAAGTGTGAAAATCCTCAATGAAATCCTTGGGAAGCCACTAATTTAAAAAGTCACTGAAACTCTTCACGAAAGCCAAGTCTTTCAATACCTCAAAAAACAATCCTTGTTCCTGCAGCACTAATTCACTGAATGAAATCAAAGAAAATGAAAATTCCACAAGAACTCCATTTACTATATCTCTGTTCCTCTTTGCTTACATCTTTGCACCATGACATTTTTCAGCAGATGGATGATGTATTTTATATGGTACCTCTTCTGATGATGTCATTCATATGTCTTTTCAGGCCTAAAACATAGTCTCATACATCTGTACTTCTTTCAGCATGCAACAAAACATTAATGTTGCATCATATTGACATCTTGTTTCAAGGGTAGCAAAGAGGGAAATTAATTAAAGATGTGAATTTTATGTTAAGTTAGCAAAACTTCATTAGATGCCTGCATCAACACGCTCATTCAAAATTAAAGTGGCTTTAATTTTGTTTTCCTTCATTCACTTCAGGCTAAGTAAATCAGGCTAAATTGAATCAAGGTTGCTTTAACTCTGAAATATGCTTACCCACATAATGTTTAAATCAGTTTAACTAACTTCCTTTAGTAGTTAATTTAGAGTAATTTTCTTGAAATATTTTGTGTGTCTGAAAAAAAGTAAAATGGCAATTCTTGGTACAAATTCTAATACAGTCATTACTACATCAAGCAAAGACCAAAATTCTAAGAGTCTGCAGGATTTGTCAACAAAAAAAGTTGTGCTGGTTATTTAAAACATATCAGCCCCTTAATCTACCTCCTTTCCATCCCAAAAGCTCTGGCTGAACTCAGGAAAGCTTGTTTTCTCTTCAGTTATTTTCAAGAATGTAGAATTTGGCCCACTTCTGGTTATACTGGTGCTTTATACATCTTTGAGCAAGGCATTTTTGTCTTGATTTCCAAGTCATTGATAGGCTACATCAAAGGCACTTTCCTTTCAAATTCATGTTTAGAGATCTATTTTTACATATACACTGCTAGCATCTCCGAGCATGAAACGGTAATCCCAACCATATCTTAGGGGTCTGTGAAAGTAATGAGTGTTACAAAGGAAAAAAACAAATTATTCTCACGTCTTGGTTGTTTGGTGACAGCGATGGTGTTTTTAACTAATTTGTCTCAAAAACTTCTTGAACATGGAAATAAGCTAGAGTTTTAAGCAATTTTATAATCCTGGTTTTATTTATTTGGATTCTTTAAAGATTGGGATTTTTTTGGTTGGGTATGGTTTCATCATCTCTTCATAACATTAGAAATTCATTTTTTGCAGAATCATTATACTGGCAACAAATTCTGCAACATCATGTATAAAAAACCAGCACATATAAAATGCTTATAGCAATAGCTAATACAGACAACACCCCTCCCGCCCCCCCCACCCCCCCCCCCCAAAAAAAGGCATGTTGGGCATAAAACATTTCCAACATGCATTTCCTATCATGAAGGCAATGTAAGCAATTGTCGGGTAAAATAAGACATCTGTTGGAAGGATGGAATAGTATTGCAAATTGCCAGGGTCAAACTGGGTTACCTGAGTGTTTCCTTCCCTTATCTCTGACTGCTTTAAATAATATAAAAATGCAGACTTGGCTGAGGTCGCAGCTCATCAGAGCACGTAAGCATGCCCTTGACTGTAAGCATGTGTAAGGCTTACTGATGAGGAAGGGAAGAAGAAAGAAATAGATTTGAAACTTGAAGATTAGTTCGATGTGAACAAAGACTGGAATTTTATGTTGAGTATTGGTGCTTAAACATTAGATAACTATTTCTGAAAAATCTAACTGTAAATTTCTGCACTATCTTATAAATGCAATAGAGATTACTTGGTTTTCTGCTGAGCTATTAATGCAACAAGTATAAACATATTTCTAGACTAAGTAGACTAGGTCTAAATATTTTTAAATAACTTTTGTATTCGTAATATAAGAAAAAGAATACTCATTCAATAATTCAGCATAACTGAATTTAATAATCTGTTAGGAACATATTTTATATTTATCTAAAATCATGTGTAAACCAAGGATTCAGACAGTATTTAGAGACTGCGCTCAGAGCACAGAAGCACTTTCAACTTCCTGCTGAGAACCATCATACTCCATGAAGTCACTGAGACCTTAGGGTGCGTGGCACTGCAGCAGATTTTGCATAAAGAGTAAATGGACACAGGGCATATGTCACCTTGCAGAATGGCTATCTACAAGTTCCATATTTTGGCTGATTTCTTTACTTCATCATGGTTGTTACTGTGCAAGGGAATGAGATTTATGGTGATAGGACAAATACAGGGAGCAAAAAGGCCACAACCCCTGAACATGGAACTACTACTGAAACCATTCTAATAGCAAAAGGACACATTTGCAATATTTTTTGTGCCTGTTATCTAATTTGTTTTTATGTCCACATGGCATATGAAAAATATTAAGTATTAATAGAGATATAGATATAGCTACTGTAGTTAAGGAGTCATGCTGAAAGTTAAGCGCCTGAACAGCTGAATATGAATATAACCAGAATATGGTTGTGGTATCGCCGTCAAAGCTCAGGGAAGACCAGGGAGTGTTAGCTAGCAGAATCTTTTCCATGTGCAGTAGGGTCCTGTTCCTTTTGGGACTCTACATACAAATTAATAATAAAAACTGTGTTTTTCTTTGAATTCAGAGAGCAGTCGTGTTAGCTATCATAAGCTCCTAGTAAGCTACATATTTATTTGGATTAGACAATGCCATATAATACCTGCAACAGAAAAAGCCTAATAGATAGCTTATCTTCACAAACTGTGTGACTATAGAAAAAAAATCAGCGAAAGCAAAACGATTGAACTAAAAAAAAAAGTATTATGCTATCTAAAAGAGTATACTGACCCCTTTCCAACAGAGTAGTGAGCTGATTGGTAAGGAAAGAAAAAGACGTAACCTTTTTATCCCAATAAAATTAAAATGCGCAGTTGTATCTGCAAGTGCTGTGAGGGGTGAATTTTCTAGTCTGTTTTAAAGCTCTACTCATGCAGGCCTCCCTTTCTAGTTGCCCACTATACAATCAGTAGATGCTTATTACAAAGTATCAGCTTGCTTTCTTGGGAATGCATTTAATTTACCTCTATTTAGGGCCTGTTAGCCAGTACATGCCAAGTGTTACGTGTAATTTCCTTCAGACGTCAATCTGTGTAGAAGGGGCAATCTTTGAACTTTCCATTTGCTCTAGCTTGTCAAGGAAATTACTAAAAGCAGAAGTTGCTAGTCAAGCTGAAGAGATCAGGGAATAGAAGAAAAATGCGTTGGACATTCTAATATTATTCTAAATCACAGTAAGTTTTCCCTGAGTTGAGAATGGCATTAGAAATCAAGTTTTTAACATTCATTTATGGTTTCCATTGTAGGGAAGAGTGTGTTCATGGCAGATCTAAGGGGTCAGATCCTTAGAAGTTTCCTACTGTCTTTTCTCACTTTACAGTGTAGACATTTCCTTTGCAGGAAGAGTGTATGCATTTTCCCCGTACAAAGTTCTTCAGCTGTCTGTGAATCACAGAATGATAAAGTTTTTCAGTATAATCCCGTTTTATCTCTGACCGCCTTCTTGTGTTAATAAATTGACTTACTCTTCTCCAAACACAAAATACATAATAGCAGTGCAAAGGGGATTGAAGAACCACATGAAAGCATGGCTCTCCTAAAAAGAGGATTGGATTACCAATTTTTTGTGAGATCAGGAGAACCTTTCCCTTTGTGCCGACAACTGAGATTCCCAGAGTGTGGTAACGGGCATCACATCAAAGTGATACAGGGGCTGCTCTGAACAGTTAAATGACTCCTTCCTCTGTGCAAGGCCATGAAGAGCAGGGTGCTCTTATACCTTCATAAATCTCCACCCTGCTGGGGCCCACTGTTACCACCTTTTTTACCCTCTTCCAGATTTGTAGTTGTCTCCATCCTCACCTTAATCCTTCTGAGAGTTCTATGTGCTCCTCCTTTTTATCACCACCAGGCTCCCATTGCCACAGCGGGGGATGAAAATGTTAAATACTTCAATACTTAAACTTTTCAGCTGTATTGTCTTGGGTTTGACTGGTTTTTAGAACTGTGATCTTTAAAACATATTAAAGCATTTGCTTCCATTTTATCCTACTTTAACTAT
Organism: Gymnogyps californianus; assembly: GCF_018139145.2. NCBI lineage: Eukaryota > Metazoa > Chordata > Aves > Accipitriformes > Cathartidae > Gymnogyps > Gymnogyps californianus. The sequence continues at coordinate 6,944,370 of NC_059481.1, read as the reverse complement.
GGATGATGTAAAACTTACCATCAACAAAACTTGGAAATGAAGACACTTTCTTTGTCTGTTGAGAAATAAAAATGGTATAGCTGTAACAAAATCGTTTTCACAAACTGAGCTGAATTCATATTATATTTAAACAGCTGACCATTGTTTAAAAAAAAATCAAATTTCTCTGTATAACTTCTGCATAGCCGCTATTTAGCACAGTGAAACACATTACATCACAGTAATTAACCAAATGTAACTGTTACATAGTGCTGTTTACCTGGAATCTCAAAGCATTTTAAGCAGATCCTACCATACAAAAAAATAAGGTAGGGTGGGGGGAAGAACATGAAAATGACCTAGGAAGTCAGCTGTCAAATGAGCAATGCAAACCAGCAATTCCCAGTCCGATAGTTTGTCCACTAGATCACATTGCCTGTTAACGATATCCCAAATTTCCCATTACGAACATCTGACAATATTCTACAAAGCAAGATTCTGGGTCAGTGAATAAAAAGAACTGTCCCTGATTGCACAGTACATAGCATTACACTTAATCTCAGCAGGGGCCACAACAGTGATCTTTTTATGCCTCTGTCTCTATTCTCAATAAACAGATAGAGTCCTTCCCTTTGCTTGTCTTTTGCCAGCCTCCTCAAGCATTCCTGTTTCCAGGAAAAAGGCCGATTCTCCATTATGGGAAAAGGCTTTAGAAATGTGCCTCTTCAGTAATGTAACAGGCTACAGGCTAAATACATGTTTTTGAGATAACAGACTTCTGCTTTTAAGTCTGAATTTCATTTCATTGTGTCTAGCCTCAAGCATAACCTCATTCTGCATTCTTAGATGTCTTCTTTGCTCCAGTCTTCGGTGACAAGAGCAGGTCTGTCTATCACTGCGTCTTTTTCACAGCTGACTGAGCCAGGACACATCTTACCACAGAGGCCACTCAAAAAGATGCAAACCATTTGAGCCTTCAGCACTGAATGATGTGCTTGATATTAGGGGTTATTTAAAGAGAATTATTCCTGTGGGAATTAAGCAGTCCTTTGCTTTCAAAGACTGACGGGAGTGGGGAGGGAGGGCGGAGAAAAAAAGCAGGAGCCCATTTCTTTTTGATGCTACTTTTGCTCTCCAATAATCCAAAAAGAGAATTTCTGAAGTGTTCTCCCTATTCTGTATGTCATCAGAAAATTTTAGGCTTGAGCAGATGCCGTGGACAGTTACATAAAATGAATGTGGCAGCAACAAATTCAGGGGTATAGTTCAAAGGCTTTTCAGAATATGCAGACATGGTATTTATTGTCAGTTCAGGAAAAGAAACAGAGCCTAAGTATGTGTGTGTGAGAAGGAGAAAGCTGACAATTTGGTGCCTGCTGTCCCTCACGGAAGCCTGACCACAGGAAGACAGGCAGCAGAACGGCCTAACGGCCTAAGGTACCTACCTCAGGTGTATTATTATTGTCAACTGGTCCATTAAGATCTGAACGCTGTTGCTTCCTTGGCTGCTCTAAACCATTGCATATCTACAAGAAAAAAGAGAAAGGATTTCAAATGCTTTTCTCTTCTGACAAGCTTCAAAACAAAGTAGAGATTTCAGTGGAAGTCAATGGTACAAAGATAGTCAGAAAATTTTCACCAGATTAAATTACATTCAGAAAATTCTAATAAAAATTCATAAAACATTAACATATGAAACTACTTAGCATGTTCTCCATTATTTTATGACAGTCACTGGTCATGAAGCTGTTCTGTGTAGTTATTTATATGTAGTTAGTTATATGTATTTATACGTAGTTATTTATATGCAATCAATATTCATTACTGATACTGAAATATCATATTGTGATATAATAGTTGGAATTTCCTATTGTATTTTAGCAAATATAAGATTCATAAAAATTTTGAGCTGTTTAATTATAATAAAAGATCTACTTGATGTCAATAATAAGTCGTGTCAATTATCATTAAGTAGCAGTTACACCACTGATTTAAACTAAATTATTTTGTTTCAATGCAAATTTTTCACATGAAATTAAGCCAAATGCTGACATGTTCAAATTGTTCAGAAACCAAAGTCAGAATTTTTAAATGTGTTTATTCTCAGTACTGGACAAAATCAAAATAGTCCTAACAGCCACCTCTGAGCTGAAAAACAGAATCCTAGCACTGAATATAGGATTCTGTGTTCATGGGAGGTACCTCATGGCATCTCCTTCCTTTTGGGCCAAGCAAATCTACAGGAGGCTGGCAGCACAGCTTCAGGCTTCTGAAGAAATGTAAAAGGGAAAATATAAAACCTTACACAAGGAAAATACTAAGTTTTTTAAACTATGGAATACTCTTTTTCTTCTACATTCCAGTATTCTCAGGGGCAGAATTTCTTCTCCAGACCTGGCACAAGTCACAGAACACCAGCACCCGGTACAGGGAGTGCCCGTGTCCCATACGTACCAAGAAAGTGAAGTTTTCATGACTCAGAGGTTCAGTGTTAGAAATCTGGAAAACCAAGGTGATTTCTGGAACAAATTTTTATGGTTTAGGATATTTCAGTTTCCTTTTTTCTCAATTTCCCCATTATGTATAAAAAAGAGTGCCTAAATGCCACTGTCATTGCAAGGCTTCACAAATAAGAACTTCTATCAACAACTGTGCAAATGGAAAACACTGAGCCAGTGTTATGTCAAAGGGTCAGCCTGAATGTTACATGTGAACACAACTTCTTGTCTTCTGACTTTCAAATGCAATATGTAGCTGTCATCAAAGAAAGCCTGCATGTTCATCTCTAGACAAATTATTCCCTATGAGTAATAGTCAGCTGAACGAAATGTCCTAATGAAGTAAGCACATTAGAGCTATTAGCTCAGTAATGCTAATTCTCAGGTAAGACAATATACACAAAACAAAAATTCACCCAAGTAGTAAGCAGGATTTTAGGAAAGAAAAGACTGAGATATACACAGAGCACCAAGACTTGGGGACCCACTGACTAGTGCCCTGTCTACATGGCTGTGGTAGCTAAGAAGCTTACCATATCCCTGCTTATAAATGCTATTCTGTTTGAGAAAAGACAAATCTAATTATATTGCATGGCTAAACTAATATGGAGCAATATGTGTTGATGTGCAGTGAAACGTATTAATGAGGTAAACAAATATCTAGAGGGCTTTAATAAAACAAGCATAATAATCATACATTATTCCCTAAAATAGCAGGATTAGATCAAGTATGCTTTAAGCAGGGAAAATGACATGGCCACAATGAAGATACATTAAACTGTAAACAGTGGCAGCAAACAGAATGTTAATACTTTTAAAACTCTGTCAGTTCTGATTACCACACACTTGACTGAACTGAAAATGCACCTGCATATAAAGAAGGAAATGGCTGACTGGTTTAGTAAGCATACCCTGGGTGCTATAAACATTACTGAAACATGTCTCTGTCACAAATCCTCTATGTCGATGGACTTATTCAGCCCTGGGGATCATAATACCGATCATGCTCTTTGGCAATAGCTGCATATATAATTCTATATAGTCTTAATATAAAATATGACTAAACACTTGCATGACATTTTGTTTTTGATTTACACATAGCTGTAATTCCCATTTTCAGGATTTTAGGAATATAAACAAGCCTTGCTTGTTTATTGTTTCCTAGTCACATATGTAGTATATGTGTATCACATATGTAGTATATATGTTGTTATTGTGTACTGGCTGGGTTCCAAAGAGAAGTCTGTGCAGAATACCTGATGAATTGGGACCAATCACATCACCTCTACAAGGAACGTAATAAATGTTTTTTACTTACTATTTGGTGTCTGTACATGAAGGCCAATTTTTTTCTTCCCAGTGTTTCGCCTATGTGTTTAGGAGCCCCAGTCTAATTAGGCAGAATCCCAGGTACAAAGAATTCTTCCATTTCTTTTATGCACATCTGTGCACACAATATGTTCTACCTCTGGCTGATCTATTAACACTTTGTTCTTTAAAAATGTTGTGATGGGGAGGGGAGGGTGTCACTGTGAGCACTTCCTCCAAACAAAGCTGTGTGTAGTATCACATTCTTGAGATCTTCTCAGCTTTGGAGTGTAGCACACCCTGTGTCCCTTCAGCAGCAGCACATATAAGGGGAGCTGTGCCTGTCTGAGACTTTCTGTGCCCAACATCTGCCTGCAAATATGTGGGCTGTTACAATGACCCTTTACAAAATAAGGGTTGAGATCTTCATGCTAAAGAAATATTTGCTAACATGGTATCCCAGAAGCAAAGGGCAGAAAGAAGTACAGGGACAAGGGCTTCTGTCTCTTTCCGTAAGACTTACAGTGTCAAAGGAGAGAACTATGCAGACTAGGCACGGCTATATCTCCAATGCACAGTTACAAACCATGTAGTCTTGTACATATGGAAGGAGATGCTTCTAGACCAAGGATGAAGGGACTGTTTTGGAACTTCTTTTTTGGAATCATTTTTAGAAAACATAAATTGTGATATTCAGTGTGGGCTGGAAGTTGGTTCATGCTCCCAGGTGACCTGACCAATGTCAAATAAATTATCATACTCGATACTTGCTTTCTTCATGTTTCTTACACAGTTTCCAATTTATATTGTCGTTTTAAGTGTTATGATAGCTACAAAAATCACACTTGAGGGAAACACTTATAAGGTATTACAAATACTTTATACCCTGACTTGCAGTTTAGAAGAGGACCTAAAGCTAAACCAGAAATCTGGAACTGACTGCACACTAACACAGAGGTACAGCTATGTTAAAAGTCTCTTATCCTAGGATAAGATTCTGATAAGAGGACAGATTCTGCAAAGGAAAGATACAAAAATATTAAAATATTAAAGGTGTAGTGTTATTAATACTTTTGCCTCTGGGCAAGTACTGAGGCAGTGAGGCAGCAGAAAATGCCATCTTTAGGCCAAGAGGAAAATCATACTCTACTTATTTGAGGTCACTGAAGCATCTATGCACATCTTTCAGAAATAAGCCTGCAGCTCTACCCATGCCCAGGGCAGCCCTGTCCTGATGGCTAATTGCCAGGCCTGGGGCCACCTGGGCTTCCCTCCTCCCACCAATCTTGCAGGGCCCCTCCCAGCCAACCAGACCCCCTTTATGACCACCCCTTCCTGCAGCATGAAGCTCCTCCTAGCTGGAGGTGAGGGCTGGTAAGGATTGAGTTCTGCTGTTTCTTAACACTACTGCTTGTTTACTCCAGTATAAGCTGTTTAGCTTTTCAGTCAAAAGCTCATCTCAGCAATATGGTCCTCCTCCAAGTTGCCACCTGTGTTCCTGAATGCTGCTGTGGTGCTCGGTGCTGATGAAGCACTTTCCTGCTGGACGACGTTCTGCTGGAAACCAGCAGGTTAGTCCCTTTCTTGATTTATTCAGAGGAATAATTTGTCTGAGAGGAATGAAAGATTAGTTTTTTCAGAATTGTTAACCCTTTTGGTAAAGAGTTGGTAAGCAAGCACTGAGTGCAGCTCAAAGACGTGGTGAGGCTTTATTACTATGTTTAAACGTTTGAATAATGACACTTATGATCCATACCTGCCAATCTCTTTACTAGCAATACTGTTCAAATATTATCAAATAATGTGTTCAGAAACCAAAGTACTGGCTTATATATTTTGAAACTCATCTTGAAGACTACTAAGCTTCTTGGAAAAGAGACATTTTGTGGTAGGTTCCAATTGAAAAAGGTTCCTTGTGGTAGGCTCCAAGAAGAAAAAACCTTCTTGGAAAAGAGATGTTTTGTGGTACGTTGACTAGATTATTAAGTTACCTGTTGCACAAGTAAACCAACAGATCTAATTGACTTTTCATCCAGATTTGTTGTCTCCCTCTAGAACGAAGGTAAAGCAGATGGGTATTGTTATGTTTGTCACTTAAGGACAAAACTTCAGTTTCTAGTTTCAACTTCTGTGACCTTCTGTTGGTTTCTGAAGACAGTTTATCATTAGGCCATATGTCCTCCTGTTATTTAAACACTACTATGTTTACAGAAACACATCAAGGTGCATCTAAAACATCTTTTTGAATCAAGAGATGGTAACCTAGTAATAAGTCTATTATGGTGGTACTATTCCTATTAAACTACATGACTGAAATAACCTCTCTCGTAGATGCTGGTGATGTGTAGTGGGAATGGCTTAATGTACCCTTACTGAGCTGCTGTGTTAGTTATCGTAACATCAGTAACATGCTATTGTCAGTAGGAGCAATTTGATCCAGCAGGATACACTTAGAAAGACAGAATCTGAATGAGGCAGTTCTTGACTAGCTGAAGGATTTCTGATTTTGATCACAGAAAAAAAAGGCCAGACTTCACGTTCTATTCTCTCACGAAGATTCCATTACTTATGTGCCAATTTAGAGGTAGTGCCAGCACACGTCAGAAGTGAAGAGGAAAATATTTGTAGAAAGGACTAGTTCCAAGTAAGCAAGTAGAGTTAGAGCATGGAACTGGTATTATGAAAAGAGAAGGAGTCAAAGTAAGTTTAGAGATTTAAGCATTCCACAAAAGAATTTCAATACTCTATCCAATTTCAATAAACATTAAAACAATCACCAATTTATTTTTATCATCTTAAAGAACTAAGAGGTTTTTTGTCCTTGCATGTATTTAAAATTGAGAACCAGCCATGATAAGAGTTTCAGAGAAATAGCTGTGCTGGATGGTGCATTTTTATGTAGATGTAGTTTGCAGTGCATGCTGCCTTCTGCTTTAAACTTGCCAGAGAAGACTGTCACTAATGCATCTTTAAGTAAGAGGCACTGGTTTTGCTGTCTTCTGGTGTCAGGAGTTTATTGCTAAAAAGCCATGACTCAGCTAATGAGCACAGAGAAACTGGTTTTGTTTGAGACTGTTTGGACTGTTTAGCACTTTTCAGTAAGTACGTACACTTGCTAAGTTTGGGAACTGTCACTCAGTAATAGCTATTTAATACTTCTGCCCCACAGCTGCCTAGAACACACGGGAGAATGCAGCAAGCTTTTTAATACTCTTTATTTACACCCATTTGTGTTTTCCACAAATTCTATCAAATGCATCCCATAATACTCAGACTGAATTCCAGTAAGACATTTCCAAGATACACGTTTTCTAAAATGTCTACCATCTTTGCTGCTTCAGACTGGTCTAAGGGTGAGATCTTTTACAGACAAAAGACTCCTGGATTTGGGCTCTTTGCAGCAGAAGAGCACTGTGCCCATGCCAAGAGAAGGGAACAAACCTCAAATATTTTTGTCAATACCGAGCTCTACTAGTACAGGTAAACAAAACACAGTAGCAGCACTGATGTGTGCAAAGGTGTTGGAGAACAAACTGAGACAAAAAAGAAGACTTTGTAAAATTTTCTTTCACAAATTCTTTGTTAGTGACATTTTATCCGTCTCTGAATGTCCATGTGGAAAAAGTGTAAGGGCATAGCCTAGATGGAAGTTGTGAAATGAGACTAACACTGCAGAAGCTCATGGGGTCCCTACCGGAGGAGTCTGTATGAGCATGTTTGGTTAGGTTCTCAAATGTATGCCAGTGATACAAAAGTATGCTTGAGAAATGAGAAGCAACAGGATTCATGTGTCACAGGCAGCATCATTAAAAAGTAGACTTCCCTCTAAGGTCCTCCTTATTAATGATGATAATGGCAAATCCTTGTTTCTTCAAAAGGGTATAGGTGAAGGTAGGGTGTTGGTGCTGTTTAAAACTTTATCTGTTATTGTTGGTAAATAGATCTGTTTGAATAGGGTAGGAGAGACTATGCATACTCAGGAGCCTGCAGTCTGAAATCTAAGTAGATGAGACATTAAGAACAAAGGGCTGATTAGATGGTCAATGCTCAAGTGTTGAGTCCCATAGTCATCTTTAGTCCCCACTCATCAGAAGTAGCTCTCAGGCCATGCCAATGCCAGTATTTCATAAATTATGACTCTAGTTGGGATGAAAAGAGTAAACTCTGCCACATATGAGGTTCCAGAGAGCAGCAATTATGTAATTACAAGTCCCATTAGTGCAAAAGAGACCTTCCATTGGTATTATTTCAGCTGCTGTCCAATGTTTTGCTAACTTTTTTCTTTAATTATGCTACCTGACTGTATATGGTTAGCATTAACTTAGTATTAGTAAAATAATAGGCAATGCCATCATTCTCTGCCGATGTCTTATGGGTGCAATAGGAGAAACTAAAGTTCGAAATGCTGTCAGGGAGCAGCAGGATGGGCCTGGGACTGCCCCATGAGAAGGAAGCAGGACAGGATACGTTGCAGTGAACTGATCTGGAGACAAGTTTTTTGTGGTTCAAGCTTTGGCTTAGACCAGGCCCTTGTTCATATTTTGTGTGGCACAAGCACTCATCTGCAACAGGAGACTACTCTCATTTTCCACCTAATAAACCTGTTCCTAGGTTGATTATTGGTGTGCCACGCCAACAATATTCTAGCTAAACCTGAAGCTATGCAAATGTAACAGCATTCCAAAAATAAAAAAACTTCAAGTCAACAGCAACTACTTTTGCACAGGAACACCTCATCACTTTAAAATTTCTGGTCATATTGTATGCTAGTATCAGTTAAATGAGCCATTCAGTTCCTCCTCCTCCTTATTCCACCCAAAGATATACCTAAGTCAGTTAATTCATGGGTTTTTTTACAATAAAAACTGTGGTAATTCAGGAGAATTACATCAATAGGGTGTCTGACCATATTAGACTTCTCTGCATGAAGCTGAAACATATAAAATGAAATTATAAGCAAAAAAGAAAATTTTTGATGTGTCAGATACATTACCAATTGGCTCAGTCTGAGATGACTAAGATGTCAAATGGGGGTGGGGGAAACTCCTAGCTTGAGGAAGTTGTTAAATTTGAGTTGTGTCATAAAATGCCCAAAATCAGTTTCAACTTCATAGATGTAATGCCTTTCTTAAATAATGTAAGCATGGAAAACCTGCAAGAAATGAAAGTTGTACTAAGCAGTGAGTTAGAGCAAATATACACTCTAAATATATTCTAGGTTTCCCTCAGGCTTGTCTAGCGCAAATCCTCTCCTACACTTCCCTAGAGGTATTTACAAATAAAGGCTCATACAAGCAAGCTCATATATCCCCTAAGTTTTCAAGGGTAAGCATGTATATTTAAGACTGGAGACTGACCCACACTGAAAGTAAAATGAGATGCTTGCTTACTTTATTTTCCATTCTCTGTAGATTTTTGGGCCTTTCTTAGAAGTGACTACTGTTCTCTGGTGATTAATTGCTGAAAGCAAACCTAGCAACTGGAACCTTTAAAATCACATTTGTCTACTGGTTACTTAACATTTTGTATGGAAGACAACTGCTAGCATTTATCATGGGCTAAGAATTAATAACTATATATTTTTAAAGGTATGTAAAAATGCATTGTGTATCAGTTACTGTTAACTAACCTGAAATTTTATGCAGCAGTATTACCACCTATGGGAGGCAGGAAAGGAGGAGAGGAGCAGAAACATGAAAAAAAGCTAAGGACAGCACAGTATGTGCATAAAACCACAAAATGCACATTCCTGTTTGCTTATTGTTTACAAAAACTGACATACACATAGTATCTTGGTTTAACTTAAAAGCATTCAAATCTACATTTACTTAAAGAATTGGGGCAAAAAAGTGTTCCATATGCAGTATGTATGCTTCTGTGTCATCCCTCTCACCATGATATTTTGTACTGTGTGATGCACACTTACAATAACTGAAATCTTTTAGCAAAATGACAAAACCAAGGATGTTCCAAGCAAATTCTCTGCAAACAATGTTTGGCATGCAAATCTACTGACAATGGCCTTGGTTTTTCTCCTTTCACTATGTAAGAACTTTATTGTAATTAAAATAATAACTATCTCAGTTTCACAAATGAGACACAGGTTCATTTAGACAGTACACTAATTGCATCCATCCCTTAGACATTTTATAGACAATTTTAAAATAATTGAATGCTCCAGAAGAAAAACCAAGTCCTCTGCGCTTTATCTAAATTCTTTGAGGTCCAACATCTATGTTAAAGGTCCAGCCACACCTCATGTTAAGGACATTTAAGAACCTGTTAAGTATAAAACCCACTTTAGCAGAAATGGATACTGTACGCTTATTCTAATGCCCTCACAATGAGCCTGATTTTTAGATAAAGCTGAGGATGATAAGCAACCTGCAGTAGGTGAACAGAATACAGCAAGATAAGACCAGTCTTGTTATGATAAACACATTCAAGTAATGCTTGCCAAAGATTATCTAACTTGCTTTTTAATCTTTCTTTTATATCCCTGGAGGCTTGGGGTGGGGGAGGGGAGAATCTCCTCATGTCTCCATTTGTGAGCTTCTGTATCTCCATAAGAAATGCTGCTTCACAACTTTATGCCTTGGAGCCCTATGTGCTCTTCTCTTCAGTGAAGATGCCCACAGCAGCTTTGCCCTGTCTCCTTTCTTACAAATTAAATGCATGTCTTGTCACCCAGTTTGTTTATCCCTTCCTGCTGCACTGAAATGGATACCTGTACTGCTGTATCTCTACTTTCCTTTCTCTCTCCATATTTGAAGGAATGAAATATTGTGTGTTGTTTAATGCTCTATCCCTTAGACAACAGTTCGTGGTTTTTATGACGAGTGATTGTACTCACTCAATGGCTAATGCCAGCCAGTGGCTACCTATCACAGCAATGCTTCCTCCATTATTAAAAAAGATTAAGGCATTGGCCCAAGACTGACTGGAAATAACAACTAAAGCTCAGACAGGCAACTCAGAAATACTTAGGTCCCTTTGTTTATTTTCCCACCAGCGGCAGTTACATCAATATCCTGGTGTTACAAAACCCCCAGTTGTTAGCAGTCTGGCAAGAATAATAAAGGTACAAAGCAATTCAGCTCAACCTCTGCTAAACAAACTTTGAAAGAGTACAAGAAGATGTTGAAATGGAAGTCTATTTTGAATTCTGTTTTGAATTAGCAATCATTCAGGGGAAAGAAACCCAACAATTTCTTATTCAAGAGCTCCTCTTCTCTTTTGTTCTGCAAATACTTTCAAAACTTATAAGCAGCAACATTCCCAGTAGCAGCTGCTGGTGCACTGTGCCAGAAAGACCATCAGTAGTCTAAAACATGCTAACTAGACTTCTCTGCTCCTAGCCAATACCTAGTAACTATTCAAACCATTCAAGATCATCAAGCTTATTCACACAAGCTAGAATGTTTATGCTGGCAGTAAGGCACTGAATGTAGTAAGTCACACAACTGGTTCTAATTATACTTCTGAAAATAGAATGTAGAAATGAATATTAAAAACTTGCTGTAGATATGGGAAATCTGAAAATATCCTAAGATTTCTTGTTCACAATTATAATAAAGGTCAACCTGTTTCATCAGCATATACTTAAACATTTGATTTCCTGTTACTGTTTTTCAGAGGAATTGTCATATTTTAATGTCTGTTTTTAATGGAATCATCTAGATTAAATTGTGTGACTGTGGAGCACTTAACTATAGAAAATCATAATATTTACAGATTTGATAAAGCTGAAACAGGAAACTTATACCTCTAAAGTTTAATTAAAGATAAGGCAAAATAGTTCACTTATCCTTACTAGTCTGTCATCTAAATACAGGTTATGTTGTACCTCTTTTAGGTAGAGCTCTCTTCATTGCAGAAGATAACTAATATTCAGCTGCATATAACTTCAGAGATGCAAAGTCAAAGCTTTAAACTGACCTTAGAGCAAAGGGAATTAGATATGTGTCTCTACAAGGAAGTAATCACATTAAATTTGAAACTTGAAAAAAAGAAGAAAGCCTCACACCTCTGTTCCTCTAGAAAAGCTTGAGCTTCATTCCCAGGTTCTTTTTTCTGGCACTCAACATTAGAACAAGAAAAGATCATGCATGGTTTAAATTAACATCTACACCATTCTTGTGATAGAACTGCTTAACACCATTTTTCATACAAGTAAAGCTCCTATTTCTTCCTTCTTGCCAAGGTCAAGATATGCCCAGCTAGTACAAAACCACAGCAACGTGCAGGCACTTCTTGCAGTTGTTTCTAACATATGCAGTATCTAGCCTTGGCATACATTCTATTGAAAACAAAAGAAACTAAAAGTAATCACCCACTAAGGCAGTGGAACAGGAGCCCTTAATGGAAAAAAAAAAAAAAACCAAAAAAACAAACTTAAAACTGGGGTCAGCATTGAAATAGTTGAAGGTTATCTAGTGTGTCACTGCAGAATAAAAATAGTGTAAATAAACTAGTTTTGCCCCATGCATCAGGAATACCTTGTTTTACTTAGAATTGTCTGTTCTCTGTGCAAAACCTCTTTCCTAGTTCTCTACCTAAACAGACTACATTCAGCACCTTTTTCTAAACATACAATGTGATTATGTAGCTGTGAATGCAATACGGAGTAAAAAAGTAAAAATATTGCTCTCTAATTCTGTTTGGAATAACTAATATAACATTTGTATAATGCCTCTGACAGTCTGGTTAAACAAAGAACCTCATACCTGTTCTTGTGGCCACTTCTGTCTGTCCTCTGGGGTTCGTGACTTTGCTTTAAACCCTCTAGGCACATCTCCACTGTGCTTAGAGGCAGATGGGATATTCAGTGATTTCGGCCTCCCCTCATGCCTGTTCGTACTGTGAACAGCTTCTCCCTTTGAACAAGTCTCTTTATAGTCATGTGCCATGTTTTCAGTCCCAGTGTGCTCTGGACTCATTTCTGTTGTACTATTAATACTGCTCATGCTCATACTCATTTTGATTTCTGCTACAATCTGGTCAATGTCCTCTTCCTGCTCTTCCAGCTCTGCATCCCCTTTTCTAGAATGGTATGGTGATATTCCCTGCGAGTTTCCATTAGCCTCCGCTGGGTAATAGTCCGGATAGCCACCTTCACTTTGACAATACTGTATGTTTTCTTCTTGGTCTTGAATCTCCAAAGATGACACTTCATCCTCCACAATCTGAATGCCGTTATCTTGGCCTTCCTGCCACTCTTGCCTGTCCGTCACCTCATTTTCATCTTGATGCTGAATTTTACCTTCAGCCCATTCTTCTACAGCTTCCTGACATTCATCTGTTTCAACATGGTGTTCCTCATGGGGAGCATACTCCTCCCCATTGCAGTCCATTCCTTCCAGGTAACTGTCATCCTCTGGACAGTATCTAATGTAGTATGTGATCCCCTCCTCTTCTTCTGGCAAGCCTTCATCATAGTCCTCCTCCTCAGAGGTGTTATTCACATAGTCAGAGCTGGAGTCACCATCTCCACTATGATCATTGCACTCATGTTCCACAGGTGTAGGACTACCTTGTCTGACAGTTGCTAGTTCTGCCTCTTTTGCTGCATAATCTTCAATAGGAAGGTCACTTTCTTCATTTTCAGGCTCCCTGTTGTGAGATGAAGTAGGGCAAGCTCTCACTCTGTGATCCAGCATGCTGGCTGTAGTGCTTTGACGTTTCCTGTTTGCCATAGCCAACTCCTTATATGACAATCATTTCTAAGCAATCACTGTAGGGAAGATGGAAAAACACACATTCAGGAAAAGGTCATCAGTAGAGATCAGTGATGTTAGTAGCAAACAAACTGATAGATTTATTTGGTAAAAAGGACAAGTTTGTAGATATTTAAACCAGATTCACAGACAGCTAGCTTTTAAAATGCTTATGTTATGGAACCATGAAATCAAAGTAATAACTTGCAGGCTGAAAGGAACAGAAAGTTCTACATTTATGCTAAATGTATTCTAGTGTAGGATCTCCTCTGTCAATTTCACAGAGAATTAATCCTGAACTTTGATATTAGTTTTCTTTTTCTTGCCAGTAAGGGGTCATGCTTTGATTGCTATGCAGTAAACAGGAGCTCTTTTCAGTTTCCAGCTTAGGCATTTCTTTAATGTGTACTGAAACCATATATTTAGTATCTGACCTGCTCTTACCAAAACTAAGGGAAAATAAGTCTATTAACTTGGCAGTCACATAGGGCACTAAAGGATAACGCACTGTTACTAAGTTATTAAAAAAATCACTCACTGGTTTATTAGCTCTTACTAGCTGGATGCCATTAAGTATCTCCCATTCTTAAACCAAATATTGTTTTTAGAATAGACTATTTCAGTTGGAAGGGACCTACAACAATCATCTAGTCCAACTGCCTGACCAATTCAGGGCTGACCAAGCTAAAGCGTGTTAAGGGCATTGTCCAAATGCCTCTTGAACGCTGACAGGCTTGGGGCATTCACCACCTCTCTAGGAAGCCTGTTCCAGTGTTTGACCATCCTCTCAGTAAAGAAATGCTTCCTAATGTCCAGTCTAAACCTCCCCTGGTGCAGCTTTGAACCATTCCCACACGGTCTACCCCTGGATACCAGGGAGAAGAGATCAGCACCTCCCTCTCCCCTTCCCTTCCTCAGGAAGCTGTAGGCAGTGATGAGGTCGCCCCTCAGCCTCCTCTTCTCCAAACTAGACAAGCCCAAAGTCCTTAGCTGTTCCTCATAAGATATTCCTTCCAGCCCTTTCACCAGCTTTGTTGCCCTCCTCTGGACACATATAAGGACCTTCACATCCCTCTTAAATTGTGGGGCCCAGAACTGCACGCAGTACTCCAGGTGGGGCTGCACCAACGCTGAATACAGTGGGATAATCGCCTCTTTTGACCGGCTGGTTATACTGTGTTTGCACCCCAGGATGCGGTTTGCTCTCTTGGCTGCCAGAGCACACTGCTGCCTCACATTGAGCCTGCTGTTGACCAGCACCCCCAGATCCCTTTCTGCAGGGCTGCTCTCCAGCTGCTCTTCTCACAACTTATACTTGTGCCCGGCATTACTCTGTCCCACATGCAGAATCTGGCATTTCGACTTGTTAAACTTCATCCCATTAATCATAGCCCAATGCTCCAATCTATCTAGATCCCTCTGCAAGATTGTTTTTCAACCAATCTAATCTATATGCCAGGAAAAAAGACATTTACAAGAAAAGCTCATTAATTCTTCCCACGAAATACTTGTGCTACTTTAAATTACATATTTTTGTCTAAATACTGGATTCTAAATAAATAAGCAGAGATAATATGAACTGTATCAAAAATAGTCAAAATAAAGAAAA
This sequence comes from Gymnogyps californianus, assembly GCF_018139145.2. Taxonomy (NCBI): domain Eukaryota; kingdom Metazoa; phylum Chordata; class Aves; order Accipitriformes; family Cathartidae; genus Gymnogyps; species Gymnogyps californianus. The sequence continues at coordinate 6,929,260 of NC_059481.1, read as the reverse complement.
TAGCTAGTTCTAGACAGGCTTGACAACTGTGATCTGCCGTGTGTGATTTGGATGGGGGAAACAACATACTTTCAGTATATATGTTTCTCTGTGTATTTCATTGTTGTATGCTTATGGTAAGCTTGACCTGTGCAGTTACTTAATTGGGATGAACTGAGCTGAGATACAGGCTTCTGAAATGCACCACACAACTGCATGCTTTCTATATGCATATAAAAAAGGCATGTCAGCCAACCACATGATCACTTTGACGTAACCAGTTTCCCAAGTCTTGTGTGCACACATAGAGCAATAAAACTAGCATGGACCTAGAGGATTAGAGGAGCTATATAGAGATGAATTTCCTAGGCATTATGAATTCAAAAATATACTGTCACTGTAACCTAAAACCTCACAGATATCCCTGCAGAATTTCTGATACCACAAGGAAAACCCCAAACCTTAGTTTGTGACAAATCCAGGAATCTGATGCATCTATGGATTAGTGCAGTGGCACCACGTGGCAAATCTAAGCTCTCCATGAAACAGGGATTCTAGATTCTGGGATACAAAGCAGAGATGCATGTTAGTCACAGGAGGAGACATGAAAGGAACCCAGCATGTGAAGCTCTCTAGTTATTGATACCTTGCAGAATTAGTCCTGACAGAAAGCTTTGAAGTAAATAATGTATCTGAAGTTTTAAACAAGAAAATCAGAGAAGGCAAAGCTTTCCCAGTGATTACTTGCACCTTCTCACTATTAGAAGAACTAGCAGACTTGTATTACAAGAGTTTCTCAATATGATCTGTATGCCCACTATGATCCCTTTAATAAACTAGCTATCGATTCTTACTTTGGAGTCAATTATAAGAAACTCAGAACACCAAGCCATCTGTCCACTAGTGTTGCCTCTGATTTAGTTAGTTCTACTTACTGCAAACTAAGGATGTTTTTATACTGTGATTGCAGTATAAACAAAACTTATTTTACATTGGATTAAAATAGCAATCTAGTTACAACACTGCAATGCTCTGTACAGGCTGCAAAAAACTGCCCCCAAGCAAGATAAATTGCTTGTATGACCAGATCAGGAATGGGTAAGCACACTTACACAAACATGTCTAAAACAAGTTAAGACTGAGTACTACAAAAAAGATATTTTTGAATGGCAATGCAAGAAAGAACTACAAACACCTCATCTGTCTTATCTGGAAGTTATTTCTTGTCAAGAACAGAACAAATTAGTGTCTCTTAGGGGAAGAACTGTTCTCATCTGCAGTGGCCTCCGTCTACTAGTCATTGGAAATGTTCTCCATATTAAGTAATATTTAGAGATTTACAGTGCAGTAGACCCTGCACACAATTCACTACAGTGTAGCTGAACATAAAGAAGCACAAAGCATGAAAAACAAGCACAGTTTGAAACTCGTGACTCAGATTTTCCTAAAGCATATGGAGATGAGAACACTGAGCCAGACAGTATAATGGAGTTTTTCCACCCACATCTAAGAATCTTCATTTAGTATCCAGGCCCTGAAACTGTCTTAAGTGGTATCACTGCAGTGATACCCTTTTATAAATTCCAGTAGTTGAATGTTCATAGATGTTACTTACCTGCAAGAAAATCCGCTGCACGCTAGATACTGTATAACAGTGCATGTCACAGGAAGCCATTCGTACATACTCTGAGAGCCAAAAGCCAGTGGCTAGACAGGGCATGAGCCTAGAAAGGGAGGGATCGCTGATGCATGGCAGCTACAACAGCTGTGGGGAAATTGCCAGGTTAGGGCCCCTGAGGACTCTAAGAAAATGGTTATCAGCTCGGCAGCATTAATGACAGCAGCTGCAGTTCTCCCCCAACAGTGGCATGTGAAAGTGCAGCATATGCACTATGGGACGGAGTGTAAAGAACGAACTTCAAATAAATAGTGGTAGACTGGAAACTTTTTAGACCATAGGTGATTAGAAATAGAGAAATGAATTCCTCTCAAGCATGTCTACCACTGGCATACTAGAAGGACATAGGAAACTGCTTTTCAGTTAATTCAGTCTGAGGCCATGACTGAAGACAGTGCTTTACCCCTGTATGCTGAAATTGAAGCACATGTTCCCAATGGAGGTAAAATAAGCCTGATTTTTCGGTAAGAGGCAAGGCTGATTTTAATGCTATGGAAACTGAAGTTGCAAAGCAATCTCTGCACAACAGTTATAATTGTAGTTGGCCTCCTTACCTTTGCCATCTTCTCAGTCAGGCACTACTTTTTAGGAAACCAAGTACTGATCACATTAAAATAAAAAGGCAGAATTTATTATTCTCAGCCTCTGAATTGCAGACTGAATGTGCACTGATATACCATCTTCAAATATGAAATGCAACTTCTACAACTGGACTGACATCTGAATTACTAAACAGAGTTTTCAAACAAAGTCTGAGAATTGCTCTTTATGGAGCTGCACATTGTTTTCTTGACAGAAATGTAACAGCTGTATTTTAACTCAAATATTAGAACAGCCAAGGTAGCCTAGTTTTCTTCCACTGTTTCAAAATATCTCTCAGGCTTCCTAGAAAAATACTTTAGTCTTACATTAGGTGTAGCATAACCTGAATCTTTTAAAACCTAAAATCGTTCTAAGCTTTTTCTAAGTTGTCTCATGTCACACAGCAAGGTGCTAGTTCCTGACGGCCACAGGTCCAAACTCTTCCATCTTCTCGTCTACAGAGATGTTAGTTTATCTATGTGGGTGACAACTAACTGAACCCGATGTATTCAGATGTTAAAATAACAAAAACTGAACTTGGATGTTTTTTGAGAAATGCAATAGATACCAAATTTTTACCACGCATTCTGCTATTCAGTCTACTGTGCAGAAGCCTTCTGAGTCACCTACTGCAGGGATAAATACTTTTCATAATTTTATCAATAAATCTACGGTGTTAGAAGGTTACATAGCTACTATTCGCATATCAGTTACTAAGAATGCTCTTGACATTGGAGAAAATACTGGATTTCTATCTAACACTACTCCAATGTCCTCTGAAGTGAAGACAGGAGTAATGATTTACTGGATCCAGAGGCACTTTATTCATAAAGGCTTCAACTGAGTCAACAGATCATTTCCTCTGCTTGGTGTAAGACTCCCTCCTACTTCTGGTATCTCAGCTCCCTCCTTGATAGTGGAGAGTTAGGTCAAACGTCTGTATCACTCCAAGTGCATTTTTCAGCTTCTGACTGGGGGGGAAAGAAGTGTTCCTGAGAACACGGAGGGTCAGTGCCGTATCCTTCTTTATTCTCCTCAGGATTCCGTAATTTTATCTTGCTGAGACAAGCAAATGCTGATTTGTGTTGTACAGTGCACCGCTAAGCTCCATCAGTGTTGTCAAGATCAGTGATTAAGGGGCCAAGTTACATAGCATTCTCAATAAAATTGTTTTGCTTTCAATAATGGTTTTGCTTTATTTTTCTTAAGTTTCCCTGCCTCGGCTCAATGTTGAAAGGAAAAGGAAATCAATCTCCAGAAAACACACGCTGCATTTCTATGTGGCAGTAAAAAGGAGTATGCATAGGGGAAGCAATCTCTTCTGCTCCTAGAAACAGGACTACTGGCTTACAGCTGGAATTTATTCTAATCAGTGCTCATTATAGAGTCATTAGCTTTCTCTGAATTCCTTGCACCTAATCCCAGACAGCTGCAGAGAGCGTTTATGGAACTTAACACTGCTACATCTTTTCACCTGTGTAGAAAGATATGTTCACTACTTTCTTCCCATGGAGAGAGACCAATTAAATTAGCATTAAAAATGGGAAATGGTACACAATTGTAAACATGGTGATAAAGTGAAATACCTAGTATAATATTCCTGGCTGTGTTTAAAGGACTGCTTTACATATGTACTTGATTCACAAGCTGAATAGCATTCTAGTGGGAGCAAAACAAGCTCTCTGATAGTTTTTCATTTAACATGCATAGTGATCCGAGGGGACTGTGGATGGAGGGGGGGGGTTGTTAGCTTCTTTTGGCAACAAACATGTACTATTGCATGCTTATCTACAGCCAAATGATCTTTTGAGCCCTGCTTTTGCAACCTGTAGGTGAACCTAAGAGTTTTACTGGCCTCAATTTGATATACTCGCTTTATTTTGCAAGGCCTCTTTCCTGTGCTTCTCCCCAGGTTCCTTTCTTCATCTACTTCTCAGTCTCCTTTCTCCCACACTTCAAATATCTGTACCCTTTGTCGGTTTTGACAAAATTCCCACGCAAGTTTTGCTTCCCTGAAATTGTTCAATACCTCCTATTTTCCCCAAATATCCAGTACAATCTAGCTGCTATTAAATTGGTTCTAAGAAGATATAACTCTCTATCCTTTGTAAGTCATCTTCAGATGTAAGTGGAACATAAGCTTTGCAACACAATTTACCATCAGGCTAGATTATAGCACGTATGGCCTACAGGCTTGCTTTTCTGCTGCTGAGCTGTGTTTTCAATGCCCTGCTGCCTTAAGCTATTCATATGTTAGCCCTATACATTCATAATCAATAAATGCTGTAAAAAAAACCACCTAACCCTTTCAACACAGACATATGTTCAGAACTGCTATATTTATCAAGTTACTCAGTACAACTGTAACCGAGATAATAGTATTTTTCAACAGAACTGCATCAGAAAATTCATGATTGCAGGACCTTACACTAATTATACCAGTCTCTTTTCCAATAAGCAGATAAGTTAAAGTGGAAAAAATCTAACTTCAATTTCTTCAAAACAATTGTAATATCAAACTAATAGTATTTCTCAGTAGGCTTTCATTACAGAAGACTTAATAGACTCCCATCTGCTAAGTCAGCCAAGATGAATTGTGACTGATCCTAGACTGGGAACTAGAATTTTTAATAAGCAGATAACAGAACGTGAGCCTGCCATGACTATGTCAGATTCTGCAGTCATTTTGGCCCCAAGGCCAAACTGCATTAACTTCACGTTCATTTTTTCAGTAGATCTGACTCTACAGACCACGAGAATTCATCATGCAGAGCTCCAGAAGCAGAGTGCATGACAACCTGCCAACTCTTCTAAAAGCATGTATAAATGGGATCCTTATTCTCATAGGAACCCTGATCCACCTGTGTAACTCACAGCAGACTAAGCATGTGGACACTGATTTCAGAAGGAGCACAGTATCTCTAATGAAGGAAGGGCAGAATGGCATATAGCAAATGAGGACTGGGGATGCTGGTCCCCCATATATAAAGTGAGCCTGTATAACACTGATCTTCTAGCATCTGTATACAGAAACAATAAGACTGTGTCCTACAATCAGAACCACCACAATGTAATTAAATTAGGGTCATGTTGTGCCATTGAGTAGCATCTCAATTTTATTAAAATTGAGAAGTGTTTCTCTGAGTAACGCTTGCACAGCCTGACACTAATTATTAGCCAGGCCTGTTAAAAATGTCTAGCCCTTTTCTCCAAAGCCTTTGAACTTAAAACAAAAAAACTCTACAAAACCACAACCTGTTATTTCAGGGAGGGGAAAGACCTAGGACAGAGGTTTCAGTTCTTTGTTAGGACATAAGCAGAACTGGTACTTTTATGTCCAGGATGTTAGATCTGCATGTGCAGTAAATACATGCAAATATAGTCAAATGCAGGCATGTATTTTGCTCAATGCATGCTCAGCAGGTCCAGCCTATCCCAAAATGCCTGTTTCTCTGGTATTTTTGTGGCCATAGATGATTCAGGGGTGCTGTTTGAACCTGCAAGTCTTAGAGATGGCCAATTTCCTCAGCGCCCCCCCCGCCTTTTGGAAGGGAAAAAAACATAACCAAAGACACCTGAGAAATCTAGACACGTGGTAGCGCCAAGCCCTAGTTGCTGTGACTTGATGTCTCACTTGGAGTTGGTTTGTTATTTATAAACCAATGAAATGGCTTCATTCACCTATTTGTGAAGATACACCATAAAGAATACTTTCAAGTAAGGAAGTGTATGGGTACAAAAACTGTTAATTTTTAGCAGCTTAGATCCGATTTTTCTACTTGAGACTGAAAACTGGACTGAGGTCTAGTGTGTGTTTGTGTACAGAACTCCAATCTGAGTACCAACAGCCTAAGCCAGCAGTTAAGTTGGTCTTGTGAATGCCACTTCTGCCTTTTGCGGTATATGCTAGCTATCATCTCTCAGAAAGCTTTCTACATACTTTATTAAAACTATTTAGGAATACAACAAGTATTTAGGTAAGCCACACTAATGCAACCTTGCAGACATATGTCACTGTTCAACAGTGCTATTGATACTGTTTAAAAAAAAAATCAGGCAAACTCAAAGGGAATTAGAGAGGACACTGAATTTCTGGGGAGTATATTTCTCTCTGAGTTGTCATGCATAAACAATACGTTTGATGAACAATTTTTAAATGACTAAGATGACTTTTTGCAGAAAAGCCTGACTGAAAATAGTCAGAGTTGATTTAGAAAATAAACTTCAATAGATAGTATATGTGAATAAACCTGAAGTGTTTTGTCAGTGCTGTTGACAATTTTAAGAAATTTCCAGGAAGTTTAAAGCTTAACTAGGTATGAATTTCCAGTTTCTGTTGGCTCTTGCTAAATGCCCTGAACAATCCTTTCTATTTCCTCTTCCTTCCAAAACAATTTTCACCCCAACCCACAACAGGAATGAGAAGGCTAACAGAAGCCAAACAAGTCTTAAATGAGCTCTTTTGCTATTTATTTTAAGATATTTCTACTCTCACATACTTGACCTCTTCTAGATAGTGGTCTAAAAATAAGAGTTGCAAACATAAAATGTGGGTAGAATTAACACCAACTTGCTATTCAGATTTTCCATCTTTTTCCTTCATTTAAAATAAAATCCAGCAAACTTCAAATAAGAAAATACATTTTAAAGCACTGTTGTTTGCAGCAAGCAGAAACCTCTCAGGCTTCAGAAATGCATTTTCTTTTGTCCTGTGAAATTCTATTCAAAATTACCCTATTTTAATCTGACTCTTTCTCTTTTCCATGAGGGCCTTTAGAAAATGTTGACAGTCTGTCAAAAACATTTTTGCAAAAATCAACACTGTAGTTAGATGTCTTTCAGTATTTTCTCCTTAGCCTCTTCTATCAAGACCCAGTTTCCCATCTCTCTGCTGGGCAGATGTAAGGCTGGGGCTCCTTCAAGTCCAAAGGAAAGAAAGTACTTCGTAGCCTCTGAATAGACAAGCCAGAAAACCACCAAACACATCTTTTGAAGAGAAGAGACAGTCTATGTTCCCCCATTGCCTCTAGCTCATACAATAACTGCCGTGAGTTTGGTAGCTCAACTGCAGAGGCTAAGTGGCAGTGCTGAGAGCAGCTGGGGTTCATACAACACTGACCATCTGTCCAGTTGTAAACAATCCCTTGTTTTCAGTAAGGACGAAAATGAAGTAGGAAGTTACAAATTAAAAATATCAACAGAAGTTATTTAAATTTGTTAACTGTAGCAGCAACATGTTAAGTTCCAGATTCATGATCTTCCTTTTAACCTTAACTCCTCACCCTCACACAGTGTATATACATTTTATTATTTTATTATTACATATTATTTTATACCACCTGCCTTCTGATTTGTTCAAAGCACAGCTGGGATAGTCCAGGAGGAAAAAGAGCTAAAGGCAACTATAAACTTGGTGCTATTTAGTGTTTCAGAGCTTCAATTTATCATCTAAATATTATTTTAATATGCTTAACATAATTGAAACACAGCAAGAGATTTGCATGCGAAGCACAGAGAAAGAATGATTTTTAAAGAAATGAGGGAAATGTGGAGGGGAAGTGAAAATGAGCAGCATCTAAAATTAGCATGACTCACTAGTTATCTCAAGAGTAGTAACTAGGGTCTTCCTGTGTACCTAAGGCAAAAAAAAAATTCTCATGTCATTCACTGGTTACTCAACTGTGTCTACTGTGAATCTGAGGTAGTCACAAAAGATGTTAATTTGGAAAAAAAAAAAAATCACTGAACAGGCAAACAGGAAAGAAAATTATATATCCATTATTACTCACCATTATACTTATTTTATTAGTTTAACAACTGACAGTAGAGTGAGAAATAAAGTTCTGAGATAACAAATGCATGTTTCTGTATGTTAGGATTATTTCAGTTGCAGTCTTGCAGAAATTCTTCTTAAAGCTACAACAGCTGCAGTATACTAGATACCTCAACAGCCTAGGATTTCCAAAACGCATGTCCCTCTATCCACCGGCAACACTTTTAAAATGGAGCAGACTGTCCTGAGTTACTACCTTGCTATAACAAAAATCTGTCAGCAAGCAGGTTGCATTCTGAGTAGAATATGAAATGTGTATGCATATACTGATGAATAGCTTATATTGACCAGTCATATCTAACACACACCTCCTCACCCTGAAATCAAACAATAGACAATTTGCAACGCAATGTCTTTTGCTCCTGTTAAACCACATCAACATGGTCCCTCAGTATATTTGAAATGTTTCATTACCTCACATGAAAGTGAAATCTTTACAATTACTTTTCTATAGGTCAGACAATCTTCCTTTCATGCTAGTCACCAGATGACATCAAGAGGTTTCTGAGATGAATTAATTATTTTTCATATTTTTAAAAGATTGTACATTCTGAACTGTGTTCTTGCATTTCTTTTCATGGTATATAATATTTGCTCTGGTTTAATAAGTCTTTAAAATGCAATAATTACCTTGTAAATGGCATTCTAAAAGTGCTCTGTAATTAGAATCCACCAACAGAAATTAAAAGTAGAACAGAGACAAAGATATACTAAAGACAGTGTAAAATCCCGTGGCATTGCAGAAATGTTATTCTTGAACATATATCCCAACTGAATGTAGCTTTTATAATTAAAAAGATTAGCTATTTCCTGCTGAAGTAATAAAAATGTGTAATCACATATTTAATTATCACTTATTGTTGATGTGGCTTAATCATACTTTAGAGTTTAATTCCACAGCTCAAAGAGGGATACTAAACCTGTAGTGTCACATCCATATAGTTGCTTGAGTAAAGATTTCAGGACTAGTATCAGTTTTGCAGTGTTATGCCTGCTATACAGAAAAACCCACCAAAAATATAACCTCATTACAGGCATCTTAAACTGGGGGAGGGACAGAAGCAGAATATTTTTATTCAACAGAATAAGGTGAGCCTCCAAAATTAAGGCAATGGGATTTTACGGCCTATTCTTGTGGCTGCCCTGCTCCAAGAGATCAGTTTTAAATAATGAAAGTATCCCTCATGTTTTACCTGCACACAAATGCTCCATTGATAGCTATGCGGAGGCTTCATCTTTAAAATTTATTTCATAATAAATATAAATTTTAATATCTTCTCATGATTATCATAAGTATTACCTAATTCACTTGGAATAAGGGAAAAGTATAGGATGTATAGGAATAAGGGAAGGAAATACAGGAATAAGGGAAAAGTAAAGTATATATTAACATTATGATGCATAAAGAATATGTGCCAATTCAATTAAAACACATTCCGGCCACTGTGAGACAACTTGCAATCCATCCAGAGTTCTGGCAGAATTTTTAGGCTGTCCTAGAACAGATTATACAAAGTTGTACAATGCTTTGCAGAGTACCTTTCTGCCGACTATGGAGGCTACTCAGAAGTCTGGCAATCTCTCTGTCTCATGCTAATTTGTATGCTTTTTAGGTTCATCTTGCAGTTTCCTGGGTAATATTTTAATCTCAATAACAAGGTCAGTTTCCATACTGACTTAGCACTAAATTGTAAAAGATCCCTATAAGCATAACATGAGCCAGTGCTAATGTAACTATGGGAAGCCATGTGGCTGAAATTCAAATGAGACAAAACAGACACTAAACTTGGAGGCAGCTATATTTGTCCGCAGGAAAACTACTGAGGTCAGAAGGACCGATTGTACAAATCCATACTAACAGAATCTGGCCTTGCACAACTGACATGCAAAAACATCACCTATTGCAATTTCTCCAGACTCTTAGGTCTAACACAGTATTTTTGTCAACTTAAAATGTTTAATAAAAAACAGCCAACAGAACTAAATTTCCTTCTTCTTATCTCTACATACTGGTATACTTGTGAAAAGATTGTTCACTGGAAAACCACTAAAGGAAAACTTATTCATTTGGCCCCTAATGTAGATTTAACTACTACTTTAGTAATAAAACCAAATGATTCCACCTAAAATGTCTGTTAATATATGGAATTATTCCTCTGTGTCTACAACAATTCAGTGTTTTGAAATGGATTGAACAATGACTGGAAAGTGTACTGTGCAGTCAGAAATGTTGTACAAGGGTGAGATAAAATTTATTTTGGTTAGAACATGGAAAAAATGTTAATCCACCATGGCAGATTCCTAGAATAGCCTTTTAAGCCATCAAACCTATACAGTGACTAGTGACTTGGGGGTATAGGCGAAAGGCGAGATGGCATTTGGGGACTTCCTCAAAGGTGAGGGATTAGCACTTTTGACAAGATGTGTAAGTTCCAAATTTCCATGTTGTCAGAGGAAAAAAAAGATATTGCAAAAAGAGGGTCTTCACAGTAAGAAGAAACAGAAAATCTGTTGGTTCCATGAAATTCTCTTCCTCAAGAATACAAATCTAAGCTGTGTATTTGACCATTCCTTTTCAGTAGAATACTCCCTCTTGTAGTGCAGGCTACAAAGACTGACTGCTCTCTGACGCCTGGTAATCTGAGATACTGCTTTGCTTGCGCTGAGTTCCAGACTCTTGATCATACTAAACTAGACCTGAGATTACTGTCGGCTACAATGAAAACAGGTTTTATTGAACCTGACATGCAGTAAGAAAGGAAAGAAAACTGGTTATATTAAAACTGTTAGAGCAAGCTTTGCACTCTGTTGCTATTACATAGATACAAAAGAACTCCATGGGTGTTAGCTTAACAGGTATACACACATGCAAGAATAATTTTAGCTCATCACAACTTAGAAACCTTTAATTTTGGAAACTGGGTGTCAGACACCCTTCCATTTTCTTCAGATGGAAATAAGGCTTCCCTAAGAGGTCATGCATGTTACACTTGCTTGTGTATTTGTTGTGTATCTCATATACGTAGGTATAGGTACTAATATCTACATAGGTATAAGTAGTGAATTTATAATTTCATCTCCTTCAGTCCCTGCTCCCACTAGGAAAAAGACTAGGAATCTCTCTAGAAAAGTTATGGGGCTATTCTAATCTTAAAATAATTTGGAAAGATGAGTTAGTTCATCAGAAAAACTGACATTTTTCTGTTTTTGAGGAATGCCAAGACAGTAATGTCCCAACCAGCCAGTGAGAATACTGGCCCCCACGCCAAATTATATAAGATCTCAGCATAATAATGATGCAATTCCTGTCGTTCTTTGTGCCCATATTCTTTTCTTCAAAAATTGTGATCTTGCCATTTAAACATTATCATTGGAGTACTTTGAGTATTTATATAATGGAATACATTTATCTGTTAACAGTATCAGATAACTATAAGGTAGTGTTAGTTAATTCAACCTCATCATTAAATATACATAATAAAAATGTTCCATGTGATCCCATCCAATTCCACCTGAAATACACAAATCTCAGGAATATATGTGGTTGCTGTATCTGCAATCAGTTTTTTCTTTACAGCTTTTGGAAAACTATGGCTATTTAAAAACTAGCTCTTCAGAGTAGATGCAATGATCATAAAAGCACCGTGGCAACACTTCATATCTTCAATAGACACGTGGCTTTTAAGAGCTGTTAGCTGTGGCATATACATTTCCACGCACACAAGAAAGCATATCAGACTTCATGCATATGAACTATGCATAAATAAAATATAGCACTCTTACCAATACAACTGTATTCCACTCCATTTATTCTTTGAGAAAATGCTGTGGTTTCACTGAACAACTACTGCTAACTCTCATCCTGGCTCACTTTCATTTACAGAGAGGCTACTTTATTGATATTTTAATATTATAGAATTATGCCTTTAATATGCCTTTAACTTTTTTGCTTTTATTGCTATCAACTTTCTTCTTTGAAATAAATGTCCTTAGAAAAGTCCATGTTTTAGTGTATCCCTTCATGCAAAAAGGTGATGTCATATTAAAGAAAAACATAATAGCAAAGGAAAAAAAATCGGGCCATTTAAACATGCCACTACTATAAAATTATGTGTCCTTTTGCTGTTCAGAAGGAAGATAAATTCTTAAACTTGATACTTATTTAAAAATACATGGTGTACAAGCAATTAACGTTTCAGAACTTACTTGATTAGCATTTTATGCTTTAGTTAACAGTTTACCAAGTAGAGATTCTTTGAATTTTTTTGGCATGACGCATCTGTTCAAATTTTTAACACAATAAAATTGGAAATACTTACCACAGGCAATTAATTAATCATTGCAACATGATTTCATGTATATGCTTCCCCAGCCTCGTGCAAAAAAAGATAGCTTTCTTTTCATGAATATTAATTTCAGGTTATAGGCAGAGGTAAGTAAGGTATACTATCTGAACAATAATGTAGAAGGGAATAGAAGGACAGAATAGGTCACTTTAAATGAAAGCCAGAGATGCAGCAAAACATTTCAAACTGTACCATTTAAGAACAATAAGCCAAACATTCTTGACCTTACTCCAAGAGCATCCATTCAATGAGTGGTTAGATGGCTGGAGGGGAAGGTGGTTAGAATATTGAGGCTGTCAATTTACAATAGCTGTGGAGGTAGGTCATCGGAAAGGCCTCATTTGTAAAAGAAAATGGAGATGCTTAACTTTCTAATAACTCAGGGCTTAACTATCAGGTTAGCAGTTCACACCCAACCATGTACACTCAAATTTTACAGCTTCTTGATTCTCAGTGTATAATGACTCTTCAAAAAGACTTCTTTTTATCAGTATTGACCTTGAAGTCCTGTGAACCGTTTCATGGGCGCTCACTTAACATTATCATAGGAAAAAATGAAATCTGCTTTAAAAGGTTACAGGAAAGGATTGACAGCATCATTTTAATGAGTCAAACCTCAACAGAAAATAGATTTGCTGGCATTAACAATTGACACATTCTCCATAAGCAGTATCTACTAAGACATAACAATTAGGTATTGCTAGCAGTCTATAGACTTTTAATATTAGCTGAACAGGTAGCTCTAATTGGTCAAAAATGAATTGTTAACCACGGTCCAAAAAGTATAAAATGATTTATTACATGGCCATTTATTCACCACATTTGGGTGTTTAAGTCTCACCAAAAAAAAAAAAAGGAAGACACACAGGAATTCCTTTTAGGAGTTTACTGTATTCAGACCATTTTCCTGGTGGAAATACAGTCAAGAATAGATATCACTGAGTATTATTTGCAGTGAAACTACAGAAGAGTAGTCTGGAAATTGCATGAAGTTCTTCCCAGTGATGAAACCTCTAAAATCTTGCTGAAAGCCATTAACACCCTCCCCATTCAATTAGCGTAAGAGGATTAGGTTGCATTTTTCTCCTGTTAGCAGAACATTGTCTTTTTCAAAGTCATACAAATACTTGCCCTACTGGCAGATTTAGTAAATAAACAAAAAAATCCTTTGACATAATAAAATAAGGGTAAAGACTATTGCGTTAATTCTTTTCAAGATAAAATAGTCTGCCTTTGTTAAGCAGAATTAGCAAATTGCAAGGTTAAATTATGAGACATATTACAAAACAAAGATTTAGTAAGAATAGTAGATAATGAAGATAATCAGAAGTTTTGTTAGCAGTGAATTATGTAATGGGATTTTGCATCTCCAACCTTTGAAAAAATATCTGCAGCTTGCAGCTGGTTGTGTTTCAGGCACACTGGTCCGTAGTGGATGATTACCTCATTTGAAAAGATTAGAAAGATTTTTTCCCCTCTGTCTCTAAGGCATAAATTGCACATCAGTAAAATCCTCTCCGATTTCCAACAACTGGTTAAAAGATAAATACTCTGTCAATCACTTTAGCAGATACTCATGATGGCTTGAAACTTTTACACCCACCAGCTTTTCCATCAGATGTCAGCAGAAAACCTGTATATATACATCTTATGAAAAGACCTTTCCTCCTAAATAAGTATTTTGAATGTAAAATTATTTAGATGTGCTCTGAATAATACTGTTATAGCTCAGTAGGTTTACACATAAATAGTTACTGAAAACAAAGCACTGACCACAATGCTTTAAACTATTATTTGGTATTAGAATTAGAGACACACAGTGATCTGACATACATACTGCTGTGCTAGATGCTATGTGAGGACATGAAGGATGTGTACTCTAAACTAAGAAGTCTGCAACTTAAATGGATATTGACAAATGAATTATTGTTACCTTCTGTTGTCAGCTCTCCATTCCCTATGGCTATGAGGACTAGGACGTGCTACACAAAGGGAAAACAAATGATACTGTCACTGAAATTTGGGAATCAAACTCTTTAACAGAGACTGTCTTAAAAAGCAGGCATTACTTTAGTCAGCACCGGGTGCATGGGGGATCGCTCCGCCTAACATGCACACCGCATATTGCATCAGGCGTCCCTTATATGGTTCTTCAATATACATATGCATTACATTCCCTGGAATGATCATACATATTCACTACATTTCCCAGAACTAATTATAGTATCTGCATAGTCTTTATGCATGCGTCCTGGGTCTCTTAGAGGCCTCCACAGAGGTCTTGGGGGGGTCTCTAGTCGTCTCTGGTGGTTTCTCAAGTGATGAATTCTTCTTGAACTCTTAAGTTTTTCTCCTCAAATGGCTATGAGTTGGCTCATCATGCAGTTTTTGTAATTCAGTCAGCAGAGCCAGGGGGTACAATACTGATGCTGAGGAACATCTTGCCCTTTTAGCATGTATTGTTTTGGTATGCAGACTTGCTAATCTTTGGTATGTAGGCCTGCTTGTCCTTGGTATGCAGTTTGTCACAGCTTCTGCCTTCTTTATCTGGTCTCACCGGTTTCTGGTATTCTTCAAGGATGCAGGTGTAGAAATGACGTAACTTCTGCATACTTGGTTAATCTATATCTAATATTCTTTTGCAACTATTTACAACAATAGTTTGGCATCTGTACTTGAATTGATTTACACTACGTCACTGCAGGTCCAGCAGGGCCACCTCTAAGGCCAACTTATTAAATACCATGCTCATTGCTTTCAAGCAGATTCAAGAAGCAGCATGCATACTGGACCTCAGTTAGTTTATCTGGCAGAACTAAGTCTTCTATCTCTGTGTATTGCACAGCTTACCTGAAAGGCTATTTCAGCCCTTGTACAGCAAAGTACGTACACAATCATTTAGTTCTGAAAATAGGAGTAGTTCATCAGCGTGTTAAGACCCATATCCTTATAATATGGAGCTGCCTGATTTCAGAAATGCACACTTACCATTCATTGAGGACCCAGGCTAAAGTACCTAAAGTATGTGAACTGGTCCTATATTTCCTGGTTCCCAAATTAGCACTGTAGCCACAAACATCTTATTTCTATTAAGTTACAAGCAGTAAGTTGGAAAATACATAACTAAATATAACGTCTAAAAATGTAGACCAGACTCAACCTTACAGGAGACCAAGCATACTCAGTGAACAAGACCTAGCTTGAAATGTCTCTTAGGTAAAACAGAATAAACTTGCATCTTTTTTCTGTACAAGAAGTCTCACTTATTTCTGAGATTCATTTAAAGTCTCTTTTAAAAATGAAGAATTTGACAGCAATCCTGTCTCTTTCCTCCAAAAAAATGATGTCCTAAGCAAAAAGCAATTAAAAAAGAGTCCCAAACTCATAGAAACAGGGAGACAGTTCTGGGGAAGTCTCATTAGCTATTAGTCTGTTGTTATTTTCACTAAGCATCTGCTTTTGGCCACTCTGGGAGATGGGATACTGCACCTGATGATTTTTCCTCTAGGCCAGCACACCACATTACCTAAGTCAAACTCTGCCATTGAATAGCTGTAAGATAGTCCTATCTTTTCAGGTAAGTCAAGGTGATATACATGGAGGCATGTGTTACTTCTAAATATCGATTTCTATTCACACAAATTCAGGAATTATTACTAGGACTATTTTTTAAAATAAATTATTTATATAAATTTGAATTTTGATTGATATAAAATCAAAGTTCATATGCATCAGTTTTCCAAACATTTAGGTCAAAATCCACTCTTTTAATCAACACTACAGAGAATCTGATCTCTTATCTGCAGAGATCCGCAATTTAGATTAAAGAGGATTTTGTCCACAGAGGATAGTTAATTATTACTCAAAATTGTCATTAAAATTCAAAAATGCCAAATACAAAAACCATCACTGCTGTCATTAGGACATACCAGGCAAAGTCACTGCAAAAAATCACCTTGGATATCAGGAGGTCAAATTATTTGGATGAAAATTAGTAAACAAAGACAAAAGTATTAACCTGAGGCTCTTTTGAGCAAGGAAGTGTTCCACAAAATTCTGATATCTCTAAAGAGAGATGTAATAGGTGTTTACGGAGTCGAACTGCTGAAAGCAATCTTTCTGAAATGCAAATGTTTCTTCTAAAACAGATAAGAATAGCGTGCTTTCTACAACATTAATACCTTATGAGAAACACATTGAATGCAGTGTTGCACTTCAATCGCAGAGTACTGTGGAATTTGGTTACCAAGTATGAAGGCCCTACAGAAGTTAATGTCAGCTACAGCAATTCTTTGTTATTGCTCAGTAAAGCACAACATAGAAGGGATTTTTATACGGATTCAGGATTTCATGTCCTTTTTCGTAAGGAGTGTTTAGTTAACATGCCTTCTCTCCAAGAAACATTCAACCAAGGAAAAATAAAATGCTTCTCAGGGAGAAGTCCTGCATCTACTACCATAGTTACGGATAAACCATCTTTTCCTTATTAACTATGATTGACTACATAACCAGAAAAATAAGCAGGCTTAATTTTCTATTGAAAACAAACAAACTTTTCAAGAGTTTCATAGCAGTACCATTTGCTAGCTTACAGATACCCAATTTCATGTCTGCATTAATGTCATCAGTATGCAGGAGTACTTAGAAACCTCTGAAGACAGTTTCTGGAGAAAAGTTAACGACTGTTACTTTGCCATACAATGACCATCCAGTCATCTTACACCTTAAAACAATTATCTCCATGTATGAAGACTGCTGTCTAAAAAACCTTCATTCCATTCCTGTCATTGTCAAATTCATTATCGAGCCATGCAAGTGGGTCTCACTGCAAAATAATTGAACTCTGTGAGTGTTGGGATTATGAATACTATACCACATCTTTCTTGCTTAAGAGTAGCGTGCTGGTAATCTGTGTTATGGACTACATGTTTTTAAATTTCATATTTTAGATTTCCACATCTTATGCTATCACACATCTTCCTTTTCTGTACTTTGGTTTCTTATAATTCCAATAGTTGTCCAAAATGCTAAAGTTATGCCTCTGTCTCAAAATACAATTTGCCAAAATAAGGACCATCTTTTTTTCTTTTCACATGATTAAGCTGTGCATGCTATTCAAAACAGGCCTCAAGCCAATGATTTAACATTTGGTAACACAAAGATAATGAGATTCGTTGGCTCAAAGTAAATCATAGCTGTTGCACATCTTGACTATCTTGTGCCTGGATGCTTAGCTTAGGGATCAAAACCATTCATCTATAATGCATCTATGAATTTATAGAATGTTGTACCCATGGATAAAATTTGTTCCTGACTCACTTAGAAAATGTGTTTATTAATTCATTTATCTTAAGTGGCAAAGCAGCAAATGCGTTCAGGGTATGCTGTCTGTTGATGAGAGATAGGAATGCCTGAAAGAAACATTACAACTCAGCTTTCACAAAACAGCTGTCTTTTTTTTTTATCATGTTATTTAGAAGGATTTCAATTTTTAAAAAATAAATTTATCTATGGCTATTACAACTACCACCCTGTAAGAATATTGTAACCAAAAAGGATTAGCAAAAATTATTTCTCCAGTGTGTTTAGTTTATCTTTGCAGCTTTGGGTCTGTTCAATTTCATTATTTCCAAAGCATATGCAATTTCTGCTTGGCCTTTCATACAGTTGCTAAGAAGAGAATATCACCGGGGGGGGGGGAGGGAACCAAACCAGCTACATGTTCAAAACTACAAAGTTGGCAGAGGGAAATAAGAATCAACTCGATTACTTTAAGCTGATTTTAATTTTTTTAATTAGCTATCAAGCTTCTTTCCTTTTAATGTTTTCTAAATATTTTCCAAACGTATCCAAATATCCTGTTTTTTTCTCTATCTACTTTCAGTGGTAATCTTGCTCAGAATGTCAGTCCTGCTCAGTCATAAACACTCCTCTAGACTCTGCTGAAGAAAGATTAGAATTTCACATAAAACATATAGAATTAATCTCAGAGCATGTACTGCTGAATGAAATTCACACGTGCATCTAAAAAAACTTAACTAAAAAATCAGAAATATTTAAGACTCAACTGAAATTCCAGTTTAATATTTTAGCCACAGAAGCAAATTTCCATGTACTTGGATTTATAAAATATCCATGAACATGCACTACTACTGTGACCCTCCTTGAATTACCACTGAAAGGGCTGCTGAGAAAAATGCACTTCCAATTTAATTTTGTTTCTCAATTTGTATTATCTAAATCCTACTTGTCCCATTTTAATAGCCATGGTCTCTGTGCATGTGTGTGCCTATGATACAATAAGCTGGAGACACCCAGGATAAGTCTTTAGGAGTAGCTCAAGCATAAGAGTTCTGCTATGGCAGCTCACACCCACAGCACAGGGTTTGTGAGCTATGCTTAAGCCACTTTTGTACCTCCTTGTTTGGGTTATCTGCAATAGAGAGTCAGAAAATCGTCAGGAATTAATGTGCATGTATATTGAATAGATTGTTGTTCACATACAATGTTTTAATTTGTGTGTTATTAGCCTGAATTGAAAGAACAACACAGAATACTGTGTGAGAATCAGATGTCTTGCACAAGTCATCTATGACACTGATCATCCAACATAATACAAGTAAAAAATTAAATAAGATCCATCACATTCCAGTAGACTTCCTAAGCCCTTTCACTATTTTCTTCTGAATAAAAGGGCAGAATTTCTCATCTGTCTTGCAAAGTACAGTAAGAAATAACACTAAAATGCTCAATACTTAAAAAAACCAAACCTAGAAATCACAGTGTTTCTCTTTCATTTGATCAGTTTTTAAATAAGATGATTATTCAAGGCAATAAAAGGGAACAATTATTTGTAATAAATGAACAGAGTGAGAATCCATACCCAGATTGTATGTATTTTGTGGAGCAAGTAAGAGTTGGTCTTGGGGAGCAAATTAAACTTCATAAATAGACACCAAGGCCTAGCTATCAAATTGCCTAACATATCTTGTAGGTGTAATCATTCCAATAGCAAGTGGAAGGAAATTCATACTGATTCTTTTTCCCCATTTTCCAAGCAATGTGGAAACCATAAGGTTTGGGGGCTTTTTTTCTTGGCAAGGAGCGTGAGGATGGGGCAGGGAGAGTTAAATGAGCTTATTGTCAGGTAAACAATTCTGATCCTAACTGATACATGTTAGTCTCCAATGAACAATAAGCAGTTATTAATGTTAAAATCATATAAAACTACCTGCATGCGGAAGTAACCAGTACTCTGAAACAATATAAGTCTAAAATATATCAACTAAAAAAGAGGATCTATACTTTGTCTGCAAGCTATACATTTAAAAGGAGTCCTGATTATTTTGCTTCCAAACCCTCCCTGAATATTGACATGCATTCTCAAGCATTTCCAGCTTCTTAAATGTTGAGGATAATGTACTATGTCTCTGCATTAACTCAGTTTTAATATTTAGTTAGGGTGTCCTTAATTTATTTTACTGATGCAAATACAAATGCTTTTAATGTGAATGTTATCTACAAATAAATCAAAGGAAATAGAACTTTCCTTCAGTGTTAATTAAAAAAAACCCATCTGCTTTTATCTCTTATTTCCTTTAATTCATACATATCCATAGCAAAGACATTTTATTTTTTTAAGCTCATGCAGAACACATGCATAATATCTTTAAAAGCTTTGTTATTACTTATAGCTAGTAAGTGATTTAATTGAGTCTTATTGCTGTAATGCCAACCAGGAGACAACTAGGAAAGGAAGCACTTTACCAATCAATGTGCGCTCTAATAGAGTTTGGTTCTGACATTCTTCCTGGCCAGTTTTAACCAGCTGTAGTCATGGTCCTTGGTCTTGCACAGGCTGGCTGGCAGCCACAAGTATTTCTGAGAGTAGCACTTTATTTTCCATTTTTTTAGTTTTCATTATTTGCAAGGGCTACTTGAAAACAACATGTGCAAGAAGAAAAGAATTGGAGAAGCATGTTCCTATTGTAGGAGGTAGGAGAAAGGGCTTGTTTTCCTCTAGCTCATGAACTTGCAGCTATGAGTCTAGTTAATACAAGCTACAGAAAAATGCATGCTGACAATCAAGAATTTGTTAAATGAGAATCTTTGTATTAAAAAGAAAACTAAATCAAAGCTGCTCCTTTATTCTGTTTATTGCAGTCATCTATAAATGTTGTATAGTCCTACTGAGGAAATACACTTTTGAGGAGAAAAGGGAAAAATATTTTCTGCATTTATAGGCTGCCATGGTATCACTTTAAATGTTAGTCACAAATGGTGCTAAGCACACACTGAATGCCTTCTACTTCTATTTTTTCCACATCAAAAGAATTTTTTCATGCTGACACAGCAAAGCTGACAACATGCTACAGTAATCAATGCTGTAGGTGTCTCAGATGAACACAAGCAATGTGGGCTTAAAGTGACTGCAGATATGCTGTTAGTAACAGGCTGTCTTAAATAATCTAAAGAGCAGCAAACATATAGCATCTCCAGATCACCTTCTGCCTGAAAATTTCAGCCATGTCTTTAGGTGGTATGACAGAACACAGTATCATTGACTTCAGAAAATCAATATAAAAACACACCAAGGAAAAATCTGTCCTTACTAGTTATTTCAAGATAATGAAAGCATAAACTGTCTCCTCCTCATAACATTTAATTTTTATCTTTGCTAACAATCAGCATTAGACACTGTCCTGGTTTCGGCTGGGACAGAGTTAACTCTCTTCTTAGTAGCTGGTACAGTGCTGGGTTTTGGATTTAGTGTGAGAATGATGTTGATAACACTCAGATGTTTTAGTTGTTGCTAAGTAGTGCTTATCTTAAGCCAAGGACTTTTCAGTCTCCCATGCCCTGCCAGCAAGCAGGTGTGCAAGAAGCTGGGAGGGAGCACAGCCGGGGCAGCTGACCCGAACTAGCCAAAGGGGTATTCCATACCATGGAACGTCATGCCCAGTATATAAACAGGGGGGAGTTGGCTGGGAGGTGCGGATCGTGGCTCGGGAACTAACTGGGCATCGGTCAGCGGGTGGTGAGCAATTGCATTGTGCATCACTGTTGTGGTTTTTTTTTTTTCTCCCCCCCCCTTCCTTTTTTTGTTATATTCCTTTTCATTACTATTATTATTATATTTCATTATTACTATTGTTAGTATTATATTTTACTTTAGTTATTAAACTGTTCTTATCTCAACCCACGAGTTTTACTTTTTTGTTTTCCTTTCCTCCTCCTCACCCCACTGGGAGGGGGGAGGGGGAAGCGGCTGCGTGGTGCTGAGCTGCTGACTGGGGTTAAACCACGACAGACACCTACAACATTATGAATTGAGACAGGGAACAAAAGCACACAAGGTAAATTAGGTTATGTTTGAAAAACAGTCAGTTTAATATTATGTGACTAGCAAATTGACCTGCTAACATAGCACACTGACAGTGTACTTTTTTTTTCTAGTGACTGTCGTAATTAAAAGAGTCTGCACAAAAAAGAATACTGCATAGTGTCTTCAAGAGAATTAAAGAGCTCCACATCACTGAGGACAATGAAAAGTGGGAAATTAAAGACACTCCAAGTATTGTCCCATCTTAGAAGGGATTTTACTTCACAGTTGTACTGGATTTGGATATACTTAAACATGTATCTTCCCCAAGCTTTTATATTACAGGTCTCATTTAAGCGCTTTCATAATTGCCAGCATAAATACACAAGATACTTAAGAAAAGCAAATACAATTCCTTTTCTCAATGTTCGTATCATTTTATCTCAATGACACAAGAACATATTTCCACATGTACTCGCATATACGAACACACACATACAGTCTCTGTATCAAAACTTAGACTGTGCACAAAATTTAACCTTTTAAATTTTTGTCTACCAATTTCCTTTTTCCTTTTTAAAATAAGATGCATAGAATTTAATGTAATTAATACCTAGTGACACTGGGGAAAAAAATTTAACTTTTTCTTGTGAAACCAGGATATTTTAAATGGTGCTGTAAGAAAATGGTAAGTTTTTACCCAGGGACAGTTAGAATAGACAAGTAATTTCTACTGCTTCTAAATTTCTTAACTTTCACTTTATCTTTAAATCCTCCATCCTCAGTTAAAATTAAAATATCCAACAGGAATACAAAGAAGAGAAAACTGATGGCAAGCAATCCACAGTCTCTGTGACCAGCTGTTTCTGCCCATATCCATATGAAAAAAAATGTAATGTTTTCAGACTTGTGGAGTTACATGTACTGGTTAGCTGTTTAAACTACTGAGGATGGAAGGAGAAAAAAAATATGTTTCATACAATCTGAGGAGCACACAGAACAAGCTTTTCATAAGGCTTAGTTTCACATAAACCCCAAAATTATATACCGAAAGGTGGGAGCCTATACTGCGCCAAAATTTAGAGTAACCTAGACTTCTGCATCCAACGTACTCATGAGGGGGTTTTCTCCACTGAAAATGTTTGTATTTTTGCGTGTAAAATTACGGGGAGGAAAGGAAAAGGTTGTATGTGCATTGGTTCAGCTAAGATTTACTTGGGTCCTAATTCAGCCCCTGTTGATACTGGGGAACATTATTCCATTGCCTTCAACTGACACTGGATTCCTTTTCTGTCGTACTTTTTACTGTAAGATATACTCACATGCATAGGAGTCCTTTTGGATAGTTTCCTGCATGGTCACAGAGACACAGTCCCATACATGTATGTCCATGCATAAGCATTCATGAAATTGAAAAATGAATGCATTATCCTTTCTTTCTTTTTAGATAGCGGGTATATGTTCATTGTCAACAGCTACGGAATATAAAGTTTCAACTTCAGAATGGTTCAGGTTTCAGCAAAAAGAGAAAAAAATACATTCAATAAGCTCAAAGACTAGTTTTCTACAATTAAAAAAAAATTGAGTCTGCAAAATAGGAGTCTAGAATGAAAGTCCTTCTGAACTCAAGCAGGTTAGGATGTCATGTCAGATTGTCTGCAGAACCAAATTCTAGCCATTTGCAGGAACAAATAGGTCACGTTTATTTCAAATCAAAATTATTGTTAGGACATTTCCTGACATTTTCTGTCAAGCTGATATTTTTACAGGGTGTTGGTGCATTTTATTTATATGCCTGTGTGGGTAAGGAAAGGATTCTTCCCCAGGTTAGAGTGACAAAGGATTTCTGATTTCATAGGAAAGAATCCACTTCCTGGCATCACTTTGCTCCTTTCATTTAGAAAATTCTCTAGGATGCTGGCAATCCCTTTGATTTCTCCTGATCTCTTAGAAGCACTTTATAATCTACTTCTTTTGATTATTTTGTACTATAAGCTTTATGCTGTTACAAAAAATTAGTTTGTGGCTGCTAGTACAGGGTCAGTTTCTAGATGGTTGTATAAAAAAACGCCTGTATCCAGTTGACTTGTTGCAGAGGACTAAGTCAGTGAAAAAGGTGGTCCCTTCCATCCTATTCAGGAACATAAATTGTATTCCAGAAGAAAAGTTCAGATCCTTCTTCATAAGACTCCAGTGCTCTGCGAAGTTTTTCTGTTGTTCAGCCTCAGCAAAACACGTAATATCAATTACACTTTTTCCAGTTAATTTTCCTGTTTTCTGTACTGTATTGCTAAAGATTTCCTGTGCTTTTCAGACTATCTGGATGATAGCTGTACTCCTTGAACACAAGTCTAACACTCTGATCATTCCTCTCCTTTTAGGATTCTTCTTCACCACACGACTACCATGCTTACCACTTTCCAGGCCAAGCAAATATTAAGGGCTAAATTGCTAAACCAAAACAAGGCACGGTGTATCAAGACTAAAAGGGAAGATTTCTCTATTTTATTTTCCTGAAGTGCGTGACAGAGGATGGCACAATCCGCAATTCCAAATGTCACGTGGTATGTAATATCGTACTAGTTAATATAATGCTAACGCTTTATCTTGTGTGTTGAACACAGTTACAGCTAGCAGAGCCTTGCAGCTGACCAAGGTGCAGAGATGTCTGGTGCAGGGAGAACAACAGTTCAGGGTCCTCTCTTGTATCGTACACTCATCTACAGGATGAAATTCTAAGCTAGTATCAATTCCTTTCAAAATCCTTTGCCTCCCTCACGTAATCACTAATAAGCTTCACTTGCAGAGTTTTTGTTGTTGTTGTTTTAGGTGGTCTTTGACTCGATCATGTGAGCATTATAAACTGCTCAATTTTTCTTTCTTAAAAAGCTGCTCCGCTTCACCTTCCCCAGTGAGGATAATGTGTACCTCTTCTATGAGGTTGTGCAGGAGAGAGTTCATTATAACACCACTTAAAGCAACTGCTGTAATAGGCACTGTATACACACAAACACAGCATACATACCATCTAACAGAAAAGGGGAACAAAATGCAGGAAAGCAGAGAAAAACATCCTTGTCCAAAGTCTGCTCGATCTTTAGCAAGTCATTACATGACTTGGTTTCTCTATGTCTTCTGTCCATCTCTAAAGTCGTATGTATATACTGAGAACCAATTCAAGGGTCTAGATCTTAATCCATCACCAACTTTATTCCTCCACTGCAAGTTAGAGGCCCCTATCTTATCACTTTGATTTAGCAAAGTATTTAAGAGTACTTCACACAAATTGATTTTTAGTACTCTTTAATTTTCTTGTATCTATTTCTAAATTTTCCCAGAAGTAATGAAATTTTATACAATTACAGAACACATTCAATACAAGATTAGAGATACAAGCAAAAGTATCTGGTAGATATTTCTGTGAATTAACAGAAAATAAATTTTTATTTAAGATGCTATGAAATTACTCAAAAATTTTGTTCACCCTGTGACCAAAAAAAAATCAATTCTTAAAAGCATAATTTTTGTAAAACATCAAGCACTTAAGTACTTGCATTTAGTTTTAATTATGACAACCATATGAAAAATGAAAAAAAGTATATAAAAATATACATTTTTATTTGGGATTACTATGGAATACAAATATATGCCTCCAAGAAGCTATTACCAAAACAAAAGGCTTTCATTCTCCCTTTTATTTTTCTTTAAAAATACATTTTACATTAAATACTCTCCCACTGAAACAGTTATTGAAAAATACTTTTTACCAGGAAGTTCAATTTCAGATGTGAGCAGCTTGCTCTGAACTGCGTAGGCAGTATGAGAACACTGCAGAAGTGTTAGTGTAGAAGTAACATATAAGTGCATGAATAATGTCTTCTTACTTAGTTAAATCCTGTGAAATATGTTCTTTTGGCATTCATAATTAGGGGCAGAGCAGATGGTGAAAGCTTAATATGTCCATTAAAGTAAATTAGGCTGCCAGTGTTTCTTTAGTCTACGAAACTTTGATTGGGTTGGCTATTTCAGGTTGGTATTTTTTGTTCTCCTTGGAGTAGTTCCTGTGCATATGCTGGAGAGTATTTTGTATTGCAACTGCAGTAGAAAAAAAAAAAGGAAAGGGATGGGGAATTCTGTCCAAGACTAACAACACTCTTAAATGGGAGAACTGTCCTCCCTCCCTAACAATCTTTTTCTTCACTAAAAGAAGGCCTAGTTGTATTCTCCTTACTCTTTCACTTTCAGTGTGTCAAAGCCTCAGAAACAATGCATGTTTCTTTGTTTCCTTCTTTAAATGATTTGCAAAACCAAAGGTCTGTTGCATGTATTACTGAATTGCATCTCTGAAGTACAGCATGTAAATTTTGTGATTCACACATGCATTAACTGTTTGTAGGAAGAACTATGGCTATTGTTGGCCATAGCTTTTTGTCACGGAACAGAAGACAAGAAAGGCATTTTATTTTTAGTGTGCTCCCACAAGCAGTTAAGAGTCACAGCTAGTCATCTGACTTAATAGCAGGGAGTACCATACCATCTCATGTTGAGCACTGAGGTTTAAGATTCACCTCAGGACACCTTCAAAGAAGTCTTTCCCTTGTGAAGAGAGGTATGGTATTACCTGCATTTCTCTTCAGAGTAACCATTACCAACAGAGTATGTAGCACTCATGATTATCTGTGAGCAAACTTCATGGCTTGTTCTGGGCAGAAACAGAATTGCTGCAATTCAAGATCAATGGGTAAACACTGCAATAGCCAGAGCAGAGATGAAGAAGTAGCCCAAAACTATTTGGCTGGTATACATTCATTGGAATGTAGTTAAAACGCTGATTGGTCATGGGATTTGAAATGTTCCACTACTGTTCCAGTGGAAACATACTGATAGTGTAGAAAGACTTGATGCTCAGGTAAGTTTGTGAAAGACCATTATCAAGATAGGGAGTTGGGGCTGCATTCAAAGCCTCCTGGAGGCTAGCCTTTGCTGCTCTTCTCCTCCCCACAATGGACTTCTCTTATCAAAAGTGCTCCCTATATTAAGCTAGTAGGTGTAATTGAATCCTATTGTTGAGAATGTAATAAACTCCGTTCCTGCTGCCCAGTAACATCAGAGACTTCAGATGCCTTCAGCTATCCACAAAAACTGTATTACAACTCTTAATTCCAGAGCGAAAACTAAATTTAAAAACTCAATCTAAAAACTAAGAGAATCTCTTGTTTCATTATGCAGTTTTCTTAAAACATGCTGTATTGGAGAAAAATGTAGTTTTATTTCAATCAAATGTTGTCTAGGTGAGTATTTGCAAGATCTGAAATACACATTTACTTATTTGTTAAAAACCAACAATGGATTAAATAAAATAAATACATGTTGTATTATCTAGAGTATTTTAATTCTGAAATAAAATAATAGAAATAATATCAGAATATGAGGTTGCAGGTGAGTCCTCTCTATATCCATAGACAAGTCATAAGAATTCAGAGCACTTTTAGGATATGCCATAAATTATTCTGCGAAGAAAACAGTAGGGACTGAAAAAGGCTTTGAAACTTGAGCCAGTTGGTAGCCTGGTTCAAGGCAGCTGGAAAGCTAGCTTAATCACCAAGCTCAGCATTCCCCTGAGCAGTGGGATCCAGGGACAGCTAAGTTACAGTGTCTCCATTCTGTTGCACCTGAACCAAATGGGGGAAGGAGAGGTGGCTAG
Source organism: Gymnogyps californianus (assembly GCF_018139145.2). Classification (NCBI taxonomy): domain Eukaryota; kingdom Metazoa; phylum Chordata; class Aves; order Accipitriformes; family Cathartidae; genus Gymnogyps; species Gymnogyps californianus. The sequence continues at coordinate 6,901,816 of NC_059481.1, read as the reverse complement.
AGGAAAGAGATATTGCTGTTATGTTTGATTTATTCTTGATTTCCAGAAGAACCTTTTAGGGAAGAAATATGGACAGTCACATATTGGGACAAACCTTTTAAAATAGAGTAAAACTGTGAAAGTCACAAATCAGTATAGCTTCACCACAGGATCTTCATGAACATTGTTCTTTGGGCTGACCCTCATGTCATTGAAAAAAATCTGCAATTACAGTTTTGGTTTTTTGTTATGTGTAATATAAACAGCAGGCATGTCTGAGATTTAGAGAAGATGGGGTACACTTCAAATGCATAAATGAAGTTAGATGTGTCAACTGCCATTTCTAACTTTGAAAACCTTCCTTCAGTCTTTGCCATCTGTACCCTTTTTCCACTGCCTGGAGACCTGCTGCTCCTCTTATCAGGCACAACACAGGCGTGCAAAGAGATAAAGGATTTTGCTGTGTGAAGTACAGATTAGTTCACTGCTTGCATTAATAGTAGCCATCACTGGTAACCACATTCTAAAATAACCTTTCTCCAGGAAAACCAACCAGGGAAAATACTTCTATACACATCACATTAATATCCTACTTTAAATATAAAATATATTAAAAAAATAGACTGTAACCTACTAAATTACATTACATATTCAAAACTGAAATAACGTAGCTAGGTACATATTAAAGAAGAGTAAAATAAACCCTCCTGAATAAAACCAAACAAACAAAAAAATCAACTGTTGCTACATTTCAACAGACACTGTGCCAATGGAAGTATAGGAATCAAGAACTGAGGTTGGAATAAAGTCCTCAAAAGCAGCTATTCGATTGCTATAAGCAACAACCCTTTTCTGTACTAGAATCTCCATACAAGAGGAGACAGTTCCATCACTGCAGAATGAACTCTAAGAGATTTCTCGGTTATTGGGAAAACAGTAACTAATTAGAGACTGTAAGATCTTTCAAAATTCTTCTCAAATCTCATAGTTAAAGACTAATTAAAATTTCCATTCAAAGCCACTTCTTCAGTAAGGGGACAATAGGGAGACAGTGTGACTTTTACTAGGAGGTTGCAAATTCAAATTTAAACTACTGTTGATTCTGGGAGACGAAACGACAGTAATAGGAAATGGGAAAACAGGAGCACAGTATCCATAAGAGTTGAGGAAGAGGGGATGTAGTCCATTTGCACTGCACAGCCACTGACTATGAGAGCCTGTGCACCTTCTGGAGTTATTTCAAAGAGTAAGAACATTTTAGTGATCAAGGGCTCTATCTTAGGCACCAAGCTGAAAGGGGCTGTTTCCATCTCCACCCTCAACTTCCTTTACACTGTTGAGCAAGTCTTGGTTCCTATCCATTAATAACCTTCAGATATAAAGAGGTAGAATTTCAGTTTTCAAAAAAAGGGCAAGCAATTTTATACAAATGTATATGAAATAGCACAGGAAGCTGGATCTTGATAAAGTTTTTACTATCTCTTTGATAGGCCCATTAATTTTTATACCACTGCTAACTGGAAAACTGTAGCAGACAAACCAAGGCAGAAGTACCATAAATTGAACTCTTTTTACAGAGGCAGAAGGAAAGTTGAGTAGTGGGAAGCCGGAATTGTGTTTGTACTATACATTATCCTAGAGTTATAAACAACTTCAGTTCCAGAGTACCCACGTAGGATCACTCACAGATTAAGATACTTATTCAAATTGTTACTTCAGTAGAAGTTTCTGCACAATTAAATTTGAATTCTAATCTTACAGTGAATATAGGAAGAATCTCATAGCTGCAGATTAAAGCATTCCTGCTGCTTTAGCTTTGGTTTTAGGCTGCATTATTACACTATGCAAACAAATTTTTGTCACTATTACAACATTTCACTGCAAAGATCGTGTAATTCACATCAGTTTGGTATCCCCAAGCAGCCCCTGCAGCTGGGAAACCATTACTCTTAACTAGGGAAAAACATGAGTTCATAAATCAAGCCAACTAGTATAGGCAAATTTTAATCTCAGCATATTTCATAAAGCAGCATTTATTAAGCAGAATACCCCTCCCCTTCTCCACCAACCTATTAACAAAAGAGTATCTCTAACTACTTCCATTATATGGTCATTATGTTTTAGATCAAAGCAACAGGACATGTGCTTCAGGAGATGCATTGCAGGCTGGCAGAAAATGAGACAAGAGAATGTTCTCACATATCTCTTTGCATCTCTGCCTAAATAGGACCTGAATAATTCAGAATAGTTATAGCTTTGTACGATATGGTTTTCCACATCTGTTCATTTCAATAAAAGTTAAACGTTAATAATAAACCCATTAAGGTGAAACATTCAATTCTCAAAAAAAAAAAACCCACACTGAAATTTTGAAGTCAGTACAACTAAAAAATGAGAAACAAGCAGGTACTTTGAAGCAAGTTCAAATTTTTGCTCCTGTCTCAAGAAAAAGTACACTACTCCCTGATCTACTATTGATTTGTCTGGTGAAGGGAAATCTGCTTCAGAAAATGTGACACTTTCTGAACTGCAGGCCTCTAAGAATCCTACAATATCTGAAAAGTGGTATATTGATGTCTTTCAGAAATGTAATAATCCTGTAATTTTCTATTACATTAACTTGTGTATTTTAAAGAAATTAGTGAAAAAGAATGAATGACACCCTTGCAGTATCTGAAGACTTGTAAGAAAGCTGCTACAGTTCAAAGACTTCTTTTAGAGGGCTTGCAGTTAGGTGCAGATACGTGGCAGGGGATGTCCTCAAAATGTGGCACTTGATAAATGAGAGAAAAAGGAAAATGAGAAAGGAAGTAGAGACTGGCAAAGCAGAAAGAAAATTCTTAAAAAGGATCAGCAGCTAGATAAACAGTAGTGACAGATACTGATAAGAAAACCCACCCATGCAGCTGAGACAAGAATGTCACCATTAAAGAAGATGCTGTTGAAACTAATGATAGGAGGCCTTGAAGATTAATTTTAGTGTGTCAGGTGATCTAAGACTATACCAAAGTATTCTTCCGTTCTCACTCTTAGGCTTATGCTAGCAAAACTCACAAATTCAAGCCCCAGTGTTAAGATCACTATAAATTGTCCTAAATTATCATTTATGTACTGTAGTATCTTTAGAAAATCTGCCTGTTAGCTGTTCAGTGGAGTAAAGCCATGACACATTGTGCATTCCCAAGATGAAAAATAAACATCCATGCCATATTTCTAATCTCACTCTTGGATGTCAGTGCTGTGTTTGGGGCTGGTGGGCCCAAGCTGTTAAAATTCTAACCACAAATGTACAGTATCAGTGACTGTTCTGGTGTACAGCACTGTTGCACAAGTCCTGCAGGCATAATTAAAGTGATAGAAAACTGTACTAAAATGCCACAGTGCACAAATCATATTGACTCTCGAAGACCAGCTAGAATGCACTGTGCTCTTACCTCCGAATCAGGCACTAGGGGTCCACCAATAGCATCTGCATTTATACTTTGTCATCAGACCATACTCCTACACACTTCGGGCATTCTGCACAGACTCCTAATGTCTGTCCAGATATGTATAACCTACATGTTGATTCAGTTACGGGCCAGTTATAAGTTCCTACATCTTATGTTTGCAGATTAATTGGTAGGAAGTTACAGTTTATATAAGCAGAAATGTTAGAAAAGCAGGATGAATGCAACTTGGATTGATCTCAAACAAATTAGGATTCTGGTAAAGTATTTTTACCTGGACAGTTTAGGGACAGCAGTATTACTATTTTGTATTATAAGCTTTTCTAGCATCTCTTACTTATGTTACTGTTAGGACTATTTGGTCGCAACAGAACTCCCCAACTACTGCTTACTGTTGCATATTTTCATTCTCAGCAGGTTACCTTCTGATCTACCCCAGTTTAAGGGATTGTTTTCTTTCCACTAAACAAAATATGAAGGTCTCCTCCACAGGCATGTTCAGCTCAGAGTATTAGGATCATAAGTGTGGCTATTGTTCTAGCTGTGTCAAGCAGCCTTAGCACCTGCTGCTCTGTGTTTGTATGGAGAGGAAACATTTATTAAATGTTATTTAAAGTTTCCTAGGACAGAAAACTTTACCAGACTGACAGAGTTGGGAAGAGATTGTTCACCTTTCAAGTGCATAGGCCTGAAATGATCAATTGCTATAGAAATTCCTATTTCTAGCTATAATAATGGAAACTGTTTTTTGAACTGCCAAATTCTGCAATCCACACTCAGGAAGAGCTTCCACTTGATGTGATGCTTCAGAAAGCTTTAGGCAAATCTGCAGGAGTGGAAACTAAAGGCATCTCAATGGCTGCCTTCTCCATTCCAAGCCAGTTCTGGTCATACCACTTATTCTGGACTCTCCTTGCAAAGTGTCTCCTCTGTGAGAAAAACAACTCAAATTGATCATTACTTTGAGTTACGCTAGTTTGTTAATCATCAGAACGTGATAAGGAGCAAAATGTTCTCAATTTGCCTCTGGAAAAACTGAGTCATTGAGGTCTCTCCTTTCAGAAGCTGTTGGGAATTTTGGTTTTTAGTGCCTAGTTTGACCCTGCTTTATTTTATATTTTTAAAGCAGATTTTATGTACCCACAGCTTCCTAATTAAATTCAATGGAACATATTTAGCTGAAAAAAAAGTCCAAAACACCTCAAAAGTCATTGATGCCCACCAATTATCCATAGAAAATGGCCCCAAAAACATCTTTATAGACTGTTACTAATAATTAACATACTCTGCTGCAATCTTTGAGTTTGAAAGAATGGAAATAAAAAGCAACGTGAACAGAAAAAGTGCCTGATGGTAAAAAACAAATGTCATTTTCAAACATCTCTTTCTCCTGAATTAGAAGAATTCCATCAAGTTAGTGATTTTTAATCAGTGAAAATCTTGGATTACATACATTCTGCTTAGTAGCTCTTGCCTATTACAAGGTGAGAAACCTACATGAAGTTGGAAGTATCCATAAGTAGAAATATTTCTGTATTATGAACAGCTGTTCCAATTATGTTTTGACAATTCCTAGTATAATGTGACTCAATGGGCTTTTGGACCTCGTGTAATACATGCACATCCAAAAAACTGGCGTTTGCCCATTTTTAAGGAAGGTAAGGCTTCATAGGTGGTCACACATGCAAAAAAAAAAGCTTGTTGTTTGTTCTCTCATTTAACCCACAACAGACGAACATGAGTCCATCACACAACCATTCAACTTTCACAGAAAAGTCAGATCAAATCTGTTGCAACAGATTCTGACTAGTAAGAAACAACCAGCTCAGACTAATGATCAGTCTGCACGCTAATGGTGAGAACCTCACAGTGTGGGGAGTGACCCGGCTGGACGCGCCTCTCTTGAACTTGACAAGCATACTCTAATGTACAGAAGGATTTAAGGAATCAAAGGGAAGGGCAGACAGGGGATTCACTATAGAACAAAAAGTGTGCATTAGGATAAGCCGGTGTAGACAAGGGACAGGGTGCAAGAGAATATCAATATGCTGCTTTTTTCACAGTTTGTAGAATTAGTAGCCTTTGATTTTTCATGGATCTGTTGTCTATGTATTTCCCTCAGGGGCACCTCTATTACTGTATGCTTATCAAATCCTGTACCTGTAAGATCTGAAAGGCTTCAGTATTATTCTATGGTCATTCTTCAACAGTGTTTTCTCATTCTTCGACTGCGTTTTCACACCTCAGCTGAAATTTGTCTAAACAGCTGAGCACAAAATGTACCCAAGAACAGGAAAAACCAAAGTACACAGTAATTTCCTTCAAATGTCTCCTCAGTTTCACAGGAACTTTAAAATTACAGAAAACTATAAACTAGCAATACGTTACTTGAAGTGACAATAAATATAGGAAATTACCTTAAGCAATTTCTATTGCACTGTTTTTCCACAAGCGTAGCTTCATTTTAATTTATGTTGTTAATGTGTATTGAATCACGCTTGGAGTTCTTATAGTAAGATGATGCTCCACAGTATTATTTCACAAATGAAAGAAATGGATATTCATCCATCAGTTCAGAGGCCTAAAGTCTTCCCAGGAGTGTCACTAAAGGAACATAATGTTCCAAGAGCTGGATTTTGCTTTCGGATCGCTGGTTGAGCTGATGGATGTGAAAACTCATGTAGCTAGACAGTAAGCTATTGGCTACAGTTCTAAGGAGTGAATACATTATTTTAAGCTTAGTAGTAATTTATGCTCACAAAATGAGTAAGGGTACCATCTGTTCAAGTACAGATAATACAAAATTCTTTTAATTTGATGTTAAATTGCTCACTTTTGACATAGCTGTGTCACTGGTGAATACTCCTTATACTGAAATCACACAGAAGCAGAAATCTACCTTTTCTGAACAATGGCAGGAAATCACCTAGGCCTGTAAGGAAGGCAGATGTCATGACCTTGGATAAGTAATAAATAATTATGGAGTAATATGTGGGGGGAAATTTGAACTCTTAATGGAGGGGGGAAATGAGAAAGAAGGAAAAATTTCAGTAAAACCACTTTTAGAGAGTTTCAGATTATCTCACCTGTTCTCCAGAAGTGTTAGAATAAGCAAGGTATCTCACACGAGGAAACACAGGCACTCTCTATGCTCGACTTACTTCATTTCCATGTTTCTAATAAAAGCCTTGACTAACTTCTGAGGACTGAAGTTCTCATTCATCTCCCTAGAGATCATACAGTCATTCCTCCAAAGTAATTTTAAATTGGTTAAGGCAATGGACATGACATGCATACACAAGCTGAAAATTTGCAGTAGAATCCAATTATTTTTTTAATATATTTTTTATTTTATAGCTTATCTATGGTATTATCTAAAAGGAATTAATTCGTGCTGCCTTCTAGAGGAAGTGGGATCATTTCCTATACTCTATAAACATTTTTACTAATTCTTACTAGAGAAAGATACAAGTAAAGTTTAAATTACATGTTATCGTATTGGACAAAAGAAATTATTAGTATAATAAAAACTGGGAAGAATGACCTGAAGTAGATTTGGAAAACAGCTATATCATACTTCTTTTTCTTCTCTCTCTTGAGAAGGAGGGGAAATCTACACATTCCTCCTCCCTGTGCTGGCAGCTTGCTAAGTCAGAGGAAATGAATTGAGTCTACTAGGGTTTACTGTTCATATTACAAAGTACTAGACTTAATAGCTGCAGTGGACAGTCAAACACAGAACAGTAAGATTTTCCATGTCCTAAGAAGTTCATGGTTCAGCTACAAAGTAAAAGCCAACAGACTCCTGCAAAGGAGAACATAATGACTGTAATACTAGGTCAATCACAGTAAGCGCCAGTATTAGCACTTCAGTTGCCTCTCTGCCTTTTGTTTTTCTGGGGTGGGTAGGTAGTACAGCAAAATAAAATTTTCGTCATTAATTTGCAGGATATAGATAAATCTTTTCAAGTGTTTCATAACACCTTCTCCTAGATGCAAGAGCCAGCATGGGAATAGGCCTAACATGCTTACTAAAAAATTTAACAAATGGGTGATGAAGTCCTATATCTCTAGTTGTCTGCTGAACAGTAAATAAAAGAGTAGAGGAAGAACTTTAAAGGTTTTCACTTGAACAACCAGATTTTTTTTTAATCATTATTATTATTGTAAAGGAAAAAGATGCAGTGCTGACAAGAGAATAGGTGATGTGGTCACACCAGAGGTGTGAGAAAATGATCTTTGTAGTGGTAGCCTGAGTGGATATAAGAAAAGAGAAATTGCATCAGAGAGATCAGAGAAAACATTACAGAAATCAGAGATGACTTAATTAGAATTTGTAAAAGAAGTTTACTTACGTGGATATGATACAAAGAATATGCTACGTTTAAGAAGGCACATGAAAAGCAATATGCTATTTGCAGGCCTGAATAATAGGTAAAAAAGTGTTGTCTACAGTGACTGAGGAAGGAAGTAACAGGAGTACAGGGTATAAAGACTTCTGTTTTAGAGGTGTGTTGCTGGGATATTTCTGTTTCAGGAATATTGAGAGAACATCTAAAATCTTGAACAGAAGACAATGTCTGGAATAGAGGTGCAAGTATAAATTGTTGGTCTAGAGAGGGCAAATGAATTTGTGTTTGAGATTACTGAGACAAAGGGTATGGAAAGAAATAAGACAGAACAATGGACAGAGCCGTACGGACTTCTACAGGAAAAGAAAGAGACTCCTTGGGAAGGTATCTTGAACAAATATTTAGGGCCACAGAAATGGATACAGCCATGAGAGACTGACAGGAGAAGGCACAATTTCAAGAAGAAAATCATGCTGGCAGTGTCAAAGACCATTGAGAACAGAGCAATGGTTCTGATCTTTGACCACCAGAATGAAGTCTCAAAACAGAAAGCAGCTCTACAGCAGTGTCACATGAAGACTGCAGTTTGGTCTAACAGCTCAAAGAAGAGAGAGGAATAGAGCTTGGGGAGTGCGGGGGGGAGATTTCTATATCCCTAAATTTTTATATATATCTTCTTCAGTATTTACAACGTGCCACTGCAAATACTGTGGTAGCATCTAATTTCTTCCACAAAATCTGTAATAGTATTTTTCCTATGCACACAAGTATCAAAAGGAATAAAAACAATCCACTTGATTAAATAAACAGGAATGCATTCATTTTAAGAAGTGACTGAGATCTGTACTTAACATATTGCATTTCTTGGTACACCATCCATTTCTCAGGTCACCTTGATGTCTTACAAAGTTGTATCTGGAGTTGAAATAAGAAGCAAAATGACCTGTAAAAAGGGTTTTCACCCACTAGGTTAATGACAACAGAATTTCTATGTTACCGATTCTTTATTTTAGGGGCAAACCCCACAAATCAATTCAAACTTTTAATAGTAAAACCATGCATGAGCTCATACACATCTCTCTCTACTGAATCAAAACTCCATGTGCCCATTCCAATACAGGCATATTTAAATGTATTAAATAATGGCAATTAATATGGTAAAAGCATAAACATATATATTTATGAGGCATAAAGAATGTATGTTATATACTACCAAGTATCCTCATCACACCAATCAGAAGATAATTATGATACAAAAAATAAACTGATGTGATGAAGTGGTTTGGCAGATGAAATTAGGTACTTGTATTTGCAATGCTACTTTTAATCTAAGTTTTCCATGCATAGTTCCCTTTTTGGTTAGCCGTTGAATACTTTATATTAAGAATTATGTCTTAATTTGGAATTTTTCTTTTTTTCCTCTTTTTTAGGATTTAGACCAGACTCTAAAAAGATTATCTCTGCAGAAGGGTAGCGGAAACACTGCAGTTGAGGGGAACACAGATGATATTTCTGCACAAGCTGGATAAGATCATGAAGAAACTTCACTTAGAGTAAGTGATATCATTAATATTCCAAGTGCTTTGTGAACAATCATGCAACTACTACCATGTACATTGTTTAATAACATCATTGTATAGGGCTGCTCCAGTGTGACGTAACTGGGTTCTCAGAATCCCAGTTTGGCAAGCCACTTCTGTGCCTGCTGTGCTGCTGAAGTACTGGAGGTACAGCAGTGCACAGAGGTACAGGGACACCTGTGTGCTTTCAGAGTTTACTGCTGTGCTTAGCTGAGTAAGGGTGGGATTCCTCCCAGCCCTGAGTGAGGCTGAGCGAAGACAAGTAGTCTGGTAAATCTGTTTTGGCGTATAGGTATTGCCTTGCCTGACTAGAAGAAGTGACTGAGCAATGACAGGATCTAGTTGTAGCCACCATTTCAGAATTTGCAGATGCGTTTGAATACGTCTGAGGTGACTTGCACCAAGATTAGGTGGCTGAGATGGAAATTCTCACTAAGGACCAGAAAACTTTTCAAATTTGTTTTGTAGCTCTGTTGAACCCTTCAGCTCTGCAGGCAATAAAAGCTTTTTCTTTTTTTTTCCCCTCGCTAGTCTTGCAAATGGATAGAACAGTACTCAAAAAACTGGTGAAACTGTACTACAAAGGTATTACATAGGACATCTACATGTACATCAAAATAGTTATCCCTTTCTTATCGCACACTGCAGGCAACTTGAGAAGTTAATTCTGAACTTTCTATAATGAAAATAGCTGAAATTATTGCAACGGGAAGTAACAAAAGGAAAGTTCTCTGTATTTCAGTGTGTCTGTTTTTTCTATCTGCGAATTTTGTAGTATTGGTCTCCCTTATGTTCTTCTACAACTGCTGCTGCAGTCATGTAAATAAGAGTTTTTAAACAACAGAAATGAGAAATTAAAGTCTTCTAAAAATTTTAGAGGAAGTGATTAGTTTTTAGACTCAAAACAATTTCTAGTGCTGTTTCTAAAACTGAAATTTGTTTAAAGTTAATATTCTATTTAATTATTTTGCTTTAAGATATAGTCTTTTATAATACACTAAGTAAATTATCTGTTCAGTTATTAAAAGTCTGTGAAAGAAAGTTACAGCTAATATGGCACATTTCCTAGAAGCCGTACCCAAGATATTAATGCTTCCTACTGAAGTAATTTAAATAGGCCTCTGAGGTCAATCATGTCTAATTGATCTTGCTGTAATAACTTGGTTCCATAGCATTCTAAACACATTCTCTCTGCTTATTGAGATGCATTTCTTGTACAATAGAATTATACAATCTGCCATTTATACTTCACTGTACATTATTATATTACTACATTATTTTATTATAATGTCCTTGAGATCTACAGTTAGAGATCAGTTAATTTTCTCAAGTCCTTTACACAGTACGGTTTAAAAGTACTGCAAAACTTGCCTGCAATAAGATTCAACCCTTGGGATCAATGCCAAAAGGTGGCAGTGAGCTGATGTACCACTGCACCATATTGCAGCAATTTTCTAAGTCTAACCCACAGAACCATGTATGCACTTTGAATGAATAAGTAGCATTCCAACACAAGCATTTACAGAAATACTGCCAGGTTTCCCAGCAAATCGGACCTGATGAACAACCCCACAGATTTCAGTCAAATAAAGCTTTAGTAAGTATGTATTTTAAAGGTCAAGGAGGGAATAACTTCCTTTTTGGAATAAGAAGGGCCTGTGCTGTACTGTACTGTGTTGGCAGAAAAGAACTGTTCATCCTCATATTGAGGCATGAAGTTGTAAAGGAACCACCAAAACAGAGGACTAATGCTCCTACAAATAGGACGCTAATAGAGGGCAAATAGAGGCTACTATGCCAAGATGTTGCACAAAGGAGATATTCTCCAAAAAGACTCAAAAGAACTGTGCCTAGTGGATAGTAAGGATGAGTATGTGGGATTTTTTCTTAAAGGAAAAAAAAAAGTCTTCAGAGCTTTTACAGCAGTCCTGAGTAACCTAGAACTCATACAACAAATATATAACTCAAGTTGATTGTGAGTAATAAATTATGGGTTTATTATCATGAGTAATTTGGGGAGCAGAGGGCTTCAGGGAGAGATAACTTGTTGCTTAGTTATTCCATAGAAAGAGCAGATATTTTATTTCTGATCAGTTACTCCATTGGAGTTGAGAGAGAGATCACAAAAAAGAAAGTATAGTTTTAAGACCTTATGAATTACAGGAGTCCTGAGTCGGTCCCTGGAATATTCTCATACCCCTTCCAAATAAACAAACATATCTGTTTTCCTATTTCAATTCTTCTTAAAGTATTTATATGTTTTCATGAGATCTTGCCTGTCTTAGGGCAGTATGCGGACTTTACTCAAAAGAATCACCAAGAGATCTAAATAAAATTTCTCCTGAAGGAATTATGCTTGGTACTACATAAATTACATTGATCATGTAAGGAGCTAAATGCCTTAAGTACCGTCATGTTATCTTCATGGGAAGTATTTAATAATGTCTCCAATAAGCAGAGATAAGTACTCTTTCTTACAAAATAAACAGGATCTACTCTACTTGCATTTGGGTGGGGGGAAATGCACATAATGCAATGTGAAGACAGCCTTTATCCCTCTGTCCATTTACAGAATTTTAAATTATGCTTCCTCTGTAGTCCAAAGCTAGATTATAAATTGCACTTAAATCATTCTTCCTTACAATGCTCTGTATTTTTGGCAGTGGCTAAAACCTCCCTCAGTATAATTCTGTATAAACCACTAAAATCACATGCTAGTAAATTACCTGTCTGTGTACATATAAAATAAAATCTGAATTAATTCTTCAATAGGTTTATGTAAAAATATACGTTTGACAGTGCCGATTTATTAATTTTTATTTGACATATGAGATGTTTTATGTCAGCTTAAATTCAGATTTTTTTCTTAAAGAGCAAGCTCAGGTCTTGTAATTATCACCTTAAAACTCTGTTCAGTTCCTGTATGTAAAACCAGACAGACTTCATTCAGTTACTCATATCTGGGACATGAATAGACTTCTTCCTGCTTGTGCCAGCAATTTAACATCAACTCATTTCTTTGATTTCTGAAAAAACTGTTTGGAGACACTCAGAATACCAGACTAGCTTAATTTATATGCTAATGTATGATGATTTCATTGAAGTACTGCACTCTGAGGTCCCAGATGCTAAATAAAACAGAACATCAGAATTTTGGTTGTGCAAAATTGAAGTATTCTCTTTTTTTCTAAAAAAAGAATAAAATGTTTCAGATAAGTGAAAATGAGGATAATAGTTACCCATTTTGCAACAGTGCTGGGGTGACTAACCAATATTTGTACAGTGCTGTGAAGATGAAGAACCCCTAGTTTTATCATCACCATATGCTTTCATCCATTTTGTTAGCTGCAGCATGGAGAACAAAATCAATAGACTGTACAGTATCTAAGTACTTAGGACTTCAGCAAATAAAACATTTAAAATCTGAAAAGTGAAATAAGACCCCTACAAAAAAAGCTACAGATACATGACACAATTCCTAGAAAGAGTTTATCCTTATTCCACCATTGGCGTATTTACTCCTGGGTGATGAGAACTAATTTTCTCCAAGTTATTAGTGAAATTACTGGACTTAATTTGAATTTACAGTGAATGAGTATATGGCTCATTCATTAAGTTCCCAGTTGTAGTTTCTTTTTCATTTCACTGCAGGTTTTTTGAGATACATTTCAGCAGAGATTCAGTCACAAAAAAATGTATTGCCAAGCAAGGTGCACACAGGAATAAAGGAAACAAAAATGAACTTAGAATATTCTGACACTGACTGTGTCTACTAGATTATGTGCTGGTAATGATAACCTGTATTTTACCTGTCGTTAGGAAAAGCAATTTATGATTTGACTTACATCCATTCTAGGTAGTAAATTAATGTAAATTTTAACTGTACACAAATCCTGATCAATCTCTTAATTTCTCTGATTACTACACTTGGATATTTATTATACTACTGGAGAACACATCCAGTAGAAAATTGCACTTCCTTGCAATTAGTTAAACTGCTATTTCCCAATACACAAATCATTTAGACAATGTCTGGAGACTGTCATGAATGTCCTGCCTTTATAATAACCTAACTATGACATTCTCTTAACTAGGAAGATTCTTAAAAATACCAAGAGCATAGAAACATTTGAGGGAGTATGTATTTTGCTGTAATCTCTTTTCTTACTTGAACATTTCTAATGTTATAATCACAAAACTTTAATTTCAAAGTGACATAGTTGGAACATTAAGTATTTTTCAGCCTCTTTAGGGATCACATTTACTACAGTTTATAGCCTGCTTTATTCTCACTTTCTAAATGCCTCAGTATTTTTCTCATGACATCATGGACTCCACTTCCCTGTAGTTAGCACAGCAGTCTGGTACAGAGCGCCTTGTCTGTACCTGAACCTCATAATTCATTTTTCCTAGGGCAATTTGCACAATCTATCCCTTTATCATCAGTTTTATAACAGTTAGAGTTGCTGAAAAACAAACACACACAAAATTATACATAAAAGGATACTTAAAGTCAACATATAATTGAACTTAAATGAAATTTTAAAATAATTGAACTAGTCTGCTTATTATTTTCCAGAAATCAATTATTTCATAAATTATGCTGGGGGTATGGATTTGAAGTTTAGTTCAAGAGAAAGGGATGGATGTGAAGTAACACAGAAGAACCTTAGAAATAAACTGAAATAAGAAATAAAACTTCCTATACATCTTGCAAGTGTCAGTAAGTAAATGATGCCTTTGTACATTATGTGGAAGAACAGATATTAAACTGTAAAATCTCCAATACATGTAATTCTCTTCTATCAGTTCTAAATAGCTCTGAATACATCATTAGTTGTTTTGTAGCCTATTAGGATTATGATGAGATGTCTCTCAAAATCCCTTCCAAAATGTTCCTATTTGCCTCTAATTCGTATTACTGTAGTCACTGCAGATTTTAAACAGCTGGGCAAAGATAATTCAGTTTCATCAGTTCGACTTCAAACCATAATGACAAGAGCTAGCTATTCTTATTTATTTTCATTTTCCTATTCTGCTCCAACTGCAGCCCAAAACCATCACTGTAAACTGTGAAGCAGCAGCCTGGGGAATAAACATTCCATAGGTCTGCACAAAAGGACTAGAGCACCTTACTAAAAATAAATGTTAGTGCTTCGGTAATGAAAAAGCCCAATCCTGCAAAACCTTAATTGTATGAATAGTGTCACCTTTACTATACAAGCAGTAAAACTGAAGGCTCTAAAATTGTTCAAAGGGCTGAGGATTAGCTACCCAACTAGGGCCTAAACTATCAAACTCAGTGTTTTCTGTTCTTGAATTGTTAGTTGCCATCTTGAGAAAGATTTTCTTTGCATCCAGAAACACAATTATGGCAATTAGTTGGAAGAAAATAAAACAGCTGCTGCTCTGCATAGGAAACCACTGCATGTCACTAGTTACAGACAATAAATGAAACACTTGCAAAAATCCACTACATTATACCCCAAACTACTCCTGTTTACACTCTATGCAGCATAAAAATAAGTGTTGATGTCTTATCACTGTTGTGCACGTCTGCAAATCTGCATCAGATTTGATCATACTGCATAACAAATGAGAATGCTCTTTCCAATTCTCAGCCAGCCTGACAGACTACAACTACACTCTTGCAAAAGTGCAGCCTCTAGGCAGCATATCTTGTTTGTTCAGGACAAGCCTGACCTAATTGAGATTTTTTTTCTGTATTTTTTCACCTTTCATTTAAGCTCAAGTGAATTGAAGCTTTTTCCTCAAAATTCTTTACCACTGAAATCCTGACATGATGCAGAGGAATTAGCTGAATAACCCAGTAAAGACACTTTTTCACATGACTGCTGTTTTTTACATCTGTACGGAGTGCTGAGGTCTGGGTGAAGTTAAGGAAGCAGGCTTAGAGCAACTGATTAAAGAGAGACAAAAATGGAGCATACGTATAAAGCAGCATATCAGGAACAAGCAAAACCGATAGCTATGTATCTTTAAAACACATTTGCAACAGATCAATTAAGGAATGAATTTTTTTGTGGAATTAGGAAGCAAGGATGACTAATGAGAAAGTTATAGGACACAAAAAGATAAATACACTATTAAAAAAACCAGCAGTACAAAGTACCAATGTGCAAACCAAATGAAAAAAATATATTCTAAAACAGCAGCACACACTGCAGGCACTGAACTCCTATCTTACTATAAGATCAAAGTGTACATTAAGGAAATCTGCAATTAGCAGTGTCTTCTAAATGAAAATACAGTAAATGAAAGCTAGTCAGAAGAGTGGGAAGTGAAAGATGGTAGCTCTTGTCCACTTTCAAACACTAAGGATAATCAAAATGTTCCCATTCCAAAGCAGTATGAGCTGTTCATTTAAGGTAAAGGGAGATGCAAAATCATGTGGGAGATTCCACAGCCCTCCTCTTGTCTCTCTGAAAAGAATTATAGGACTCTTTCCATTTAAATGTAAAGGTGTTTCTATAACAACAATACTAAATGCTGTAGCATTAGCTGGTCTGAATCCACTGATCAACACAGTAAATCCTAACCGGTGGAACAATGACAAAATAAAAGCCCAATTTGCACAGTGCTTTGTAAATCAACACCCACTATGGCATTTTATCCCTTCTGAGATTACGTGGGGCAGGCTCAGAGCCTCTTCCTTTCCCAAGCACTGCTCACCTGGATAGGGTTTCAGTTTAGTACTCAATAATCACTGAATTCCTAAATCATGCGATATACTGTTTTTCATCACTATCCTTGATAGCATTTCTCCCACAGGTAGAAGACTCCAAGAACAGTCTTTGACTAAAGATGGTGGCAGTGAAACTGGATTACAGGACTGGGTGAAAAGCTGTCAGTTTTGTCTGCCATGATCTCTATTAGATCCACAGTGTCTGACAGAGGTTTTTAGAATTAACTACTGGCCCTGCCCATGCCTCATCCTGAAGCTAACAGCCAACCCTAATCAGCGTTGTCCTTAACACAACCGTACGTCTTTGCCGCAGACATCAATTAAGGATGACATATTTCATGTCAGGCTATACAAGGCCCTATGACACTGCACAAGAATTCATTAGGAAGACTGAAAAGTCTAACATTTTTCTTTTTAAATTATGATTGTTTTAAAATAAAACCTAAAAAGAGTTTTAATGCAGAGCAGCCATGTTTTCACAAACATAACTGGAGATACACCTGGGGCAGAGATGTTTGAAGCCCAGGTGAAGAGGCTCAAGAGCATCTCTTTTGCTTGCATACACACGAATCGAAGAGATTTGTTTGTTCATTTTTTGTCTATGTGTGCTTAAGAGGCCATATTCTTGTGTTTATCTAGATTTCATTTGGTATCCATATATCAGGTGATTATTGTAATTCATTAATATTTCCTTATGGTATTTTTCTGAAGCTTCTTCCCAGGTGGCAAGACCTAATTGTTCTTAGGATCATCATTGGACACAATTGCTCCAGTCACTGACAGCAATCATGGTATTATTTCAGATCTACTTGCTGGCTGCAGTTACTGGGCTCTATTTCCTCTCCCTTCTAGTGAAGAATAAATTATGAGTTTGTTTAGTTTTAAATCAGAGAGAGTTGGAAAGAGCATAATAAGATATGACAGGTTATAGCAAAAGTCAACTCTTGAGAATTCTTTTATTTCCCCATGCCAAACTTGAAGATGCCATAAACTCAAATCCTCTATGCCAGTCATAAAATTTTAGTTAGCTAAATTAAAAATACTGGTACTATTTACCACTGTTCTTATTTGTTTCTTAAACTGCTAGATTTAACATTACTAAAATAGATTGCAGATTGCAAAAGGCTGTCACTAAGATATTAATACTCTGCTTCAGCATACATGCGAGCATTCTGTTCAGCTTGATTACAATTAATCAGTAATCTAGTCTCTTGTTTCTCACTGCCAAATGATAAATTAACTACTAGCTACATTCATGGATGGAATATTAATTTATACAATGCCCTAGGGTACCTCTGTATGTAGTACAAGACGCCTCATGAATGGATCTCATTCAAAGCTTTAGTAGAACTATGAAACAAAACAGTTAATCTAGTCAGGATCAGCTGCAACTATATTAAAATTGGAGATACCTGTATCAGCAATTGTAGTAAGCACCACTGAGATATACAAGAAATTAAATTTAGACATCACATAGAAGAATGAATTCCTCTTTTAAATGCACAAAATCAAGTACCTTTCCATGCAAAGAGTTAGTATTTTCTGAGGTTTGTGAAAAACACTTTAACTTTCTCAAGGTCAAATTATGTTCTCCAAGAATAGCACTGTATGTGTGTTGTGTAATGGAGAAATTTGCCAGTTCTAGAAGGGAAGTTATTTTTTTTCCCCTAGTTGCTCTGCAGTATCTACTGAAGCTTCCCACTACACGTGTGAGGACAGCAGATGGATCCAGAGTTCTGCCTCCAGCCTTGCCTGTTTCATCATTCTTTATATGCTGCAGGCTTCATCTTGCAGCATCTTTCAGCTTTCTAGTGCATGACAATGACCTTTGCACAGGTGCAGAAATGATATGCAACTATTTGCCTCTTCCATAGTCTTCTTTCTGGTTTCTCTGCATTTTTCTAGCCTTTGAATGTCAGACAAGACAGAGAAAGTATTATTTTTTAATACAGGGGGAAGGAAGTTCCATGAAATATTAATCATTTTGTGGCACTTGGAAGTATCAAAATATGCTTAAGATGTAGTATATTGCAAAATCACAGTATAACAGAATACACATTTCTGATTTAGTAGCACTGAAAACACAATAAAACTTGAAAAGGGAAATTCTGTCCTCTGTCAGTTTTTCATAGTCCAAAGAAAACTGAATACAGCATGAGCTCTTGGTAAGACCATAGCAGGGGACTGCAGCCTTTCTGTAAAATGCTAGATTGCATTTCGGTAGCTCACAGCATCCCAGCCCAGAATGATCAAATCAAGGCATCTGGTCATTTGACTACAAACTGCTTGAGTTTTGAGCCTATCAGCAATCCAGAACAGCTCTCATAGCACCAGAAATACAGCATAGGAAAATGCTTGCCAAGAATAGGATGAAAACCACTGAGAAAGAAGCAGGGTTATTTTAAAATTTCAAACATAATATTATTAATTATTATGAAGCTTTCTCTCATAGGAAATTTTAAAATCCCTTCTCATTCTGAAATCAATCACTGCAGCATACATAAAATAATTTCAAGCTTTAATTGTAAAAGAATAGGCAATGTACTTTGAAAGCAGCATAAAGATTTAACTAACTCAGACATTTCAAGCAAGACTCACATTTTCATTTCACCTCCTGTTCTTGCATTTAATGTTTTAAGTATCCTGCTTTGTGACAAGGTTATCGCTTATTGCATGGCAAGTCTCAGAGAGCTCCTGTTCTCTCTGGACCTGACAGTACTGTCTCTGGTGCAATCTGATAGGAAATAGCTGAGCCAACGTGAAGCCTAGCAACAAATGGGGGCAGGGGAAAGCGGCTATGAGCACTGACTGCTAGACCTATGCAACTGAAGAATATTGCTTAGAAAGGAAGTGTCAGAATCTCATCAGTTGACAGCTTACATCTAGACTACTACAGGGAATAAAGTACTTATATATCAAAGCATATTGTATAGAGCTGTCCCTACAAGAATATGAATAGCTTGTTTGCACAGAGTGTAAGACCTCGTAAGCTACTGCAACCCATTTACAGTCACTTACCTTAGGTATCATGAGGCTCTGATGTAAGACGCAGTCACATCTTTGTTTACAACCTTTGCCAAGGCTTGGGGTCCCATTAGGCTCACAGAGAACAAGTTTGACTTCTTCATTCCAGATGCAAGATTTTTGGAAGGAAGAAGCATTGGATATGTGCTTGTGAGGTTCAGCTGCTGTCCTTTTGGAAGGCTAATCACCAAATTTATCAGTAGAGGGCAGAAGAAAACAGCATTCCTCATCAAACATGCGTAAAACTAAGGGAGAGCTCCCAAGGTGACTCTTCAACAAGCCACTAGGTTAGCATTATCTACTCTATTTAAATTAAAAAAAAAAAATAATAATAATCTGGCTCTATTATGTAAAGGATATATAATGTTGGTTGAATAAACACTATTAGTTTGTTTGAGATAAAATTCATGATACTAGTAACTCCAGGATGTTTCAAACATTCAGCTATCTGAAAACCTGCATATCTGAAGATGAGGATTTACAAATTGCAAATGAAAGAACTAGTCCCTAGTGATATCAGGCAAATGAACAGCATGTTGGTAGATATTAAATCCTAAAGCATAAATAATCTCCTTAAACTTACATCTGTGAAACCTAACAGTGAACTTACAAAAATATCTGTCCCTTATGCTCAATAGAAAATAGTTTAAGAAAACAAAGGATGAGAAACAGGGTGGCCAAAATGCTCTTCACTATTGGGTTGTTGGATACAGAGGACCTTGGTGGAATTTACTTGATTTAATTGTAAAGAAAAATGGCCCACCATCCTACAATTTGCAGTGCAAATTTCAGCACACTAATGCTGTTAAAAAAAAGCAATCCACTATGGATGGATCATCCACAGTAACTAATATGTTGTAAGTGACGATATCATCTTTTATCCTAAATTAGGGTAGATGGAGTTTTACATTTAGGATGTTGCAGTTCCTTTGAACTCTGGTTCTCTGCAGCTTAGTTTGTTTGTCATACAGACTGATCTTTCAGTTTCCAAAAAAGTACCAAGCACTTACACAAATGTTTAAGTCTTCCACGACAGCTGTAAATGCTCTGTACATTGAAAGACCAGGATCTTATAACTCTATCAGGAAGAGTTAATTAGTAAGGTGAATATTTAGACAAAGCCTATTTCCAATTCTATTTAAGGATATATTTCCAAATGATACTGTAGTATCACGTTAGGGAAGATGTAAATTGGGTCAATCCAGACTGACTTTTCTGAGATGTAAACTGTCTCTGCTATTGTATTATCAATGCAAAGAATGACACTTGGAAAAAGTCTTCTCTTCAACAAGCCAGGCAAAAACACTTGACACAAAATTTGGTACCTAATTTGCCTATTTCATTCTCAGTTGTTTGTAACAACCTGTATTTGTTTTTATGTGATTTATCTATATGTGTGTACTCACATCCTTCTCCCAAATCAATCTCCCTCTGTCTTTCCATTTTAAAGGAACCAAATAGGTTCCTGTTATCTGCTTCACATTTATACCAGAATCCACAGATGTATGACATTAAGGGTCTTTTTTTCCAGGTATCTAGTTGAAGAGCAAGAATACATTTAGGTATCTATTTATGTTCACACAGATCCAGGTATGTAGCTACATATATATGCAAAGCAATTAATGCTCTTCTTGGTTACTCAGATAGTTCACCAATGACTGCCTATAATTTACAGACAGAAGATGACAAAGTGCCAATTATGTAAAAGCTTTGAGCAGATAAACAAATGACTACTCTATGCAGATTTCTACCCATGAAATTGCAATACCAAAGACAGTGATCTTTTATTTTGGAGGATGGAGCTATGTTTCACTTTTTTTTTTTTCCCCTTTACTCAATATCTTTATTGCCTAAACAGAAGATTTCAAAGCTTCATTTCTTTTCTGACACTACATAAAGAACAAACAACATTCATCTTTCAGTGAATACACACTTTGAAGTCCCTGCTAACCTCCAAAACATGCCACTGTTTCTCTTTGGAGTAGAAGTGCAGATGGACAACTGGTGGTGCTTTATGGATTCTGACAGTAATCTTTGGTAAAAAGACAGAGTCAGCTCCAAGTACCAGTTTTAGGAAAGTCTTGAGGTTTCAGAGAGACAACTCATCACTCAAGTGCTCTGCAAATAGTAGTGACTGCTATAAAAGACCACTCTGCTGTTTGGAAACTAATGAAATACCTTCATGAACGGTTCAAAATGGAGGGTATGAAATAACACCAAGGGTGAAGCACAATTTTTAAAAGGATTTTTCATCCTTTGGGACATAAGGGAACATTGCCTTCAAACTCAACACACACAATGTATGTGGATGAAATAAAATATGCAATTAGCCTGCAGTTAAAGGATTCTTTGAAAAAAATGTGACTTTGGCTATCTCAACTGCCTACTCTAGTTCAAAAAAGTTTTTCAGTAAAGGTGGAGAGATCCTTTTCGAGAAATCCACAGGCAAAGTTCAAGTGAAATCCTTGACTGAACAGACTTTTCTGTGCTGAAACTGTAGGTACTAACTCTGTTGTTTAAAAGGCTCCACTTAAAGCCAGGAAGTCAGACATCATTAGCTGCCTAGGCTCTGATGCACAACTCTTATCCCATCAGATCCTAACGGCTTGTAAAGGAGAAGGGAGGCATGTGGATCTTGTCTAATAGAAGTTGTTGAAAACTGAAGAACTAAGCTTCCTCACACAAAGTCAGGCAACAAAGCGCTGGTTTACTCCTGATCTTGGGTGGTTCTGGTAAGAAGAGGAAGGCACTGAATATTTATTAAAGTCTCTGACCATCTTTGGAAAAAGGCATCTTGATTTTATGTGATTTCTGTAGCAACACAATGGAATCTTTATGATTCAAGGAAAAAATCAGACAAGTCTGTTGCTGGGAGATGAAACCCCAACAGATGAATCACTTCTGAGCATAGTTCCCCTTATAACATCAGCCTGCTGAAAGTCTGAGGAAGCATTCATTTTCCTTTAGACCTTCATGATGGTAACTGAATGTTTATCTCACTTTTGCCCAGTCACTATAGGGAGAGCAACTGTTTCAAACACTGGAAACTCTAGATCCTGCCCTCTACAGGTGTGTGGTACAGCTGAAATATTGTCATTATGAAAATAAAAGTAAACACAAATATTAGAGCAGAAATTGTAGATCAGATTGGCACGAGCCTTTGTCAGTTCATACTATGCTCTTTGTATCTTTTTAGACTACACCTCTTGAATAGTCTTTGACTGTATGCATGTCATTCCTCCAGGCTCAATAACTACTTCAGGAAAGTACAGGACACAATAGCTGGCTATCTCTTCTTTGTCTTCTCTGCCATCCTGTGCTCTGCTAGAGACGGGAACATTGAGAGTTCTAGTGCTCTATCAAAATCGTAACTATTTGGAGACTATAAGCCTGGGGTTTGGGTTGACTTTCTTTTTCTTTTTCTTCACACACATGTAGACAGACTTTGCGTATCAGTAATTGACAGGCTAAGTAGGCAACAATGCAGCACAGAACAGGAAGGAGGCTGAAAACTCACTGTTATGCAATATTCCAACAAGTATTAATACAGCTTCAGCCATTCTCATTAGTAAGCATACCCTGTGGTTGAATAAGATGCAGTGTCAGCAGGGTTAATTAGATCTGCAGTTGGCCTGAACAAGAGATTTGTTTTGGACTGCAGTTGGCCTAACTGCAGCATGTAAAATAATGGTGTCACATGGAAAAAAAAATACGTAACAGATCTATTGGATAAAAGGCATTAATCCTGCAGTGCAAGGTTGCTGTACCCCAATACAAGGGAAGGTTATAGCTGGGCAGCAATTTGGAAGACACCTACACACAAGAAGCTTCATGCTCCATATCTGCCTGTTACCTTACTTGTGTCATATTGGCTATCAAAGGACTAGGGGAATATTAATGAAGATTTAGAGACAGACAGATATAAAAGCTAGTATGAAAACAAGAATTTCCCCCGCATTTGTCGTAAGATAATTCTGTTTTGCTTAACACATTTAAATAAACAATACATTTCCTAGACTCTCAATAAATGTAGCTATACACTTGGATAACACTTTTGAGAATTAATGTTTTTCCTTTCAAAATGAAATAGTTAACAGATCACTGAAACATCTTACCTGAGACATCACATTGGCACATTGTGGGTCAGTCTATTTTGTATTTATTTCTGAATTTTCCAATTCAGTACTCTGCATCTCTCATCACTAAACATGCAGTAAGCAGCTATCAAGGCAAGAATGTAAATGGCAATATGAGTCTTGCTAATATTTATTCTTCAGTGTTTTGATTATTTGTTCATAAATAGATTGGTTCATCTTCAACTGATGCTCAGGACAGTATGTGTATAAATTTTGGTATCAGGTTTAGAATAAGTAATGTCTTGTCTACAGTTACATATATATATGGCACAAAGTATTACGGCTGGCAGAATATGATCCTTAAAGAATACTACATAATTGTTGTGCTCATTGGGAAAGTCAACTGTAGACTAATTCCTCTAACAATTGGAAAAACTCCAATTTTTCTATCATTAAGTCAACTAGGTTTCATCTTTCTAAGCTTAATTATTATGGTCTGAACAACCACACCATGGCAGCCTCCTAGTAGTAACTAGAACTTCCTACGTTAGAGAGAGACATACAACTCCAGTCCTGCTGGGGCTGGTGGGACATTCTGGGGGACCAGAGTACTGCAGGGAAGTTTGTAGCTTGTAGCAAAATTGAAGTCTTGAAATACTGTTGAGCTGCACCCAGTTCAAATCAAAGGATAGCTTCCAGCCACTTAAATTGCAAAGATAGCCACAGTCCCTTAATAATACTTGCCCACAATTGTAAAACAACCACCACCTAACACTGTGCAGACCTTTCCTGGGCTTTCTCAATGGGTTTTGGCACGCACGTAGAAGGCTTCAGTGCAGGATACAACTTTGTACCATCATATGTAGCCTGGCACTGCAAGGCTATAAGCAACTTCTGTGCACTTTGATACCTCTCTATCAGATTTAAGCCCTGAACAGTCACATAATATTTTCCCTTCCATTTAATTCTTCATCTTGTATTTGCTATAGTAACAACTGTCACCTGGGGGCAAATAAATCCTAAATTATGTGTGTTGTGGAAAAGGCCATTAACCAAGATTACATTATGTTAAGTATTCTGCAGACATTCCTGCCACAAAGAGCTTAAAAATCTGTAAGTCTACAGGTGACAGATGAATGAAGTGGACTTTGGGGAGTTTGTTCAAAAAACAAAACCAAACACAAACACACCCACACCCCACACATTGACACAGTACTGGTCAAGAACAACAACAATGGAAATAGTGTAGTAACTGCAAAGCCATCCTTTTATAGTCTCCACAGCAGAGAACTTTTTTCCACATGCTATTCATATTTACATAGGCAAATTATTTAATACATTCATTTATAAAAATAATTATTTTTATCTTCATAGTTTAAGCCAGCAAGAAGGTTAAGAGCAAAATTCAACTAAATAGCAAAACCAAATTAAGATTTTCCAGTTAAGTAC
Source organism: Gymnogyps californianus (assembly GCF_018139145.2). NCBI lineage: Eukaryota > Metazoa > Chordata > Aves > Accipitriformes > Cathartidae > Gymnogyps > Gymnogyps californianus. The sequence goes on along the minus strand of NC_059481.1, from coordinate 6,877,201 downwards.
ATTTAAGCTATTTTAACTGATAATTATAGACATACCTATTATTCCAAGTTTTCAGTAAATTTTTGGTCTGTGTGTTATTGATTAAATCCAGTGTTTCACACCCTACCTCTACCATAATATAAGGTTATATTGGCTCTTTACCATGTCTTTAAACTCTTGCAATATTCTTTTCCTCTATCAGATAAATGTAAACAGAAGATACCAAACTGTCGAGTCTATTTAGATAGGTCAGTCTTTTGAGCAATGACAGTCTACCACTGTCTTTGTAAATGCCTACCGCAAAAGGGTCCTATACACTTAGTTGGCTTGTAGGCTCCACTACAATAACGATTTTTAATTTTTTTTCGAGCACATCCATTTCATTCAGGATGCTACTATGTTGTTTAGTTTAGTTCCACATGTATGGTAAACTTCAAACTTTACTGTTTAAAAATTCCTGTTTGAATTTCCCCCATTGCTTATCTTTATGATATGTGAGGGTCTCTCCAGTCGTCAGCATGCATCCTGCAACAGGGAGCCTGGCATGCAGCTCAGCAAGAGAAACCACTCCTGTTGAGGCTCACAGGCTTCACAGGATGGTCTGAAGAGGAGAGGAGGAGGAAGGACTACTACCAGTCCAGCCTGAGGAGATGACAGTCATTGTGTCGATGGCACCAACATGTTACAAGTTGTCAACCTCAGTTGTCAGCCCCGGTTTAACATGTTCATCTGATGATGGGAGAGGTATCATATTAAAGGCAATGTGGATTTCATCCTGTCAAAAGACAAGATTAATTGTGCCAGAGCATGGGGAGGGTGGGAAACTTAGAGCAGCAGTATACAGATTTCATGTTTCCCAACCTTGCCGTGGTATTTACCAGTACGATAGCCGGTTACTACATTACCTTAATTACTAGGATTATCATTACATAGATGAAAATATGTAACGCCATGGACTATTTACTGATAAAACAGCTGGTTCAGAAACTCTGGATGGCATTTGGCTTGTTTATATTTATTATGAATGGTTATAAAAATGTTAAGTACCACCAGAAAGAAAACCAATAGCTCAAGCGTATATCATTCAAACAGATGCTGGTTAATATTAAGGAATTTATTTCCACTACAACTGCTATAGCATTGCCAGTCACAAGAATTCCAAAATTATTTAAAGGTATCATATTGTCCACAGATGTTTGAAGTACACATTCACAGTTTCTTCATTCCTGGAGCCTGTGTGAGTAGAAACTCGAAGCTGCGATTCTCACACACCAACAGCTGGAGCCTTAACTCAACCATGAAATATCATGGTTAACATTAAAAAGTGTTAACAAATCTAAATTAAATCAATGTTGGCTCAAGAATAAGCCAGAGATTTTACTGAATTGTGATTTAAAACCTCCAAAACAAACACAGAGAGATGCACAGGGAAAAACAAATAACACTGTCACAAAGGGCTAGTAGCACTGTAATAAATAACTCCCCCCCCAATACTCAGTTTTCCCTCATTCCAGTCTTCAGGAAGCAAAGCATAGATTACGGTTCTTTACTATGTTTTGTACAAAGTACCTTCTCATGAAGCAAATCATTCTTGTGCCAAAATGTGAGAAAGATGTTGGTATGACAGAAAGCAGATCAGCTAACAGTTTGTTATTCTCCAAAATGCTACTGTACAAAGCAAGAACCAGGTTAAGATAGTACCATGGATAAACCTTTAGGCAACTATTCTGGAGATCTTGGTATTACTCCTGGTTCAATCACCCAGCAGGGTGAATGATTCTGAGCAAGTCCTTTCAGTGACTCCCTATCTGTAAAACAGGGCCATCAAATTTATTTCCTTTGCTTTGACACTTTCTGATAAGAAGTTCAAAAGCTAAATCTTACCTAGCATGACAGTACAAAAGAATTACAGTACCAATGTATACATCTTATGCTGCAATAAAACTGACATGAGGTTATTCATCCCTAGAGTAATATAATCTTAACAGCACTTTTTTTCCCCCAAATCATTATTTCTAATTAGATCATCTGCTAGTTGGTGGGTCCAGTTATGATGCATATGAGTTGATTAATAAATGGAGGACAAATATCAGATGAAACACACGCTGAAGAGATAATTTATTATCACTGCAGATAGGTGTGGAATAGATGTGCTAAAAACCCTAAGGTGGTCTCTTTCCAAGTACTGAAAACAGCAAGTATCACAACAGCCACCTGTGCCTTTTACTTAGGGAAGAACAGAGGGAGATTTCCACCTGCCATTGAAAACACACGGAAAAACCCTTTATTACTTAAAAAAAAAAACAAACCACAATTGACTTAAAGGCACACTCCTGATACCACACAGATATTTTCATGGCAAGTCTTCCATCAAGAAAGCAGGTAGTCATTTACCAGGAATAAAGAATTCTGCCACCACCAACCTTCATAATATTGGAATCAGAAATGCAATGCAAATCAGTATTTACTAGGAAGCGTTCCCCTCCACTGCTCATTTTATGCCTCTGATGCAGCACTAAGCATGGAATTTCTAGTCACCAACAGAATTCCTTCCCTTTCTATCATCCAGCATGCAACAGCTCTTATCTCCTGGGCCATAATATGTCAAATACTTCTACATAATTAAAGCCACACTGATTGACTGGCTAAGAATATCACAGGGATAAGTTTCTTTTTAAAGCTGTGTTATCTCTAATCAAGAGTTGTCTTCACTAACACAAGATTTTGTGCCTAAAGGACATTATATATATACATATATATAAAAAATAACATTCCTTTCTCCTCCACAACCCAGCAATAACAAGAAAATATCGTTATACTCTGATTGCCCTTTGTAGTGCTAAATCAGAGACTATGAAGGATGGCAAGAGGCACTTATTGAGGTAGGCAAAATGCACATTTTTGTTAAGTACTGAAACTATAATTTATATTCCTCCCTTGATATAAACCTTTATTGCACTACCAAACAGAACCTTTCCACATTGCATTGGTTCGTTCATCTCTGAAATTTGTTACTATGGTGGGGTTTATTTAGGAAAGAAAATAAAAATCTGTAGAGGTCAAAAATACATGAACAAATTAGTGACAAGGCTTATGTCTTGTCAGGTTATTTTATATTTTAATGTACTGTTAACAGCTCATTCTTTTTAAATGCAAATCTGTTAAGGGTAAATTTAAATATCAAGGCAAGCAGTTCTGGTAGCATGGCAACAACATGCTATGCTGCATAGCAAGAATCTGGAACCGAGGCAAGTCTTTGCTTCTTTCCCATACTGGATCAGTTTATAAGAGTGGAAATATTTGTGTTCTTTGTGTAACTGCCTTTATGACTATTCCTACATTAGTAGTTGTAGTCGTCTTTGAAACTCAAGAGAGCAGAGCAACCCTGTGAAACCTGGCAGCAGTCAGGATGGCCATCCTTAATAGACAGAAAAGCTACAGATTAGAAGAAAACATTAAAATAAAATAAAAAAAAAAGATATGCTTAGTAACAGTGTTTAATAGAAGATTTCATTCCCAGAAGAGAGATTTGGTGTGGATTTGAGGAGCACAGCAGCTCTGAAGCAATATTGCTTCTGAACGAGAAACAAGCAATCCCACCTCCATGCACTCCCTGATGCGTTGAAAAGGCATCTCTCTTGGCTTTTAGAGTATGAGTTTTGAGGCCTATTTTAAGATTTGACTAAACCAAAAGGGTGCACTTGCCCTTGCACTGAAATTATATTTTTGTGGTAGCTGGTATCAGTGATTCTAGAGTAACGTCAATTGCTTGATGTCATTTCACTCTTGGTGACGCGGGGGGGTGGGGGGGGGTGGGGGGGGTGGCACGGGAATTAAAATCCTATGTCATTCCAGAACAGAATCTGGTCTGTGCAACACTCATTCTCTTCAGTTGCTCCAGTTGCTTCAGTAACCAGGCACTCAGGAATATATTACCATTTTGCTGGAGCAGGAAAGGCAAAGTTAACTAGCACGTCTGAGACTCCCTAGAAAGACAGGCTAACCAGTAAAGACCAGCAGACAATCTTCTGATTTTGAAGGGCACAGTGGGTGACAGAAAGTCCACCCAAGTACCTCTGTTTCTGTCTAGTGCATGAAGGCAGTAAATATGTGGAGGGCTGTGTGGGAATCTTATTTTCTGTATTATTCTTTCTCTCACATAAAGATCAGCTATTTCACCGAACCTGAACACTGAATGCCAAACACAGCTACTCCTTCTGGGAGGTTCTTATAATACTGTTTAGATAGGTGCTGTCCTTGTGGAACTTGGGCTTCTCACCCTGTGTTATAGCTTGTATAGAGGGGAAAAAATGCTGTTTAGAAATACTTGTCTAAATGTTTTTGGAATAATTGAGCACCAAAAAAAGACAGACATAGAGCCTGAATTTTTTGTTCCTTGGTAGTTGTTTACCCTGGTTTAATGCAGACAACACACTGATGACTTCATAGTCTTGTGTTTCATACAGTTTGAGGCAGGTATCACCTTTATTTTGGAACTGCAGCTAATGTTTCATCCAGGCTCCCTACTTCTACCTAAACATTCACTCTTTTGGAGCCTACACTTCAAAAATTCCTCTCACTTCCTCTTCCTCCTCAGGGAATTTTCATATAACAGACATACCACTATGACCACAAACAATACAGATGTTGTCTTGTTTCCCCTCCTCCTTCTTTCCTTCCTTCCTCCCATGTTCTCTTGCTTTCCGATATGCTAATTTGATTTCTCTGATCAGTTTAGCACTCCTAAAGTAAGTCAGCACTTACAGGTCTACAGGTCTCTCCCTTACGCAGAAGATGAGCTTTCTCCAAGTTTTATTACCATAACCACTTCAAAAGTGCCTGCCCTGTCACAAATGCTTTGTGACAACAAGAGTTTGTTCCACCTGGCTTTTGATGCACTTTGTTTCTTCCTTAGTATGAAACGCTGTAATGACTTAATCATCCCTGTGATTGAGGATTTCTGCGAGCTACAAGGTCACTTTGCATGAGATCAGTGGTCTTTTGCATGGCAGGATGCCTAAGGAGTCCCTTCCAGAGGCCCTTAAGAGATCTGTCCATGTGATTCTCCCAAAGATAGGCACAGTACATTTGTGGAGGATCGAGGTGACATTGTCACTGCTGTCTGTTGCTAGTTTGTAGTGCAACTAAGGTTTACATCAACTGTTAGAACCCCAAGATATGCAAGGTCTTCTACATTTATTCCTACGCTTCCTTCTTCAGCAGCTTATCCAGAGGAGCAGACCACACAGTGATCCCAGGGGATCATTCCGATGTCATTCCTAAAACCTCAGCTGAATGAAGCTCTTTCTGTGGACTCAGGCTCTTAACACAGTGAGATGGAATGATTAAAGTCTATACACATGAATACGAATTCTCCATCTCTTTATCTGCTAAAATATGAATTTTCTGTTCAATTTTTACTGGAATTACTATCTCACTAAATCCCCTGGAGAACCCTGCAGTGTCATACTAAGATAATCACCTGGCTGTCACTCACAACAAATCCAAAGTGGAACAACTGGAAAGTAGAGATGACTCTTCTACAGTCACTGCAAGAAAAATACCTTACTGGGGAAAATGGAAATTAACCCAAAAAGCCCTATGTTCCTGTGTTAGACAACATCACTTGGCATTCTGGACTACAGTCCTCAAGCATCTAGATCTGCACACCCACCAGAACAGTGTCGCCACTCATGGTTAGTGTTACTAAACTATTATGTTGGGTTGTGAGCTATTTGTTTGTTGGGCTTTTTTAAGATGTTGCTATACTCGTAACAGTAAGAAGTAACTTGTCTGCTGTGACCACATTATGAAATCTTAGCTAAATCTAACCACTGTACTCAGGTGAAAGAATTTCACCAAATTCTTCAAGGATTAGATCCTGTGAACCCTTAACACACAAAGGTAGATGACGTATAAAAGAAAAACTTGCAAGGTCAGGCCTCTCTCTTGTAGAAACCTTTTAGCAATAAAACCAGCAGATTTCACTCTTTGAAAATGATCAGGGTTACGGTACAATTGACTTGGGGAGAGGAACTTCTGCAAAGGTTGTAGTTGACAAGTGCGTCTGTGAGGGGGATTTCTCAGAAAGTAAAAGGAAAGACAGAAGTCTGGAAATAACACTAGCTGGTGACATGCTTACAAATATTCCTAATATCAATGTACAAGATGAAGTTCAAAAACTAGTTCATTCAATTAATAGAATGGAAATATTCAACCTGCCTTTTAAGTAATAAACCAGTAACAAGTTATTCCTATGTGGCTGAATCTTCATTACTAAGTCTGTAACTAGAAGGGCTGTTTTCTGAAGGAAACTTCATCTTAATAGTTCAAAACAGACAACTATCCCAAGATACTCCTCCGTGCAGCTCCCACTGTTAGTCCAGGTGGGTATCAGCGGATGTCTGCATTGCAGAAGTACTGCTATTTGAAAATCCTTATCTAGACTCCAAACCTCACACTGGTTATAACTGACATATTTCTCCATTCCAAGACTTTTTGTATACCTTTTTGCTAACTTTCCTTTCCTCTTCATGTACTTCTATTTCAAAAGATAATGATCCCTTCATGCACGAGTATACTTCAGAGTATGCATCTCTAGCAGTATTTCATGCAACCTTATCATCTGAGAACAATGACACTTCTTGTCATCCGTACCTACAGGGCTTCTAGTTCTCCCTCTTTTGCTTACGTGGAAGTACCTATTAATCCCAGAGTTTTCCGTACCAGTCTCTGCTCAGCTCTAACTTACTCCTCTTGAAGTGCAAGCCACCTTCCTCTGCTGCAGCAGGTGAATGAAGACACTAAGTACTGCAACAAAAAAGGAAAGGAATGTCATGTACTCAAATAACAGTGCATTTACCTATCAGCATCAGAAACAAACAGTTCATTCTATAAGTGTTTTTACCAGTTGTATAAGACCTTTCTTCTGGAAAACAGTATCATTAGCCAAGATGAGACTTAAGTTCAGACAAAACTGAGAACTGGAATGAAAGCCCTCTTCTCATGGATGCCATGAAAAAGCCTAGGAGCTTGATGTTCAGCTCCCGCAAGCAGCACAAGCCTAAAGCACTGAACATTTCAAGAAACACACGGTGCTTTCTTGAGCTGCTTTTCACACAGCTCTCAGGGGAAAATGGGTCCTCAGGAAAAAAAAAAAAAGTCTTACATTTTAATGCTCTCTCCAGTAGAGGAAAACCATTTGCAAGTATCCAAAGTACTTATAATGAACATTTGACTCAGCAATTGCATGTTTTGTAGAGTGTCTAAAACTAGTGAATTCTGATTCTGCTTTCAGCTCTTCCTCTTAACTTGTGAGGTACATGTGACTGCATCAGTGCTTTATTTTTTCCCGCTATAAGAACCACCACTATGTCTCTCGCACTAATGTTGCAAGGCTTTAATTGGCTCACAGGAGTGCCAAAAGGTACTACGTAGAAAGGTTCTTGCTTGCAAGAAGTATGTTCTTCCTTTGTTTATATCTACATTAAAATAAAAATATTGCAAGCAAATATCTCTTCCTTGGGAGGCTTATAGCAAGGTATTACTTTGTACTAATAGTAATGTACTATTACACAGGTAATAGAGGCCAATGTATCATACTGATATTATACTCCTTCTTTGCTGAGATGCATGGATTAGCCCTAGAATGGAAGCTCTAATTCTTTCTAAAAAAATTCTGACTTCTGGAAACATGTCTGCTTCTTGTATCACGTATGGATAGGCACAAACATACAACTGTTCATAGGATCATAGAACAATTCAGGTTGGAAAGAATGTCAGAAGTCTCTTGTCCAACATCCTGCTCAAATCAGGGTCATCAGTGAGGCCTGACCAGGTTGCTCAGGAAATTATCCAGTCTGGTCTTAAAAACCTCCAAGAACGGAGACACCACAACCTCTCTGGGCTACCTGTTCCCATGTATGATTGTCCTTGTGGGGCAAAAGATTTTGTTTATATCCAGTCTGAACCTCTCATTTCAACATATGCCTATTGTCTCTCATTCTCTGCCACATACCACTGTGATGAGCCTGGCTCCACTTCCCTGAAGACCTCCTTATAAGTACTAGAAAGCTGCTGTTAGGTCCTCTCAAAGCCTCGCCTTCTGCAGGCTGAGCAAGCCCCACTCCCTCACTCTCTCCTCACACAGCCTGGCCTCCAGCCCCAACCACTTTGGTGGCCTCTGTGGAACTCCCAGTTCATTAATATCTTCCTTGTACCAGAGGGGACCAAAACTGGACACAGTATTATAGATGTGGTCTACTGAATGATGAGTAGAGGGGGATAATTACCTCCTTTGATCTACTGGCTGCATTCTTGTTCATACAGACCAGGATGCTCCCGGCTATCTTTGTTGCCAGGGTGCATGGCTGGTTCACGTGCAGCTTGCTGTTCACCAGGACCTCTGGGCCTTCTTGGCAGGGCTGCTCCCCAGCCTCTATTGTTGCAACGGCTTAAAGCATGAAAGCATTGCCTTGTTTATTTAAACACAGATTACAAGGGAAATAGATACAAAAAGTCTGCAAAAGCACCTAAAACCTGATGCGTTCAAAGGCTACAACGAAGATTTTGTTCTGGTCAAAACCAGGATCTTCCATATTTCTCTCTGTGAGCTGGCAGCCTGGAACAGATCACTTCTTGCTAGATTTCTCTACCTTCAGCCCAGGAGTATAAACTGGAAGAGGTTTAAACCATGGTATTTTCACAAATTATTTCTTAGCAAATGTTCTTATCAGAACAGCTGGAGAGATAGTAAAATTATGCTTCTTCAAGTGGTTTCTCATGTTCACAGCCTTAAGCAAAGGTCACTTTTTAAAGACCTAGCTCTTGTTTAAATTCATGTCCAGTCTCCAACCTGAACTGGTATTAACCAAGTAACTGCACAAAAAATGCTTTTCAAGATTCTTCCTTAGAATCATAAGACTTTGACCAAAAGAGCTGAGCAGCTATGGCCTTTTCAAGAACATTTTTCATTTACGATCAGAGGATCAAGGGGAAGCAATAATGCAGCTGCTGATTAGAGGCAACACTGCATTTTTAAAAACAGCTTTAGATACTTCCAAGTGCAGATAAGGGCTAAACTATCAGAGACTTTAGGTTCAGAAAGCCTGACAATCAAGGTTTACAAGGACAAGTCTGCAGGCTGAAATCCTATGAGCCCAAAGTTGAGTAAGGACAGTGGCTTCTCCTTTAGTAGTTTAGTACTCACAGAACAACATATGGAAAGAAAAGCTCTTTCATCCTTGTCTGCCCTATACGGAGGAGAATCTGGACTATACAGTGATAAATTGCAGTCTTATGCTTTAACATAAACTTCAATCTTATGCTTTTCAACATACAGATAACCAGCACATACTTTATTTTTACTTAAGTGGCAATAAAGAATTACACTAAAATTCCTCCCTTTTAAAATTACCTTACATGGAAATACTATTGCTTACACACAACCACATAAAACTACAATAGCAGTTTTTTCTGTTTTTCAGTTCTGCTGGTTAATTAATGAGGGATTCCTGGGTAATAGGCATAATACATGAAATACCTTTTCTGCAAATGGATTTCCCAGCCCCTCCTGGGAGATTATAGGGTGGCCTTGACCAGGTAATATAACTGAAACACTACTTGCCTTTTTTACCCAAACTGGTCACAGTAATTTAAGACTTTTCTTAAACATCACTGCAATGCACGTTATCTCTGTACTATGAGTGTTGTATGATCTCGTCTTTATTTAAATTTCTTTTCTTGTATGCCCTCCCTAGCATACAACCATCAAAACGACATTGAGGATGCAACATACGTAAATCTGAAAGCGCAGGCTGCTAGTTGAGGCAAAATGAGCCAGTCTTTGCCTTTCCAAGACGCAGCTCCAAACGCAGCATTCCCTTCCTCTCCCCCACCCCCATCCCTTTTGTTATGGCAATACAAAACCCCCCCACATATTCAAAAAACTGTTCAAAACAGGGAAAAGAGACCGTGCTATAATGTCTCACGCTGTTTATCCCAACACAAATCAAGTATTCTTCATTGAGCGGCTTTTTCCCTCCAGACCTCATGATGAAGGGAATGGAAAAAGAGTGGATCAAAAGCTCTGATCCATTTGCTACACTGGAGGCATAAAATCAGAAACAAATACAAACTCTGAGCGGTGCTGCATTACATGAGGGCTCCTCTCGCATTTCTTTTGACTCTATTAAGACAAACAGACTCTTAAGCCTCCCGCCCTCCCACAAAACACAGACATTATGCATATGTTGCATTGTCGGTCCCTGCATTACCGAAAGCAGACGTTAAGGCATAGCTGAGGTGAGGCGGTCGGGATGGCGGGCTGAGCCGGAGAGCTCGCAGCCGTCCCGAGAGGCAGCTGATCGCGAGCCGGCAGCGCGAGACACCCGCTGTCCCCAACAGCAGCCCGGCTCTGGGGAGACGTTGCCAGCCCTCCAACGGCTGACAGGAGGCGGCGGCGGCGGCAGCGCGGCTCCTCCGCCGCCACCTCCCCGCCACAGCGGGCAGAAGAGCGGCTCCGCGCCAGCGGGGACATGTGGGCGTGTGGCAGCCCCCTGTGCCGGAGCCCCCCGTCGCCGCGCCGCCGACCGCGACCACACCGGCGGCGACGCCATGCCGCAGCGGCTCCCCTTCGCCCCGGCTCCCCGTCCCCTTGCGGACAGCTCAGTTGCCAGGGGATGGGGATGAGGATGAGGATGAGGCGGGGGCACCTGCTCGCGGGGCGGGCAGCCCCCAGCCCCGATTTCGAGGGGAGCAACGTCCGCGCTCGCGCGGGGCGGGGGTGGCCGCGGCGCCCCCTCAGCGCCCGCCCGGCCCCGTGGGCTCCCCCCTCCCCTGAGGGGACCCGCAGAGATGCTGCCGCCCCACCCCCGGCGGAGCCGCCGGTCCCGGCGACGACACCGGCCGCCGGTCCCCCGCCCTGCGCCCGCGCTCCTTACCCCTGCTGGCAGCGGCGGGGCCGGTCCCCACCCTGCGCCGCGGCGGGGACACGGGAGCAGCTGCAGCCGCTCTTTTGTGTGCCTGCCTCAGCGCCACACACCGAGACGGCTGGTGGGCCCGGGAAGCTGCCTGAGAGAATACCGCTGGCCGCCCGGGAACCTGCATGGCGCATAGCCTGACCGCCGCGGCGCCTTAGGGGGGCCGGGCCGGCGGGGCGGCCCGGCGTCCCCCGCCTCTCCTCAGCATTGCCTCAGGCCGCCCGCCCCGGCCCGCTGCCCCCACCGCTCGGTTGCCCCCGGCCCTGCCTGCCGGCCTTCGTGCGCCGAAGAGCGGGCGTCGCTCTCCGCTCGCAGGGTCCTGCTCGGCCTACTCCCCGCGAGGCTGGAAGAGGCAATGGCAGAACTCCCTGAGCTGCCTCACAGAGGGCCGGTGAGGTGATGCTGCGTTTCTACGCCTCTGAGTTTCTCACAAAATGGCACAAAAAGTGGGTGGCTTGCTGGTATGGACTAACCTGTCAAATACGTTCTTCCACAGATACTGAAGGCTGGAGGCCCAGCTCTGTGCCAGCTTCACATGTGCCCATGGAGGAGCTTGCCCAGACCTGGACGCTGAGGAGAGCCGGCTGCAGGGCGTGTCACCCCTGCACCCCCAGCCTGCAGGATGCAGCAACCCTTCAGCCCAGCTACCCTTCAGGAGCCCCTCAAGCAGCAGCGGTAGGCTGGTACGTTCGCTGGAGGCCTCCAGTCCTGCTGTGACACATGGCAAGGCCACCCTGCACCAGCAGTCTGTACACCTAGGGACCCTGCTTTGGTGGTGGGCCATAGCATATGTTGTTTTCTGTGAGTCTTCCATACCATTTTTCTGTGAAGCGCATTCCTGAATGCTAGCTATGTAATCCAGCTAGTTAATGACCTCAGATTTCCCTGTTGCTTGAGGTGCTCCAGTGCAACAAAAATCAAACACCAAAAGTTTGAACATGACAGCAGGGGACAGCACTGGACTTAGTCACATTCCATCATACGGCTAGATTTATGAGATCAAATCATAATTTTTATGCCCTTGTGCAGATAATACATATATCCCCCCATAAAGATTAAAAATGGAAGGTGCAATGTGTAATATTTAAAAGCTCACTGAAGTGGGTTTTGCCAAGAACATTTCTTACGGTGAATGATAAACATAATTGGTTCCTCAAGCCTTTTATTAGAAACTGCTAGATCTTTCTACTGCAGCTAGCTGATGATTACTTCGTATATAAAGGAACATATGTCAGATCAAGTGCTCTTAGGCCAATTTTGACAGGACTTGCTCACAAGTATGCAAATTTGAGACTTGTAGCTATTCTTAAGTGTAAAAAGTAATCTTTCTCATGATAGCAAAAGTGAAAAGCTGTCCTAATGTAATTATATTGCATTCCAATCAGCTAGATATCAATGTTCACTATAACAGCTGTGTGTCCAACTTGGTGTGCTTCTGTTTGCCCTGAGGTAGCTATACCAGTTGCTTAGCACCGAGTCAAATACCATGTACATGCAAAGGCCCTTCATGGAAACACCATTTTGTCGGTTTTTTATTCTTGTTTTTTCTTTAGTTGTTAAGATTTCTGTTAAGATTCACTAACTACAGAGTAGCCATTTGCTACTAAGACGCTATTTTCTATCATAGTTTTCTATGGTGACTTTTCTCATCTGTCCCTTTCTATATCCTAATTACTTGACTGATTTTGGTTCTCTTTTGAAGATAATGAGAACTCAAACGTTACATAAACTGTAATGCATGTATGTTTTACACAGAACTACAGGAAGTTATAGATAATCTGTAGATGGGTTGTTTAAACATTTGGCAAATCATGTTTTAATTCATATTATTAATTCTCAAAATTGTTAACTTGATGAAATAGCCTCATGTACATAAGGAAGTTTTCACTTTCTCAATCAATATACCAAAAGCAGTATTCCCAGCTTGATAGGGCAGGTATGTGTTTTCTTCTTTAAGTTACTGCAGCTGCCAGTATTGTACAACTGACCTCTTAAAAGACTGCAGGGATCCCAAAGGGAGTGGGATATATTTTTTAACTTCTTAAATTTAAGTTCCTAACAAACATTCTCCCTCCACCTCATTTTAGAGACAGTGACTCAGACAGATTGTTATTATAGAAAATTACATACCAAAATGGGAGGTAAAAATAAGGTGCATAATACCAGTCCAATAATGCACCTCTCCTCTGCTACTCTTCAATTTCTGGAAATAATCTTTTCCATACAAGCCAGCCACAGATGCAGAAGTAGGATATTCCTCCTATTTAATGCAAACTGTGCATGGTCACATATGCCTTCAGAGTACCCACAGTTACTAGTTACTTCAGAACTTTTTTTTTTTTAAATCATGGTTTAAACCTGCCTTTATTACTGAAAAAATGCAATGTTAAATATAACTAAAAATCTTCATTAAAGTTCTATTTTATAGAAGATTTTAGTACCTATTTGCTATTTTTATGTTAACAAAGCATAACAGTTAAAAGATTGCTTTAGATTACACTTTAGATTACACCTAGAAAAGTCATGAAGTGCTTCAAAATGTATCACTACTTTAAAATGTTTAAGAGAGAACTCCTCATTTGTGAATCTATGCTATAAACTTTGCAGTTAACAGTGCTGTTTAACAACATGCAAGACGGTGCAAATGAACATGAAACTAGATAGATGACATAATTTTATAGATATTTAAGGATTATACCATCCCAGGAGGCAAACCTCCCTCCTTCACAATAAGATAAATTTACATTTCATAAAATGTTCAAACTGCTTTGAAAATGCTTATCAAAGGTGACAAATTTTGCATTCCTAAGAAGGTGAGGTCTTCCATTTTAAAATGTCAGCATTGGGCCAATTAATTTATATATTGTTGTTAGTTTCCATTTCTGTATTAATCTTATATGATTCAATGTTCCAAGTTTAAACTGTCGGTTACCTTTCTGTGTTTAGTACCACCCAGCAACCTTATCAGAAGCACCAGGGCTACCATTTTAGGGATTTCTTCTGTTTCACAGTCTAATAATTTGGCCAATATGACAACTGCTTTGGTAAAAGCATCGAGTATTTATTGAAACAATTAACTCTAACTTTTTCTCTTAATTAAGGGTTCTTGAGTCCAACAAATCCAAGTCAGATCACGACAGGAAAAATTTGTTCTAAGGAGAGAATCAAATGAAGTGCCAAGGGAATCATTCAGAGCACCTATTGTAAGTACCTCAACCATCTCCATGTTTCCTGGTCTTTCTATGAGACTTCCTTGGTCACACCAACTTCCATTCATCTATCTTAGCAATAAAGTCCAAATCCAAGGACTGTCATTAACAATAAACAGCAATGCTTCTACATGTGCATTAAGAAAATAAACTCTAGTGTCAGCATTAAACACAGAGGTATTATCAACCCAGGAAGTGGTCTGCAGAAGCAAGTGCCATCTGTAATTCATTCACAGCTTTCTAAATTTTCAGGCTGTGTTAACTGTATTAAGGCACTGTAGCTGTGGCATCATGATAGAGTACATTCTTCCAAAACTTGTGATAAATTGGGTAAATATGGTAATAATGAAAGCAATTGAATTCAGAATGAAATACCCAGTGTTTTTTTTTTTAATTCAGGTGAATTAATTGCGGTATAAGCATGATGTGACCAGAGTTTCTGCAGATTTGCAAAACTGTAAGGTTAGCTTTTAAAAGGCATGTAGTTAGTTCTTTTCTCAGCTTTTTGAGTTTGCTTCTAGGTTTGTCTCATCATATGGAATAGGATTCATTCTGCAGCCTGTTCTCCTCCTCCCACCTAGGAGAGACTTGAGGGTTGCATAGAGGAAGTCAAAAAAGATATTTTGCATCATTGAATTATGAGCCCTTTAGCTGCCTGAGTCCAGAAAAATGTGTCTTGTCTGCCTCAGGCAGCATAAAATGGGAACATGCTTGAGCTCAGAGGGGAAAAAAGGCACATGGAGAGACTGGAACAGGGAACTTGCACTTGACAAATGACCCAAGCATGAGAAAATTTACTGGCACAATATTAACGCTTCATCTTCTGAAAAGCTTGACATTACCAGAAAAGCAGGTTTCACTGTACCTTTTGGAAAAAAAAAAACAACCAAAACAAACCAATACCCATTGTCAAAGCCCAATTCCCTTCTGAGCTAATCAAGCTCCAGTCATTTGAATCACTGTTGTTCTTTCCAGAAGTTGTATACTGATGCAACAGGGGTAGATCATTAACTGTCCCTCCACTGGAAGAAACAAATCACAGTTTTCATTTGCTCCAGTTTCCATCCCTGAATTTCCACTGTTTTTCTTGATGTTATTCCCCTTTTATAGTCATGGCAGCGACAAAGGGTAAGGCCCATATATCTAACCCCACTCCCCCACCCCCTAGAAAGTCAGAATAAAGAATGACTTGTGAAGGCTGTCTTGTTTAAGGTGAAGGACTAGAAGTTTGTTACAAGTACAGGGGCCGATCCTCTTCCCACTGTAGTCTATGGGAGTTAGGCTTATGAACAGGAAACTTCTCTCAATGCATCTTAGCTGTCTTCAGATTCTTCAGCTGTCCAGCTCTCTTGGTTATTCCTTCCAAGTCTAGAGCTCCAGAGGTGGAAATTCTCGTATCTTGTAGCACATACCCAGACAAGTAAGGGGGTCTGATCCCACCAAATGGTAAGAGCTTCTAATAAGGATGCCCCAGTTTTGGGTATTGACTAATTTTGCAGACCTAAACTCTCTTTTTTGAGGGGTTTGTTTTTTTGTTAATATCTTGACTTCCACCTTTGGAAGAGTCAGATGAAATTTATAAACTGTGAGTGAGACAGGAGCATGACTTAGTTATGATGAACAAAATACATCAGCTGAGTTAGTGCTAGGCAACCCCACTGCAGTCAGTCAGGAAAACTGCTGGTTACTAGCTAAAAGTATTGCAAGTCTCTTTCTGCTAATAAGATGGGGAGCACAATGAGGCAAGTGGAGTAAGTATTGTTTACTCAAAATCTCCATTCCCTAGTACTAAATCAAGCTACTACTCTGAGTGTATTTATGGATGTCATTCATACACAAAACTCCATCTCCTTCAGACAGGACAAAGAAATGGAGTATGAACCTAGGAAGGACTGCCCTGTTTTCTGTTGCACCAAACTAAGGGTATTAGGTTCAAAGACTTCTGTTCAATTATCTTGACATGTAACCAGCGAGGCTTCTAGTCTTGGCATTCCTATGCTAGTTTTGCAGAAAAGATGCCTCCCTGTCTTTGAAAGAACGGAAGACAAAAGCAGCTTTGCTAATTGAATGTCTCCTAGAATGGCAGAATCATATTTCAGGAATATCAGATCATCCTGCTTTTCCATCATGAGCCTTAGGACTTCTAAATTCAAGCAATTTATAATTTAGATCACAAACTACCCTCTAAACAGTGATTTGATGAAATGCAAGAACCCTGCGGAAGACTGTTACTTTTCTTAAAATATGATGGAGTACTTATTTTGAGTACAAAACTCTTTCGTTTTAAAAAAATGCATGGCTTTGCAGAGTTTTTTTCAGAAGTAAAATTCATGAGGAAGCATCAATGTCTTTAAAGCCCTGTTTAAATCTCAGGTCAACATTATACTTGTATTTTGTTGTAGCAAACTTGACACAGAACACAAATAATTCCATTTCCATTAAGTAAAAATTCCCCTAGACTAAAATGAACTTACTTCATATCAAGCTGAAACTATTCACTGTATATGCAGAGATGCAGGAAAATATAAAATTCAGATTGTGGTTTAGCTAGGAAAAAATATGACTTTTAAGGATTAAGAAAACTAGAGAGAGAAACAGCAAGTCTTCGATTTCTACAGCTGACATGTCAAAGCAAACCTATAAAAGAAAGTATCAGGACAAACACTGCTTGCTTAACGTACACTGATAAAGTGAAGTCTGTCCGTGAATAAGTCAACAAACTGTGATTGCAGTCTATCAGAAACATAAGGATGCTGGCATGCTCTCTAATGTTAAAGACAGTGTACATAACCAAGACTTATGCAGCTCTTGTTTTCCACTGATTTTGTAAGTGCTTTTACATAGGAAAACCATATTTATAAATAAGTGAAAAGATTAACTGCTATTTGTTCAGGTTTCTCCCAGATATCTTCCTATGGATAAAGCTTGAAAAACAAATATTCAATACCTGAAAAAACTAAAATGTGACAAGTACATTACAGTCCGAAATATATTTCAAGCAAATAATTTTTCAGGTACTTTTCTCACATTGCCTGCATATCCACAGAGTTCATAAAACAACTAAATGACGATTTATGCATGGTAACTTCCTTGGCAGTAATTGTTATGCCAAGGAAAACTTACTTACTGATTGCAGACACCCATACAATAACGTAAGGATTTTTTTATTGCATGAACCAATCAATCAGTGTGGAGCACAGATGGTGAATGGTGAAAACAGAAAATACAATGTTCATTTTTCCTTTATTTCTAAAGGGAATATCTAAACTATATTGTTGTCACTGAGAAGTACGTCTCTGCTCTGAAATGTAGAACAAAATAATGTGGGCTGACCTAGAAACTGTACAGTTTCTGTGGTTACAGAGGTAAAATCATGCTGCAAACATGAGGCAACAGAACATAAATTACTATGTTACATATGTAACTTGGCTCATGTATTTGTCTTTAGAATCACAGAGAATTCAAGAAATCAACATATTAATTCTGAAAATCAGGTCAACAACAACAACAAAAAGAAAACGACCCTAAATCTGTAGCACTATTTCAGTACTCAAAAGCTGTACTTAATCCACAGGAACTACAGAGAACTTGTAAAGACTGAATACCACATCGATATTCCCAGCACCAGCTCAGGAACTTCACAACTCATCTATTGTTTTATTTATGAATATTACAGCTCAAGCTTGCTCGAGTTCCACAAGGACTCCATGGCAATCTTTAGGGTGAAGAAAAATCACAGGTTTGCCATGTGCACCTATTTTTGGCTCTTCACTCAATATTCGTATCTTTTTTTTCTTCAGTTCAGTCATAGCCGCTTTTATGTCATCAACCTTATAAAAGAAAAATATAGTTCACACAAATTAACATATTACACTGTATTACGCAGATTCTACATTGAGGAGCAATAATATAATTCCTTACTAAAATGTTATTTCTAAATTCTAAGATAATTCTGAAAATAAATTAAATTATAAAAGTTTTAAAACATCTAGTCTTAAAAATAAAAATCCTACAGAAGTTTGCATTTGTTATTTGAAGATTTTATAAAATATTGTTTAGATTGTGCTATATTTAAGAAATTATTAAACAAAAATCACTCTTGCACAAAGCCCATTGACTTCTTATGTTGTTACTTTATAAGGACTCCATAAATAATCTAAACTCTGTATTACTATTACTAAGAAGATCATATTGCCTTCAAACTATCAATAACTAAAGAAGAATGCCTCCCTGTCTAATTGATGACAGAACACTGACTCATTAGATGCTGGTGAAAAGGAAGGGTAATGGGCAGAAGGTAAAAGGGAAGTCCCTTTTAGATGTATATCTCCTCCTTCTGAGTAGGTTAAGCTTCATAAAGTTTCCTAAGAAAAACCTTGGAATTATCAGAACCATACCCAGAATATGACCTGGTTTTCCTATTGAACTTAATTCTAATAATAGCCTTTAACATAATATTTCAGTACAGTTTCCTGCAGAAATACATAATTAACAAAAATATGTCTACATTGTATAATGTGATCTTAAGTCTGATGTCATGTCATCAGATTAAATTAGAATTTTCCCAAACCTTAAATGCATTCATTCTTTGAAATAATAAGATTAGCACTCAGTTTTGCAAATCCAAGAGTCAATCAAGACCTAGAATTAAAATAATAACATTGCTGCTTTTCAAGCCTGAGGTGTCTGGACATAACTTGGTGAATAAACTTGCATGACGCCATTGTAGGGAAGAAGGAAATACCTAGCTTTAATTCAGAGGAACAGACATCAGTTAATTCCTACTCATTTGCAGCAGTTTTGTTCATGAAAATTCTGAACTCACTACAGTTCTTCCTACACACAACTACCAGTCTGCTAAAAAAAAAAGAAATAACTGTCAAGTTTTATCTAAAATAAAACAGCACGGGTAATGTGTGCCATAGCCCCCTCCAGGTTGCTTCCCCAAGCAGAAAAGCCACTGCAGCTGCTGCTCCTGTCCTGCAGAGATGGCCAGAAGAGGAACTGTGTCTGGGCTCAGCTGGAATGAATTACTGCATCCCCAAGGAAGCAGTGAGAGTAAACAGTGGAAAGCCTGTGGGTGCATCTGTGTTAGAAGAGCATCGGGCTCCGATTTCTCTCTTATTCTACCCACTGTCCAGCATGCTTTTCATTGCAGGTATTAAATTCAATTACAGCTGGTCAGGAATAATTTATTTTTTTCTTATAATGCTTATTTTGTCTGAAACAAATTCCCTATCAAAATATCTGTCTAAAATTTTCCTTTCCATACTAAGACAGAAGGAAGAAATGAAAAGCATTTTGATAAACTTGTCAGGCTTCCTCTCCAGTATGGAAAGAATTTTTACAATTCAGCTTTTCACAATAAAATTGTTCATAGAAAGGTATTTCTACAAAATATTTTTTAAATTTCAAATGAACAATCAATTGACACTGAAGTTCTTTTATAGTGTTTCTGAAAACTATTTTTGCTCAACTTCAGAAGATAACATACCTTTGAAATTGTAAGATTTTTCCATTCTGAGGAGAATGGAAAATTGGAGGAGGGAGGTTAATATCTTTTTGATTGATGGTAGTGACCAAATCTGTTTTCAGTCCCACTTAAACAGCAGGTCAACAATGGATTGCTTTTTTCTCCATGTAAATTAGTTTATAATCTTCCATTTGTTTTTACGTGGAGACAAACATGAGGGACTTCAGACAATCTTTTTCTTAATATATATATATTTTTTTTTTAGTGAGTTACAAGATTCATTTAGGCAAATCTGGCTGCAAGTAGTACTAGTTTACAGATTAATGGAAATTAACTGCTAGATTATGACTCCTGGCTTGCTTGACCTACTGTATACAGTTACAAATTTTCTTTTTTAACACAACACTTCTACATTGTCCAACATGGTATAACTAGCATGTCCCATTCTTCTCAATTTTCATAATTAACAGTATGACTTCCCTTGACAGCCAGCTTTGGTTTATCTGCAACAAGATCTCTCATACAAAATGGAGATCTACATAGAACAATTTCAGCTGGTAACAAGTATTTCTTGAAACGTCTTAAAAGGGATTACATATACTTGAAACTCTTGGGAGCTTTGAGCTCTTTTTGCTGAGAAATGCCTACAACTTCTTTCTCTTGTACCTGTAAGCACCACTGGTCTTACAGAGGGCTGGAGGTTTTTTTCTGTCTTACTGCAGATCACTTCTTTCTTCTACAACCCCCCATTTCAGCTGAGGTCTTTCACATTTCTATAGCAGAACTGCCTAGCAATACAATTTAGGGTCAATTTAAACAGAATTAATTTTCTTATTCTTGAACATCTGCAAATAGGCAAACTTAATGTAAGGAAAATTGCAATTCCTGTGTGTATGCAAAATTTCTCAATTGTCAATGAAAGCATGCAACTGCAAACACTGATCTTTATAGATTTATTCTGAAAACAATTTTTACTCACATCAGTAATCCTATTACTTTTTATTATTACACTTTGCATTAAATAATAAAGTTTGCAAGACTCAGATCTGTAAAATATTAAAAACATATATCATGGACAGCAGCATGAAATTTTGCATCAAACATCTACACTGAAACATAAGTATTCTAAATAAGATAACTACTTTACCCAGCACCTTTACATCTTGTGTACTTCCAGACCAATCTGCCTTTGATGGACAAGGAAGAACAGGACAGAAGAAACTCTGCTTTACTGCTGTTTGGTAAGTACGACTGACAATCTTTTTTGAATTCTGTATACAATTATCAACTAAATATCAAACAGGAAGAAAGTTCTGAAAATCTAAACTATGCCTTAGCTTAAACTTACAACTCCATCTTTTTCCAGTGTATGTCCTTTCTACATCAGGAAGTTAACACTTGTCAAACACTCTTCACAAGCCCTGGGGCTTGTCCACCTTCCACGCTGGATACTTAACCCTCCCCTCACCAATTTAATCTTTATAGCATAAAAGAGAAAAAAATTATCACATAGCTCATGATATTGAACTGTGATTTCCAAAACAGAAAAAAGGCACGTTTAGGACTTCTGCAACATAAATTCTCACAAATATGACAGCCTTATATATTTGTTCTTGACACAGGTCAAACCTATGAAAAAATTATGCATACTTCAATATCTCTATCTTATTATATGATACATTGTGTTAAAATACCTCAATGCAGATATGATGCATTCCTCCAGTCTTGTTTTTTTGCAGAAAGCTTGCAATGGGACTTTTCTCTCCTAAAGGATGTAGAAGTTCCAGCTTGGTATTTCCCAGCTCCACAAAAACAGTGTAGACACCATGTTCGGGAAGAGCAACAGTCTTGCTCACCTGTGCTCCTAACACATCTTTATACAAGGACTGAGCTTTCTCCAAATCAGGTACTGCAATTGCTACATGATTAAGTCGGCCCAGTTTCCACAAATAGCTTGGAATGTTTTGAGAAAAGGAATTTGATGATGATAGAGTTCGTATCGTGGGAGCTGAAGTCTGCAATCTGGTAAGAAGCCCTGAAAAAAAGTGAATAGCACCGATACAATGCTTTTGAGAAAGTATCAATATCTGCTCTTTCCCCTTTTAATGAGGCCTATATAACTCCTATGTCATAAGCACACCAGTGTGCAAAGCTGAAGGTAGACTGAGACCAAGGGAAGAATTATTCTGTACTACTAACAGCTCAATGAAAGTTTTTTTCAGAGACTATGTAATTATTGAGAAGTATTAAAAAAAAAACAAACCAAACACAAATTTGGTGTAAATGCTTACATATGCCTGTTAAAAAGAGGAATACATGGCCAAATGTAATGGTCAACTCTATAATGTACTTAGAAGTGAATTCTGAATTTTTTCAGAGCTTCTTACAAAATAGAGAAAGGAATGAGGATATGCCTATACATCTAGAAATTATAACAAACAAACAAACAAACAAGAAAACCCAAACAAAACCTCGGACAGAACTGATACTGCCAGATCCAAAAGATAAAAGACTTGAGCTCTCAGCTGTCAGAACTAACTCCAGCAAGGAAAGAAATGTCATGCTGCATCTGAGGCTTAAGGTATCCTAAAACCTCCTGAGTTTGATTTCTTACTTTCTCCAATGATTAAGTCATCTGCCCTTCTTACTTTTCACATGCCATACAGGTCTTATACTTCGTTTCACTGATCTATTTCAAGATGCTTAGAAATATTTCAGTTCTAAGTACTGTGAACAGTATCATGTCCACCTGACCAATAATAATTTAGAACATTATCTTTAAAAGGTCAAAATCATAATAGCTTTTTTAATGTAACTAGTGCCACTGACTTCAGAGTGACTTACAAAAGAAAAAGAATATGATTTGGCTCATCATAAATGAAAAGGTAATTATAAAAAAATATTGGATGACCATATGACATAAAGGTAAGGGCTAATGTAGACAAAAGATGGAGAAGTCATGGAGAAACGCAGTGGCATGAAAAACTGCTTAGATATCTACAGAACTCTTCACTGGCTGCTCTGACAAGGCAGTACTGAACTTTGCACTGTGTCAAATTGCTGTGTTGCTCACAAATAGTTCCAGGGTTGCTTGTTTTTTTAAAAAAATCACTAAAAAAAAGATATAAAATGAGGGTACTTACAAATTAATTACCTTAAAAATTAATCTGTCAGAGTACTAGAATCTGGAGAGGCTGGGGGTAGGGGAGAAACTATGATCATATCAGTTGTTTCTAGCACCAGAATTAGAATTAGATGAAAGGATACATTCATAAAAGCTGCATTTTAATTTCATGCCAGTTTGCTTTAGGCCATGTCAGAGTTCCCAATGCCTCAGGGCCAAGCTAGAGGCATCTCAGCATGTTGGAAGTCTTTGAGGCATTCTTAGCTTTAAATTCACAAATGTGCTATTTTGCTAAGAGATTGTGCCAAGGATGCACTGAGCTTCTGGATGCTTTGCAATTTACTGAGGATAGCCTGGCTTGCATTTTTTCAGGCTCTTTGTACTCTGTAAAGTTAGTAGTAGCTGTAAGGTTAGTAGTAGCTGTAATTAATCAGCTAGCTTCACTGTATGAAACTGAGAACTACCATTTCACAGGAATTCAAGACTCTACAGCTATCAGTTAATTTTTCTTCACAAAGACAACTGATGCAGTCCTTAAATCTAAGCCTTTCTGAACATTGTGCTGTGATGGAAGAAGTGTTTTTGTGTGTATTTGAGACTTAAAATTATAACGTGCAATGTACTTACTTCCAAAGACTTAGTATCACAAAAGTAAGTCTTTTCAGAATCTTCTGATAATACTGAATCAACATTCTACATTAAGTATTTCCAGAAACTTGTCCAGTTCTGCAAGTAACTGCCCTGGAGTATTTCTTGCCAGCCTTTCACACAGTACATCCCGTCATCTCTTTCATCACAGCCAGAAGTTCTGGAGAATTCTTTTTCACTTGTTAGCTTTAGGCTATCATACTGGCATAGTAGAGCAACTCAATATTTCCAAGTACTTTTCAACTTTTTACATGTTAAAAAAAATCCCCTAGCCACTTCTACACAGAAGAAAAATTCTTGTTTTTCAAATGTCTATGCTGACACTATTTTGTAGATAGACTTGCCATCTAAATGCAGCTGTATCAGGAGTGAACAAAGCAATTGTCTGAGGAACAAATACTATGCAATGCTTATAATGTACAAAATAAGAAACATGCAGTATCTAGTTGCTGTAATTAGAGGCATGGATAATTAACTAGACTAGAGTTTGACCAGATCACCAGAGTAAATAATGTATTAAAAAACTAAAAAAAAACCCCAAACCCACACTCGCCATACAGTCTTTTCTGTCCACCTATGATTCTAAGTAGCTCTGTTTCCTACAATAATTTCTTAAGACCTGATTCAATTCTTGCTAAAGTAAGAGATACTCTTCCACTTAGAGGAGGTCAGTATTCTCCAAAAGAGAAAAATCCTTTGAAAGATAAGGACCACTTACTATATAATTTGTTGTTTCCTAGAGCCTTTTATTGTTTCATTCCTTCTTCCAAATAGTAACAGACCGCAGTTCAGTAGAAATACTACTAATGTAGATTTTTCAAGCAAACTTTACTGATGGGAAAGGCTAGGATTCTTCCCATTCTTTTTGACATCTCCTATCTGTAATTTTTGCTGTACTTCACACAGGGCATATGACTACATGGTTATTATAATTTAATTTGTATTTTGTCTATTTTCAAGTAAATTGACAGAAAGTAGACACACAGACTGTTACTCAGCTATTACTGAAGCAATAGCAAAAAAGAATAGCAAATACTATTTCTGTTGGGTTCTGCCCAAAAAATGTGTGACTTTTGTGGTGTTTCCTGGAAAGATAATAGATTGAAAAAGTGAAGTATATTCCTAGGATTCTTGCAAAGTCAAAGATACTTAAATACCCACTTATATGACAATACTATTTATGCATCTCTCCATTTCCTCCTCTCACTTAATGGATTAGGTGGTAGAACTCTGTATATTTTTCCTATGAGTATGTAGGGGCAGAGGACTCTTCAGCAGATTTGTTTTTTTTTTTTTTTTACTTTATTCTATGAAGTCTTGTGAATTTATCCTAGTTCTAGTCATATGCATATAGAGCTTTAATTTTAAACCCATAATTACCAGTGTGAATTGACTGAGATTAAACAGAAAGCATTTGTGTTTTTCTTGTATTATATAGATTAGTAACTATATAGATTACTTAAAATTCTAATCTTCTTCTTCTAACCCAATAATCAAAAGATGACCCTCCAGTGAAAAAGAAAGCTTTTCAGCACACTTCAGATTGAAACCCCATCACTTCCATGTTTCAGGAAAGAAACACTTATATTTATGCATATATCACAAAACTAGTCCTATTAACTGTTGTGGCTAAATTCTTCAAGCACAAAAGCATTTCTCCACTGACTTACAGAGTTACTCAAGTAATTCTTAACTTTCTCCAATGTTAAAAATATTACTTTCTCTGCTTCTTTTGAAGCCAAGGGACACTGTGACTAAAGCATCTACCCAAGTATCTGTCCTGCTTGAAAAACTTGCATATGCTGACCAAATTCACACATGCAGTTGCATCTCCTGGTATATACAGCATTTACCCCTACTGTTTTTTTTTTAAGACCTCATTTTTCAAACACTGACAACCAAATCTGAATTTTTCTAGATATTTTGTCCTTTAGAGAAGATTCAGCTGACCCTGCTCTCATACATGATTGCTGGCTTCCTAGCCTCAGTGATACTGCAGAATGTATGTCACCTTCTTCAGCTTCATTTGAAGAATATTTTTAAATTGATCTATTTGGGTTTTAGTCCATTAATGGTTGACTGATCTACTAGTATTATGCACATCAGAGTTTAAACATGTACAGTTGTACCAATTGAGGCTTATATTCTATAACAGAGCAGATTATGAACATGAAGTAACAAGTCTGAAGTACCCCATAAAATGAGATCCTCATTCTTCAAATGTTTATTCATGGGCTTGTTGCTCCTTATGTGGGGCAGTGTTCATTGACTGACCTGGCCAAGTAATCAAATGCAAGCCAAATCCAACTGAATTCAGTCATGTTCTCTACGGGGAGGTTATACAACTGTGGGTTGCAGTAAGAAGAACCTTGTCACTGGGCACCGCTCTACTGTCAACCATTTCAGATTGAGAAAAACTCCCAAGCATGGAGAGGATGCTGTCGCCATAGGGAGTTTGGCGTACAGAGGCTGTGTATTAGCGCTCTGGACCACATGGAGAAAGGGCATAGTCTGGCCATTCTTAAATCCCAGCCATTTTGAGGTGGCATTAGCATCTTGGAAACTTTGCCAGTCAACAAGGCTTAGGTCATCCATAGTGCTGCTCTGCTCTGTGCTGGAGGTGGCTTTTGGGAATCAGATGGGCTCCATAGTTCCTAGAAACTGAGTCTCACTTTGCTGCAGCTCTGGTTTCTTCCAGCAAAGTGCAATTATACAAAGGTGTTTTCATTCCCAGTATCCCACTGATCGATCACTGACAGCACTGAGTGTCTCATTCGCTTTTCTCCTGCAGTCTATGGCTACCGAGTAAAATAGTGTGATTTAGGTATGGTGAGTGAACGGTCCAGATAATTATAATGAACGGGAAATGATTTTGCATTTGACCTCCAAGCTGTACTTTAAAAAGACAAGCTCCTCCTTGCGCCTTAAATACTAAGTTTGGAGTTTGCTGCATAAGTTTATTCCAAGCCAGATAATGTCAGTTGTTAATTTATCTGTCATCTGGATCAGAAGACCTTGGTTTTATTTATAAAAGCACTTCTGTTTTGTTGTGGCCTGTAAGGCTCTCACGGAGAGCCTCGGGCCCGCTCCCGCAGCCCAGGGCGGGCAGGAGCGGCGCGATCCCGCCCTGACGGCTCGCCCGGCCCCAGCACGAAGCGGGACTGCCCGCCGCCGCGGGGCAGGAGCTCCAGGCCGGAACGGGCACCGACACCCGCGGCCGCCCCGAGCCGAGGCCTGAGGCCGCGCCGCCCCTCACGGCGCCGCCGCCCGCCCCGCCCCGCCACCGGCCCGCCCGGCCCCCACGTTACCGGCCGCCGCGCGCCCCAGGAAGGCCGCCATCTCGCCGCCCCGGCGCTCGCACCCAGCCCGGCCGCGGGCAGGCGGGGCCTGCTTGCGGGGGAGCGGCCGCCCTCCGCCGTCACCATGGCAGCGGCCGCCGCCCCCGTCCACGGCGGGGCCGAGCGGTCCCCCGGCCGCCCGGGGCTGAAGGCGCGCCCGGGCCGGGAGCCCTTTGGGGCTGCGTTTGTAGGACCGACGCCACCGGAGCGTCTTGGTACGAGGCAGCGGCAGTGGCAATGGCTGTGTCCTGCCGAGGGGCTGGTGAGCCCTCGCTGGGGCGGGTGGGCGCAGCTGCCCGGTGCCTTTCCCGGAAGGAGAAAGCTCCATCGGCCAGGGGCGGGCCCTACGGCCGCTGCCAGCCGGCGTGCGCGGCCCGGGCCGGCCGCCTTGGAGCTGAAGGCTGCGGCTGACTGCGGGGAGGCGGCTGTGCAGCAGGCCTCAGCCGTGTCGCTGCATGCTGCTCGCCTCTGCTGGGGCAGCTCTGCACACTGTCTGTTTGAAAAAGAGGGTGCAAAAGAGGCCAGTTATAGCAAGGGACATCTGTAGAGAGAGAGTTTTCTGACTAAAGCATTGTGCAAAAGAGACTCGGGACAATGAGCAGGCTGTCTTCTGGTGCTGCATTCCTGTTGCGTCAGGGACACAGGACATTGCAAGTCGCTGTGATACATCCTAAATATGTAAACAGCTTGTGCCACTTCAAATCTGATAATATCTGAATAATTAAAAGTGCAGATCAAAATCAGTGGTCAAAATGGTATTTAAAAGTCCCAATATATGACACTTTCTGCTTCCAACCCAGGTTGTAAAGTGTCAGATATGTTTATGATGTTCAGAGAAGCACAGGTACAGGTCATACTCATGCCTCTGCTGGCTGGGCCCTGCTCCACACAATGGTTTCTTGAGGGTGCAAAGTGCCAATGAGAGGACACAGAAGTTGCATAGCAGGGCTTTGTTTTGTGTGCACTGAAAAGACTTCTTTTTTTGGTAGGAAGAAAATGTGAAAGCAGCAGAGGAACAGCAGAGGCAATAGCAAGAACAAAGTTAGAAGGTTGGTCAGTTTTGAATCCAGGTGCTGAACGGCTGTGGATGGCTGGGAACGGCAGCAGGCAGGGTGAGCGCAGCCCCGGGGGCAGCCCCTGCTAACGCATTTTGCAGCGTGGAGGAGGAATGGATCGTCTCCCCCAACTGCAGCAGCAGCTTCTTCACCAGGGTCTGTGGGTGTAGTGCTTAATTTGACTTTATAAAATAAACTTTAAGGAAACTCTCTGATGTGAAGTTACAAAACAGTTGAAGAACACTGGGCAGTGCTCGCTAATCGCCTAGGCGTGTGAATGCCTGCCTAGTTGGCTGGGAGCTTGGAGACGCCAGATAACGTCGGGCATTTTGCTCACAGAATCAGCTGGAAATGTGTGGTTCCAAAATAGCCCTTGTATCTGGGTCAGAGAGACAAAACTGCAAAGTAAGATGACTGTAGCTTTACTATATTTAGAGCAGGTTTTCCAGTGCTGGTGAACATCCCAATCTAGAGCAATACCACGCTCTTCCAAGGGGAGGAAGCAGCAGCCATCAGTAGATGACTCTGCAATACCCAGCTTGTGGTTCGGTGCGATCGCGAGCAGGCGCGCCTAAAGAAGCGGGTATGACATGAATAAACGAGGCGGTTCTGTGACAAAAGCACGGGTGGGAGGCAGAAGCGCTTTTGGCTCGGGAGGCAGGGCGGGGCGGCTCCCGCCGCTGTGGGGGCAAGGCAGCGCGGGGCGGAACTCCTGTGTGCGGAACCTCGGCGCCGGGCGCGGGAGTCGTCCGGACCGCTCAGCCGGCTGCCTCGGGGAGGCGGTGCCAGGTTGCTCCACGCGCCGCGGCCGGGGAGGGGGAAGATGGCGGCTGTCAAGGGCCTGGAGACGTGCCTCAGGGTGGCGGGCGCTGCCGCTGCGCGCCCGGAGCGCTTCCTCAGGTACTGGGGGGCTGCGGGTTTCCCCGGGGCTGGGGAGCCCCCCGTGCCGGACCGTGTGTGTGTGTGTGCGCGCACGTAGCACTCGGCGATTCTTGCAGGCCCTGGTGCTCTGGGGGGGAGGCCTCGTGCCAGCCGCCGGCCGGCGCCCCTCAGCTACCCCCGGTGCCACAGAGCTCTCCTGAAACGCGTTATTAACGGCGTCGAGACCTGGCTGGGGCTTCTGCAGTATCCTATTCCTTTCTTCAGCGTTCGGGAATTAGGAAACGGAGGTTTCTGTTTCTACGAGCTATGTTGAAGCATTGGTAGGTCTAGAGAAAAAACTGGAGGAGACCGCTGAAATATAAAAACTGAGGAGTAAGGCAGTGGAGGAGGGCAATTACCTTTTTAAAACCAAAGGTCTGTATCTTGAATGTTTGAGGTGTTTAGTGCTATACTATTTACTTGCCCAACACATCTGGGGTGCTTAAATATGATCAAGATATAGTGAGATCTAACTATAGAAGGGTGGAATATTCTGCCCAGCTGCTACTTCATACACAAAGTGTAATGAAGTTGAAAGCCTTAATAATTATAATGTCTTTATTTCTGGGAATGTTTAGTAGCAGTACTCCAAGAGGTGTGTAGAAAGTTAAGAAACAGCAGTAACACTTGAAAGGTGCTATTCTGTAGCACCAAAATACCTAAGCAGATATAAAAAGAGCTGCAGTGTGACCATGTGATTAACTTAATGGAAGGTGTAAAATGAATGAAAGCGAGTAAATTCTGCAAAATAGAAAATAAAAAATTGATGTTAACTGTTGTGTTTCTTAAAGCTCTTAATCTTTTTTTTCTGCTCTTAGTGTGCAAGATGGACTGGCTGCTGACTTCAGAGCGTTAACAAAGACTCTCTATGATTTGAATAAAGCTCTGGGAAGTAATATAGTTCGTGGGGGTCCTTTAAAAGAGCTGGTGATAGAAAATTTTGATGAAGAACAGATTTGGCAACAACTAGAGCTCCGGAACAATGCAGTTCTTGATTTCTTCAAAAAATCCATTGCAAGGGATGTCAAGGATGAAGATCTTTGCCTTCTCTCAGACCAGGAAGAGGATGGCTCTGATGCAGAGACCAGCAGTGACCAGGAATTGGAAGACAACATAATGGAAGCAGAAACTGAACAGAAGCATGTTTATACAAAAGATAAAACTAAAGCTAAAGAAGAGCAAAGTAAACTCAGAAAAAGCATAATGCAGAAATACAGTGATGAGGATTCTGATATTGACTTTGATATTGAAGCACTGGAGCAACAAACTAAAACAGCCAAGGAAACCACATTGAAAAAAATGGGAAGCAAATCTATAGTGGATGACAAGTTTTTCAAGCTGGCTGAGATGGAAGCTTTTTTAGAACATGCAGAGAAGGAAGACAAGGAGGAGGAGGAAGATATTAATTATTTTGAAGACATCATCTCAGATGATGAGGAAGAAGAGTCTGAAGAAGCTAAAGTCCAAGTAAGACTATCAGTAAATTAATTTTCTGATTTCTCTTTTCCTGTAAATCAAGATCTGATATCTGTTAGGGTGACTATAAATTGTTGAACTCTGAGT
The DNA here is from genome assembly GCF_018139145.2 of Gymnogyps californianus. NCBI lineage: Eukaryota > Metazoa > Chordata > Aves > Accipitriformes > Cathartidae > Gymnogyps > Gymnogyps californianus. The sequence continues at coordinate 6,846,912 of NC_059481.1, read as the reverse complement.
AGAAACTACCAAGTTAAGTTTGATTAGATGACTAATGTTTACTTCTGAAACTTTAATAATATATTTGACATGAATATCTGGTAACAAAATGTCCAAGTGTAGAAGAACATATCGTCCTGTTCCAGTCTCTCTTTAGATGGGTCTTGGGTTTTGCCTGAATAAAGGAAGACATAGTATGTCACAAGAAGTAAGAATTGACCTTGCAGAATTGCAGAATAGGTGACCCAGCAAGTGAAAAAGATGTGTCACTCAGCATTGACATCTGGCAATTAGAGATCACTAAGGTGACTGATGCAGAGCAAAGGGCTTTTGGCAACTTCTTTTTCCAGGGACATGGCTCTGATTTAACTTAAGTTGTTGAGTACGTGTTTCAACAATAAATCTTTTATTATTTAATATTACCAGAGATCTCACTAGCAAGTAAGAACTATGCCCTGGGTATAAGGGAACATGTACGCATTCCAATGAGTAATCGGCAAATTCTGCTGCTCTTTGACTTCTGTATATGTTGAAATTGGAAATTAATTTAAGTGGTAGAATATTTTAAATACTTGTAAAAGAGATTAGTTTTACTAAGATGTCCTACCACAGGGTAGTGCTTCACTAAACTGAATTACTGTTACACAAGTAGTGCTATTCCCCGGGTGCTAAAGACTTAAAAGGCAGGATACCCTTAGACTTCTGTCAGTCTTAACAGTTTTGGTTTGGTTTGGTTTTTTTTTTCCCTCTCCCCTTCTTAGCCAATTAAAAGTTCTAGAGACTTGACATACAAAGATTTCTTTGATCCGGTCGATGATGATGCTTTAGTAGCTAGTGATGTTGAAGATGATCAGGAAGAGGAAGCAGACAGTGATATTGAAGAGCAGAATGAGGAGAGCATGTACGAGTAAGTATATGCATTATTTGCAGTTAAAATGTCCTTGTAATTTTACACTGAAGTGAAGTAGAAAATAAAGTGTGAATTCCAGGCTCACTTTGGTCATGGTTTGCCATTCTCTGTTATCTGTTGTATGTTCATGGTTTGCATTGTCACGTTATTTTAAAAGTAATTTATTTACTTATCTTTTGAATATTGTCTGTTGATATTTATTTGAATAAATCATTTTATAGCTGTAACTTCAGTTTTTGGAAGTTATTTTTAATATATAGAAGTTTCCCTAGTGTCCCCTGCCTTTAGGTTTCAATGAAAGCCTATAGTATTTCTTAACTGTGGGTTAGTTTTAACAGGTAAACATCTTATGGCTGAAATATCTTCATGTAAAAAATTATAGAGGCTTTTCAACCTTTATTTTATATTCAATTTTAATGTTACAGGGTTGAGGATATGAATGAAATGATGATGGAGGATATGAGAAGTAAAGAAGTCTCTAAAAAAGTTACTTTTAGTTTGCCAGATGACAGTGAAACAGAAGATGTTACTGATACGCAATTAGAGAAGGGCATCGATCCCAGTGAAATAAAGTCCTCTTTTGAGAAGAGGCAGGAAAAGGTAATTTTTTTTTTTATTTTGCTAATACTTTGAAACAGTGGCCAATATTTTTTTTTTTTTTAATGATTGTGTAATTTATTCAGTCCGGCAAATAAGAAGAGGCTGTTTACAAATTAAGAAAAAAAAAAAAAAAGTAGCTTATCTACATCAGATACATATGCAATCATATATTCCCTCATCCTTATGTGAGGAGGAGTTACGAGTACCTGAAATAACTATTAATTTCTTGCCTTGAGTTTACTTGTGAGCTCTATGTTCTAAATTTCTTAGGAAATTGTGTTTTTCAGATGAGCAAAAAAATAAAAAATTTAGAAGAAGAGTTGTTGGAGGAGAAACCTTGGCAGCTTAAAGGAGAAGTGACTGGACAAAAAAGACCTGAAAACAGCCTTCTGGAGGAAACAGTACTTTTTGACCATGCAGTCCGAATGGGTACGTAGCGAGAGAGGGCTTTCCTGAAAGCGTGTTGCATACCATGTTGAGTTTTCTTCCCTTTTGACCTTGCTGAAAACACCTGTTACTCAAGACCGGGATAACAAAACACCAAGTTAAACTTCTTGGTGTGTTTTTGAGGTTGTGGATTTTCATGGTGGAAACTACAGGAAACTATAATCTTTTTTTGTTCATTTTTAACTTAATTGAAAGTTCATTAATTTGGTGGCAGATTTAGTCATTTACAAGCCCTACATAATATGATTAGTCTCTTCAAGATAGAGGAAAACATTACTTAATTACTTCGCCTTCAATTACTACATTTTTGTGAAGGCTTCACTTTCTTTTTCTATTGTTTTGTTCTTCATAGAACAAGAAGTATTTCTTGCTGGAGAAACAATCTTAAAATTCTTCTCTTTCTCCTCTCAGCACCTGTGATCACAGAAGAAACTACTTTTCAGCTTGAAGATATCATTAAACAGAGAATATTGGATGAGGTTAGTGTCATCTTACTGTTCCTCCCTATTTTGTTCATAGACTTGATTCACAGGGCACATTCCAAGGATGGGTTTGAACCTCTTAAAATGTGACATGTAGAGTTATCTTAATTAATTTCTGCAACTGGTTGTTTTATTCTTTTGCCTTCATGAATGTGTCTTTAAATTTCTAAAAAGCTCTGTTTTTACATGCCTGTTATATGCTAGGTTTTGGTGCGCTTCAAAAAAATGAGTGTTTGCAGATAAAACTATAGGGAGTTTATTTGGAATATAATGCCAGTCTGTAAATTTTGTCTATTACCATAACTGTAGTGCTTTGAGCATTCTGAATACTAACCAAAACTCAGTTGTTTACTTCATTTTTCTTACAAGCCACTGATAAGACTTGTATCCCACAGCTTGTTGAGGCTTATTGTTAGTTGAATAAAAAAAATTGGTACATACGGGGGAGCGTATTTAAGTACTCAAGAAAATTACACGTTATACAATTTTTGCCCCCATCCACTAAAAATAAGCACACAAGCTAAAGCTATAACTCTTCTATTAATTTTTTTCAAATGAAAGTGTGAAACTTAATGAGTTCCTGGGAAGCCACATGCATAAACTAGTTACTGTGTCAGATAAGTAATACGAAAAATGTTCTAAATAAGCTGTAGCACCTGATATTTGACTGTAGTTGCATTTGGTCATTAATTTATGACTTTCTCAGGCATGGGATGATGTAGTAGCGAAAGAAAAACCAAAAGAGGAGGCTTTTGAATACAAGAAGCGTATCACTTTGGATCATGAAAAGAGTAAACTGAGTCTCGCTGAGATCTATGAGCAAGAATACGTGAAACTTCACCAGGTAACGTAAGCAATGCCTTTCCTTTTGGTTTGAAGTTCACACCGCATAATGCTATATGTTCATTTGTACACTGCTAACTCTGCTTTCAGCTTTGTGAAAGTACTTCGATCTTTCTCTGAGTGTTCACCAGTGGAATAGCTCTGAATTGTATATTGTGTTGTTACCAGTCTTGCTAAAGTAAAATAGCTTTATGAATGGTGTTGCAGTAACATTGTTTTATTAATGCAGCAAAAGACTGAAGAGGAAGAAAATCCTGAACACAAAGAAATTCAGGAAATGATGGATTCACTCTTTCTGAAGCTGGATGCGCTTTGTAACTTCCACTTCACACCCAAACCAGTAAGTACATAAGTTTCATAAAGTTGGGTTTTTTTTCCCCCTCTTTGAAACTGGATACTTGAAAATATAGTTGGGAAATGGAAAGTAGAGTAAACGTTGAGTGTTACTGAGCTTGTTCTTATTTCATATTAAATACACTATAATTGCCTCTAAACAAAACCAAATATTTAGTATCTTCAGTTAGCTGTGAGCTGCTCTGAGATGGTGTGCTCAGTCCTGAATATGTTTCCTTATTTCTAGCCTGTGCCAGAAGTTAAAATAGTTTCGAACCTTCCAGCTATCAGTATGGAAGAAGTAGCACCTGTTGCTGTTAGTGATGCTGCTCTCTTAGCACCAGAGGAGATCAAGGTAAATATAAATAAAAATCACTTAAGGATCTGGAGAAGATCTGTATTGTTGATAGAAGGGTGTCCTGGCTGTCAGATCAATGGGAGAATTCTGCCCCCTCCCACCCTGTGTTCCTCACCTTGTGGACCTTCTTGCCTAGCATTTGGGTGGTGGCGGTGGTTGTTGGGCTGGGGGGTGTGCCTTTTTTTTTTTTTTTTTATAACTGGAAGGAGGGGAAAAGAGTTAATTTTATTTGGCTACACTAGGCCTTAATATTATGCTTCAGTTTTGTTCTTGACTATTATGTGATGGTAATTATTTTCCCACCATATATTTGGAAGGGGGAAGCTAAATGACAATAGGGAAGAGCAATTAGCGTGTCTTCGATCAATTGTACAAATCTCACTTCCCAACTTTTGCCTCTTTTTGGCCTTTGCCTTAATGTGGTATCGCCCTGAGCTGGCTAAACACTTGAAATAATGGAAACGCTAAGTCAGATTGGAGTACTGTGAAGTGAGTCTTTTCTTTTGCACGCTTATGGATCTAGAGATCTTGTTCTCTTTAGGAAAAGAACAAAGCTGGTGATGTAAAAACAGATGCAGAAAAGACTCCCACAGACAAAAAACGAGAACGAAGAAAGAAAAAGCTTCGTAAACGTATGAAGCGAAGAGAAAAGGAGAAACGTCAAAAGCTTCTTGAAAAGATGAAACCAGAACAAGGCACAAAACTTAGCAAAAAAGCTGCTGCAGCAAAATTAAAAAGGCTTACAAAAGAAGGCAAAGCATCTCTGCTCAAGGTAAGGCTCTCGTAAGCAGTCCTGTATAACTTGGAGCTTCCCAGCTAAAGAATATTAAAATCCGAAGGATAGATAATATTTAGCTAGAGAGAGGAAAGGGAACTTTTCACAAGGAATTACAAAGTGTAGGGTTTGTTTCCCTCCCATCCCTCTTGGCACAACTACATCTCCTAACCTTTCTCCATCCCCCCAAAAATTCTTGTACACAGGTAGTGTATCTGCTTACCACCCAAACCTTGTTACCTTATTATGTCTGAGCAAATATGCAAGGTAAACGCAGCTGCTGGAAAGAAAGAGGTAGGAAGAAGACATGGAAAAGGCAGATGCATACTCTTCCCCTCCCCCCCTTTCCCCTGTATTCTTTTGAACTACAGTTTTGGAAGGACTGTTCTAATCCATACTTGTAACTGTCTCACGCAAAGTGGTGTTGAATGCCTTTTTAGTCCTGATTTTGCTGATTGTCCTGACAGCATGATGTCAGTATAGAGGCCTGAAAAAATACAGCTCTGGTTGCACTTTGCAGTGACCCCCTTGTTTATAATGCGTATTTATGTAGGTGTTACTGCTTTAATTATGAATAAATCATACCTAAATGGTGGTTGTAACCTTTAGAAGCTTACTCAGAGTATGAAATATATTTGAATTTGTAAGCAACTTAATCTTTAGATATGGAAAAATATGAAAAAACTGTATGATACAATTACTTCATATCAAAGTGTATTCACAAAGCAGAAATGATTGTTTGCATTAGGTACTACTATTTTATTTATTTCAAAGTTCACAAGGTGGTGTTCCTGCAAATACTAAGACTTACGCTCTTATTTCCTGCATTTGAACCGTTCCACTTGGTTAAGCGGGACTACTTGCATGCGTAATTGAGGATGAGGTTCCTATTTAGTTCTTTCTAAGCTTTGAGTAACTTAAGCTATTTCAAAATAGAATATTCCCATTTAACTTTCTTCTTCTTATTGGGGAACCTTCTCTATAATCTCATCAGATCGATTTTGTTTTGCATGCTATAAAACAGTAAACTTGTGTACCACCTATGATGCCTTATAAATTAAATTTTTAAAATCTCTGAAATTTTGAGGTATTAGTTTCTAATAGGAAAAATAACTTGATTACTTCTAAAACGTTTGTGCTTACCTTTTCAAAAGGAGAGCAGAACACAAAATACAGATATGTAGTTGTAGCTCATGATGTGCAAGGGTCTACTCTTGGTGCCTGTTCTTACCTGCCCTGCTAATTGCTAATTAGAAAGGGAATGTACTCTTTATTTCTTTAGATTGCAGGAGTGGTATAAGAATGCAGTGTAAAATATCCTTCGAAAATAAATAAATCTGATAATTGATTTTTTTTTTTTAAGTCAAATACCATTATATTTCAGTAACTGGTAAGTAGTATAATGGTACTGTTTGTACGTTTCTTGGTTATAACAAATGTTTTGTCCGTTGACAGGATGAAGGTAAAGACAAGGTCTTGAAATCATCCCAGGCCTTCTTTTCTCAGCTACAAGATCAAGTAAAAATGCAAATCAAAGATGCAAACAAATTAAAGAAGAAACAGAAGCAGCAGAAAGCACTCCCTGTTCAGAAACTGAAATTGTAATTTACCTTTTTATATATGTTGTATCTTGTATATATTAAAATGTTTCTACATGAATGCTGAGTTTGAGTAGGTTTTATTCTGTTGAAATGTTCTGTGAACTTCTAAGGTGATGGAAGGACACTTTCCTTTAGGTTTTACTGTTATTTTCTACCATAGAACTCTGATGTTGTCTTTTTATTCCAAAAAGAAAGCTTCTTGCCGGGGCAGATACATAACCGTGTAGAATACTTGATATTTGTGCTTTGACTGTATAGTCTCTGTAATCTATAGTCCATAGCTTTTGCATCTGCTGTTGTAATAGCTGTGTGTGTATTGCAGGAATAACTGCATTTATTGAAGAACTTAAGATGTATCCTGGCAGTATGAATTGGAAATTATCTTTCAAAATCATGACTGTCAAACAGGGAGGACACAGAAGCCTTTTAAGCCTGCAGTAACTCAGAGTAAGCAAATGGTATCTTTTAACTTAAAGGATATTTCTCAAAGTGGAACTATTTCAGTATTTGCTCTTTTCTTGGCTGAACAAGAAAAAGAAAGTTCCAGCTGGTGCCCCTCTGGTTCCCCTTTCTAAAGAAAGATCTCAGCTGTTTTTCACCCTGTGTTGTTAAAGGAAATTTTAAATTTAAAGAGGGCAAGATGTTAAAACAAACAGGTCTTAGTTCGTGCATTTTAATCCGAGTGCGGTACCCAGGCTCTGCAATCGGCTCCCCAGGCCTGCCAGCCGCCTTCTGCCCTGCACTGCGCGGGCCTGGCGGCGGGGGCGGACAGGCAGCGGGCCGCTGCGGGCCGTGGGGCGGGGCCTGCTGCCGCGCGCGGCCCTGGTGCCCGCCTCCCGCGGCGGCCTTTGCGCGTGCCGCGGCCGTTGAGCACCGAACCTCGCGCGGCGGCCCCTCGCTCGCTCCCTCCCTCCCGGCCCGCGGGCCGGCCGCGGCGGAGAGACGCTCGGCTGCGGCGCCGGTTCGTGGGGAAAGTCAGGCGGGGCGGGCTGCGGGGGAGCCGCGGTCGGGAGGGGAGGCGGCGGCCGGTCGACGGGCTCCCGGCGCGGGGAAGGGTAGCGGCGCCAGCGGGGGCAGGCGGGCGAGAGGCAGGCGTCCCTCGCCTGCCAAGGCCGTAGCAGAAATGGCTTCAGAAACCTGGCGCGCCGCTGTCCGCGTCGGGAACGGATCGAGAGCGCGCGCGGAGCCGCTGGCAGCTCCTCTGCCACCGCGCTGTGAGAGCGGCGCGGCCTGCTCGGAACAGGCCCGGCAGAGCACAGCCCTCAGCGCGTTCAGAAGCGCCACAACAGCGAGCAGGTGTGCTGCCAGACACTGCGCCTTGCCTGGCACGCACGCACATTGTATGTGCTCTGTAAAAGCGGATAGTTGGCACCAAAAAATAGTATGCCTATAAATAACAAAATAATGACAAGAATTAGAGCACTTGACTATATCTGTACATTGAATTTTATCTCAAGTTTTCATTTACATCAGCATTGGCATGACATTTAAGTAGTCAAAGTGTATAGTAGTATTTCCATTTTTCAAACCATTCCCATGAAGCCAGCTGCAGTGCTCAGCATGACAATCATGCTGTGCTTTCTTGCCTGCCTGGTGAGAAGGTAAAGGGACAGTTGCATTGTAGCAGTTGAGGATTGCTTGACTTTCCCACTTTTAGGGTTTTCTTTTTTGTTCTCCACTGTTCATCTTGGTTGCATTTGGTACCTTAGAAGATCTTTCATTCAATATCTTTTTTTTTTGTTGTTGTTGAAGGCATGTCAGAGGATTACAGATGGAAAATGCAAAGCCAAGAAAAGTCTTTTTTTTTTTTTTAAGTATTACAGAATAAGGAAATATGGCCTGAATGAAGTTGCCTGTGCCATGTAAATGCTTTGAAGTTTTGTAATGGCAGAAGCTAGCTCTTCAGAAATTAAAAGATCCCGAATAAGTTTGTCACTCAGTAAAAATAAGAAAAAAAAAGGAACAACAAAAAAAGTGGAAGGTAAAGGAACACCATCTACACCTTCAGCAGCATCCTCTATTATTTCCTTTTTTAACAATGTTCCCCCTGCCAAAATTACCTGTCCCATGTGTGGGCAAATGGTGCCAAGATATGGAATGAATGAGCACATGGATGGAACATGTCAGAGAAACCATGGTAAGATTGGCGTCATTGATTCAACGCTCAACTCTTTTAGGAATGAGAGTCCCCCAGCTGCAAATGTGAGCAATAATTCCAGCTCATATTTTTCAAAAAAAGTCTTAAATCTAGAAACAAGTCCTTCCAAAAGCAGTTTATTGAAAACAGAAGGCAGTGCACCACAAGAGATTAGTCCTTATTTTAGCAATAATAGTTCAGTCTGTAGTGTTAACAATGAACCACAGGCTCAAACAGTTAAAATAGTCTCTTTGGGAAGCTTGTCATCTAAACTGTCCAGAAGACGACGTATCCAGGGAGGAAAACAGATTGTGTATAAAGAGATCGACTCTTTGCCTCCAGCTGTTCACAGTATGTGCAGAAGTGCTGCAGCGCAGGATGATGATGATGAGATTTATGCTGGGCATAGTTCTCAGAAAGAAAATCGGCTTGCTCAGCGAGAACACCAGGAACAAAATTTTTCAAAGGAACCCGAATTTCAAGGAGATATAAACAAATGTAAAGGAGAAGACCTTGTGGATATTGTTCAGGTATCATTACCAGCTGATAACATTAATGGCAAAAGGTTACCAGTTGATAGAAGGAGCACCAAAACAGAAAGTAGGTCTGAAGACGTGATACTTAGTCCTGATAAATTTGAAACACATCTAGCCATTTATACTTCAGCAGAGCTGACCAATAGCTTGGAAGTCAAGACTCAGCCTCACACTCAGGTTATTCCTTCTTCCAAGGCAGAAGTGAACTGTGGTACACAAAATTGCTTTAGCAAGGGTGATGTACAGGTACTTCCTGTGGAAGTTCATGAAGACTTTAAGGATGAGATTAATCATACTTTGTCAGAAACTGTGGAAAAGGTAGAATTTCAAAATTCCATTGGGGACATGTTAGACAAAATAAATGAGATCAGCTCTGTGCCCAGCTCTCCTGGTCACCCATATTACCTCCAGAATTTTTTAGTGGTGCTGCGAGCAGTCTTGGAGAACGAAGATGATGTCAGACTCTTTGATGAGCAAGATATGAATATCATAACCAAGTTCAGCAAATTATCAGGTATCTTTTTTTTTTTTTAAATACATTTTCACATTACCTCTTGTAGAGAGAACTGTTACATAGTTTTATGTGAAGAGTGCTCTACCAGTGGGCAATTTAACTTGATAAACTCCTTAAGGGAAGAAGCTCCTTTTTCTCAGGAGACATATCTCTCAGTGGCTTCTTATAGGTAAACTTTCCTAATGTTACTTTGGTAATGGAAGGTAATGGTAAATAGCGGAGACTTGTAAGAAATTAGGAGAGAATGGTTATGTATATTTCTGTTTTTTTGGAATACTTTTTTTACTGTTTTAATACTGTTCTTTAGAATCTTAAGTCAACTTGCTGCTGCGTTTAAACATGTTTCCAAGGAAGGAAACTCATAGCACAGAAAACAAGTATCAGTTAACACCAAGCTTTTGATAATTAATATGTATGGGAATTCTACAAAATGGGGTTATGAAGAGGCCTGTGCTGGATACATAGACTTTGAAAAAAAAATACTTGTGAAGTGGCATTTGTGAGCTTTGATTCAGCACATTTACAGATGAGTTTCGTGCTTGGTGTGAAATTCATGGTTATCACTATGATTATTATCCGGTGTTTAGAATGCTAGTTACTAATTAACAGTGATTTTCTTGTAGGTTGCTTAGTACTTTTAACTCTCATTAATTTCAGTAGGAGCCAGAATGTTGGAGGTTTAAGCCCTCCATATTTAGACAAGATTCAAAGCAGACATGTTGTCCGAGTCCTCTACTCATATAAGTTTTACAGTAAAAGCATGGCAGAAGTAATGCAAGTTAAAACTAACCCTCCAGATTTTTATGTGTGTTTACAACTTGTCTTAAACTGTAATTAAGAGTAATTTTACCAGCACTTGAGCTACAAACTTGGAGCATCAAAATGAAAATAAGCTTACAAAATTTCTTGTGGAAGTTGTTATATCTCAGAGTATTGCAGGCATAACCATTTATATTGTTTTAAGCTACTATGATAATATACAGCTGCCTGACAAAGTATTTTCAGATATATGCTCATATGAGCTCAGTTCGTGCATCTGGGCTGAACATACAAGAGTAACAGTTACATACATACCTGCTGGTAAAAATAAAAAAAAAAAAATCAGAAGCAGGCTGCACTTATTAACGTATTGTGTTCACTGAGTTTGGCTTAAGGAGCAGGCTGTAAAGTTTGTCACACTAAAGAATGGTATTTCCCTGTATGAAACTGTTGTGTATTTTGATCTTTTTCCTCTCTGTAGATTATATTCTTTTTTTCTGCACTAGTGTACAACGGTCTTTAGACTGTTTCCCCATTGCAAAGTGGAAGGAAACTGTTCTAGCTGTTTAAAGCACTTAGTCCCTTAATGTTTGTTTCTATAAAGTTCCAAATGATACTGTGGATTGACACCACAGGACATTACAAAAGAGAATATCAAGGTCATGACTTGTGATTAGCAGTTATGTGAAATTTTTCCAAGGCCAATAGGAGGCTTTCAGTAAGTGTTTTTCTAATAACTTGTATAGATGTGGAGAACAATAGAATGAGGTTAGGTTAGTGTATATGACATCACAAGGTTTTTAATACAGGATACTGAGTGACAAAAATGGAGAAGTGTTGGCTTGAGCTTTTTAGGAAGAAATATAACCCTGATAAGTAGTTCACAATCTCAGTTCCTTAAAAAAATTGAGTCAGTGCATATCTGTTTCTCTAGGAAGAACTTAAACTGTGGTGGAACAGTCTCAGAAATGCCTTTTTTGACTTAAGATCTTCTTCCAAAGTTTAGCAGCTGGAAAGGACCATATGAACAGTCTTCATTTGCCCTAGTGGAAAAGTCAGCTGAGCTGACTCAAAGCACCTGAAGGGATGGTTGCTAAAAAGGTGAAGAAATACCAGAGGAAGTAGGGCTCTAAACTTACACTGGTATTTCTGCAGTGGTTACCTGGTCACAGTTAAGCTCTTACAGATTATATTGTAATAATTACAATTACACAGTAACATCAAACATTTAAAAAATTAAAGAATACTGCTAGCATAAGTTATGAGAATATTCTAAGTAAGATGAGATCATAACACAAGACTGTATTTGTCAGGGAGCAGCAAGAACAGACTACTCTGCATGGAAAGATGAGCCAGGAGCCAAAGGGGACAGCAGGGCAGGCGGGGGCCACATCCTCTCCTCACCTGCAAAGGGCACAAGCCCACATTGCCCAAAGAAGAAGAGCAGAGCAGATCCAGTGCCAGTACTGCAGTCAGCCATGCTCCAGTGGTAGCCAGTCTTCAGGCAAGTCCATAGTAATGGGGCAGGTGCAAGATGAAGCCAAGTCAGCAAGATGTCTGGCTGAGCACTGGCATGCCACAGCAGAGCTTAGGCAAGAGCATAGGCCACAGCCTGAGCTTAAGTACAGCTCCCAAGCGAATGGGGGGAGGCCCTGACAAAGTCTCACACCACTCTTCCCAGCAGCCTGAGCCCAGCTTACACAGCTGCACTGTATCAGAGCTGACCTTGAACACAAGCAGCCAAACCTGTGGGGGCTGGGATGGGATTGCAGAGCCTATTGGTGCATTCAAGGCCATAAGAATATTACAATAGTTAACTTTCTCCACCTAAATGTGTATACAGTGACATCTTGGAGCTTGATAATGCCTTATATATGGTGTGATAGTTAAAATGGGAATATATAAAGAAAGAATGGAGTATAAGCAACAAAACTCTTGTTATTGGCTCTCTGAGGCAGGCAGTAGATGCGTATCATTTACATCCAAAGAAGATCTAGGGATAAACTTACAGTTAGGTCGTTAGTGGATGCAGGCTTTGGCTTCTTTGACAAATACTAAAGGAGACATTCAGGATACGGCTTCCTTATTTCCACACTCCCTTCTCTGGATGAGTACAACACTGATCAGTAATAGTAACTTGTTCTGTTAAATAAAGGAAGTGCGTGTTTCTCTTTCAGTACTGTGATTTCAGTATTCCCCTCTCACAGGAGTTCAGAATACAGAAAGAATTATTGCAAAGAGATGCTGATAAATCCATGTCTGCACTGACTGCTAGAGTCACAAATAAAACAATCTCTCTTTGCAGGGTAGGAAAAATGCAACGATTCAGCTATAAGAAGTGATCGGATAGCATTAAGTCAATAGATAATGAATTCTGGACAAGCGACAGATAGATGTCTTTACCTTCAAGAAATCTTGGACAGAATACTTTAAAAGTTCAGGTAGATCTGTTCCACATTAGAAGTTTCTACCCAAGTAAATGTTGTCTTTCAGTTACCATAACACAAGAAAATCCACACACATGCTTAATACTATAAAGTTGCTTGAACATAGGTATTCTCCAGTATTTCATTATTTTCTGCTAAAATGTCTACCATTCTTCAGTGAGTTATCTCTAATGCTTATTATGAAAGGAACGATGTTTTTAAAAGGATTAAATTTGAAGCAATCCTTCCTTTTTTCCTTCCTTCCTGCCCAGTTTTCTCAAAAGTAGATGGCCGTTATGTTGGATGTAGAGCACTGCCAATTTTTAAAGTACTGGAAACAGTAAATAAAAGTAGGGAAAAGCAGAGGTGTATCCATAACAGGGAATCTGCAGTGCAGTGTCAGGCTTTGTGCTCAAGATGAGATCTGTCTGAACTTCGGTGTAATATTAAAAAAATAGTTTTTGTATTCTCCATGTTTAATTTCACCGCATGTTGCAGTTGGAAGAATTTAAATGGAAGCACATAGTTTTAGTAACACTACCTAATACACTTTGTGAAATCCTCCTTCCAACTTTTATACAACAGAAAAATCGTATCTGAGAAACATTGATTTATAGTCACCAGTGGAACTGAGGTACAGAAAACTGAACAAGAAAAAATAATTTTTTTCTGTTGCGTTTTAATGAATCATGGAGGGTGAACTTTTCTTCAGAAGAACTGCTCTTCAGAAGAAAAAGATCTTCTGCATCTTTTTGCTGATAATATTTCAACTTAGAGCAAATTTTTTATTTCAGTGATACACCTGAAACTTTCTTAAGAACTACAAGAGAAAAAAAAGTCCCCCAAACCTTCAAAGGTAATGTACTGCAGAACAGGGTGCATAAGAAGCAATTAATTACTTGCGCAATACCTGTTTATTCTTCTATTTGTCATTCAAATCCTTTAGAGAGAAAGCAGTCCTCACATGCCTTTACTGGATTGCAGCCCTAGTTCGGTCAGTTTCCATGGTCTGGAGAAAGGATGCTCATGTGTTTTTCCACCTTTTTCCTTTTTCCAGAGTTGTAAAAACTGGAGACAGACTTCAAAGAAGTTACAACCCCACAGAGAAAATGACAAGAGTGTGCGTCTGAATGTAGTTCTCTCAGTGAATTGATCCTGGAAACATTCTATTAAAAAAAAGGCTGAAAAAGTCTTCTTAAGGACAGGAGAATAGTTAAATAAGCATGTAAAAGTTAACTGCCATTTCTTAAATATATCTAGGTCTGGTAGTGTTTCAGTGTCTTTTTATTAATGATCAGTTTCAGTTCAGCAGCAGCAGACATGGATAGAAAAATTAGAAGTTAATGAGGGATGAATTAAGTATTCAAAAGGGTGTGAATGTAGTGACAATAGCTAGGCTATTTTCAGCTAAGATTTAATAAGCTATTTTGTTGAATTTCAGCATTGTTAGTATTTTAAAAGTATTTTGAAAAGGTACTTTGAGAGAGCACTTCCCTGATAAAAATCAAACCCATAGGAGGTTTTTCCCCCTTGTTTTCAGTAGATATATTAGTAAAATTAAGCTTATCTTTGGAAAAATAAGAATCCGAAGCCTACTACACAGAGAGGTATTCTGTGATTATGAAATCGTTCTGTCAGACTACAGCTTCTTTTGTTCCCCAACATTGAATAGTTCTTTATTGAATGAGTGTTAAAGAAAGCAAAAAGACCTATTTAACATCACAATATGCAGAGTTTGAAAAATGAAGTTGTCTTTTCCTAGAAAACAAATTATTTCTTAAAGGGTAAGCATGTCCAAAATGCATTTTTGCAGTGTTCATTACCTACAAAATATACTGTAATAATTTTCTACCTACAAAACTGAAAGATTCTAATGAGCAATAATTACTTCAAAAGGTAAGTTCTGGTATTTTACCAAGTCTGCTCATACGACATGGGCAGATTTAAAATGTGTTTTAGAGGATATCTGCATCAAAGTAATTTTTCTAGGTAAGGTAGTGATTATGCATAGTACTATCTGTTAGAATTTAATTTTCTTTTTATCCCTCCCTGCTTTAAATGAAATTTGCAGTTGGTGGGCAGAAGTTATATGTGAGACTTTTTCAACGCAAGCTGAACTGGTTAAAGGTGAACAAAATAGAGTATGGAGAGATAAGTACGGATTTGTCACCAATAATTGAAGAACTGGCTGAAGCCAGATTTCTGCAAACAGGTATGGCCAGCATTAATACATGTTAAAAATATTACAAATAAAATCTGCAGTTGTGTCGTGTTAGAGTTTAATGCACTACATGCTTGTCTGTGCCTTGAGAAGAGAATTAGAGGAGCAGAATAAAGGTTTCGAGTAGATGAGTTGTGTTGTGTTACATTAATAATAAAAGCAATTAGTGTAAATTAGGTAATAGGGAGAGCTAAATAAGTATTGGCTACAGGTGCAACAGTAGGCCTTACTTGCCCTCACCAGCCTCATCTCAGACCCTGACCTGTGCAGCCTCTGTGCGTTGGTCCAGGAGCTCTACTTGGTATCCTTCAATACTGCCCTGAGCTGTCTTGCAGGCGCCCTGTCTCTGGCCTTGTCCATCCCTGGCTGGCTGGACCAACGCTGCAGGTGTTTGTTTCCAGTCTTGTCTGTGGCCATGTACTGTGGATGGATCTCGGACATGAGCTGTAGTCTTGTCTCTAGTCTTATGTCCGGCTTGTCTCTTAGATCAACCCTTTTTTTTTCTTGCTTTTGTTTTGAAGTTGCAAAGGGATTTTTTTCTGATGATTCCATTCCTTCAGACTGGACCTGTGAAGAGAATGCATTTCAAGCTGAACCAGCTAGCATCGATAATACATGTTTGAAGAATCTAAATCATTAGATTAGTACTAGGTTATATGCGTGTACCGTACTTTGAGCTGTTGCTTGAGTGTATATGTATAGCACATAATGAATACGTGTGGATCATTTTACTTTTAGAATCGGAACTGGAAGACCTGTGTGAAGGGCTGGATTTGCTTTCAGCCCCTGAGCTAAAAACATTGGCAAAGATCTTTCACTTGCCAAACCCCAATGGTCAGAAACAGCAACTTGTGGATGATTTTCTGAGTTTGGCGAAACAACGTTCAGTCTTCAGCAGGAGTCAGGCTGGTATTGGGACAGTGATTTTAAAAAGGTAACTCTGTTTCTCGTTAAATTTTGCAGGTGAATGTAAGTTATGCTTCAAAGGACTCAATCTAGATGCCTTTTGAAGAGAGGAATGCATTTAGTAAATTTATGAATAAAAAAGGGCAGCATTAAATTTTGATTCATAGTGGGTCAAACAGAAGGGTAAATATTAGACTTTTTTTTTAAACTATGTCATGCTTTTCAGCTGTGGGCATGATTATCTGTCTCCAAAGTTACTCAGTTATACAGAGAAACATTTCTGAATTATTTAAAGCAAAATCAGTGCAGAAAAATGTCTAGGAAGACATAGGGAAAGTCATTGCCTATTAAAGGAACGATCTGATGTTTTTTTGCTGGGTGAACTCTTTTGGTAGAATTAGAGGGGAGCAATAATCTCTTTTTTTGTGATTGACTTTGTACGTTAGCATAGTGCCTCCTTTTTGGCAATATTTTTAAAGGGAAAAGATTGTTTGCTTGACAGAGTGTTCTTTCTTTCCTGTGATTTTTTTCACTGTGGCTATCACAGCTGTGTATATCAGATGCCTTTGACTTCCAGGTCTTCTGGGGTCCAGATTCAGGTTTAAGGTGTCATCCTGCCCTAATAGGAGTGATTACAGTATTACCATTCCTGGTGTTTAGGGCTGGATCTGTAGCTAGAACATCCACAAAAAGTCTGGGAATATGAACTAAAGTAATAGCCAGGGTCCTGGTGCTAGGGTACAAGTCAGTTCTGGAGTTTATGACCTTTCTTACGCAGTCACCTCTCTTAGTAACTAATAGCAAAAAGTGACTGAATAATAATGCATATAAACAAAGGTTGCTTGTCTAGCAGTTAGCTTATATAGTAGGCTGGAGAACTAGGGTCTGATCTCAGTAGTTGTGGAAACCTTTCTGTACAAAATGCAGGCTGGACAGAAAACTGACAGATACCAGTATGTACTGCATTTGCTTCAATAACATAATTTGTCTTTCTTGTGGTATTCTTTTTCAAATGAAAGAGATATAAAGCTTTGTCAAGTTTTGCGTAGCTATGTTTATTGGACAAATATTCCCCCCCCCCCCCCAATCTATCATGTGATTCTCCACAAAATTCCTTGTATTAAAAGGGGCCTAGTATTGGAAGAAGAACTTTAAAATCATCCCTCCATGAAGAATTACATTAATCAGTAAGGTCTTCTTTCCTTATGCCAAAAGAGAGGCCTAGTGCTAGCTTAGTGTTGGGCTTGCAGAGCTTCACAACTGGGAGGTTTGCATAGTATGGTTAGCTTCTGTAAAGTATTTTTATTTGGTCTTTGTTGTTTTTAAAATACAACAGGAGCTCTAGTGGTTCCCATTCTGTTAAAAATAGTATTTCACACTGGTGTCATTGTCTCCAGTAGCATTGCACTTCATTTGGTCTGCAGGAGAACATAGCCACAGCCATGATTATCTTGTGTTAGAGGATGTTGGGACTTTGTGATAAGTAAGGCTCTTTTAATTTAAGGAGTTGCGGTTGTTTCCTCATTCTAATCCAGGTATAGAAAACTTCAGTATGAAAATACTTTGTATCACTTGAGATTTCATTTTTTCTCTTTGATACTAGATATTTGAACTAGATGGCAATGCATGATGCATAATTTGTATAAATATCTCTAACAGAAACAAAATTGTTTTCAGAATATTGGCTTAAACTATACAAAGGAAGGCTAGAAAAAAAATGTGTTCAGGAAATGGAAAGGAACCTGGGAAAATGGTTACATTGCAAAAAAGTCCTTGGCGCTGGCTTACTCTCTACTCCAAGAAAAGAGGCTGGTCTTGTATGAAAAGGCTGGATGAAGACGTGTTAATGGAGATACCCTAAAACAAGGGATATCAAATTGTGGTCTGTAAACATTGCCCTAACAGCAAACCACATCTTGTTGCTTGTTGGTACTGCCTGGCGTAGCAGCAGGAGTGGCTGCACCCAAAGGGCAGTTAGTTCCGATCGTATTCTGCTTGAAGTTTGGCCCTTAAACTTTTTATTAGTTAATGCATTTCTTTGGCTTTTCACTAGAGGTTACATGCACTATATAGTTTCTCAAGATGCTTCTTTCAAGGAAGATAAAGTTTACACATTAATTGGCTTGAAAACAAAATTATTCTCATACTTCATTCAGTATATTTGAATTTTTATAAGTGATGGTAAAAACCATTTGTTATAATCATTTTATTTGTCCTTCCAGGGTGAAGGACCTGGCTGGAAAATCTGTCAGGGTCTGTAAAGGCCCTCGGGCTGTCTTTTCTCGAATTCTGCTGCTGTTTTCACTGTCTGAGTCAATGGAGGATGAAGAAGCTGGTAGTGCTGGTCAAGGCCAGCTCTCCACAGTCCTTATGGTAAACATGGGGCGTATGGTATTCCCAAGTTACACTGTAAATAGGAAAACACAGGTCTTCCAGGACAGAGAAGATCTTATCAGGTAGGGGGAGCTTTGGCAGTTTGGAAATCTGTTTGTTTCTAGAAAAGCTTTACTGCAGTACTTGTGTAGGCAAATAAGAATTCATCGTGTAGAACTCCAGATGTAAATAGGTAGAAGTGCACTTTTGCAATGATTTTAAATGCGTTTTTGTATGCAGGTAGGACTTGTAATTCAGTGGCTTGCATTTTGAACCAAAATAGCACATTTATTTGCTTCATGATCATCTGCTGATGAAAGCTGTTTCTTCATTTGCTGTGATGATTATTAGAATGGACTGAACAAAACAAAAAATATGTTCTCTAGTTTGTAAGTAATTTTAAACTTAATGTACCATGCTAGTGTAAACTCTGCTCATCCTACAAGATTAAGAATAAAGTTGGCTGCATGGTTCAATGTCTTTGGAGACTGGAAGGGAGTTTTTAAAAGGTATTGTATGGATGAATTTATTTCTTTTAACTATAAATGCTTTTTGAGCCTAATACAGTTATTATGTGTTTTTCCCTTAGGTATGCAACTGCTGCTCATCTGTCAAATGATATAGCCACTGCAATGGTAAATGGGAACTGGGAAGAAGCTAATCATCTATATATGTGTGCTAAAGAAACCTGGAACGAGCTGAAAAATCACCCCTCTTTGAGGTAGTAAACTGGAAGCTAGCCTAGTGTTGATATGAAACTATTAAGTGTATTATCTTACTTTTGGTACTTTTCCTTTTGAGAGAGGCTTATAGACTAGTGATATTATTTAAGCCTGATAAATTTAGAAGCTTTAATGTTCTTGAAAGCTTTGAACTTCCTGGTTGTTTGTTTAGCTTTTAAGTGATTATATGAAAAAGCCTTTTTTATAAAACCTTGGGAATGAATTGGTAGGCATGGATAAAGCACTGAAACATTTCTGTTCTATGTGCCAATGCAGGAGAACAAGAGCCTTATTTTTCCCTTGTCATAGTTTGGTTTTATGGCTTTTAGACAAATAGCAATAAGCAGAATTTTAAATTCACTGTGAACAAAAGAATGTTGGAAACGTTATGGGAAAACATACTGGGTTATTCATCTCTTCAGACTTCCAAGTGGGTGTCATTCAGGAAACGTTACTAAAGATCTGAGAACTGAAATAATGTGTATTGTTTTTGAAATGTCCTTCATCAGTTTTTCTTTCAATTATTTCATTTTATGGCTTAAAGATAAACCGAAAGTTAAAGCCTTATGTTTGGCATTAGATTCATTTTCATGGCAACTGATTTAAAGTAATATTCATAGAGGGTCATGTGGAGGTCTATTCCATTTCACACTGAAGGCAGTGGAAAAACCTATTTTGATTTCAGTAAGACATTGAAAAGACTTTGTTTTGAAACATAGAGGTGCCTACCCAGAGATGTTAGTCTTCTTTTATGGCAGGAAATACCTGTTCTAGCCTTTTTCTTTTGTTCAGCTGTGTTTCTAAAGTTAACCTTCTGACTTCGGAGAACAAGTTGGCAGTAACAAACCATAATGTAATAAATTATTGTTTTGCATCTGATATAAAACTTACTAGCTAATAATTCTGCTGCTGTTGAAACCAAAATATGCTGTGGAAGTGCAGCTTGCATCTGCTACCTCAGCTAAATTATTTTCTTACCTTTGGGTTCTTGACTTTGCAGCTGGAATACTCATTTTAGTTCAATTTTGATATATAAGGCATTTAATTTTTGTAAATGCTTTAGGTATAAGTATTCTTAGTAAGAGAATATTAAGAATTTAAATTGCCATCATTAAACTGATCTGAGGTGCTCTTATCTTTCAGCTATCACAGAGTTTTACCTGAGTATCTGCGACATTTCACAGTTGGCTGGGTCTATACAAGAATCCTTTCTCAAGGTGTTGAAATTTTGCAGAGACTTCACATGTATGAGGTAAAGCGATGAAGTGAATAGGAATACGTGTTTAATGTAGCGTTGTACATCAATTTACATTTCTGATGTGGCTGGAAAATGGTGATAATGTTTGCCAGGACTTGCTACAGTTCTCTTAACAGGTTACTTTTAAGGAAAAAGAGCCTTTTTTTCTTGCTGCTGTAGAAAGTTTTAAATTGTTTTGATTTCTGCTTATGCTTTGGAGGTTTACCATATGTAATATACCATAAGACTGTTGCTGAGACATTGTTGCTTCGTTATTTAAAGATATCTGTGTTTCACTAGATTTGGTTATTGCTTTTAAATAAGAAAATCTTGGAAGAGAAGTCTTCTGTGAATTGCCTGCCTCTTCACCTTTGGAGCTAACATCTCCAAAGGCCTCTGACTTATATGTTAAAGCAAACCAGATTATTCTGAAAAAGACTTTGCCTCTGCAAAGAGGCAGCAAGTAGTATTCAGGTCTTTTTCATATACAATAAGGAATACAGAAAGGACAAAAATATTGTATTTTTGGCAGCTAACCTTTAAGTTTACATAAAAATATTCTAGAGTTTCTAAGATATACGCATGCACCTGAATACATTGGGTGCTGGAGTAAAAATGGGGCTTGAATTGTGCAGAGACAAAGTTTTATAGTACCGAGTAATTAGAAGAGAAAGTGACAAGCTAATTATATAACGAAACTTCAACTTGGTTAGCTAACTCAATTAATAAAGATATAATCCTGTTGCTACAGGAAGCGGTGCAGGAGCTGCAGACTCTTCTGTCTCAGGATGTGTATTGTACTGACAGCCGAGGGCGATGGTGGGATCGCCTAGCTCTGAATTTACATCAGCACTTGAAAAACACTAAGAAGGTATCTTCACAACTGCATGCTGTAAAGCCGGAAACACTGCAGTCATTGTCTGAAAACACTTTTTAAAAATATTTCATATGAGAATAACAGCAGGGTAGGCTCTCCTAAAAATGCAGATATTGGTAAGAATCGCACGGTCAGGCAACCAGTGTCTCCTAAGAAATTGAATATTGAGTGTACCCTCATCCTTGGTTGGTCTGCTTTTTTCTGTTGCATAGAAGAACACCATTTGGCATGAAGGATTGTGTGGAGTTACCAGGCAGCAGCTTCCTTCCTGTTCTGCCTTATAAATTTGCTTAATGTGTGAGAAGCAGAGAAATTTCTTGTAGTAGACACTTCTGCTTCTGAACCTGAGTCATGATGAGGCCATATCTGGAATGAAAAAACCAAACCTGATTGGAAGGAGTTTTTTAATGTTTTCAAACAAAAAATTAAGAGAATTAAGTCCTTGGCTAACTGATGCCAGTCAGTAGAAGGTTGCCTTCTATATCTGAACCAGTTTTGGTGTGAGGTTTCTACTGTAAGGGGTCAAGCAGTAGACAACCTCATTTCTAATCTGTTACTTGTACACAGCTCTGGCAGGGTTATCAGTCTTTAACAGCAAATATAAACTATTTCTGTGGTCCTGCAGGAGAAACCGTAACTGACCACCCTTAGACTGGTAAAGAATAACATTAATGGGTTTAGATAGCATGTTTTACAGGCTGTGTTCATCCTGGTCTGTTTAATTCTCTTAGGAAGGCAGACGAGGGGAGAAGAGGTTTGAAGGTAATCTTAGCTTTTGCTGAAACTTTCCCCTCTTCCCTCTTCCCTTCCAGTAGGACACACACACCAGTACGGTGTGTTTGTATGAGCAAAACACATTATTTGTGCAGTGGGTAAACTTGCCAGTCTCAAATCTGAATGATGCAGTTCAGGCTTTTAGAAACACTGTGTACATGGTGAGCGGTCTTTGAGTTTCTTAAGTGATTAGCTGGCATGTAGCCGAATGAGATGAAAATAACCATACGAGAATGGCAAGGATTGTGTGCAAGGATTATTGTAAATCTCTGTAGAACTTTCTGGCACCTCTGGGTAGATTTCTGCAGCAGAATATAAAGGAACCAGAGAAGACTGCAAGCTGCAGTACAGGTTGTGCCTTTGAATTCCTTGTGACCCAGCACCAGCTTTTCACAGACTTTCTTTTCAAGAGCCACAAGGCATAGAAGCCACTGTCTAAGTCATTTTAGGGCTCATTTTAGGTTGCAGTTCCATGATTTTTTTGTGCAAGAAACAGCAGGTGGTAGCTGTATCAGCTGCTGGTCTGAGGATTTATAAGTACAGGAGATTATGTCCATTTTTCCTGTCTGTTACATACAAAGGAGAAATATTGTCAATGATTGAAAATGAAACTCTGTAGGACTGTTTAGGTCACAGTGAAGTGTGAGCAGACTGAAAATAAACTTTTAACTAAAAGACAAAGAAGACCAATCTAATTGAACACACCTAAGATACCTGACTAATTTGGCAATGAAAAATAGAGATAAAAAAGAGTTTTAAGTCCAGGAACAATAGCAGCTATAGAGTTATTTAAAATAAGCAGAGAATGACTTTTTTTTTTCCCCTTGGTGTTGCTTCCTTGCCTCACTAAGGCTATTGAGAATTGGGATTAAAATGCTCATATTTTGTGTTGCATTTTAATTCTCTAAGTCTGCTAAAAGAAAATAATATCATAGGCTGTCAAGCATCTGCAGTTGTCTCTTCTGCATCTTATACTCCCATATCAAGCTTTTTCCAGATTTGGAATTAGAAGTTGTACAAAGGAAGAGTTAGTCTCTGTTCCTTATTTATCAATTAGGACAAAGTGCCTTCCTCAAGTCACAGAAAGAGAGTATGTCAGAACCATGATTTGAATTAATTTTTGGAGTCCATATTTAACCCTGGGTGTTCTTCAGTGCAGTAGTACATTGGTCTAAGATTTGTTCTCTTGTACATTCTTGCACAACTGATCTGGTCCTTCTGTTTCCATATTATGTGCTGTTAAGAAACTGGCTTAAAAATATTAAACTGATTTACCTTAGAACCAATGCTTTTTTCTGGTCACTTATGTAGAATTTACACTTCCTTAATCTTATATTGATCAGTACAAATGGAGAGTAATTTCTTTTTACTGTACTAGTGCAAATTTGAATTCAGAAGACTACTAGTGCAAAATATTACTTACTAGTTAAACTTCAGTACCTAAGTAAGAAAGGTGGCCCTGTCTTATATGCTGTTTTTTACATTCACATTTTTGTGCTCCTTAAATCAATTGGTCTTTTGGGCTTAGTGAGAACAGATAGATGTGCATAGGTCTTTCTAAATTATTGCTTGTTACCTTGCTCTTTGCTAGGCCATTGACTGCATTAGAAATGGGCTGGCAGACCCATTTGTACGTACTGGGCATCGTCTCTCTCTCTACCAGCGGGCCCTACGAATCAGAGACTCGCCAAGCTGCAAGCAGTTCAGATGCCTGTTTTATGATCTGCCAGTCATAACTGTGGAGGATGTGACACATGTAAGTCAAGTTGCTGGTCGTTTCTGAGAAATAACAACTCATGAGGTCTTTTTTCTTCTGACAAGAAAAAATAATCTGGGAGACTGTTGTTATGTGCTGTGCACCAGCCTCTGACTTATTTGTGCTGCAGAAAAATTAATACAAATGTGTTTCTAAAACAAAAGCATCTCGTAAATGAGTATTTCTACTTATTTAATAATGGTCATCTTCTTAGCTGAAGTTAGTCAGCTGTACACTGATTTAATTTGCATTGCTTTACTGAATGTGTGTTATGAATCTGATCAGCTATAAACTCCACTAATTTACCAGCAACACTCTCAGAACCTTTCTGTTTGAAGAGACTGATCAAATCAGTGCATTGCCTCTGGTGTCTTCAGGCCAAGCATTCTGTGTGTAAGAAAAAGTAATAGTAACTTTAGCATGTCGTCAGCATTAGATTAACGGCTTAAAAAATGCAAGGTTTTTTTTTTGTAACCTTTGGGAGTTACGCACTCTAAATATGCGCGATGCCAATATGCAATATGATGCACTTACTTACATCATCCTGGAATGGATTTATTTTAACTCATTCTTTTCCCTACTGTTGCAAAGATAATTGTATCTGGGCAAAGTCAGAGCAGAGCCTCACTTTCTCTCTTGGCCTCGTCACCAGCTATCTTCCTTCAGCCCTTCTTTTTCTCAGTCCAGAATCAGTCTTGTCAGTCATCTGTATTCTTTCTTCCTGGTCCTGCATATACAAAGACTACATTGCCATCTGCCTAGCATTTTTGCTAGACTCTTTTTCTGAAAAATTTGCCAGTTTATAAAAGCTAAACAGAATGATTTCAAGGGAAGGGCAGGTTAAATTTTATTCAGTTGATTTTTGGAAACAAGTCTAGTTCTGATTTTAAGAAAACTGAGAAGGAGGAATGTGTGTTTTAGGACAGATTCAAATACCTAGGCTAAAGCTTTTTAAATGTGATGCTGGAAAGTAACAAGTTCTTTTAATATGTTCAGGTTACAATCAAAGGAAAGATGTGTCCTCAGATGGGAATGGGAAAATCTGTATTTCTAATGGAGGATATTGGTGATGAAGAAGGACGGGAAGACTTCAGTGTATCCACAGTCATGTGCTCAGTTGAGGAGCTGGCGTTAACTCATTACAGGCAGAATGGTTTTGATCAGGGTAACAGTAACTTTTTTTTTGTACAGTAAAGTAACTGTGGGAGTAAAGAACCAATTTACTAAGCAGTTTAGTTAGGTGATAGACCAGTTTTAGCTGATTTCATTAGACTAGTTTTTAGTCTGATTCTGTTTCCTTCCCAAACGGCTCTAATATGTAATTTCCTTGCCAAAATGCTCTAATATGTATTTTCCACCTGACCTGCTTCCTGGCCTTTAATTATTTGCTGCCTTCATATACCTAAGGTGGTTTTGAAATGTGTTAGGAAAAACCCCAACGTTTCGTCTTTATCTCCATAGAAAATCACTTACTTTGCCTTTCTTATCAGTGAACAGCTGTTGTATTTGTTAGGGGTAAAATGCTAGCACTCTCATTTAAGAGAGTGTCATTAAGGAAAGGTAAACTCCCACTGATTTTTGGTACTAGATGAACATGAAAACAGTATATACCATAGCAAGACACTTAGCAACTTCTTTTGAAAAGGCTTGATTTTCAGCTCTATTAGTAGATGTTCATATATTTTTACAACTTAAGAGCTGTGAAAAGCCATGGACAAATAAGAATATATAGGTCTTTTACAGGAAAAAAGCAAAGTACAAAAAGGTAGGCAGGTTATTTTTTAGGATAAAATTTATATTTTTATATAAAAAATATATTTTAATAACACTTTATATTATCGATATGTTCCCAAATACTGTTGCAGGAAAAGTGGCCATATCAGAAAAGGGTAAATGGGAAGGTGACAATATTTAGAATTTGGGAGAATTGTGCTGAAGTCCCCACTGGATTCCTCACTCCCACCCACTCACCATCAGTCGTCTTGGCTCAGTGGCTCAGTACAACTTTTGAGCACACAGTGGCCACGTGTGATTTAGTGGTAGGGCTAATGAAACAGAATGCCCAGTCCAGCACTATACACACACACTAACGCACACACGCACGCACTCTCTTTCTCCCTCTCTCTCTCTGGAATATGTATGATATACATGTATAATACATATACACTATACTATAGATTATATATAATATAATAACATATAGCATATATTCTGTTCTCTATATGTGTTATATGTAACATTACATGTAATGGTATCTATAATATGTTAGACTAATAACCGACCATACATCACAAAATGGTTGAGGTTGGCAGGGAGCCCTGGAGGTCACGCTGTCCAACCCCCCTGCTCAAGCAGGGCCACCTAGAGCCATTTGTCCAGCTTTTGGTTATCTCCAAGGATGGAGAATCCACAGCCTCTCTGGGCAACCTGTGCCAGTGCTCGGTCACCCTCACAGTAAAAAAAGTGTTTCCTGCTGTTCATATATATGTGTGTGTGTGTGTTCATACATATATGTGTCTCCCTATGCTCACATAGGTATAGATGTTCATACGTGTATGTGTTCATGCACATACATGTATGAACACACACATATATGAACATACATACATTCATACGTGTGTATGAACACATACATGAACATAGGGAGACACATACATGTATGAACATATATACAGATAGAGGAACATAAGGAAACACTCTTTTACTATGAGGGTAACTGAGCACTGGCACAGGTTGCCCAGGGAGGTTGTGGAGAGTGTGTGTGTGTGTGTATATGTTCATATCAACATACTTACATATGTATGTGCACATATATGTGTACACATATATAAGACATAATATATACAATATGTCCATACATATGTTAAATATGATTTAGATAATGTTATATATTATAAATATTCCACTATAATATATAATTATAATATATACTATAAATATAACACAATTATATATGATAATATGTTATACAATATGCAAGATCTAATTATATACTATATAGTATGTTTTTACTATATTATATATTATCATCAATATTATACTAATGTAGTAATATAGAACATATATAATCTAATATATACATAAAATCATAATACATGATATATGCGTTACAAATACATAAATTAGTTAATACACATTATAACGCATATAATATTATATAATAGTATAATAATATCGAACATATGTAAATTTATCTACACCATATATTACACAATTATATACTATAAATACATACAATTATATATTTATAACTACATATTAAATATTTAAATAGTTACATTATTATGGTATACTATATTATGTATTATATACTATGTATTATATACTCTATGTTACATACTACCTATTCTTATTACGATATATGTGACATATCATAAATAGATTTTTATATGTATGTATAGTATATATAGCATATATGATATATACATTCCTGTACTGGGTTTGACCGGATGGAGTTAATTTTCTTCATGGTAGCCCATAAGCTGCTGTGGTTTAGATTGGTGCCCAGAGCAGTGTTGATACCACATGGATGTTTTAGCTATTGCTGAACAGTGCTTACACAGCATCGAGGCTTTCTCCATTTCTCACTCTGCCCCCGCAGTGAGTAGGCTGGGGGTGGGCAAGAGGCTGGGAGGGGACACAGCCAGGACAGCCGACCCCAGCTGACGCTGCCTGGTAGGCATATTCCTTACCATAACATGTCATGCTCAGCAGTTACATGGGGGGGCAGTTTTTCCAAAGTAGCTGCTGCTTGGAGACTGGCTGAGCATTGGTCTGCTGGTGAGTGATTGCTTTTGCACCACCTTTCTCTTTTCTTTTTTTTTCTTTTGGTCGTGTCCCCCCCTCCCCCCCCCCATCACTTATTAAATGGTCTTTATCTCAACCCCTGAGGGTTGTGGGTTTCTTTGTTTCTTTTTCTTCCTCACTTTTGCCCTTCCAGTTGTCTCCCCCAGCCCGCTGGGGCCTGAGGCGTCAGCAAGTGACCTGGTGGGCTTATCTGCCATCCAGGGTCAACCCACCACAATTTTTTTAATATATAAAAATGTGCACATGCGTGTGTGTATATGTAGATAGAGGCACATATATATACACACACTTCTATGTATATGAACATGTATACATATGCATACATACATATACACATACATATTATACATGTGTATACATATTATTAAAAACCCCCCAACCCTTATGGGCTGATATAAAGACAATTTAATAAGTGACAGGGATGGAAAAAAAAAAAAGAAAGATGATGCAAAAGCAGTCACTCACCAGCAGGCCAATGCTCAGCCAGTATTACTCAAAAATGTAATATATATATATAAACATTTTGTTATTAATATATATGGTTTATATTATGTGTATACATACATATATGTATACATGTACATGTATGTCTATATGTAAATGTAATAGGAAACATTGTTATATATACAAACATTTTGTTATTAATGTATTACATTTTTAGTATACTGGCTGGGCATTGGTCTGCTGGTGGCGAGTGATTGCTTTTTGCAGCACATATATGTATGCATACATGTATACATATAAGTATATGTATAGCTCCATATATGTTTATGTATGTGTATATGTATACTATAAAACATTTTTTATATATAAACATTTTGTTATTAATGTATTACTTTTTTAGTGTAGAAATTAAAATTTGTATATTAAAAACTGTAACAAAGTTAGAACAGTAAACCTTATTTGTGACAGGGCGTAGTAATTTAATCCTACACTGTAAATGAAGGCCACTAGCCTGGAAATAGAAAGCATTCGCAACTTCTGGAAGTAATAAACTGCATTTACAGCTTGATGCTGTAATATAATGACTTCAGCTGTGTATAAACCTGAACATAGCGTGTTTCTTTTTGGGTCATGATGATTTAGTACCTCTTCATATGAGATTGCTGTAGAAATTGATGTTTCCATTTTTATTAAATTTTGTCCTGTAGGTATTCATGGGGAAGGCTCAACATTTATTACGCTGTATGGTATTCTAATGTGGGATATCATTTTCATGGATGACATACCCGACGTTTTCAGAAATTCCTATCAGGTAGTTTTGAAACACTTTCTTTAATTAATTTCTTTACCCATTGCTGTAGGCTCTGTAACCATGTTAAAAATCTTATTCAGGATTAGATTAGCATTTTATTCTGAGGGAATTTCCAGGCACATCTTGGTGTTTGCTTGGTTTTATTATTTGTTATATTGGGCTTGTTACTAAAGGGGTCCTCAGTAACTCATTGCTATGTACGTCTGGATTGAGTCAGGGTGGGATTCATCTGGCTAAATGCATATGTCCTGTATCTGAACTCACTAGTCAAAGTTTCCTTTATAGTCAGTGGAAGAATACTGCTATACCATAGCATTGTTCATCTCATTTGAAGATGATGCATTCCATTATAAAAAAAAAAAGGGAAAAAAAAAAAAAAAAAGTCTGTTTCTTTCCAATAGCCTTTAAAGGGAAGTCACATTTTTAAACTCAGGGTTGTTAACACCCCACCTGCTCCACCCCAACATGTTTATGCTTTTGGGATCATCCTTCCTTTTTGTCAAAGAAGCAAACAACACTACACCCCTCCAAAAACAATTCCCTGCCACACCCTGAGATTAATGATTCCAGGTGAATTTGTGGCTTTTAGCTAAATGCTTTAAAACCTACAAATGACAGCTAGAAACAGTTTTAATAACTGCAATCAAAAAACTTGATCACTTAGTGACATTTGCTAAGAAAACCCTAAAAAGCCATCTCAGATCTTGTAGAACTAAAAAAGGCCAAACAGCGGTCTTGTCTTCCACCTTAACCCACTCCGTCTAATTGGAACCCTGGCCAATAGGTAGACCCGCCAGTGCCGTCCGCTTCCTTAACTGGATTTATTTGTACTGTAAGGAATTATAGGTTTATATCAGTATGAGATAGCTTAGGTAGAAATTTCTTCTTATTTTAGAGGTGAAACATGCAGAGTTTTCTTGTCTTTTCTTCCTCCCCCTTTATTTTTCTTCACCAGTATGAAGTAGAAATCCTTGTGGCTGAGTTGAAAACCACCTGGTGGTGTTGGAGGTGTCTGTCTCCCTAATTAGTGACCACTACAACTATCTCTTCTTAATTGGCAGAGTGGGAGAGGATACATTCCCTCAAGGCCATCCCCATATAGTCCCTTAAGCAAAGGATGTAAAAATCTAGAGAATCAAACAGTACAATTATTTTATTAGTCCACTAGGACTAAACTCAAAACTATGAATCCATGAGTTGCTCTCTGTCCCACTAATCTGAAGTTTCACCTGTTTTTTTAATTTTATGTTGACATGGATTATGAATCTATATACAGTCATGTCTTGAAATAATTTCTTCAGCCACAAACACTTGATTATAAGTGTGTTCTTGGTCATATCCTTGGAAAGCTACTCAATGATGAAAAGAGGTGACTTACTACAGAGTAATGGCTATTCTTTGAAATGGCTTTTACTACTTGATTCTTGTATTCATCTGACCAAGTAAATTTTGGGTTGAATACTGTTTGCAGAAAGAACTGAGATAGGGTTGTTCTTCTTGCTTTGGAATTTTGAGGTGGGACATGAAGGCACTTGCAGGCTCATAGACAGGACAGGAAGGGGACTGCTGTAGGTCCAAATACCAGTATTTGTACTGGTAAATGGAAGTCATACAAATAACTCTTCTTGTGGAGTATCTGCCTGCTATTCTTGTAAGATGCCTTAATTGTATGAATGTCATGTGTTAAAAGCAGGTATTCTTTGTCAGTGCAAACTACCATTTACCACAGATCTTGCCTTTCTAAATACAGTTCCTTTTATATAATCTTATATGCAGATTATGCCTACTTAAAAAAAAAAAAAAAGGGGGGGGGGGACCAAAACCAAAATAACTTGTATGTTTATAACATGCCCAGTGTTTACAGCTCATTTGCAAATTTTTTTTTTTTATTAGATTTTACTTACTAATGCAGAGCAAAGCTATCATGAGCCTCAGGCATGAACAAGGATGAGCTGAAAGCTCACACCTGATTCTCTCAGTCTTTCCTAGGCTGTATTTTTGTGGGATTAGCTGTGGCAGCAGTTTGTATAAGGCTGAAATTTGCATTTGATTTTGACAAGCTAGAATGGCACTCAGCTACTACTTGATAGCCTTTTTCAGCTGTGTTCAAAATAATTGAGTAATTGCTGCAGTGACTTTATACAATGACGTGTTCAGCACTATGCGTAAGGCGCTCTGCTTTTAGGCGGCTTGAGCGATACTCCCCAGTTTGATCACTGCTTCATTCTTCCCACCTCAAGCTTCCCACCACTGTAGCTGAGCAGTCTTGATACCGATTCCAAATCCTGACTAGAATGTTACTGCTCAGAGATAGCTGTTTGTTGTCTGTTAAAGGAAACCTCTGTCCAGAGGTCAAAAACCAACAGAGCGCAGGCTAAGATGTGGCTGGCATTTGTTGCACTGGCATTGGGTGTTAAAATATATGCAAATCTTTTCGCATTTAATAAAGGTGTAGGTGGTGGACATGTTCAAGTTAAATCGACTCAGTGTTTCAGTGAATTTGTAGTTGAGATAAGAAAAATACAAAGTAGGGCATTGTCATTCTTGGAATTGCTGCTTTGCTGGCAGCTCCTCAGAGCTGTATTTACCTTTTTATACAGACATTCCCCCTGGATTTATACACTGACAGCTTCTATGAGAACAGGAGGGATGTCATTGAGGCCAGACTCCATCAGCTTCATACAGCTTCCTCAGAGACACTGGCAAAGTTGATTGCTGACATCTGGACCACTCAGGAGGGAAAAGCAGCGGCACTAGTTAGCTGGGGGCGTTTTATTTCCCTCCAGCAAGTTCAGGTAAGTAACTGTTGTTCAGAATGGACACGCTGTTTGATTAGGCTTGCCGCTAAATCACACATGGCCGTAGTGCGCTCACAGTTTGTACTGAGGCACTGAGCCATGACTGATGGTGCGTGGTGGGCGAGAGGAATTGAGTGGGGACTTCAGCACAATTCTCCCTAGTCTCAAGTACTGTTACTCTTTTCTGATATGGTCACTTCTCCTGCAACAGTAGTTGGGAACACGGCAGGGAAATTGCTGTGGATAACATCTACTTAAGTTTCTTGTTACACGTGACTAAACAAAAAGCTGAGATGGGCCATAGACTATTCTTGTGAGACTTGGGAAGTGGCTGTACAGGAAATCTAAAAAAGAAAAAAAAGCCAACTACCAAAACTTCTCTTACAGAGCCTTGTCTCTTGCCTTGGAGGAGAGTTTCTGAGTGGTGTTTTTAGGCGACTTTCCAAAGATCTACGCCATTGCAGAGGGGGACTTCCTGACCTGGTTGTGTGGCGTACTCACACTAATGACTTCAAGGTATATTGGCAGATCATGGAAATACTCAGTGCTCAGCTGGTCTCACCCTTAGGTATAAAACCTTCCAGTTGTCAGCCCATACAAACTGTATTTTCCTGTTGTGGTGGAGTTAAACCTGCTGCTCATCTGCCCAGCAGCTATGGCAAGTAGTGGGTGATTGTCATCTGCTATTTCATCACATTTTGCTGTAGCTTTAATGGGCATAACGAGAAACAGCAAGAGGTGGCTAGGTATTGTTGTAGAATAGGGCTTCAATTAGAAGTACTGTAAAGCAACTGTTACCAATCAGTCATGCACATTCTGACTGTTGTTAGCAAGGGGTGCTAATGTCTCCACTTACACAAAAACCTGAATACATGAGACTACAACAACTGTGTCTGTCTCTGCTACAAAAATTGAGTAAACGATCATGGTTTGCGTCTTGCATGGTAGTGGAATAGGTACTAGGAGACTACCAGACATGTCTCAGCTGCTGGAGCTACTTGTTACGTGTTTATAAAACAGAGCTGAATAGCAGAAATTAGTTCTTTAGAACATCTGACTAAGTTGGTGTCAGTATCAGCTGGAGCAGGTGAGGTTGCAGATGATCAGTTTTTGAATATGTGGTATCTTCATTCACCAGTGCCTCTGTCTGTGTTTTGGTGGGTATTTACTAGCTAAAATTTCATTCTCTTACAGTTAAACTTTGGAACATGGGTTAATAATTTAGCACCCACTGGGCCTTCCGTTGTGCTAAATCTCTATTATTTTTGTTGCAAATAACAGCCATAAAAGAATACTTAATATTAGTCTGTGGGAGCTAATGATCTTTTAGTTCCTCCACAGGCACACTACTAATCATCCACATTTCTTTGTAGCTGGTGGAAGTGAAAGGTCCCAATGATCGCCTGTCCCACAAGCAGATAATCTGGCTGAGTGAACTGAAGAAGCTGGGTGCTACAGTAGAAGTTTGTCACGTGCAAGCCGTTGGAGGCAAGAGCAAACGCCTCAGTTGACAACAGAGGTCTCGATCACGTGGGTAGCTTGGGTGTTTTTAAAGGAACTGGCATGACACACACACTACTGGTTGCTGCTTATTAAAAGTAGTTTATTCTAAAACTGTGGTTTCCTGGAAGATTACTGTAGTTATTTTTAGCACAAAACATTCTAAAAAATAGTTTGAGAAGACTGTCAGTATGATTTACTGTATGTCACTTTGTGTTCAGAAGAACAAAGCCTTTCTATCCTACAACAATTCATAACTTACTCTATGAAAGTTTTTAGGGTTTTTACCCAGTGAAGAGAAACCGCTGCAAGCACACTGGTACCAACTGACAACATCCTCTACAATAAAAAATGTGGTGCATCGAGTCCAGATCATGTCCATGTAGCCTATGTAGCCTGAGTTCATGATGTGGTGCAAGTTTCCTTGCAAGGTGCAAGTTTAGC
This sequence comes from Gymnogyps californianus, assembly GCF_018139145.2. Taxonomy (NCBI): domain Eukaryota; kingdom Metazoa; phylum Chordata; class Aves; order Accipitriformes; family Cathartidae; genus Gymnogyps; species Gymnogyps californianus. The sequence goes on along the minus strand of NC_059481.1, from coordinate 6,813,542 downwards.
ACCTTTCCGGGATTGTCAGGACCAGCGTGCTTCTCTAACTGTCACCGCTTTGTATTATGTATTTCAATTTTTCACTTTAATATAAAAAAATACAGCTGGTCAATGATGGCATAGAGTAAGGCATAAAACTTTTTTTTTAAAATGCTGTTTTAATGTGCTGCTGTGTATGAAAGGATAATTTATTTAACAGCTCCTTCTGTTGTCAATATCTGTATAAAAGGGAAATATTTCTGGTAGTAGACAGGAGTTGTTCAGTGCCAAGATTACTGCACTCATTTGCAGCGTGTCATTCATTATAGTCAGTTTTGCCCCACATAACCTGATGTGTTTTCTCACTCAGAAGTAACTCAGTCAATTGAAATGGAACCAAAAGGATGAGTTCTCTTTTAAGACACCAAAATCCTGTGGGTTTGTCTCAATTTTAACATGTAGCCAACATCTTTTCTCTGGAGTCTTCATTCTCATACTGAGTAAGTTTTCCCCATACCAGAAATTCTGCTTACCATGGAAACAGCAGACACTATAATAGAGTGTAGCGAGAAATTAAGATCATTTGCACATCTTTTTTATTAATCATCTTTCTACAGCACAGTGTCCCTGCTTTTCTTGGAAAACACACATGCACACCTCACACCCCCATTATTTTGATTAGAGGAAGTGAAAGAAAACCACCTGAAGTTCGCTGTGGAAAGGTATGAACTTTTATTTAGTCTAATTTACTTCACATTCACAACTCAGCATCAGGATTTTATAATCTTCCTGGCACTGCTACTTTACTCAATAAATCATTATCAGGCACAAAGGTTTTAGTTTCAGTTGAAATAGTGAACTCTAAACCATCACAGCAACAGCATTAGAAACCTACTGCCTAGAGCAATTTGAGGTACAGATTTCTGTCTCTTACGTTAGAGGCAAATTTAAGATTTCGTCCTTTGCTTAAATAGATGTTAGAAATTTTTTGGTTTTAATGTCTTGCCGTCTGAGAGTAAGCCAAAACCTTTGCCCCACTTGCTACGTTTTCGTTAAAAATACAAGGCAGTTAATATCAAAGTGGTATTGCAGGCAGGTGCACATTAAACACAGGTGCAGGCCTGGGTATTCATATACACACAAACACACACTTTTCAATGCGTTTCTGGAATGAAAGAAATTCCTTTGATACATGGCAGTAAATGGTGAATAAAGTTGTACTACCGTGATCACTAAGTCTACAGTAAGCTCTACCTCGCAGTAATTGATGACGCTGGAGGTACACTTCAACCATATCAACCAGCGTTTCATATTTCCCCCTGCGTGGTTTACAGTGTAGTACAAAAATCATGGTATAACAGCCAGTAACAGCCAAAATAGTGCACGTTTTCTAGAAACAGACAAAAAAAGATAAGCTTCTTGGTAGTTTCTCTACTCTTGCAACACCAAAATGGCATTAACAGTATCTTGTTTTAAGTGGTGAACAGAAATTAAAATTTGAAAATGTGTACATATATATACACACACACACACATATATACACTCGTATGTCAGTATTCTGTACATAGAAGTTAAGGATATGTACTCACACCCCAAAATTGCTTTTGAAAGTTATTAAAGATGTTCAGAGCAGTCCCTACTGACTATTGGTAAGGCAACTGTGCAGAGTGGAGAATATTTTAAAATTAACATTTAGTACCTGTCTTTCAAAAGTAAATTAAAAAAATTAAGATGTTTAATTTAAGAGGAAGAAACAACATACACAGGCACGCATGCACACACACACAGACACACAGTAGTTGTTCAGATTCCTCAGAAGGCAAGGCCCATGCAAACACAAGGAAGCAGAACCTTGTCTACATTTCTAGGGAAACGTGGATAGCTCCCCTGCTCCTCCCCATGCTTAGCGCCATCTCAGCCTCTGCTTGCCTAACTCCCCTTTTGAACTGTGTAAAATTTCTTTTTACGTCTGTTTGGCAAATAGATACTTAGACAGCTTTTGTTTATTATAAAGGCATATTATTTTTAACCCCCTCCCATGCTATATATATAAAATACAAAGACCATCTGCAGCATCTGTACACATCTTAGAACTGAAATGTAAAAATGTCTGAAATCTCCTTATAAAAGACAATCCCGTTTAAATATAGTACCCATTTTTTCCCCCAAAGGGTACTAGCCTAAACATTAATATTTTTTTTTTATTCCACCAGCTGCCTGTGTGGAGTAATTTATTTACACATTTTCGGTACCTTTAAACCAAAAAAGTTATACTTTTAAGGAAAAAAAAAAAAAGACACCATAAGTTTTAACTGTAATTTTAACAAGAAAAAAAAATTGGTACCAAAAGACACTAAGCACACAGGTTGAGGTCTTTTATGTCAAGTATCCGGCCAGGGAAAGCAGTAAGCTAATGAAAAAAAAAATAAAATCACAAAAGCAAAAACTAATACAAACATTTGAGTAATGAATTGAACAAGTTAGATGACTGCTCCAGCAAGCTCGTAAATAAACACAACTAGTTTGTGGACCATTTAACATGCTCAGACCGTCTTGCAGCATAATTAGGCAATTGAGGTGAATACACGTTTTCTCCTCACAAACAGTTGACCAGAACCAATCTGGCATTATGTCATAACACGCATGTACGTGTCTGTGTGCAGACACACATGTGCGCATGCGCGCGCACACAGCTGCTTTGCATAAAAACAGGTTTTGGGGGGCTTGGTTAGTTAAAAACGGAAGTCTACCCCCCCCCCCCCCCCGCCATTAGCTCACCTTTACAATGAAACGGCCCGCTTATCCCCACCAAAGCAAACACAGTGCAAGAAAGCAGCATACCCGGTGCCCCCCAACAGCTTTGTATGTTAGGTAATTGTTAGCCTGGGGAAAAGAGGGTCCTGTATGCACTGGACTTTTCTAGCACAAAGCTTGCACCTGTAAGGCCACTCCAGATGCATATTCTCTAAAATAAATACTTGAGCAATCTTAGACATCCAGAACCCACACTGTGATTTAGGCTGTGCTGAAGACCAGTTTGGTTTTACAAACAAATGAAAAGCTCCAAATCCTATCCCTCCCTGCCTTTTCTTTAATATACTGTGTATTATCATCATACAGCTTTTTTTTTTTTCCCCTCGATAACTGAGAATAGCTTCTAATCTATCATACAAGGCCCTTGGTGCCTTAACTTGTGAGTCAGCACCTGAATAGAGGCTCAGTGTTGGTTCAATAGCGTTTGTGTTTTACACAGAAATCAGTTAACATAAAAGACAGCCTCGCTGTTAAGAGAAAGTAGTCAATGGAACCTTAACCTATGAGAATAACACATTACTATTCCTCCACTCTCCCAGTATACAGGGATATATATATATATCTCCCTCTCTCGCTTTTCTCCCTATGAAACTTGAGGCTTTTTCTCGCACAGCATCCAGGGGAGAGGTATTGTTTAAAAGGTCTTAGAGCAAAGAGGAGGCTGCTGCATTAAGCAGACGGAGGCTGTTGGATTTAATTCCCTCAAGCAGTGCTTGTCCATTGCACTGTCCGTACGGACACGCGTGTATGTAAAAAGAAGGCACCACTAACCACTCTTCTTCCAGAACCTGCTTACAAGTGACAACAGCGCTAGCACCCCTCGTGGATTTGGCCGCTTGGAGCATGTCCTCCTTTCTGGAACCCAGGGGGGCTTAAGTACGAATTCTGCTGAAAGCGACTTCATCCTACAACAGGATGAGGAGAGGGTTGGCAGGGATCAGGATCCGCGCAGGGACAGAATGCTGAGTATTTGAGGTGCTTATATAAAAAGCGAGGCTCTCACGAGACTTACAAACAAGCTTAACCTTAAAGAGGAAAAACCTGCTGTCTCTTGAGCTGGCCGCCTGTTATTTCCAGAAATGGCGAGGGGGAGGCGGGGGATGGAACAAGAACTTACCATAACAATCTGTTGTAAAAAGGGGAGGGGGGTGTCAGCTGCATTCGAGTAATCTTGCTACTGTTTCCTCCCAATTAAAGGCACTTCTAAAGCTACTGCAATACCATATCTACAGTAAATGTTTTAAGGTTAACAGTGCATTGTCCTGAAGTTGATTCCTATAGTCTAAAGTCAAGCTCATGACAAAGAGCACAGATCTGACTAATGGGTAATGAATACATTTTGGGGAGAGAAAGAAAAGGGAACAACCCCCCCATGGATACACACTGCATTAACACATATGTAGGGTGATCAAGTCACAGAACATTAGTATGTATGTACGTATGCCTATAACTATTCTTCCTGAAGAGGCAATCTGATAAAATAATTTGTTCCCAGATCTCAGCTGTCGGTCTGTGTCCACTGCACCTAACTACTTTGATTTGCCAAGCTGTTACGACACAAGAGTCACTTCGGTCACTATCTGGGAAAAAAGATATTTCAAGCAGAACCCTCATTAATGACCACACCAAGCCTTTCAATTAGCTAATGAAATGCTCCATCGCATGTAATGAGCCAAACCATAAAACTACAGAAGGAATTAGGGACCAGAAGCCCTAGCAGATGAGAACTACTGAAGACAAAATTGTGCGATTTGAAGCACGACTCGCTTTGCTTTTAAATATTTGTGCAAAACTTACGTAATGTTTGTATATAAAAATTATTACAGCTTTCAATGCCGCATTTAGCAGTGTTAACTTAGAAAAGACAAAATGATATGCTGTATTCTCCCCAAACCTTTAAACCATCACATCATCTTAGTCTTCATTTGCAAGCGTCTCCGTGGATAGCCAGATTTTGGCACCACTTAAAAATTTGCTTAAAGGTGTTCCCAGAATGCTCCGTCTGCATAGGTTCCCTACAGGAGAAAATGGGAATGAGGAGGAGAGAAAGTCTGGGGCCCCAGAGGTGTCATACAAACTACTTGCTCTGAAGTACAACCTGCTTTGATCCAGTTCCGAGCAGTTGCCTTGCAAAGAAGAGTTGCTTTTGTACTGCCGAAGATTCCGGTTTAGCATGTCCACTTCATCTGCCAGCAAAGACACTTTATGGAAAGCAGTGATGAAGCCACCGTGATTAATCTGGGCCTCAGGAACCCAGCGGAAGTAGCACAGTTTCCACAGTTTTATTTGGGTTCCAGAGACACGGGGTAGAATTACGCCGTGCAAATCGACAGGCTTTGCAAACCAGTCTCTGAAGTACTGTTCCATACTGTTACTCTGACTCTCTGGTTGCTGTAAAAAGTCCGGTTTCAGTTTTAGGATCAGAGAGTTTCTTCTTGGAAGGAACTCTTGCTCACTGATGATTCCGTTTTTTAGTGCTGGGGGGACACCTCGCAATGTGGAGCTGTAGTTTTTCTGCAGAAAATAAACACTGGTAATTTTCCAGTTTTATGCTCATGTGAATAGCAGATTTCCCTGAGCTGCTAGGATGCATCATCCAGAGAAACGATGTGACCTTTAAACAGTTCTGAGCTTGTGAGTCACTACCGCAGGGCTCACAGGGCAAACAGTGTGGCCACCTGTGGCCTTTAAAAAGGAATACATACGTTTTCTAGGCTTTCTAAAACAACGAAGGATTGGATTAATTGGTATTCAGTGAAAAAACTATCAGCCCTGGGGGAAAAAAGTGGCATGTCATCACTTTTCCATAGGTGAAATAACGCAAATGTTGGCAGTGAGCTCAGCCATATCAGAAAATGTCCTGGAACACAAGGCTCAACAGTTTACATCTTTACTTCTACAGAAAATAATTTCTTTAGGCTGGGAAGCTAAGAGAATTAACGCTCCTATTGCTAAACTGAGGGTGTAAAACACTATATAATTGTAAATTTTTACGCATTAACACCTTACGGTTAAGCACAGAAACAGTCCATTCACAGACAGACATCACTATAGTTACCTTTGAGCGTTTAAAAGTTTTCACTGCTCCATTCTGTACGCATGGTGCACTCTTTCCAATATACAAAGGGTTGTGAAAGAGCAGGCGATCCCTGCTTGTAAACTGAAGAGACCAGTCCCAAACACAAGGAAATCTGAGGCCTTTCTCACCGCCCAGCTGAATATTTTTGCTTATGGCAAATTCCTGCAAGAAGTTAACATTCAGGCATATTAAAATCAAAGAAAATAGGCCTATTCACGAATCTTAATTATAAACCAGTGCAGAACTATTGGGCAAAGAACAGCAGGGATATAATTTAGAGGTGGCTGCAGATCAAAGCAACAGAGCGGCAAGACAGTCTGCTGCTGGAGAGAACAACTGTACCGTCATGCTTGCTTAGCAAAAATTACTTTTCAATGATATTAAATTGTTTGTGTGTTTACTCTTAACCCCCCAAACTGTTATTTTGAGAATACACTAATGGTCCCTCAATGCTCTACTTCTTTGTAAGGTAGCTACCTACAACTTTAAAGGGAAAATATTTAACAAAATACCTAAGTTTTATCAGCCATCAAATGTTTCCTAAACACAGTTCCGATAAGCTCCAGTTTTCAAAAACAAATTGAGGTGTTCGGTTTTCTAAATACCTTCATTGTGCATTACTATTTGAACTTTACGCAGTCTTTTCCAACTTTTTCAACTACTTAAACAATTATGTCAAGAGATTTCAAAGTTTGCCTGGAGTGTGAAATTCTATTTATTGCCTGTCATTCTGCTTTATCAGCTCCAGACAGAAAATCTGTTTCCCAGAGGAGTACCAATAATAACGTACAGTAACAATGCTTTTCTAGAAAAAAATAAAAAAGAAATTCAATAGACTTTCTTCTTGAATAGTTATTGTCTATGCAAAGATCACCTGAAAGGACATTCTGATCATATTCATCTGGGGAGCTGAACAGTTTGCCCCGAGCAGAGTGTGACATTTTGAAAACTACAAAGGGATACCATTTAGTTGAGATGATGTTATTGCCAGAAGGGCATGCTGAAGTCTCTTATTTGAAAAGTAGGTGCAACACTTCATACTCACAGTGCTTTCCTTTACTCGCTGATGAGGACAATTGAAAAGGAAAGTGCCAAACAATGAGATACGTGCGCTGTCGTACAATATGGTCAAGTACATTTCAGAAAACTCGAAGGCTGCTGGGTATTGTTCTAGCAGCTGCCAAACACAGTCAAGAAACATCAAGAACAAAGGAGACTGGGAAAAGAAACAGAGGATTATTAGATTTAACGTAAGCTTTTCCCAAGTCATACCAATTTCTTTGCCGTTAGTGCTCTACTAGGGTATTTAGCTACACCTCTGGTAAATTCCTCAGCAGGGCAAACTATTTGCAGTACTGTATTTCTTATGATTTTATGCAACTGTAATACCCTGTTATTCCTATTTAGCCACTTTCACAAGCGGCTGTGTCAACTGGCTTTGTCAGCATTACCTTTCCACAGCTTTCCCTTCTCTGTAAGAAGCCAGTCAGTTCTTTCCTGGGCTCTCTTTGTACTTGTGTAGCTGCAAAAATACTTTCTGCCATCCTGTATGTCCCTCATAATTTCCAAATTAGTGCTTGTATGAGCCTTCCTTACTACTTGGCCCTGTTTTCGCAATGTATATACTTGGTTCTTGTTTGAAATGACGGGAGAGCTTATGATTCAGCCACGTTAACTTCTCACTACGCTTTCTAGCTCTTCCCACAGTGGCCCATCAATGGCAAAAGTATAAACTATCATTTATATAAAGCTTTAGAAATGTTTTCCTCTTCCCAGTTTCACTCTTCTGTATATCCTTTCCTAGGGTCAGAATATCTGCTTTCTCATTATCTCCCCCTTGGTATTTCAGGTTCTTTATCCCTTCATGCATTTTCTCTGCTTAGTGCTCAGTGTCCTCAGTTTATCTGCCGGCTCCACTCTCTGAGGATATTGCTTTTCTATTACTCTTGGGCATTGTCCCTGAGAAAGGCTGCTGACCTAGGGTCCTCTATGTTTCCAACTGCAATTACCAGTCTGTCCTTTGCAATGAAGAGGCCAAATAAGATGAGCTGGAAATACTGAAAATCAAGCACTGTGCTACCCTCTATTAATCTGTTTGGCAGCTGTGCATCAGTCCATAAAGCTGCAGTACTTCTCTATCAGCTCAATACTTTGAAAAGTACTGCATATGGATACGACTTTGCATTCAAAAAACCGGGGATGAAAACAGATGCCCTTGGTAAAACAAACAAAACAAACACCCCCCTCCAAACCCTCTTTTATTTCAATTTAAAATGTGGGCTGTGCTAGCATTTGTAACAGTGGGACCTTTCCATGTATAACACTGAAGCACCATAAAAACCCGGCAACATTTGATTGCACCTGGTGTTTCACTGATTCTCACACGGCTACAGAGGATAAAGAAAACACATCTCTCTCCTGGACAAAGCCTCATTTTCTCTGACATTAGTTTCATGAGATTTGAAAGTATTAAGAAATATTTTTACTTCTAGATTTCTGTGTGAATAAATGTTCAGGCTAATATTAACCAGATACTGTTATCACATACAAATACAATTCATTTTTACCTCTTTGTCAGATCTCTTTAAGTGGTTACACCTATCTAAAAACTGATATCCTGCCATGACCCATTCCTTCTGTATTAAGCTTTGAAATCCAACAATTGTTCGAAAATAGGGATCCAGCATGACTTGAATGAGAGAAGCAGCAAGACAGCTCAGGTCCCGTCCCTCTTCCTCTGTGAAAAACATACAGAATGTATGAAATAGATAAGGTATATATGCGCATATACAGAATTAGGCCACAAAGAGCAAAAAGTGGCAACTAGGTCTAGTGTTTTTCTTTGAATTTCTTTTAAAACATGCTTTTTGCTGCTGTAATTGTTCTCATAGTTTCGAAAAAAAATAGAAGAAAAAACACCCCCCCCCCCCTTTTTTTTTAAACTGAGACTCGTACTATAGAAAAGGTTCCTGCAGTATCCAGCACAACAGTGCATTCATCAAGAACAAAATACCCACCCAAACGCCTGGTATTTAAACCAAGATGTGCCGAGGAGGGTGTTCACATTGCTGGAAATTTTCAACATTTTCCACCCTGAAGCAGTTTTTGGAAGGCCATTGTATGGGGAGAGTGGGATATACCAGCTGAACACGTCTTGTAAAAATTACAGAAATGACAAAATTTCTGATCTTGATATGAGCAAGTTTTTCAGTGTCTTTTTTTTCTGGAATACCTGTTTGCACTTACACAACAGCAGCCACTGTTAGTGAAATACTTTTGTATACAGGACCTCTGAGTAAAACTGATATTGTTTATGCAAGGAGTATTAGCCCAATTAACACAGTACAAAAGTTCACCCTAAGGTTCTGATTCTATCATATCATTATCAGAATAAAAACCACAAAGACTCAAAGTGAAATATTCCTTTGATGCTATGGACTATACTACAGTTCAGATACATAACAAAATTCTTTTCCTTTCTAGTTCCTCAAATGCCTAAAATACTTAGAAGCGACAGGGTTTATGTATAAAGATTACAGTTGATGTTATCTAAATGTATTTTTCTACATTATCACACTAATGCTAAGAATTACAGCATGCTATATGGTTGTATTACCTTGCAGAACTACAGAAACATGCTTACACTCCATCATATACACAAGCTCAGCAGAATGCCTAAGAAACGATCTAGACAGGAAAAGAAAAAGATACAACAGTTAATATAACAGGTTCACACTCTAGAAGAAAAAAAATATTTGGGATATCTACATTTACCTAACTCATATATTAAAATAGAGAATCCTTCAACTGATTCACTGCTTATTTACACTGGTGAAAGTTTTTCACATCTCATTAACCATCATTTTATTAATGGTACAAACCTAATGTACTCTAACCAGTGAGTATTTTCCAGTGAGGACAGCCACTTCTCTTCAGTTTCTTCAAAAGGCTCTGCAACAAGGAAAGTAATTACATTGCAGAACAACTTCAAATAACTATTCCTGTTAGCCAGATCTATTAGAATTTGTTGTATTTCAAGAAAAGAACCACCATGAAAGAAGGATAGTCCAGCGTACCATTAACACACAGCTGTTTGAGTTTGATATGTGCAGCCTGGATTTCCTGGATGTTGGGGAGACACTTGTCCAGATCAGATTTGTAAACATCACTTCTCAGGGGATGGCTTCGAGTTATTGCATTACAAATCCTAAGTAAGAAGAAGAATCAGCCATTTTATTATTGGAGAGGAAAGAAACAGTCTTTCAAGAAACATGCCACAGTCTTTAACTGCAAACAACTAAACCCACATAAAACCTGCACCTTGTTTAAAAAAAAAGTTTTCTAGTTCATATTCAGGAGATATATTGCTCCTGCCACAAAGCTATTGACTCAAATATTTTTGGTATCTGCTAGTTACAAAACAAAAAAATGGAAACGCTGGATCATTAAAACAACACGTTTGGGAAATGAAAATCTGAGGCTGACTTACAGTTAAATAGCTCTATTCAATTTTTAATTTTCCACAATTTTTAGTAAGACTTATCTAGGCTAAATAAACAGAGCACATATAAAGTTTATAAAGCCAGGAATCTGACAGGGTTTCAAATAAAACTCAGAGCTCCAGCCTAACACACACAATGCAAGTGTTTGTACTACTACAAAAAGTCACCCTACAAATTAAACCAAAGAACAAAAAATACCAAGCTAGTAAACTACTTATGCAAGGCTCTAAATGCCTTCATCTTTCATCAAGGACAGTGAATGACAAATATTTCACAGAAATACTGTGTGCATTGTGGCACTAAATCTATAGAATGTATTTCCCAATGCCACAAATAAATTAAAAAAATTTTACTGTGTCTTGCCAAAGCAGGTAAGAAAATCTCCACCAACATAAGTTGCATTACAGTAACATCAATAGAAAAGATTAAGTCTGACCCTTTTATCAATAAATTCTGTCATCTGAATGACTAGCCACCTAAAAAATAAACATCCCTTAAAATTCGAAAAATTATTCCGTATTTGAAACTGAAGTGGACCTTGAATAGAAATTGTGCCAAACTACATTCAGAGAACAGTTTCTCAAAAGCTATTGCACTACAACGCTATGAAGCAAGTATCCTCTCAATTACCTGCTGTATGTTACACATAGTCACCACTTGTGTTATCCTATGCGTCCGATTAAAGAATAGCATAACTAATCATTTACCTTTGATCAATTCTTCTTTGTTGCAAGACGTCTTTAATGTTGGCCATTCTTACAAGGGCACTCCCGTTAGGGTGATTCCAGGACCATAACTAATATGGGAAAAAAACAGAAAAGAAACAACAAAATAATGCAGGTTAGTGTTATTCCATAGAAATTTTTTTCTTAATGCTACACACAAAACTATGTTAATTGGCATACATATCTTTAAGATTAATATTGTACAATGATCAAGAACAGTAACAGAATAAAGACTACACTTACTGGCATTCGTCTCCCAATAAAAGAGTAGGAGTATAGCTTCAGATCTTGATCTGCTAAGGAAGATGGAACCACAAAATATTCTGGAAGGCTTGGGGAAAAAATATGATACAAAAGGTTACTTTTCCCTACGTATTTTATCAGCTTTTCTCTTGTTGCAATTCTGCCTTACCAACTCTGTTCAACTATAATGCACCAGCCCCTAATACCACAGTGCTAACTGGTTGTCCTGTACGTCTGCACGATCTTACACACCGTTCGTACAGCTCAGATGTATTTGTTTAGAAGTGTGCATGTTTCAAAGGGAAGTACAAAAGCATGAAAGCAACAGATGCCAAAATATAACACTTCCTTTAATGACAACGCTTGCAGGATCTTTCAGTTGAGGGCCTCTCCAGACAGCGGCACATTTAAGAGGTGAAGCGCACAGTTAGGTAGGATGGAGGTTTTGGTAGAGGAGACAGGAAAAGACAGTGTAATTGCCTTGTTTTCGTCTACTTGCGTTATAAGAGAAACTTACCAAGTAGATATCATATAACCTTCATTGACTGAACAAACTCTCCACTCTGATGCACCTGTCCTTTTGATTTCTCTATCCCAATCAGAGTAAGTTTCAAACAAAGGTGTCTGCTGACCACTGGCACTGCCGATGCCACCACCACCACCTCCTGGGTCTATTCCATTCACCTTCTTTGCTAGGAAGAGAAAATTCATCAATGCACATTTAAAAAAAAAAAAGAAAAAATCAAACTCTTCACCTTCCTAATTACAAGGATGAGCCACTAGCATCAGGACGAACGTTACCTATTTTTGTATTACAACAGATCAGTGATTTAAGGACAGCATGGCGATACATGAAGATGTAAATGTATTTTTTCCTGCAATTTCAACAGAGAAGCAACATAAAATTGGTATGTTGTGCTGCTTGATAGAAAGCAAGACATACTAACAGTCAGGAACAAATGTTATCTTCAGTCACAGGATTTCTCTCTTCAACATGCCAAAGTTAGCAACGTTTTAAAAACATGAACCCTTTATAGGCTACCCTTCAATTAGGTACCTTATGAAGAAAGCAAAATAAAAATTATCTAATTTCAACAGCTTTAAATGACTGCTGTATTAACAGCAAATAAAATAAATTGAAGGCCAGGTTAAAATATATATATATATATAAAAATTCATATCCACACAAAAAGATGGCCTACCATTTTGTGGCTAGGGACCAAGAAAATCATATAGTTTGTTACTAATACAGAGGGATCTCCTTTGCTGGTCATTGTTTAGGTGCCAAGGAGGCAGTCAGCTGTGTCAAAGGAGACTACATTTTGTTTCTGGACACTTGGAAGTAAATTTTTAGGTGAAAGTGAAATAAACTGAGACTCAACCCTATTACCTCCCCCATGAAAGCTCCTAGCTTTAGCAAGAGTCTGTAAAGATGTAAGTGCCTGCCCAAACAAAGCAGAATGCAGCATTATGGCTCTACTGTCATCTCAGTGATTGTGTAGTTTCTACTTTCTGTATCTATCAACTTCATTCTTGCACTAGTACTCGAACTATTTACGTTTTTCAGAAGAAAACCGGACAAAAATCAGAATGAAGTAGTTGTTCAAAGACAGTATACAGAGAAATATGATAATTATCAAAAAATGTTATAATTCACTGTTCAATGGCAGGATATGTAATTATCAAATACAGCCTGGGAAAAAATGATGTACATATACACCAGAGCAATGCAGGCTCTTTATGTTCCTCAAGAAGCCCAGAGACAGTATTTCAACTGTTACTTTACTGGGACTAGCAGGGATAGAGAGTCATAAAACACAGTGCTGGAATTGTAAGAGCAAAGCCAGAGATCTATGCTACAAACACCAGGGTTCACAACAAGAAAACAACCCCAACCCAAACCAAAAGTACTTCAAACTCTTTTCTCCAGCAACTGCAGCATAGCAGAACAACTATCTTTTGCCATTCTGGTCTGCTGCTCCAGAGGAACAACATTTTTTACCCACCTTATGTAATTCTTCCACTAGGTATTTTTCCATACAGCAAATGATATTTTACAGACAGAGTAAAGGCAACTTTGTGACAGACTAACATTTTGTTCACACTCCACTTTAACATTTTATTGGAATTTTATCTGCAAATTGGCTTCCTCCCTAGTACTTTATAACACTAAAGTACATGGACCTTAATAACCGCCCAAGTTTTATGAGGTAAGAAATTATATGTGTAATTATATGTGCAACATAATCGCATGCACACTTACTCTCGTGCATGCACAGGGCAGTCATGTAGGCACTTGCATGAAAAACATGCATTTTTGTGCAAATTTGAAGGCCTGAGCTCATAATTCCCCAACATTCAAATTTTGTAACAGGCAGATCAGTGGTTTCTAATGCCAGCTGCTGAGTAAGTATTTCAGTACCACAGAACTACATCAATGGCACTTTCTCTCTTTGGAGGCTTGTTACGCTAGAACTGATGGTTTTCAGCTGTGTATTGGCTGGGGAACACTAAGCAGTGACCGCACAGCATTACACTAGAAATCAAGTTCCAAAGGCATCTGTTTCAGGCTTACCTAACTGACAAGGTTCAGTTGGAGATTGGCCTTGAGCAGAGAGGGTGTGCTCCAACTCAGCAGGGGTGGTGGAGGTTTTGAGTGGTAAGAACTGCCTAGTAAGCCTCTAGGAAAGAAGGTATGGAGTCCCAAGTTGCACAAATCCTCCTGCAATACCACCAGAAGAGAAACTTATTCCCAAAAGAAGGGCAGGTGAACAAGCCTGCCTGATGGGAGATTAGCTAGGTACCTAGAGTACCAATATAGACATACAATAGGAGGATCGAAGCGTGAATTGAGAAATATGAGTATTCATGCTGACATAAGTGCTGACATAGGTAGTTTTGCTTTGGTTCAGACAGGAAAGACATTTCTTTCAATTTTCGTCATTAATGTCTACCACAACGAATGACTTATAACCAAAAGTAAGAGGTTGGATGCAGGACAAGCCTATTTTATTACCCCTGGAGAAAGCCTCAAATGCTTTTTGCCACTGCTTCTAGACAAGTCTTACTAAAATTACATATGATGAAAAAGGAAAAAAAATTATCAAAATACTTTCATACTTACCTGGATTATGATAAATTTCCCCAACATACTCAAATGCAAAGAGAAGCTGAAGATCTGTTGGCTGAGAATAATGAGCTATTGCAAGGCACACCTAGGAAAGAAACATTTATTACTGTTATTTATAGACGTAAAATTTATTGCCCTTAATTATGACAGAGTGAAATATGCAGAGCAAAAGTTAAAAAACGGTCTTCTGCTGTTTTATTTCCATATTTTATTTGAGAGGAGTGAATTATATAAACATACTCGTATTCGCCGAGAGACCGTTACTGTAATCATAGTAGGTGAGTTCATGACCATCTATCAAGAGTGATTAACTGATAAGGGTGGACTAAGTTTTTGCAAGAAAGGTCAGACTGCAACAGGCATCTCTAAACATGATTCTCCGTATCAACAGAGACAAGCAAGGACTTGGAGCTACTCTGCTGTGCCTGCCCACCTGCATATAGAAGGAGGAGAACAGAAAAAGAAAAGAGCACAACACACAGGTGGTGAGCACAGTCCAGCAAAATCTCATTTGTAATCGGTCTTTTGATATATATTTTTTTTTTAAATAAAGAGTACTTATCAACGTAGCATAAGAACATAAGAATGGCCATACTGACTCAGTTCAAAAGGTCCAACCTAGCACTCTGTTCCTGACAGGGCCAGCAATTGATGCTTAGGGAAGAAGGTAAAAACAAAGAAAGCATAAAATGAAATTTTACCAGGATATTTTTCAAGAGTTCACCGTTCAGGCACTTCCTGAACTAAAATCTGGTGTCAGTATTCAACAGCATTTGACAGATATTTCTTCTACAAAGTTGTCAGTTGGGCCAAGAGGTTTTTGAAGTGCGACCTCTGTTGGTTCTTCCCTAAAGTATCATATTTAACCAAAAGTTTGTATCTAATTAAATCTTTATTATCTTTTCCACTAACTCACCCCATGTAGGCGTCAGGCTTACCAGTCTGTGCTGCCCCAAACTCAACGTTCAAAAATTTCTGCTCTTGGAAGGGAAAGCAGGAGGTTGCTCTTTGAAGACTTCAAGGACCTATGTCAATCCTGCATCTCATTAAGTTGTATTCCAAAATTATCAAGGGCATTGATGAATATAAATGAAAAGCAAATTGTTTGGTAATAAAGAACAGCTTTTCACCCAAGTTACTTGGAAATAAGTAATTCACGGTGGGAGATGTTTTCTTCATGTTAGTCACTTGTAGTTTGTTTGTCAGCTGAATGGCAGGCCAAAGATTCTCCATCAATCTCCAATCTCAATAAAAAGTGAGTTTTTAGGGTAGGTCCCTTTGCCAAGTGTGGGGGATCGACAGTTAATTAAACATGCCAGTAATCACCCCCTCCCCAGTCCCCAGCTCATCCTGAGAACTGAAACATCAGCCAAACTTTCTGAAGGTAGCAAGACATCAGCTTCATTAAATTTTGGCCTAGCCCTTATAGGTTCTGTCCCAGATGACTGGATTTCATTCACAAAAGAAACCCACCCATAACTTCCTGATGCTTGCAGGTTTATAGCAAGATCCAACACTGTCTCTGACAGTCTGATGCATTAATCAGGTTTAACCAGGCTGAGTCACACCAAGCCCTGCCCTGGAAAGGGAAATTCAGCAGAGATTTAAAATAAGAGCGCTGCATCCTCAGAACAGTAGAGATTAACTGGGGGCACAAGAAAGAGTGTTGCCTAAGTCTTCGCATTCTTTGCAACAGTCTCAGGACCAGCATCACACAAGCAACTGGTTTTCTACCTGTATAAATTGTTCATTTTGGTAGAACCCTACGATTATTAAAATTGAGAGTGCAGCACATGGTTTAGGATTAGATACTAGACTTCAAATACAGTCAAGCTTTGCTAGCCTTTGTCTCTTTAAATGTGGATATTCACTAATAAATACAAAAGATTTGACAAAAAAACTAGTATCTAGAAGAATCAAATTCAGGAAGAAAAAAAACTTTCAAGCAGAGACTGGCACTGTTATTCTCCAAATTTCAGGACTTGATTTGGAGTCTTTAGCTTTGCCTTCTTCCCTCAGTATTTCCTTCTCCTTTTTACTAAAACGTACCTGCCTTATCTCTAAAGAAAATATTTAATGAAAAGGAGGTTATAAAACACGAAACTCTAGTCTACATGTTCAGATACAGAAATTCCATGTGACAAAGTTTTTAATTAGGGACAAAGACATAGTATAAGTTCACATTATTACCACCTAAAATTTTTCCTTTCCGTTTTCTCCCTTTCCTTCAACTCTCCATGACTGTTTATATTTGGCAACATGTTGACACAATTTATTCACCGTTTAGCAGTTTTGGATATTATTTTTTAAAAACATTCTGTGCATCCAAGAAATTGTTTTCTGTTAGTGAAGGAAACTTTTCTTATTGTCACAGACATAAAAGAAAGATTTGTATGACACACAACTGAAGGAATACTACTCCTGGCAGCACTGTGCCACAGGAAAAAAACTTGAGAGCTCACTTATGCTAAGTTCTGCATGGAGAAAGTTATTGTACTTTTACTAGCTTGTATGCAACATGCATGGCATTATGGAACTTTTGCCATATTTTTATTTACTTTGGCTTTTGATGAGGACATTCCTCACTATTTATAAAACCAGTAATAACTGTAGACTAACTTGAGTTGAAAATGGTTTTTCACAAACGTTCCCCAACAAAAAAATGCCTGTTGAGTCTGAGAAGAACAGTTGCTTTAACTTTTCTCCCCACACTTTCAGTTCTACAGTGAAACTGCAAAAGAAAGTAGAGGGCAGCACATTCCAGGGCCAGGGGGATGCCCCAAAAGACCCAAACAGTAAAAGTGTCACTGGGAAACAGTCTAGCATGACTTTTCAAATGAACATTTATAAGCTCATTTCCAGCATTTGGTAAAACTTTTAATAACCACCATGAAGTAACTGGAAGTCATGCACATTTTATTAAATCTTGTGATTTCAGTGTACAAATCAAAGCTGAAGAAGCCAGCTATTCCATAATACTTGGCCTCTTCTAACAGACTACTTTTGCCTATCATTCACAATGAAACAAAATGGAAAACTGCATACATACACATTTTGACTTCCATTTTTCTGCGTAACTTTTCACTACAGTAACTGATATTAACAGAGCTACTCCTCATCTTCATTTATGGGACTGAAGGATGAAAGCCTTTTACTATGCTGATCTACTCTCAAGGCTTGAGGATGAACTGCAAGACATTGAAAAATTCCATGGTGCTGCTAAATAATACAGTAAATACAGTAAAACCCATTTTTAAAAGCAGCAGCTGAAATCTCTGTCATTTACTTGCCACGTTTGAGAAAGAGAGTATGTGTGTGCTGTGTTAAGAGGGGTAAAATTGTGGGGGAGAGATGGTAAGCATTCAGATCTGGTTCCCAAAAAATATGAGAACATAGCTGTATTTTTGAACCCAGCAGCTGAAAAATGCTCCCAGGTGTTCCACAGTATAGACATAACTCACAATACCAGGTACTGCATGGGTGAAACAGTCCACCTGTAGACTACAATACAGGTTCAGGACCTCTATTTCTGTTATTAAAAAAAAATAATATATTTCTCCTGCTACTGTCTTCATTTTTAAATTTTAGACAAATTCCACTCATATATACACTAAACAAGTATTAAAGACATACTCATTTTCAGTTTATTCCTCACTAAATCCATGTAGTAGTTTTATTGTCTGAAAGTTTCAAAAGACAAGCACATTCCACAGATCTGAGCAGATTATCACCATAAGTAGAAAGCTCTTAAATTGGAAGACAAACATGTTTTACAGGAAATGTTCTCATATCAAACTGAAAAATGTTTGGTACTCTTGCCAATTTACAATTGTGTAAAGCTGAAGATATTTAGGCTCAGTCAAATAACAAGAGAATAGGCTGCTTGTTGGAAAGTTCATTTATTAAAAGCAGTAAACACAATGGCTGTAATTATTTCATAGTACAAAGGCCACTTCCCTATGTCAGTGTCCCCTGTTCAACTCCTATCTGAGAAAAATAAATGATACTTTCAGGGCAATCCCTCCTCTTCTTCAACAGGAATTTTACCAAGGATAAGAGCTTCAAAATATTGCTAATGCTCTTGGAAAAGAGTTTTGAACAGTCATATTTAAGATGTGCTAAGTTAGCAGAGCCCTGCATTTCACCTCCTTCCCTAAGCCAGGCTACCTGTCTTATGAACTCACTGGAAGGATACTATTTTCCCTTGCTACTGCAATTCCTATTCCGAGTAGACACCTGTAGTAGAAAGTCATGCAACCAGGACCAGATCAAGTCCCATGGACAGAATTTGTTAATCTTCCTAGGCAGGAAGTCTTCTTCACAGAATAAGCTTTCAGGTAACAAGACTTTCAGCCCTAACCATCGTGCACATTCTCCTAGCTGCTAAGCTATGAACTGTCTAATTGAGAACTGCTTTTTTTTTTCCTTCTATAAGAATTCCAATACCAGCTTTACATAATACTTAATTTGGTTTGAGTACAAGTAATCCACACGAGAGGAAACAGTACAAGGATTTCAGAAGCTGAAGTAACTTTTTGCATATCAGAATCCTTGTTTGTACAAGAATGTGTCTGAATTCTAAGTACAGGTTTCCTAAGCCTTAAGAGAAATATTAAAATACATTGCTATTTTTTAAAATACCTTTAGATAAGTTTACTTCTGAAAAAAGTTTTCTTCACTCCCTCCAATCCCACTCCAAAGACCAGGAAGATAATAATATCTTCTCATGCATTCCCAGTGTCTTGAGATACTACCAATTTTGTGATCTGTATAAACAATTAGAACAAGGTAATACAGAAGTTTGGGGGGAAAAAAAAAAAAAAAGACTTAGAAAGGGTCAGGATCATTTGTCCAAAACTCTCAGTTTCACATTATTCTTCATAACAATTAGGAAAAAATTGTTCCACTCCATCCCAAGTGTTATGACGTGTGAGAAGGCTAGTTTTGATTGCACAGGAAACAAGATTTGAGATAAATAATTTTCCTTCTGTTTTGATTAAGCATGTGTTTCTGAAACTGCTCTCATACTCATTTAAAAAAGCTTCCTGAAGGAAAAGAACTGAGGGAGTTCCAGAAGAGAAAGGGACTGAGAAAATGGAGATATATTTAGGAAACAGGAGATTACAGGGTGTGTGCCATTCTGGTGCACTGCCAAGATTCCTATGCGTGGTGAGGCAACATGCTATCCATCATCTAACAGTCATAAGATCTAAAGCCTCACCTTTTCATACATTTTAATTTCTTAGTCTAATGTCAAGTACTGTAGTGGCTAGAAATTAGCAGGAGTTTTCAGTTTGACTGTTGTGATTTTTGGAATAAAATAATTCCTTTTTCTTTAAGGAATGTGAAATGCTGCTTTCACGCTGCCTAACTTAAGACTGCCCCAACTTGCTTACCCTTGCTTCCCCATCATCCACTTCCTCCCACACCCATCTGGCTTTCCTTCCTTTGGAGACTCTATAGCTTTATTTTAGAGACAAAACAGAATTAAACTGCTAAATAGTGATGAGTGCAAGTTTCCATTCCCTCTCTTATTTCTTAACTCGTCTCCCAAATATCCATTAATAAAAATGAGGAAGAAAATGTTTACTTGACTGATTAATGTTGGACGGTATTTTATTAGCATGTATTGGCTGCAACTAATGTTGAAGGTATTTTTCTAATAGAACTGATTTTTAAGCTTCTTCATAATAATTTACCCCAAAATAAACTAATTCACCCCAAAATTCAATGTGTTCTTCCAATTTGTTTCTGCTTAAAGGTAGAGAAAAACACCCCTGAAAGTTCTACCAATATTACCCAGGCATCATGTCTATATGTAATCAAGTCAGTCAGATTGTCCACGTCTGAACCATGACTGCTTTCAAACTTGGATCCTTCTTTTCACACTTACTACCAAAAAGACTCAGAATACTCTCTATTCTATAAAGGCAGTTTAATTAGTAAGGGTTATTCCCCATTATGCCCTGTTCAGCAAATATAGACACTTCCTTAGGAAGAGATTACATTCCCTTTGCCAACACCAGTTTATGTAACTGAATGCTGTTGAGTATTCCCATTACATTCAAGGAACTATGCATGAAACAAATTACTTAACTGTATAAAGTTAGTATCTGTTCTTCTCATAACTATTCCATATATTTAAAGCTCATTTTTAAACAGTAATTATCAAGTATATTGTTTTTATTTCTTTAACTATTGCTCTAAACAGAACATTTGCTAGCATCTGGCAACAAGTTAGAGACCTTTAATATTCCTGTAGTTTGAAGCATATATTTTAGTAGGTAGATATTTCGTTTTGACCTACCAGTGCTTTATTCATAGGACGATACTCCTCTGTATTACCAGGACGACATTTAGTTAGAAATCTCCCTGCTCTGATTTGTATAGGTGACTGTATTTATATAAAGTTCGCTAAAGGAAGCTATTTATGATTTATAAAGCACTAACATGTAGGTCTCTTGCTTTACAGAACAGAGATTGTAATGCTAACTGTAACATCACCTTCCCTTCTGCTTATTTTAAAAACAAGTGAAAAAACCTTATTCGAAAAAACTTCAGGTCATAAATACTTCAGACATGATTTTAATTGTAGCCTGCACAATTCACTAATTCCAACAGAAATTCTGAGTTCTGCAGTTTCTCAACACTAAGCACCCTAGAAAACCTTCATAAAACACATAAGCACAATTTACCCAGTTCATTTTTTACTCAGGTGGTCTTCATATCTAGCTCCAAAATGAGCATAAGCAAATTTGTGAGGAAAAAAATATAGCTGACAATTATTTTGATTTTTCTCAGAGATGACTGGAGATTAGGCCCCCAGGTCAAAAGGAAAGAGGAGAACCTGGAGAGGGTCCAGTGGTGGGCTACCAAGATGACTATGGTCTTGAAGTACCTCTTCTGAAGAAACTGGGCTCATTTAGCTGTGCAATAATGAGACTGCAGGAAACCACTACCAGGAAGGTAGTTACAGACTCAGTCATGCCAGATGACATAATGGGCACAGCCAGAGATTCATCTCGGGACATTCAAGCTGGACATCAGGAAAAACATGCAGCACTGGAACAGGTTACCCACAGAGGGAGCAGGCACTCCATCCTTGGTGGTTTTCAAGATACAGCTGGACAAATCCACAGCTAACCTGATCTAATCCTGGTAACTCTGAAGAGAAAGGTGGACTAGGTGATCTCCACAGGCCCCTCCCTTCCAGCACCTCTGACTCCATGGTCAGTTCTGTACTACAACATTCTCTCAGTCAGAAGACAATGCTAGCACACTCAGCTGAAGAGAAGAGCAGGAATTCCTTCTCATCAGAACTCAGTTATACTTTAAGTCTTGGTTCTCCCTACAAAAGTCATGCACACACAATTATTTCCAAGCAGACAGCTACCAATGTTTTCATGCACAAATAGTTGGATGTAAATATATATTAAAGAGGCCCTTCAGAAATATAAGGAGGCCTGACCACCTTCCTTTGTTTTTAAACATCAGGACAACCTTGCTACTATGTACTACTTGAAGGGCAGGAACAGAAACCAGACAAAATCTTTCACGAGTGTGGTGCTAGCATGCCATTTAAATGCCGGAAAGAACAAAGTAACTCCATTCAATATGCCGTGTAAGACCATTCTAGTTGTGTTCACCAGCATCCCAAAATAAGTGAAGCAAAATCTTGATAGAAGAAACCTGATCTAAGGACCTCATGGTTTTAGACCTTTATATTTTAATGCTAACAGAATAACGTTATTATGGAAACATTAGATTAGGTTAACAGAACCTTATCTCCCTTC
This sequence comes from Gymnogyps californianus, assembly GCF_018139145.2. Lineage (NCBI taxonomy): Eukaryota > Metazoa > Chordata > Aves > Accipitriformes > Cathartidae > Gymnogyps > Gymnogyps californianus. The sequence continues at coordinate 6,791,286 of NC_059481.1, read as the reverse complement.
AGTAAAGTATGCTTCTGTGATACACCCACACAAAGTTGCAGTAACCTACTTGATTTATCAAAACTGCAATAGTAGCCACACAGCTGATACTACAATTTGTACAAGTTTTCTTCCACTCCCCTAGTGAGGCATTCTGATATTTGAAAATGGCAACTGTTACACTGTTGGTCACCACCAGTACTATCTTTATAACCACACAGATTCAGATCCTTCTGGATCTCTAGAACTAGCTGTTCTTCCTATCAAAAGAAATCACGTTAGACCATGCAATTATAAATGTGTAAAGCAAATGCCTTCATAAAAAGGTTTCCCTTTTTGCTCTTCCATAAGTAAATGCAGCACAAAAAGTGTTAATGAGATGCTGAGTTTATGCCCTCTTCCTCCCTCCTCCAGGCTAATCACTCTTCTTAGCTGTGACAGCCAATTAGAAACAGTTGCTATAAAGATATTGCAGCAGACAGGCTGCTCCAGGGAGATTTCAGAGACATTGTGAAAGGGGAATTGACTGCTGAAAGATTGCCAAACATGAAAGGCTACAAACAGCAAAGGCAGCAGGCAGGGAGGAACCTAGAAAAGTAGCAAGGGAAGAACAGTCTGCTTCCTTACTGGGCTTCTGCCCATGGATGTCTCTGAGAGGGTAAAAGGTGAAGAAGTGATGAACTGGTTCATCAGTTACTCAGTTGATAACTGCAGACATGTCTGGGCAGATGGTTCTTAAGACTTACAGGGTTAAGCTCAAACTTTATCCTACTGAGAAGGGGAATCCTTAAGCTCTGTGAGCAAATTGGGTCACTCCTTACAAAACGGTTGCTGTGCCACGCCTGGCCACGAAGTGGTGCCATGGAGGTCAGAGGAGCTGTAACTCAAAGAACCTATGGCACCAATCGAGAACAAGGAAGCTGGTGAGCTAATGTGGTTATGTAGACTAACCATCTCTGATTAGCAGAAACTTATCTGGACCTTCCCAGGTTAAATAACATTGTATGATTTTGTTGAGACTTATGACAAGTGTTAAAACTGGGGAAGGAATGAAATTTCTAGGAATGTACAGACAGAAGTAATTCCTCTTGTCAAGAGGTATGCAAGTCTTGTCTAAGAAAATGTTGAGAATGCACATAGTTTTATGTAGATTAGACAAACTGGTCATTCCAAGAGCTCGTTGGAGAACTTGCTGTGTGATGCAAGTAAGAAGTGTATATACAAGACAGTACACTTTACCTATGGGTAAATTAAGCTTATGACTTTCAGAAAATGTATCAAAGTTTCAAACACTTCCATAAAAATGTAAACATCTGTTGTACAGTTGCAATGCAGTATTCTGATTTCCAGTCTTTAAAAAGATTTAATAAATCAGTAATTTTTAAAAGTACAACAGATATGACAAGAAACGCAGCTTTATCTTATAGGAAAAGAAACAGTTAATACATCACATTAAATTTTTTACCTAATAATTTTGACTCTAAAAATCTAGATATTCTCCTGTAACAGAATGTGATTAATTTGCAATTCTTCCCCCTTACTTCTCTATCAAAACATAAAACAAAATGTTCTTATTAGCACAGCTGTTGCTACATGTAATGACTACAAGGCAAGATTTCATAAGAAGATATAATACCTTTTTTGCACTTTCAGGACCCGCTTCATCAAAACGAAATCTGACAATACGAAAGTCTTTGCAATAAATTATTAATTCAGTTGGATTAAATTTAAGTTTTTGGTTGGGACCAAGGACCTTCTGCTTCCTCTTGGTGTCATTCACTGTAAAGAAGAGAAAAAGTTATTGGACTGCGTTTTGTAAGCATACAACACAAGACTGGCTCAAACAGATACTGTAATGCTGCTACCAGCAGTTTTTCATTTATTAGTACATTTCAACCGTTCAATTAAGGTAGAAAAATCTATAGGTCCTCCTGTTGATCAATCTCCTTTCAAACAAGTGGCTGAATTACTGTTTCCTGTATGCCCAGATTATTTTTGTCCATCGACAACTTCACAAACAAAGAATTAACATGGAGTATTCCCAAGAGCAATTTTTGCTCCCAGGCAGTTAATTGTGTATGCTGCAATGCCCTTCTGATGCACAGTAATTGGCATATATGCTGGGGGTTTTTTTTAATTTTTTTTTTTTACTTGGATGTATAAAAAAGTGCTGGAGTTAAGACTAAGATTAACTCTTTATTTCTTACATAAAACTCAAGAATGAAAGTATAGTAAATTGTCAGCTGGTCTAGACCTGCACAGACAGGCTGTCTCTCTTGGCCTAGGTATCTCCTTTTCAAACAGACAAAGTTAAGTTGTAAAAAGTAAGCATCACAGAAGCCACAGAGATTTTATTTGTGCTAACTGGGAAAACTGGGGCACGTAGCTGTCGAGCGATTGACGTAGCTGCCTGGTTGCAGGTATCTTCTGGGTTAAACTCAAGTACTTCCAGGGAACTCAAGACAGGTGTTTTAGGACACCTCCACCTATTCACCTTCAATATAACAACCATTGAGCAACCTCTTCTGCAGCATGGGTGAAAACATCCCCTTAATTCCTGTTAGTAAAAGCTTATGCTTCACTAAATTTAGGGTAAACCTGCACAACACAAGAACAAAGAATCATCTCCTCAAGTGTGTGGCAGGAAATACTGCCCTCTCCCTCTAAAGAGCTTCAAACCTCAATGGAAAAGCGAAACAGAAAGGGTTCCTAGAGAACCCATTCTTCTAATGAAACTGCAAATGTTCATGCTGTTTGACAGTTTGGGGAAACACGCACAAAAGAGTAATCTAGAATCTGTCAGCCCTCAAGTTTCAAAATAAAAGCTATCTATAGTCCTCTCCCATTTAGGGACCACTTATTTCATGTGAAAGAGGACATAATTAACAGAACAATTATTCGAGGCTGGCTGGCTTTTCCTCCTTGTTTAGCAGAACTTATTAGATGAGCGTTTGCATGAGATGTTAAGTAAGAAGATTGCAACACCCCATTTATAAACATCTCTCCATACAAAACTGTCATGAACAGATTTGCAATACTGCTACTGTTTTGTCACTTCTACTTGGTATTTTTGAAAAGGGGCAACAAATGTGGGCCAGTGCAAGACCATGTAACAGGTCAACAGCACCTCTTCATTTAAAAAAAAAAAAAAAAAAAAAGCATTTCTTCATAATGTTCTTCCTTAGATATACATTAATCTTTTCACAGTGATTACAACCAGCTTCCAGAGTGGAAAAGGATTATTGGATAACTTTAGGCACTGAAAACTTACAAGTAATGATTTAAATTACCTACAGTCAGAAAACCAAGTATTTAACAGCCCATGCCATAATCAAGATTTGAAAAATTATCAGTTACATGAAATTCTTCAATTACAAGATGAAAAACATTCTCCTTAACAAATAGGCTAGCCTGAAGTATCCACCAAATCAAAAACTGGTTCTTCAAGATAAGTATTTCTTCAGATTAGATGTCTATTGTCATTTGTAGATTTTTTGAGGACCACTAGCTACTACCTTGCTAAGAATTAGACAAGATTGAAAACTCGAGCATTTATGTTGTCAGATATCCCAGCTATGTGTAAATTGTGTAAGTGATGTGCTTTTTGCAATCTAGTGTATTTAAATGGAAGAGATTCAGATGCTTGAATACAAAAAAAGTTGCTAACAAAATTTTGTACTGCTATAACAGGTGTCTATCCTAGAACACCTGTTGATTCAGTAGTGTAGTTAAATTTAAAACCAATATAAAGACCCAACTAAATACGCCTCCTGCATGGCACCTCAAGTTTTATTCAGCTTTTAAGGCTTTTATCCTAATTTTAAATAAACCAAATTCTTCAAATCAGGGAAGATTAATGACATAAAACCTTAAGCATCAACAATTCTGCACAACCTAACAAGCAGTTAACAGTTTTGAACTGAGTAAGTTTAAAGCCTGTCATCATACTTAACTGTATTCGACATACCTGTGACAATCTGCTCAATGCACGTTAGTGGGACATCATGTTCACCAAGGAGAAGGTTTTTATAATGGAATTTCTGAAACACATGAACTCATAGCCATTAATTGCAGTTCTGCAGTTTGCAACCAGTACAGCACAACTTTGAAGAAACTATGATAAAAATCAGGCATGCCTAGACTTTTCTGACATGTACCACCCTTGCCTATTCATAGGCAATTAGAGGTTGTGCAAACAGCTCTCTTGTGCTGGTGAATGCACACCAAACAGTTTAGAAACCCCAGTGGAGTATGCAAAATAACCCCACTACTTGCACTGAATTTACTAGCCTGAAAAATGGCTGGTAGAAATTCAATACAATCTGAAGTGTAATATATATATGATATAAAAACTCTCCAACTATTACTGTAATCATAGAAAGAAAAAAATATTAAGTCAGCTTTCAGAAATAAGTTTTGACAACTACTTCATGTCAAAATTAATTTTTTGAAGTAGCTTTAGTCAAACTTACTAACCATTACTGAGTAAGCACCTATCTACTTTCAGAGCTTTACACACACCTAGTTAATGGAGTGTTTCTTTTAAAAGCCCAAAATGAAAGTGAAAACTCTACTGAAAATAACATACAGCTCACAACTTGGATTTCCAAACAGTACTGTATGCTGTGCTGTTCAAAAACTGATTGAGGTTTTGAATGTCACATGTTCTATGACAAAGGCTTGGTTTCTTTCTCCCCTTTTCTTGTTGCTTCATCTACATTGAAAACTCATTTCATGGTTACTTTGTCCTCCATCAATAATGCCAATAAAACTTGGATGCATTAAAGGCTTTGCTGGTCTGATGCTTGTCTAGTCAAAGGAACATGTGCAATTATCTTCTTCAAGGAGGAACATGTTTTCATATAATTCCTGCTTTGCCTTTTGTAAAACCACTTCCCAATAAAACTTCCATGAACAGAGGTAGAGCTGGCTGTACTTCCATACCAAACTTGCTCTGTTCCGATAGTCTCAGGGAAGGGATGGAATAGCAACACATTCAGAACGGGACAGTGGAACCTCATCATTTAGCCTGCTTTGTTTTAGAAGGCATCATATTTATATCAGATATGAGACAGATTCACTGTATTCTAATTAAATCCATTTTACCTATCACATTCGTTGTCATGATGTAGCAATGTGAGTAATAACAAACCTGTAGTGGCATTGGGTCATCCGTAATAAAGGAAATCTTGAAGTTAGTGCAAACCAATTTGCCCCACAGGTCGTATTGACTTGTATCTGTTGCAATGCATTTTCTTACAAAATTTACTTCATTTACCACAATTTCACCTAAAACAAAAAAAGGGGAGGGGAAAGAGAAGCCTATATAAATCTTGTAGGTACAACAATTCTAAGTCTGTAGTACCAACAAACCCCTAACTCTTTACCTGTCTCAAGTTATACACCTCTTCTGGGTAAATCTGGAGTTTAACTAACACCACTCCAGGGGAAAAAAGAAAACTACCGTTCCAAAACAGACAATACTGTGCAGTAGTTAAAAGCAAAAAAGCACACACCACTTTCCTTATACCCAGAGATCAAAAACTGCAATTCTTCACTATTAAAAATTCACTGGTTTGGACAACACTGTCCTTTAAACAAAGGCATACATTCATGTACTTCAGCTAGTATTTATTTTAAAAACTGAAATTAGATGGCTATTGTTAAGGACTTTAGAGAGTTTTACGAACTTCATGAATTCAGAATAATCAGTCCACATCTAGTTTTGCATTTATAAACAGATTTTCAGGTGATTTCATAAAAGAAAAACCAGAACACAAACACATTAAACACTCCTCACCATTTCAAAGTTTCTACTGTGACCATCTAATGAAGGAGACCAACCATTTCCTTTTGCAAAACAGAAGATCCAAATGAAGAAAAAAAAAAAAAGCTAATTCATCTGGGATAAGCTATGAAATAAAAAAAGCATACAGGCAAACGAGACTGAGGACCACTTAAAAAGAAAAAGTAAATCGCTACACATAATGTTACTTTTTAGTTCCACAACAGAAGTTTCTGAAAGCTAAACAGCAATTTCATTCTTTCTTCAGGAAATGAACTTGGTCACTTATTTTACTCCTGCACAGGGCTTTCACTTCTGTCATCAGTTCAACCACCTCCTGCTGCTGTCTACCATAAAAGGTGTGGGAGTGGAAGCGTGTTCAAGAAAAGTGTAATTTTATACTAGCTGTAGGTTTTTGTTCGAAAAAGACTAAGGACTAAAGATTGCTAAAGCCTAATTTGCTCCTAATAGGTTGGGCATATTTAGTCCTATTTGCCTGAAATGTCATCTCAGAGCGTCCTATGCTTTGCAAGAAAACAGTCAGTTCTTGGTTGACTATAATGGCAGTAATCAGTTACCTGTATGCCCAGTGAGTATGGATACAGCTTTGAATAAATCTCCCATCTGTCTCCTGATCTAGAGAAGGTATTTTCTTCAGGTAGTTATCACTGCACCCAAGTAACCATACATTCAAAAGAACTGTCTTTAGCATTCCAAACGCTTGAGCAGAAACGCACCTTTTGCTAGTCTTGAGACCCAGTCTCTTGCACATGCTCCTCATCCTAAGCTATTTAGCTAAGCCACCCTACTAGCTCTCTTGCCCCTAATATGATTAGGCATCAGCCTGCAAGTCACTAAGAGCAGCAGCAAACAAAGTCCCTGCTTTTAATTCAGTTGTGATAAACAGCTACAAAAATTTCTTGGACTGACTCTGTAGCCTTGAGTTGGCAGAATTATGTTGAGTATTCTGGGACCATTTGAAGATGTAAGGGGACAAGTTTCACTGACCTGTGGTTATCACATACATGCATAATCTATGCCAGAAGTGGCAAGAGTTGTGAAAATGCTCTACAGACAGATGTGCTGGAGCTTTAAAGTCTTTTCTCAAACATTACTAAACTGTGGTTAAATAAGCTTTTGAATTTAAAAAAAAAAAAAAATCGGATTCTGACAGCTTCAGTACAAGTAGTTAAAAGTTCAGCCGAGTCCACAGCAATTGAAAACTATGTCTTATGGGGTACACGAGAATGATAAGCCCTACTTCTGTTAAACACTGTAACGAAAATGTTCCAATACTTTTAGCAGAGTCTGGCCTGAAAATTCTTAATGCCCAACATTTTTTCTAATAAGCTATTTACTTAAATAACGGCAAAAGCCAAAACTGTATATTAATGCAATTCCTTCTCACAGTTGGTGTTCAACTGTTCAATGTCGAGTTCTCAGTCACATTCTGCCTGTGAAGCTTCCCCTCTCCACAAAGTCAGTTGTTCTAAACCTAAATAGTTTCTATTCTTCCCTCTCTCAGTACCTCCAGCGTATCACTGCATTTCTAATAAAAAGATATGGAGAGCCAAATACACCATGAAATGAAGTGCAACTTCCATAGGTTTGGTTTTTTCCTCCATATAACATTCTCTTATCTGTTATGAAGTGTAATATTTTTTTAGTATCACACAGTAGACGCTCTTGCTAAAAGCACAAATTACTATTACCAAAATATTTCAGTACTTCATGTCTTTGATGCTACAGAACAGAAGAGAAATAAGAGATCCGTGCAAACTTCTTCAATTTGGATCTACCAGTTTAAAACATGCCTGCTACATCATTCTCTTTACCAAAGCCAGTCCTTTTTACTTCCCTCCTCCATTCCTCATAATTGTGTGGCTACACTACAACATGTTAATAGTAATGCTATTTTAGTGCAACTTCATTTATTCTCATTCATCCAACACAAATACATTCTGGATTTTTTGGCCTAGCTTCTCCTTTGCACTCAAGTTTACAGCCCTAACACAGAACTGTCAGTTTTGAACCCGAGTATTGTAATATGGCAAGACGGAGAGCGCATGCATACCGATTTCAACCAAAGGGTTTAAACATTTACAATGAAGCATGAAAAAGTTTGCAATGCAAATTTAATAGATGCAGTTTTCAAAAACTTCTAGAAACTTTTTTTTTTTTAATGCAGGTTTGGAATTTTATACTGACCCAGCTTTTATCCCTCATTTGGACGCCTATAATGAGCAATATAAAAAGGTGCAAACCTTCCAAACTTAACTCAAATTTAGGAAAGTAGATAAACAATATAAGTAGTACGTGTTGGTCTTGCACAATGAACCCTTCTTGTATTTGTAGTTGAGTAGGTGATTTTTCTATACAAGTGTCAACAACAGAGCTATTCAGAGATATTACACTGCACATTTTTACAATGTAGCTGCTGCTTTTTTTCCAGTAAACAGTCACAAGCTGTTCCAGACACGGAACAGCAGTCAACACTTCCATGTGACTCCAACAGTCAAAGAATGATCTCAGGAGACAAGAGCAGTTTGTTTAAACTCTGACAGGAAACCAGAACAAAAATTACAGGTTGCCACCCTTATATATAAAGGCTAATCACGTTTAATAAAAATATTTCTACATTGCGTACATCAATCAAAAAATAACACAAGAGACTGAAGGATCTATCTAGCTAATACACCTTCCACTTAACACACAGCCTCAGAAACTGTCAAGCTTCAGAAAAATTCTGCTAAATCTCCCAAAAGCACATGCAATTTGACTGTTTCATATTTTGGATGTTAAGAGAATTCATGGTATATATCTAATCCACCATAATGCATAACCCACTACAATCCAAATAAAATTCAGAAAGCAGAGCATGCGTGCATGGGAATTGAAGACAACAGAGGCATGACTAAAAATGCTGAATTCAGCGATCAGCAGAACGGGTGATCAATAGGTATCACAGCTGTTGTGCAACAGGACCAATTTTGTCTCCCAGCATACAGTTACAGTAAGTGAATCTGGTCTAGGCTTCAGGGCAATTTATTTCTGCAAAACTTGAAGATGCAATCCCTAATCAGTAACATCCTAAAATAAAGGATGTTCTGTACCATTGTGCCTACTACTGAACACCATTTTTGTCATTTTTGGTGCCATGCTCCACAGGATCAAGTTTAATTTTTTTTGTTTATCTTATGAAGGTAGTAATTTGTAACTTACTATGAGGAACTCCGGATCTAATAACCTGCAATACATGCAGATCAGACAAAATACGTAAAAAATTTTCTTAGCTTTTTTGTGTATTTTGTGTCAGTTTTATCACTATTTGTTATCAATAACAGGGCAATCAGACAATAAGTAAATTGATAGATCTGAAAAACTAAGCAAGAACTGCTGGAATTAGCACTGCATTAGAACTTGTAATTGGGAATGTCCATATTTTCTCTAGAGACAAGGGTCTGGATTCTTTATAGCAGTAGGAGATGCATAAATAATCCTCTTTCACCTATATAGCCAGTTCTCATGTTTGCTATTTTAAGATTCTTTATTATCTTAGCTTAAAATTCAAGCAACATGCCAACAGAGACCTCAAGCAATTTCCAGGTTTTCAGTTGCTCACTGAAGCAGTTGACAAACCCTTCCATCCAAAAAGGGTTTCTAGCACAGTTTTGCTGCCTATGAATACAGAATGAATATAGCAGAACAGCATACCTTAAAACCTTAGTTTTCAGGGAAGAAGGTTGATTGAATAGCATCTAGGACCACAACCTTACCAATGTATGAGGTGAAACAGACTGAACAGCATTCAACAAATCTAACAATACTGACTGAATACAAAAATGCTGCACAACGAAATAAAGTAACTGAGCAGTTTACAAGGCAACATATTTATGCTGTATTGTGTATACACACACACATATTGATATATACACAGAGACACAAGCATGTGGCACATGCATATATACGTACGTTAAAATGCTAACATACAGTATTTCTAGCCCATTAAGAACCTGACACTTGCTAGAGGCAATGAATGGCTGAAATCAGACTTCATAAACTAATAATGCAAATCCTACAGGCTCAAGAAGTTTGCAGGTACCCTACACATTCCTAAGGGAACTTTTTCAATGCTGTACTAGAAGCATAAGAATAGATTTATTAGTATAAACTTTCTTTAATGAGCATTGAAGTTCTAAATCAAAATCTGAATATATTTAGTGTACGTTCAAGGTCTAATAGACATAAGGACAACAGAGGGTATTAAGTACTTTATGCAGTCATACAATTCCTACCTAAATTCATAAAAACCAGCACCTGAATACACTTAACTAAACCCTTGTTCCTCATTTATAATGCTGATAGTGATTATACCCAATTAAGAAAACAGAACAGCTTGTTTATGTGAAAGTCTAAAAAGTTCACAATAGAAAAGCTAAAGTTAATACAAATAGCCATTTAACCATTGAAAATGCACATTAATGAGTTCACTTGTACTTAGAAAGATCTAAGTCTAAAACTGCTCCAAAATGATTGGCAAATAATTAACTTCTGTAAATTTCTGTAAAAACTTCATTAATACGTAACTGAAATCTAGAACATCTTCACCCGTTTAGCTGCTTTTTCTTAGTTGTCCTCTTGTAGAGAGAATACCAAAATTGTATGAGTTTATTAGTATGCACCAAGCATTTAGATGTAAATGTCTCTAATCCACTTCTAAATGAATCTTCTGTTCAGTGTGCTGAGTCACTTCCAAACTTAAGTATTTGTAAGCTCATTAAATAATTGTCTTTTATCTCTTTTCCCATTTTCATGAGCCCTTACAATGTATTTAAGGATTTAAGGTATGTGAAGACCAAAAAAGCTGCACACTATTGTAGATATCACCCGTCTTTTTTTTTCCCCAACTATTTTCCAATACTTTCACAATTAGTTAAAAAATAGACTAATTTAATTTTCTGTACATCTGCAGAAAGCACAAAAACAAAAACAAAGTAAAAATGTTGTTCCAAAAGAACAGCTCAATACGGTGATTACTGGGAAATGAAAAACAATTTGGATATATTCTATTTGCATTAATTTTTAATAGGAGAAGCTGGGATTTCTGTCAAAAAACCAACTCTAACCACTGCTTGGAGACTGGTGCGTTTTAAATGCACAGTACCAAAAGAGCTTGCTTTGCCAATCTAATTAGAAAAATTGTTATTAAAATATCATATATGAATATTGTACAGTTTCTCTAGTGTGCTAACAAACAGAAAAAGGGAAAGAGCATGACAAGAGCTTAGCTAAATTCTAGAAATGCTCAGTAAGGAAAAAAGTAGCAAAAAAAGTAAAGACTTACTGGTAAAAGTCTTCAAAGAACAACTATTCTTTTCCCATGCACAATAACAAGATTAAAATCAGTATTTGTCCAATAATGGCTAATCTTTGTGAACCTTGCAAAAGAAATTGACCACAGGAGGGATCTGAAAAGATAACTACTTTTCTGAACTAGGATGGGATGCTCCACAAAAGCTTCCCCCACACCCCATAAACTCAATGAAGGACACAAGAACATAGAGCAGGCAACCAACAGGAATTCATATGGCAAGAAGGGAACATCCATCAAGAGCAAGGCTCTCATTACCAACTAGATCCAAAACAAAGTATTGAAGTAGATTAACAAGCTGATCATGCTTACAGAGTTGCTTTAATCCACCAACTTATATTACCCCTAAAATGGAAACAGTTCCATATTCAACATTCATTCCCACCTCAACCCTTGTGCTGGCACTGCCATTTGCAAAAGACTGTTAGTCACATCAGAGAATTGATCCAGTTGAAAATAACTGTAACATGTATTTTTCTTCCTTTTTTGTCAGTCCTGATTTCATCTGAATTAGCTCTCTGATCTGGCTTGTTCTTTGGTTGCACAAAAAAGTGTCAGCACCAAGTAGCTAATAGGAACACACACCTATGATGAGAAAAACTGAATAATAAACAGCTCCTCGTGGATCATCAGTATGTATTTTTAGGCCAAATTAAAATAATCCTCTCACCAAAACCCCTCAAAAAAAGTTTTAGCAATGATTTGGTCAGAGTTCTGCAATGTGAACAACAGACAAGCCAGTGAGGAGGGAGAGTGTTTTGTGTTTTGCATATTTTTAGTCTGGCTACATAAACTACAGATTCCCAAAGTCTGACTTTGCCTAAACAATATAATCAGTAACAATTTGAGAGGACTGTGGTTTTCAGCCTGTTATTTTATAACTATGTCACCAATACAAGTTACAGATGCTGTTCTGAACTTGTAATATATTACTGGGTCTAGCTTAAATTACTCAGGTTTGGCTTAATAAATAAATCAATACCGAAACACATGTTCCTTAGAAATTAGTTCGCTGAAGACTTACTTCATTGGAAGCAAATATAATTGGCAGGAGACAAAAACCCCAGTAGTTTGGTCAGCTGACAATTCAGAATCTACACTAACATTGTAATCCCTTTCTGGACTTTAATGACTTGTGGCACTAAATATATGTGGGACAGAGTGGGCAGAAACCAGCTACTTTGGAACTGTTTTGCAGAATACACATGCAGAAACATTAAAATATTTAATTTTAAAGCATGTTCATCCTTCTACCTTTATGAATTATTTCCACATTGCCCTACAGCTAATCTGTTGCAAATAGGAAAGTATTTTTGTAGATATTTACAAATACTTAAAATATATTACTAGAAACTTCAAGAAATGCCCTCTATGTATTCATAACAAAGGCAGCAGAACAAACTGATTCCATCCAGTAAAATCCACTTGTAAGACTGTATCTGGAACTTAGATTCTACATGCAGACTGCCTTGGTCGTACTTATATCATGCCAATCCTTAAAAAAAGCAAAACCAAAACCAAAACAAGCAGTTAACTGAACCCAAAGCATGCCTGAAAATTTACTTTGAGTCAAACCACAAAAAAGCTATAATAGAACAGCGTATTTACTATATACTTACTGTAAGTGATGCCTCATTTATTCTAAATATAAGTCAAATGTTTGGTTCATTTTTAAACTTCTTGCAGTATGAAAGATTAGTTTGCAGAAAGCTGCTGTTTCACATTACAAATCTAGAATTTGAAACTCATAATTTATTTAAATAAAACTTTTGGTAATCTTCTTGGTGTAGACCAAACAATAATAAAAAAAAAGTACAATAGTAAAGCTTTAGGGGATTATATTACTTTCCAAATTGGCATTCTGATTTTCTAATCTGGCCATTCTGAAATGTTGAAAATAATTTCATGCTCTTGTATGACACCGATTCCTGAAAACGAGTTGAAATTACAAAGCTATTTCACTTACTTGTCTAATATCACAGCTAACTTTAAAAACAAACAAACAAACAAACATGTACAGTAACGCTTCCATTTCAAATAAGAAACGATGCAGGAAAACCTAACCCTGCAATATGATGTCTTAATCAGCTGCACAATGAGTAAGAGAGCCTTGGCTAGCACACCATAACACTGGAAATGAGAATCAACAACTGAATATGCTTTGGAAACAATCAGAAACTGACCTCATACAAGTTCTATTCAGTTATTATCAGCATTGATAGGCTATTGCTACTCACCATCAACAGATGAACATCCTTAACAGATCAAGCAATACCTACTTGAATATCAGCCACTCATTCCAGAAATATACATGGCAAAAGGCACTGACAGTAACAGCATTACTACTTGTACCAAGCAATTAAACAATCCCAGTTTCCCCTTTGAGGTGTTAAACCAAAATGATTCCTAATACACAAGAAAGGCAGACCTGACGAATCTCTGGGGTTACACATTAACCTCACTAACTTGGTCCCTATTTCTCACCCTGCCCCTCCCCAGTCACAGTGCTGGCATCATGCCCTCACACTGCAACACCACGACCTCTGTTCTCCAGCTCTGGGACACCACAAACCAAATGAAAATGCCAAGAAAAGAGGTGCAAGGGTTCAAAGCAGTCAGGAGTGAACATACCTGGGGTACTAACGCACAAGGGTGCCTCACCAAAAATGTACTTTCCTTCTCCTATCACAAGATGTGTTGCAGCTGCTCTGGAACACATGACTTAATGTACTAAGGATTTGCAGAAAAAAAAAATTAAAAAGAGCTGGGAGCTAACTTGCGAGAGAATCAGACACTTCTAAAAGATTAGAACTTTCCAAGATGAGTCTTAAAAACCTCCCACAATTAAATTTCTACAGTCAGTTGCCTATCTAAGGGCACATGTATACAAAAAAGCAAACCAAAACCAAAAAGCAGGTGGTAAGGCCTATTAGACTGGCATTATTAGATAAAAGCTGAATATATCTACTGGCAAAAATCTCGAACATGATATGTAATTCCAAGAACGCAGCACAACTGGAAAATGTTCAGAGGTAATCAAAAGGATGATTAAAGATATGGAAAGCTTCCTTCTTAGGACCAACTAAGACAACTAAGCTAGAGGAAAGCAAAACAGAGCAGACATATGACACAAGTCTGAAAATCACAAATCACATGGAATGGGGGAACACGGCTTGATGTTTGCTGTGTCATACAAGAACTAGGAGTCATCTAAAGAAACTAGATGATGGTACGTTCAGAACAAACAAATAAAGGTAGTTTGTAACAGCATATCATTAAATTGCTGAACTTCTTACCAGATGAAGCTGTGGGTGATAGAAGTTTACACAGCTATAGAAAGCAATTGGATAAATTCATGTAAGAAAAATCCAGCAAGAGGAATTAAATATGATAGCACTGTCTCTATGATGCTCTGTAACGCCTCACTTGGATCTCCCCATTACATTAGTCTAAGAGGAAAGTCCCCATGCCACACAGTGAAGGAAGCAGGGAGGGCAGAACAAGCAGCGGGGAGTGCTGCTTGTCCTGTTCCTTCTTCTTCCTACGTGCCTGCTGGTGGCCACCATCAGCAAGAGGTGACATCTGACCCAGACCAGCCGTACTTATGACCTGTTTATAAACCCACCACAGGTGTGATTGCACACCAGTGGTGACACTGAAGTCGACTTCTACGATCTGACCATGAAACATGGTGGAGGCACAAGAGTGTCTATGAATATGTCTATGACTATGAATAACTACTTTGCAAAAGCAGCTCACCAGCAATATTCCTTTAACTTGCCTTAACATGAGCAAGTCTTAAAGATTAAAAAAAATACTATTCTCATTCAGTTTACTTCTATAATTTTACTGTATAAACTTCTAAAAACAAAAACAACTAAACCATTTCTAGCTGTTTTGTAAAAACTTACAGGTAACAACTACTAACTTAATCTACTAGCAAATCAGTATACTGAGCAACACTTTAAAATAATTACTACAAGTGGGTATTAAGACTCAGGAGGAACAATCCTTTTCTCACACTTAATCAGATGTTCCATTACTTACATAATCTCCTGCAAAACATCCTGTGTGAGCAACAGTGAGGGCCTTTTCGCCTGATCTTGCCTAAACCACAGTGCAGCACTACTTATAGTACAGACACTGGACTGGTTCATTATCCATCCATGTATTGCACCTCTCTGCACACTGCTTTGCCATTCAAATCATGAAAACATACGTTGCATTACATTCCAGTTATGTTGTACAATTTTTTTGAATGCTTAAGTTGATATCTCAAAAATGCTACAGACATTGTTGTGGAAAATCGGCTACAACACGTTACCAGAACAAAATACACCCTCAAGTTTAACAACTTTAACTTCATTCTCCCCTAAAGTACACAAGCTAATTTCCTACTAGCCAGGCAAGGCACTTTAACAGACTGACTGGTAGACTACCTGCTATTTCTCTATTTTTTCTCTTTGACATGCTTATAAAACAAGCTATGCAAACAAAGGAAAAAGAAAAAGTGAAACTGTTACACAGGCCAACTCTTCAACGAACTTTGCAAAAACTCTTGATCAGAGAGCTACACTAGGAGAACAGAACTGCAAAAAGAAAAAGAAAATACTTTTACAACTCCATCTCAAACCCATGTCATGTGTTTTGGAATGAAGTTATATCAAATTCTATAAAGCTATTTACTTTTCCCTACTGCAGTATCAGTGTTGCCACTTACAACCAAGGTTTTTACTTGCTTTAAATGATGTTTGTTGCTTTTCCTAATAAATCACCCTCCTCAGGGCACATAATTCCATAAGAATATAGATGCGTCTCTATTCCTCTGGGCACCAGAAGAAACTTTAAAAACAAACTCTACAGGTCAAAAATTTATTCCAATGTAAATTCCATTTTTATTGTTTTGGGTTTTTTAATAAAAACCTCTCCATTTTGTAACCTAACTCATATTATTTCCATGTCTGGAACTCCCTCTCCTAACCTCCACTGCACAGAAATACAAGTTAGACAGTAGGGTATTTAGCTACTTTGGAATTTCAGTTTTTAGTAAGCTATTCCCTCGAAGTGACTACGTTTTAGGAATCAAAAGCTTAATAAGACTATTTGCAGTTTCCGAAGATTACTAAAGCCAGTAACTGCTTGTGCTAATATAATTTAATTCCAAAAGAACTCCTTAAAAACTCCACCAATTAAAGAAACATAATAAACATTTAGCTGCTCAGGTTTAACTCTGCTACTGAAAGCAAAAGCAATTTCACACAACTATTAAGGATAGGATATTAGGAATACCATACTCAAACTGTACTTGCAAGGGAGTACAAGTCAGCCTTAATATAATTAAATGAGTTGGAATTTGGCCAGAAACTTGGGTTATGACAAATCCAAAAGCCAGTCTATCCAACAGTACAATGTGTACTTGTTTATACACTTTTCTACTGAACCTTTTGATGACAGAAACAAAAAAAAAAGTGTTTAGGCCGGTGCTTAACTTTAAACAGGACGAGTTTTATTTAAGTCATTTAAAATAAGTCACCTCTAAACTCCCCCCCACCCTCATACAGACTGATGCTCACAAAAATGAAAAGATTTCGTCAGAGCTACTTTGTGGCTGTACAAAGCAGTGAATTTTATTATGAAAAAATTCAAAATAACACCTTAGAATGATATGGAGGTGGAAATTTTAATTCTGTGGTGAGTCATACTCTTTCAATCGGTTTCTATATAGCCTGGGGCAACTTACTACAAATGTCCCAAAAGCCATCAAATGCTGATTTCAAAGATAGCGCAGACAAGGGAAATGATGCAAACATGGGATAAATATAAGCCAGTTGAGAAAAACAAACCCAGTCAGCACCATTTTAACTGTGCTTCGGAGTTTCACAAATAAAGAATGAACCACACCGCAAAAAGTTACTGCACAGATGTTGTTTTCTATAACTGCTCATGCACGTGTCCCACAGTAAAGGCAAGATGTGTTACATTTTGAGAAAAGCAATCTCGTACTGCCTTGCATTTTCTGTGGAATGTCTCACAGAACATGCAGTCACTTCCTTGTGAGTCAAAGACCTTGGATGAATATCAACTGCAACATAACCAGTAAGATGCCAAGCGGTAAGCAGAAGTTTTGCAAGCATAAAAATATAACTGTATTTCAAACACCGAGCAATCTTAGCGATGTATTTTAAGGTATTTATGCCTCAAGCAAAGCATGTATTATTTTGTTTCATGAAGAGTGTCCATCAGTTGTTATTTACTCTTTCAGTTGAACCTCTTCCACAATATTTCAGCCTCTTAAGGTTAAGGTACCTCACTGGACCATATCACATATCAATTAGTACTGCTTAATTAACAACAGTCCCATATGAAGCAGTGACAGAAATAATTTTTTAAGAGTAACTTGTTTATTCTATTGATCACTTTGAAAGTTAACATGTTTTATCAACTTAGATAACATGATAGCAATAGCTTCCTACATTAGTATGTGTGTGAATTCATATTTGGTAACATATAATCTGAACAATAAGAAAAAAATGCAGTATACCATTGTTTTAAACTCAAAATTACCCTTAGAAACAGCAAGCCAAATTTATTACTGTGATGTACGGTTTGCAATGAAAATAATCTTGAGAATAGTAGATTGTTCCTTTGGTATCTGAAAAAGGCTTTTAAGAAATCCTCATTGATCAAAATGTCATTTACCAAAGATTATTTCTTATTTAAAATATGGAAGTAATGAATATCCTACATTTTTATAAATATGTAATTATGAACAATAATAAAAACATTGCTTTTCTCATCCACACACTAAAAAGGTTATTCTGCATAGGTTTAAAGATGCTTACAAATTCCAAAAGTACTTAAGAGCTGCATATTCAATAACAGTAAATGAATAAAGATGGTATTAGAAGTTTTCCAATACAGAAGTCAATCATACCTACCTACTTGAAATTCTATGAATATTTTCCTTTAAAATAAAGGAAGACTACAACACATGCTATGGTAGTGGGTTCTGCACACAGGTAAAGGTCTGACTATCTGACAAAAATATAATTATTAGTAGTCTTCCAAAAGGTGTCAGAAATGTTACAAAACTTACAATGGTTTCATTTCAAATACTCGCAATAAAACCAAGACATATTCTACACATACTAAAGCATTATACAGGCAAAGCTGCCTATGTATTCATTTAGTGTTTCAGGCAGGTTAGAACAATTTTCTACAGACACGAATATCATTAGATTTTCCTACTTAGAAGTTATATTCCCTCAAGGAGCATGCTAAGATTAAAATATACCAAAATCAATAATCACAGCAAAATATAGAGAACTATTTACATTTTACCAATTCTATTATAATAAACAAAAAGCTTAAATATATCCTTGTTGAGGCATCTGTCAAATTCCTGATTTATGCCTACCTGGCAAAAGTACTGGTTCCAGTTTTTTAATCCTTGGTTCTGATGCTATATGGTCTTCAGCCTGAAGAAAAAAAATGAGAATTTACTTAAGAATCAGAACTTTACAGTCAGACACAAGTCTGATCTATTTGGGCAAAGGAGAAAGTTCTTTTAACTTAAAAAGCTGATCTTAAAGAGCTAGGATCCAATCATAGCAACAGCTTTCTGTAAAGATATTAACATTTTTGTGTATATTTAGCTTTGTACCAGAAGAGTAATATAAAATTTAAAGTACTAATGTTTAACTAATTGTGTAACCTAGGCTATAACAAGTCACAGGACAAACAAAAAACCAATTTGGCTTGACATTCCATAAGGGCTTGGGTCCTACAACAAGCTTTACACAGGTATGAAAACTCAAGTTTGCATAAAACTCTCTACCAACTTTTAACATACATGACTTTCCGACATAGGAAAAAATTCCAAAAAACCAAGGCCTAGAACACATACATGCCCACTTACATTTTAATTCCAAACCTTAAAAATAAAAATACTTCTATAAAAAGACCAGAACCTTCAGTGAAATAACCTTAACGCCTATGGTTCCTACACTGACAGTGATATCGCCATTTCCCAGGACTAGAAATATCCAAAACTACGCTGCATCGACATTTCACTTTTACTGAGAAATTGTGAAAAAGCAAAAATGAGTCAACATGTCAAACGTGTTGCTAGAAGAGGTCCTGCCTTGTCTAAAATAAATAAATAAAAATCACATTCTGTCAAGTGCACACTCAGACCACACAAAAAGTCCCAGCGCTTCTACTAGATATACTTGATACTATATGCAGTATACATAGTATTCTACTATACATCCTTGATTTTCTTATTTATGCCATCAGCCAAGTTTTAAATGTGAAACGATGGCTACAGTGAGAGTTTAATTATTTGCACAACAGACAAGCACCAGCTGTTTTCTCCTCAAAGTATTCCACAGTGCGAACACGGATAACGCCGATCCCACCCAGCACAAAGAGGAAAGCAAGCCCGAACACCTGAAGCATTATTCATAACTTTCCGAAATAATCTCACATTGGCCAGTTTTAATCAACACAAGACTTCATTTTGATAAAAGTTCTGCTCCTCGACCAAAGTTTGGGCTTGTCACCAGCACGCGCTCACTTTACGTTTGTGTGTGACCTCAAAGACCAAGAGGCCAACAGGCTGCACTTCAAACCGACTGCACAGCTTTTGTTTCCCTGTGCGACACAGGATTTCTGGGGGCTCTTCGGAAGCCCCTCCAGAGGCGCGCAGGTGCTGGCTTAACAAGCTGCGAGGCCCGTAACCTCGAGGCGAGCTGGGGAGAAGCTCCGGGCAGAGCCCCGGGCGCCCCGCAGGCCCCACCGCGAGCCGGCCCAGCCGCCGCCGCACCGGGAGGGCAGCCCCCGCGGCGGCACCTCGGCCAGGGCCAAGGACGGGGCCACGGCAGGGAGGGGAAGAGCCGAGCAGGTCGCTAATGGAAATGAAAGGCTGTTACCTGAGGCAGAAGGTAGGACTTGAAGGTGGGTTTGGGCTGCTTGAGAGAAAACATTGTCGCTGCCGGCGGGGGCCCCGGCGGGCGGGGAGGGAGCGACGGGCCGGGCCGGGCCCAGGAGGCCCCGTCCCGCGGGGGCAGGGTGTCGACGCCCGCCGGCTCAGGCCCGGCACCCCGCAGCCACTCGGGTCTGCGCGCTCCCGGTCACACGGCGGCGGCCCCGGCGGGCGGCGGCGGAGGCGGCCCCGACGCACCCTCCTTCCCCAAGGGAGGAGTCAGCCGCCTGTGCAGGCCCAGCCTGGGGCTGCCGCAACCCCTCATGGACCCCCCCCGCGGCTCCCTCCGCCTCCCCGCGAGGTCAGCCGCCTGCCAGCCCAGCAGCTCTCTACCGCCGGCGGCGGGCGGGCGGCGGCGGCCCCGGCGGGCGGCGGGCTGAGGCGGGCTCTGCCGGGGCGGCCATCTTGGGGGGAGCGAGGGGGCGGGGGGAGCGGCCTCCGTACGGCGGCGCGGAGGGCCCAAGCCGCCGCGGTCCTGCGAGTGCCGTTAGCCCGCGCCAGCAGCCGAATAATTAACGTTTTGTCCACTTCTAATGGACACCTACTGTAGCGGCAATTACAGCCAGCACTGTTATTTCTGATCTCACTGACAGTGGGCTCAGGTTACCGAATCTTACCGATTCTCCGGGAGACCTGCCTCACACCCCCACCCCTGTCTCGGGGGTGGAGCCTCCCGAGGGCAGGCCAGGACCCAGCGGGTGGGAGCTCTTGCTCAGCTCTGCCTCTGGGCAAATGGCAAGAAATTGTCCCTCTTCCTGGCCTTCATGAGAAAAAAGCAATCACAAATACAGGGGCCCGCGCGGGGGGAAATATTACAATGAAGAATGAAGCAGAGGATTTCCACAGTTTGGCCTGTGAGCCACTTGGGACTGCGAAACCTCTGCATGGGGCCTGCAAAGGCAGGTTTTTGTTGCGACTCAGAGTTGTCTCGGATCAGCAGTAAAAATCCAGCTCCAGCATGAATCAACTACTGCTACCGAGTTCTTCTGTCACCTTTGATACAAGGTGTATCACGTTACAGCTGTGGAATGTATGTGATCTATGGGTGAAGCCTCCAGGCTGCTGCAGCACAGTCACCCTCTTGCTCGTCACAGTAACCGTGCTGACTGCTGGAGGTGGATGCAGATCTAACATCCGTGTAATTCCCTTTCCTTAAGCTTTCCAGGCACTCATGGACTGCTCACTTGAGCTTCTCTAGAACATGGAATTAGCACAGTTGCCCACCTAAACTGCCAAAATCTAACACTGCTATCTCTTTTGGTAAGTAGGAAACTGAGTAACTACTCACATTTGTTAGGTGGCCCTGGGCACCCTTAAAGGTCCACGTTGCAGGCATTTACGTGAGCACCGACTGCAATGAACTTGGCCTCCGCAGTGGAAATACCTCCTACAAGCAGCAACAGTTTGGATGGAAATGTGGTTTAATTGAGACTCCCAGAGTGGGACCACACGGGTCTGCCAGCTGTGAGACCTAAGGAAGGAGGAGAGCCTGGGTTCTCTTGCTGGTGGTCCAAGCACAAAGGAATTGGGTAAAACCAGCCAGGCCTCTCCAGAGTCTGAAGCCAGGTCTGATGCATCAGGTAGGGTAAGAAGGGCTGCTGGTTCCTGTGCCTGCTGGTGCTCCCCCCACGGCTGGTGCACCATAGCGATGGTTCCAGCTATGAGCCAAGCCTAGTTCACTGCAAGGCCCATGGTTTAGGGGCAAGAGTTGAAGGCCAGGACCTGCCAAACTAAATGCTGGTATTTGGGCACTGCAGCTTCACCTTATTAAAAAGCATGGGTTTGGTCAGCATACTGTCATTTTTCTGTAACAGCTCACATGCAAGATAACATCAGTAAAGGCCTGCTACAGCATAGTAGTGTTGTAATATTGCCATGACATAAAGACAGTAAAGAAGTAGAAGACTCCAGAAAAATGGACACATTTTCAGACACAAAATGACACATGCAGCACCCAGCATCAGCTGCAGGGTCAAGGTCTTCCCTTACTAACATTAATAGTAAGCACATTACATTGCATTATAGCCCCTGGGATTTTTTGGTGAAGTCAGAGTGTGGATGTTCAATGAAAGAACAGACTTTAGGGCACAGTCTGGATTCCCCAACTTAGATGAGATGCCCCACTGATGCCAGCAGGAAGGTTTGTTTGAACCATGAGGAGGGAAACAACCCACTGGCACCTGCCTAGGTTGAAGAAAGTAAGTGTGCATACATTTAAAGCTATTCAACAGCCCAGGGAAGAACACCAGCAAGCACCTCCATAACAATACACTATTCTTTGACTTGCAGGTGGAGAAGATAAAAACAATCCCATTGTGTAGTTTTTTTAAAACAAGTGCACCTCCTTGCACAAGGGTCCCATCTTCTTTGGTCTGGGAGACAGTTCCCTTCACTTTATCCTCTATTTTCACATATAAGATTTTTATTTTGTGCTACAAACATCATTGTCTAAGTGGCATTATTCAGCCTGGCACGGTCTCAGGCTCAGCCCGTCCATTTTAAAGAGTGCACTGTACTGCAGAAGCTGCTGGTAGCGTAATGCTGAGTGCCAGACAGCGCTGTGAGAGCAAGCCACAGCTCCTCTCCTGCTGGTGACTTACCCCTTTCACAGGCTAAATCCCTTGGATGTTTGATAAGTGAGAAATACTGTGGGATTTGCCCTCATCTTTATTCTTCTTTAAAGTTTTTTGTTCATATTCAGAACATTGTTGAAAAGAAATTAAAATCAGAAAAGGGGGAAGAGAAAGCGAGGGGGCAAGGAAGGCAGAAACTGCCCAAATCAGCTAGGCTTGAAATTGCATATAAAAAATTTGCCAGTGATATTAAAAATGACAATTATTATACTACATCAGAGTTACAAGAGCATTTCTGCATCAGCACAGAGCCTTCTGAGGAGTGGCTGCAAATGCAATCTTACTCTTGAGAGAATGAGCATAGGATAGCACAAATTTCCATTAGGGACTGCACTGACATTTAAATTGCAGTGCTGTTATGAAAAGGAACAAACAAAATCAAAACTAAGCTCTCAGTAAACATAAGATCACAAGATTTGCGAGGATTGTTGTTGGAACTGGTCACAAGTTGCCACTGGAAGAGTTTTATGCCAGTGGGAGGAGAAAGCTGATTCGACAGAAGTGAGTATTTTGGAGGAGCAAGTTAATTGTCACAACTTGCAGTGGGATACAAGCAGGCAGTGCAGACAGGCAGAGCAGGGCAGGCAAGTAGGGCAGTGTAGGCAGGCAGGGCACGGCAGACAAAGCAAGAGGGCAGGTAGGGCAGGTCAGGCTAGGCAGGCGGGATAGGCGGGTGGGGGTGGGGGGATAGGGCAGGCAGGACAGGCAGGGAAATCCTCTGGATCCCCTGACTCCTCTTTGGCAATGCACTCAGCTGCCCGCCCATCTCCAGCCATCCCAGCTTGCCTCATGTGCTCACTTTTTTCAAACAGTTCTGCTAAACCAGAGGTTTCTGAGAATGCCTTTGTTCTATGAGAACAGTCTTGAAAGAATGGTGGGAAGCTAGCTATGCAACAAAGCCAGCTGAACTGAAAAGACTGCAGATGTCTATTTTTATTCTCCTTAATTTAAAAAATGTCACTTTTTACTCAGTGCAGTTATTTTCCTTGCTTCAAGTTATTCAGTGATATCTCCTGTGTGCTAGACTGACCAGGACCCTTACACTTGTCCACTGTCACAGCCCTCCCAGAACCAGCTTGGCCTGCTCTCCTGGTGGTATCACACCCCACACGCTGTGCGGCAGTTTCCTGGGGCCTCTTTTTACATACAGTGCAAATTGTTTGTAACAGTGAAGATAATTATCTGCTTAGCTATGGCTGTGGTGCATAACCTGCTGTTTTTACTGCACATCAGATTAGGTATCTTCCTACAAGTTCCGGTACAACCTCACAAGAGAGCTCGGTGGTTGGGGAAGTAGTTTGGCTTGTGCAATGGATGAGGGCTGGGGTTAAATCAGAACAGATTTTCATAATGGTCCCTTTTGATCTCTCAGCAGATTAGAGAATGGCTTTCATTAGACATGTTCAAGAACAGGTTAGACCACCATCTGCCACTGATGCTATCGACATTGCTGAAGTTGCCTCAGTGCAGATGATCTCTTCCAGGCCTGTATTTCTATGGCAACTTACATGTTTTCATAGCTTTCTGAAGAATGGTTCAATTATTGGTTTGAACTCCAAGACACGAAGACATACGTGTTGTCTGATTTCACAGCTGAGCTATGTGCCCAGAGCTACAGCAAGTATGTGGCAAGCCTGCAAAGTCAGGAATTCACTGATGAAAGTCGTCTATTTTTCACTGAAAGCATTATGGTTTATTACTTTACCTGGACACCTCCCTACTTGTGCACTCAATAGTTTGCACACCCAAGTTGCCTCAGCCTGCACTCAGAAGCGTGGGACTTTTGCTGGGGACTTGTGAGGAAGCCAGCCGTACAGGTCTGTATTACCTCTTCTAGAAGAAAAACATTATGCCTTAAATTTATGAAGCAGCTGAAAGAAAAATCTCTTTCCTGAGTGTCCTTGATGAGGATCGAGCAGAAGAATATTTAAAATGTGATTACTTACATAAACCAGCAACTTTGATAGCCTTGGCCAAAGATATACAAAAGATATAAAAACAATGCAAAGGTTTTAGTTTCTTGAGGTATGTCAGGACAAAAGCCTCCTTTTCAAGGCACATCTGTGAAGTGGAGGTAGTATTCTCAGTGTGGAGATTTAAGGAAGTTGAACTTTGCTGTTACATAAGGGTACTTTTCTTGTTAATCATTATGTAGGTATTACTTGCCTGGAGTTATTTGGAGCTATTCATTGGTACAATGTTCCACCTTGGCTTGGGCTATTTTACGTAGGTATTGTGATAGTGACTATCAGATTACCAGAATGCAATCTTTTTCCATGGCCGTTTTTGAAGGCTGTTGGTCTGCTCAGGTAACAGCTTGCTAAGCATAGCAGTCCAATTAGCGCAAGAAAAGCGAGATGCTTGCATCCAGAATCATGCAGGATGAAGCACTGTGGTTTCATAGGGGTTTTAATGTTGTAGAGACAAAAGAGCAGCAGGCAGATGAAATTATGCAACTCCTTTTTCATTAACACCAAGCAAAAGGTAGATACAGGCTGTAAATATTTTGGCTCAACAACTGCAAAGAATAATTTAAAGCCTATTATGAAGACATACCTTATCCATTCTAAAGATACAGGGCATCAACCATAAAGCACCACTTTGCCATATCAGATTTTGTTTCTGCAGATAAGGTTAATAGTTGAAAAAGGCAAAAGAAGATTGTGGTTTTCAGGAATCTGTAGTTCTTGTCTCACTTCTCCCAAGGCTTGTGGTTTGTCAGCCTGTAATCCAAACTACCGCTGTGTACTGTTTTTTGACTACCCCAATCCCCTGGACCCTGGCACCAGTTGAAATGGGCATTAAATGGCTGTATCAACCAGGTCCTTACATCTGTTTTGCCTTTCTGCCTGATGCTGGATCCCAATGGGGGATCAAAATCCACAATTAGGCTGAAATAGCTCAGGTGACCACTGTACGCAGTAGTGCATTTATCTGCAGTGGCTGTAGTGAGAGGAAAACACCTCTAGGGCTAAAGTAGCCTCGTAGCCCAGTAAATAGAGCATTGTCACTGCTAGTAACAGGCCACAGGCTTTATGCTGACTTTGTAAGGCCTCAGGACTGAGGCTTGTCAGGATTGCTTTGTCTGAACTTGCCTTAACCTGCCTAAAGCTGTCTCTTCATTTTTTTAGCTGTGAAAGCAATTTTTCTTATGACCAGGAAATTCAGGTGTAATTGTAGGATTTGAAGGCCAATGAAGAAAAACAAGATGTAAAGTTGGTACCAAACATAAAAATACCCCAAAGCAAGCAAAAAATAAGGAAAAAGAAACCAACAACATCAACAACATGCTCATCCTAGTGAAGGACCTGGGACGCTGACAGCTGGCAATATTTCCTCACTACCCCCATTGCAGCCACTGGCCATTAAACCCAGAGGATCAGTGCAAGTGTGAGCATAACGTCAAAAAAAGGGGTAGATAGTAGGAAGTGTGCATATATCAATTTTACCTTATTGGGTTTTTTCCTGTAGTAGTATAGTAGTATTCTTTTCTCTCCTCTCTTCTTGTCTCTCCTCTCTTATAATTACATCTAGACTAATAATAATTCATATATTAGACTGTCAAAATTTGTTACACTAGCAATAAATTCCTGACTTTACATACAAGGTGTGTCTCCTTTTTGCTCATAACAAGCTTTTGAGTGTAATACTAGTTCTACTAGAAGCGACCAGTCAGACAGGACAGTGGTGCAGAAGTGATATGCTGGCAATGGCACTACTAGGTGGGACCCCAGCAATGTGTCCAAGTGCTGCCATCACTCTGAAAGCTCACCTCCTCCATAGCCAGTGCTTGGCAGCGAACTGGCTTTGTGTCAGCGGGTTAACTACCCAGAACACCTGTAACAGGGCACAATCCTGTGGATCTTGCAGATCTAATGAAATAATCCTGTTGACATCCTTGGTCATGCACCCTCCTCGTGTTCCTGTTTTCTGACAAGGCCTTACAGATACTTGTATTCTTTTAATTTTTATTTAGAAGGACAGATACCCATTTTGCCAAAGATGATAGTCAAGCCCAGAACCTAGGAAAGCATCCAAAGAAGCAGTATGGAGAAACCATAGTTGGAAGGTTTCAATGGCTACTTTAATTCATTACTAAATAATATGGAAAATGGACTTTCTTGGTTCTCAGGTATCGAAATCCAGCATCTAAAATGGAAAGAGTGACTCTGCAATAGGAGAGGCTTGCAAGAGCAAAGTCAAGCTAGTCCCAGAATGATGCAATGTAAAAAGGGGTAATTCATGGAATCAGCTGGTATAGTTAAGAACCTGCCTATGTGAATATTATAATTAGTCACTGTGTTTAAAACATTTGCCTTGAGGGAGAGGAAAACGTCTGTATTGCAAGATACTGTAAGGTGAACAAACTGAAATTACCTCAGTGTAATGTCTCTGCGTAGACATACCCTTAGACTACATACTGTTTAGGCTTGACCTGGTTCAGTACAGGTCAAGCACATAATAAAAAATGTTAAGTGGACTTCACGGGGGCACTGCTGTGGAGTCACCACATACTTAGCAATGCATCTTCCTGAAAAGCAGTATTAAACATGCCTCTTCAGAAATGCAAATTCTGTGCTTGAATCCTTTCAGCCAGCATTCAAGAAAGCACACAGGCAGACACTAGTGTGCTCCAAATCTACTATCAGTCTTCTATGCACATACAGAGCCATTTTTAAATCTTATTAAAATGGCTGTATGTCTAAAATAACTCTGCCAAAGTCAGTGTAGTTACTTCACAGTTAATGGCAGAGAGGTTATCATTTCAGTTCATGCTATGCAAGAGCACAGAAAACATCCAAGCCTTATAAAGTCGTCACTGTATAGAGAACTTTATGGAAAATTACTGGCAAATGTTAAAAAAGAAACTTTGCTTAGAAAATGTTCAGCCCATGCACTGCATAAGAAGAAACAGATAAGTGAAATGTTTTGATATCCTTATAGTAAAAAATTCGCTATACTGAATTCATTTCACATCTTTTTCATGTGTTTCTTTATAAATATTTTTACACAAAGGAAGTAAATAAATACAAAGGTAAAATGTTTTTGTTTGAAATCTACATGCTATCTGATAAATTTGTAATGTAAATGCTGAAAAAATAACTGGTAAAACAGAGCATGATTTAACACACATTTTATAAAGACAATGTAACAAGAGGTATGCAACATGCTGTATTTTGTTCCACAATGCATACTGCTTGTTTAGCAAAAGTGCTGACAAGCTGCATCCCTTTGTGTTTGTTAATGAATCAGGTTCTGGTGAGCGTGCAGGCAAACAATAAAAAGGCATTGGCAAATTGGAGGCTATTTTAACCACACATACAAAATGGCTATGTAGTTGCATAGAATGGTAACACAGAAGTAAACGTGGAAGTGAAACAATTTCAAATGTCATTCTGTTTTTACAAAATGTCAAGTTCCCTAAAGTCCAATAAAAGAGAAGCCCACATGAAAAGCAAAATGGCAACACTGTTCTGACAACAGTGAAACCAGTAAACCTGCTAATAAGACCAAGCTAGCAAAAATCCACAGTAAATGATGACTGAACTTTCAGAAATGTCTATGCGGTTACCATGATCATTCAGTATAGTAACAGTACTTCAAGGTATAAGTATGGATGGAGTATGAAAATACAATACAAACAATAAAAAGCTGATGCCATCAATGCATTTGTAGAGTCTTCCATCAATCTCTGCATTTCAAAATGCTGTAAGCATCATCATCAAGGGGGATACTGAGACCTACATATTGTGGAGCTGATGGTGGGGGAAAAAAAGAAATTCTGTCTTTTCACAGTAGTATATGAATAAGTCCTGATGGTTAATGAGTTAAGCATAAACTTTTGACCAGTATTCTGTGAACAAGTAACATGCCTTTAACTCATTTTCTTTCTTGTCTGTTCAATGGTATGCATCTCTTGCAAAGAGAGGTGCTGAATATTTGGGAAAACAAAATTCCTAAAAGGTAACACAGAAGAATGAGGCAAATAACGTCATACTATTATGAAGAAAACTATCAAAACCTAGTACTTAGAATGACACTGTTGAGACAAGTGTGCTGGGAAACTGTAACTATAGATGTTGATTTCCAATCTTAGTTGTTGAGGGACAGAAAACACTTCCGCTGTAGAGACTTTTTTTCCCTTTGACATTTGTTTTTGAAATTTACTCAAGAAAATGTATGGAATTTCTATTCTCA
This sequence comes from Gymnogyps californianus, assembly GCF_018139145.2. NCBI lineage: Eukaryota > Metazoa > Chordata > Aves > Accipitriformes > Cathartidae > Gymnogyps > Gymnogyps californianus. The sequence goes on along the minus strand of NC_059481.1, from coordinate 6,762,334 downwards.
TCTGGACAATTTATTTTTTCTTTAGACTGACTCCTAGAAACTGTCCCTTGTTCCTCATGTGTCGTCATAATGAAATTGCAAAATGAAAGATGAATTTGTCACAGTAGATTTGCTTCAAACACAGATTGGCTACATTTTGATCTCACCCGATCAGATCATCTTTCCTGTTTTGTTTTGTTTTCCCTTGCAGGCATTTAAAAAAAGCCAGATTCTTACTCTACATGGACTTCTATTGTAATCCCCATTTGTACAAAACACTAATGCAGATCTTGGAGTCATATTATTAAAATCTCCGTATACTTCATATACTTAGAATCTCCCTAAACATTTTGAAACAATGATCACTTTTTCAACAGTTTAAGGCTGTCTGCATGCTTTGGGGTAGGGACAGATATGATCCTGAAAGCAAGATTATGTCACTGAAGTTCAAGGACAGGTCAAGAATATGTCTACACATGGCTTTCCAGGTCAGGTTTCTCCAAACACAACTGTATTTTGCCACTCAGACCTATTTTAGTGGATGAAAACTGCTATGTTGTGCCTTTCTGAAAGAGGAGCTAAGCAGCATGCATGAAATCAGAAGTGAAAGACGGGACTGCATAATTTTTCCTTGCCTCCCACAATTTTGTTTTGATCTGAAAAACACAATGGCCACAAAGAAACCAGCTGCTTAAGTAAGGATAAAAACTAAGGCTGGTTAAAAATTTGTTCAGTTTAAGAAGTCTTCTGATAAAAAAGAAGAAAAAACATTTTCTAAATTATTACATGATAATATTGTCCTTCTTTCAAGAGCTTTTATAAAGAGCTTGTCAGTAAATGAGCTTATGAGGGAGGTCGAAATGGAACAAAGAAAGATCTATACTGCTGGCATCTGTGGACTGTGCCTACTTTTTAGCTGCCCCTGAAAGAACATCTCCCTTTCACCTGACCCAGCAAGCATTTATTTAAGAACAGAACAAGTATCTATTAAGTTTAAAATTAAAAGAAACAAACCTATGCAAAATTCTTCTTTTGAAATTAATTTTAAAAACCATAATTTGTTCAATTAGTCATGCTGCTTTCTTGACTGTCAATAAAACAGGGGCCATAAGCCACTTTAACATTCAGTTTCTGTGGATGCATTTTCTTGCCTAGCTTTCTGTTCTTCTGTTGCACTGCCAAATGCTACCACCAAATTAGTTATGCTGCTGGCATGTCCTGGTCTATTTAATTTGTCCTTTACAGACTTGGCTTTCCGAGAATGGCTGTGCAAACTCTTTGACCGTACTGATGGGAACCCAGAAGTCCTTTCTGGCTTTACTGATAGTAAATTCTCTTTCTCAGCCTTGACAGTGGCAGGCATAGAGGTGTAAGAGGCACTCATACCTGCTTCACCAACATTACTGTCATCATCTGTGTCCATCTGTAACTGTTTCTGCTCTGCTTGCCTTTCTGCTTCAGAGATAAAGCCAGGGTATTCTGGAGGACGTTCTTGAGAAAGTTGCTGCTCAACTTCGTATTTCCACTCTGTGGCCCATTGTTCAATTGTAGAAGGGCACACCTGATCCATGATGGTACTATACTCTGTAGTCCAGTTGTTAAGTCCTCCGACCAGCTTCCCACCCTGTGCAAATATAAAGCTCCTTGACTTCATCATAGTGGTTTGACAAGCACTGAATGTTTCAGGAGGAAAATAGCGCATTGCTTTAGATTTGTCCAAGGGATAAGAGATGGTTGCTTCTAACTTGGTACGTTCTACTTTTAACTGAGTGTTCTGAAAATCTGATCTTGGTACTGACTGACTGTTCGTAACAGCATCCATCTGGTTTATACTTCGAGGAACCATTCCATCACTCTTGAAAATCCCCTGCTTTTCATCCCCAAAACCGCCTGAACCAGAATGGGGTCTGGAAACATTCTGTGCAATTTCTAATGTAGATTTACTGTAATCTGCTGTGGTGACTGCATTAGCACTAGAGGTATAATGGAGACTGGTGTGGTGTTCTGGAACCAGCATCCTTGGGTCTGCTCCATCTTCTTTGGTACCAACAGAATGGGCTTTTTTATGCAATCCCATGGCTGGTGACATAGGAGCGGTACTGTCATCATATGTTAATTCATCGCCACCGACATGGTATCTGTACATGCTGTAGCCATCAGAGCTGTTAACACTGCTTTGCCTTAGGAGATACGCAGCATCACACTCAGACGAAGCCCGTGAACGTGTATATGTCAGCTCAGATTTGTCAATACCTGCCAGCTTCTCAAGAGCATTCACCATCCGACCAGACAGTTCTTCCAATTGAGAGAGTCGAAGGTCGACTGTTTGAAGAGAAGCTTTCATAAAATGTTCTCTTTCATTCACTTCTTCTAGCCTCATAGCCATATTTTCAACTCTGTTGGGTATAAGAGAGGAAACATAGAACAGAAGCTGTGGAATGGTGCAGTAACCCATTACAGGCACCCAGCTACTGATTTCTTCGTAAGGCAGAATTTTGTGCTATGTATCACACATCGTTCTTTTTTCCTATGCGTAGCATCAAAAGCATGTGCACTTTCTTGTTATCTATGCTTTCCATACACCATATTAGAGGACTATTTCAACTTTGCCCTTATTTACATGCCAGGAGAGTACAAGAGTTGCAGCCCTTAGGGACAGCCTACTGTTAACATTTCTGAGTGTGCCACCCACTTCACGTTCAGTTGTCCTCTTTCACTGTGAAGCATCAATTAATTATATGAAAAATACTTTCTAATGATGTGCTCACAGGATGACTTAAAATAGCATCAAGGCATGTTGTAAAACAGGTTTTGTAGCTGTATGAGAGAGAACATATGCTGGTGGGGGGGGGATTACTTTAGCTCTTGAAATACCTTTCAATTATGTATCAGCTGAACGGAGTGGAATTATTGTCTAGTTCAATTAAAATAATACTTTTTCCCATTTTATCATTTATATCGTAATGGAAGTGATGGTACCAGAAGAACACATACAAAAGTAATGCATTAGAACGTGACTTAGAGATCGTACACTAGTAAATCAACTGTGGAAATCAAATTAACATTCTTTTGCTCTCACACACAAAAGATGACGAAGTATCTGAAGCAACAAGCCATGAGAAATAAGCATATCTGCTTTGTGGCCATAGACCATAGTGAATCAGCGAGGCTTACCAGCCCTGCTTTATTCTCTGCCACAATACCTAGAGTTTTGACAAATTGCCATGGATAAATATTGCGATAGAAACTATGCGAATACACGTAGCAGATTTCATTTACTTCTCTCTTCTCAAACTTCAAATATAATAATGCAAGATGTTCACGGCCTCCCTTCAAGAGAAAGATGTTCATACATTAAAGAATTATATGTCTCATAGAGCTACTTCATAAGAAATGTTAAGGGGGGGGGAGAGAGAGAGATGGAGTAGTTAATCATCAGAATACCGTGGTAGATTAAGGTGAAAGAGTGTTTAAACTGTGTATCGTTTTCATTACAGGCAGAATTTTTCATCATTTCAAGGAAGTGACAAAATATCCTTTGACTTACTTTGAACTACCAACAGAATAGGCAGAGCCTTTGGGAACAGTCCTGCCAAGTGACCTGGCAAAAAAGTGCTGCTGACATTATCACTGTGTGCTTACACAGCAATATGCAAACATTACCTAGTCCTCAGAATAGCTTAATGATTTACATGTGAATATCCCCTGTCTTTTAAATGGGGAAGTTCATACTGAAAAGCTAAATGCCTTGTTCAAAGCTTCAAGAGAATCTGTGGCAGAGATTAAAATTCAGCAGTTGTGAGCGCTGGACTCTAGTGTAAACCATAGGTCCAAGGGAAGAATCCTCAGTGCTTTTGTCATTAAGCTCCAACACGTTTCTCATGGTTGGATGAGCTGTTAGAAGCTCAACAAGTAGTAATTCGCCCAAATGGATAAAAAGCATAACTGTGATCTTCAGATGGGTGAAAGGGAAAAAATTCACCATGAACAAAAATGTTCTTATACCAAAGCTACCCAAACCAGCAGCCTTAGTGACGTACCAGTAGGAACAACAAAAAGCTTGCTCTTGTGAGAGATGCACCTGCACAGATTCAGGATTCAGATCAGCTTCTGAATTGGTGGTGGTTTTCTTCAAGATCTAAATCTTTTGTACTTTAACTCAACTTTGGTTATAATGAAGACACAAAAACCCAAATATTGTTCCAGATAAGTGGTGTGGGTTTTTTCTTATAATAGTTACCTTTCAGAGGTAACTCTGATGCGTTCATCATTAGATGATTGCTGCTCATCCTCTTTTTCCTGGAAGTATTCTTCTACACACTGCTCTTCAAACTCATACAGTTTTTTTAGCTCTTCATCATTCAGAAATAACTCTGTGCAAAACAGAAAAACAAAATATGAGGTTCCTTTTCTGAAGTTCTGGCAGTCAATTTAAATCCAATTTAGCAGATTGTTTTGGACATACGGATACTGCAGATTCTACTCCTGCACTAAATGAACAGATGATTTTGTAAATAGGGAATGAGCGCTTAGCCAAAGATGGCCACAGCCGTGAAGGCAATGTAATACATTATGACCATCATCTGCTTTTATGACCATCCACTGGGGGCTACATTTTCTCAATGACCTTTGCACTTTTTAACAGCAGTGCTATGCGTTGAACAAACTGACTAGATTTTTACAGGATAAAGACTAGGGCAATCTCTGCCAATTTGACTGTTCCTTCATTCAAATATTGTTCTTAAAAGTATGCCAGTTATAGGCAACAGATAATCTAATATAACAGATTGTTTCCCAAACATTCTTTGGATAAGAGCTTAAAAAACTTATAATCATGTAAGGAAAATCCAAGGGAAATGTAAGCTCTTGGGAACATTTCATGCTTTATTTGAATTTGTCTCTTTGTATTTGGAGGGAGTGTTACATTTACTTTTTTCCTTTTACCTCAGAAGCATATTGTGCAGAAATATGTTTCCTGTGAAATGTAGAAATACAGGGATAATTGTGAGCATCTGATTATTTCAATGAGGCATATAATGAAAATAATAATCAACAATTACAGAGTATGTTAGGAGAAGAATCCTCACAGTTCCCCTGTGAAATGACAGATAAATCTCCAACATGGAGAAATGAAAGTGGGGATACTCTTAGACACAGATTGCTCACAATCACAGAGCTGACACTACAGATGACATTTGAAACTGTGATCCCTTCTTCTCAATTTCCTATTTGCCCTTCCCAATATATGGACTTCACTAGAACTTGGCAAAATTGGATTAAGTAGATGCCATCTCACTGTTTTAAGAAAGCATGTTAAAGAAAGTCTTAATTAGCAGCACAGCACTGCATATTCTCAGGAGCCCACAGAGCTCAAGAGCTGTTAACTTGATATAAATTTTGTCTCATACTGTCTTCTGCAAATACACTTGACTGTCAATGTGAACAAAATAGTTCAGCATTGGAAAAGCTGCTGCTTTCTGCTAATAGGGGCAAAGACCTCAATTTAGAGAAGATTTCTTGCATACTTAGTCCCCTGTCACGCTCATCCTGGTCTCCTTCACCCTTCTTGCAGCGACAGCAGATTCGCTTGATGATTATGTAGATGTGGCTGAAGATTATCATTGGCGGTGGGAGGACAGGTCTGTCATGGAACGTCATGATCAGCTGGTACCGCTGGAACTTCCAGACTTGGTTGGATATTGATTTTACCTCAAAGAAGGTATTGCTGAAAGGGAACATAGGTACAGTTTCTACTAGGCTCCTAAGTTTACTTATCATTGAGCAAGTAATGTGTTGAAAAAAGTAGCAGCTAAATAACAACATGAGGCCACGTGACTTGCTTGGTTCAGTTCTTTGTTGATGCTGCTGAACTTGCTGAACTGATGATTTAACTTGAACTCATGATTTCACTACTCCTTTTGAGGGTAGCAAAGCAGAAGGTGCTCTGCATCCCTTATGCACCACCCAGAACAGTCCTCCTCTTAGACTATTTGTTCCTACTGTATAAAGTCCTTTAGGTGTTAGTGAAAAGAAACTTGCACAATTTATGAATCACATAATTGATATTTTGGGGCTTGGTTATAAAGTATTTCTTTTAACACATGCCAGTATTTGATATTACACAAAGTATTAAATCCGTGAAAGGTATTTTGTATGCTAAACCCAGAAGCTTCACATAGTTTGCCTTTAATATGCTAATCAGCTTGACCTACATGGAAGATTTTTCAAGTTTTCACAAAATGTCCTAAATTCAAACTTAATTCACTCAAACTTCTGACTCGAAAACATGGTGCATATTCTTGTAAAGGAATTTTTGTGAAGGAATTTGTTCTTGGAAGCCATGGCCTCATCATTTCTACACCAAAATAAGGTGTGTTACAAAGATGTTTTATTTTGTAATTCAGTGGATATGAAGGAGCATAAGTGATAGTATTCAATCCAGAGATAACAATAGTCAAGGTTATGAAATACCAACTAAGAGAAAAGCAGACTTGATGTTCTGTCTTAGATAAAGCTTTTCAAGCTATTTTAAAGTATGCTCAGACAGCTCACTCCGCTTCTATGATGATGATGATATTGGCACTTCCTTTTTTATATTTTCTGTTCACTTCTTTTCTAACTGTCTGTGCTTTAGAGTATCTACATTCACAAAACCAGTCAAAACATCTCTTTGAAACCAGAGAATTCTTGAGTACACACAGCTTTTGGTTTCTTTTGGCTAAGTATACATGAGATTATTTACCAATGATAAATGACAATCTGCCTTCATTCTGTGTCTCCTGCATAGCAGGAATTCCTCAGCTAGATCTCACGCCCTTGCAACCATGCTGGGATGGCAGGAGTTAACAGCATGACCTACTTCCCAAACTGCTGATTCCTTGGTCCTACAGCCAATAATAGCTACCATTGTTAGATTCTTCCCCTTCCCCCTAGAGATGTGACTGGCATTCGAACATTTTAAAATTCATGGCCTTTTAAGCTACATACATCAAATGAAAGACAGGCTTTGTGAGCTGTAGATTTCTGGGCACACGATGAACTATTTTTGTGGTTGTGACACCAGCTACCTATGCCAACAAGCCCTCCAACACTACATGTTTATGGGCATCAAAAATGGATCACTTGCTTTTCTCAGGTCGTGTGTTTGGAAAGTCTTACTAGCAAGTAGATATTTCAATTCTTTTTTTTTTTTTTTTTTTAATCCCTAGGTCATGACAGGAAAGGCATGCAACTTAACTGTGGGTAGAAAGAACAAGCAGCTGAAATTTATTTAGTTTTACTCCACAGAAGTCTAAATATAAATTTGTGGAATAACATTAAGAATGTGCATAGTGCACATTGCTTGGACTGGCCACAGATCTTGGCGACATGTAGCCATCCTTTCTCTTGGTTCAAGGCAATATAGACTCATTTTCTGGGTTGTACAAGAACTCTGCAAGGCCCTAATTTCTTTTTCTAACTGAAAAGCAAAACAATAAGAAAAAAGAAAAAGAAGCCAGATGATTTAGTGATAGTGGAAATGCCTCCTGCTTTTCATGTTCAGATTTTCATTCTGCAGTTCTATCGCAGAATCATGTTTGCTAGTGGTTACATGGGCTTCCATCATGTATGTAGCAGATTTCATGGATTCTGTTTTTCATCTTTCCAGAGCAATCTTGAGGCCTGTCACTATCCACTAAATGGTAATTGGAAGTAGCCAGATTCTCTCGTATGTGTTACTGTAATTGCTGGCAAATTCAAAGCAACCTTTCCCCTGCTCTTTCCCAGTGTATACACTATTCCAAGTATTTGCCAGTCATCTTCATAGAGTAATTAGATTCTGAGTGCGAATGCAAACCCTTGCAAAATCAGTTGATGGGCTCTCACAGAAACTTTATCTTGGCAATAAGAAAGTAAAGATAGTGCATGATCATTTACATACTTGAAGACTGCAATCAGCAGGTTTACCAACAGGATATTTGCTACCAAGAGGTAACAGGCCATAATAGCAGGAGTGAGCCAGGCCCCTGGTATACATGGAGGGAGGCGTTTACCATCATCATCATAAAGATTGTCCCCACAAGGAGCTGAAGAAAAAACAGGAAAGGTACTTTTCACAAATTGCCCGATACTTAAAAACACTATTGACATTTATTTAATGATGACACACGCATAAAATTTGCCAGGCTAAACCAATTTTGTCAGTTTATTTCCAGTAGCAAGTATGTATAATTTCTACTTCAAATTCTGCTTCTAACTACAGCATACAAAAATAATTTCCCATAATAGCGAACAGAGAGGCAGCTCCAAGTTTACTGTGCAGTGTGGCTTTCTCTTCAAATTCATATGGATTTTCTTTTTCTCATAGTAATAGTCTAGAACAAGATCTTAATGTGCATATGTAGATATTAACAGTGGAATTTAAAAAAATTCTCCAACCAAACTGTGCATAACTTGCCAAAGATATAAAAGGATTTACTTAGTCATCCCAGATTGCTGAGCATAAATTAAACCTTTATCGGGGCCCTAGGCGTGCCAGAGAGGCCTTAATTGTCCTGACCGGCTTCACCTGGGGTCTACACCTACACCCCCTATGCATACCTGTCCCTGCCTGAGCTACGTCAGGTGTGCAGGTCTCAGCCCTGCCTCCTGGATGGACCTTGGACCTGTGGTTGTCCCCTGGATGGACCATTCTTCTGTCTCCGGCCCCGTCTCGTTTTGCCCCTGACTGGACTCCCTAGATGGACCCTAGACTATTACTTGTCCTGTCTGGAGCTGTTAATGTTACCAGCAGGTGGCCCTGCCGCCACTTTCGGGCCAATTTCTGTTTCTATTATTTTTCACAGTAATTCCAAATTTTAGATAAAATTTTAAACCAAAGATATAAAATTATAAACTGAAAATGATATAGTAACAGCAAAATAGACTGGTGAGAATGAGACAAAAATTGAGAATATTGTTGAAACTGATACAAAATAATTGCCTGAAGTAATTCTAAAAACACATAGGTTGTCTTGGGGTAAGAGCTGTCTTGGAGTTGGGTAAATGCAGCAAGTTTGTTCTGTCTTTAAGTGCAGTGCCAGCGTATCTGATTTCAAATACAAGGCTAACTTTTGGAACCATTTAGTAGCAGGTAAAGTGTTAATCAACCACAGGTTCTTTACCTGAAATCTTAGTAAATACTAAGTCTGACAATCAGTTCATTACAGATTTAGTTTATGTGAATAGACAAACCATTTTTTAAGCATTTTGCAAAAAACTCAATGCTTCAACCTCACCTGAAAAATACTTCAAATTATTTGAAAACAGACTAATCTTGTTTAGCTGTGGACTGAAAGAGATATTCAGACTATGATTTATAAAATATATTTTACTTGCTTTTCAAACATCAGACCTACATTTTCCCTGTTTATCATAAGAAAAGTGTAACAGGAAAGTCAAGTGAATCATAATATTATTCACATGGACCAATGAAAGTACTGCCAAAGAAACACTAACATTGTATCTAGGTAATCAAAGGGAATTAGTTATACCATGACACTCACGCATCATAATTTTAAAAAAGGATTATTTTACTATCAATGTACTAGAAACAAGTCATAGGAACCACATACGCTCAATTAAAACTTCTGATCTGTAATCTGTATTAAAATATTTTCCCTCTGCTTCTTTTCAAATGAAACTATTACAGTAGAAAAACAAGATTCACACCTGAATATTGGATAAGCCCTATAATTAAAACGTCAGTATCTAGTGAAGAAAAAGATTAATGAACATATTCAGCTAAATGAGATAATCAGCCCTCCACAGAGACTTACGATTAATTTCCATGGCATAGACTGAACAGCATTCCAAAGGAACGAAATAGAAAAGGAGGCAGGGAGAGAAAGAAAGAACACAATAGAATAATATAGAAAAAAAAACACAAAAAAAGATGATTGAAAATACAGTTTTGCTGCCAAGAAAAGATAAGCAACTCAAATGTCAGAAAAGTAGAGACATATGCTTAGAAACAATGTTTTTGTTAAAAATGCATTGCATTCTGCAATTTCCTTTTCATGTTGTTTCCCCCAAATGTTACATATGGCAGTGAATTCATGGTATTAATAATAAATCACAAAATGCTTCTGGCAGATGATCATTTAAATATACACGATATTTCAGGCAGGTAAACAAAACTGGCGGTCACCACGAACACAAAACAACTAAAAAGTATCACACAAAATCATTCTTTTAGCTATTATGGAAACATTTCCTCCTTTTTTCTCTCTTTTTTTTTTTTTTTAAGAACCACCCTGGCTTTCAGTCTGCCAGCTGTTTGTATTGAATAGCTATGTTTCCGTTAATAGTCATGATACTGATGTCATTACAGTGTACGATATCATTGAAGCCCATTTTGACTACCAATATGGATACTTGCTTGCCAACCTCTAAATGGCGATTGTAAGAAAAATCACACTATTGAAAGAAACTCAGCCAGGCTTCTCTATTGTTTAAGAATATGTTGCTGTTGAGTACTAGATGCCACTAACTTCTTGCTCATGGATGTCTTCTAAATGGAGCGAACCAGACAAGAGCATTCAGGATTGCATTAAGAAAAGCGTTACCAGCAAGTTAAGGGAGGTAATTATTCACCTCTACTCAGCTCTGGTGAAACCACATCTGGACTTGTGTGTCTAGTTCTAGGCTCCCCCATAGAAATCAGACATGGACACACTGGAAAGACTCCAGTAAAGGGCCACAAAGATTATTAAGGTGATTGGAGCATCTGACAAATGAGGCAAGGCTGAGAGAGCTGGGATAATTTAGCCTGGAGAAGAGAAGGGTCAAGGGAAATCTTACCAATGTTATAAACACCTGATGGTGGGTGGGAGTAAAGAAGACAGAGCCAGACTCTTCTCAGTGGTATCCAGTGAAAGGAGAAGAGGCAGTGGGCAAAGAGAGAAATATGGGAAATTCCATTTAAACCAGGTTGACCAGAGAGGCTGCCCAGTCTTCATCCTTCAAGACATTAAAAACCTGACTGGACAGTCCCTGAGCAACCGTCTCTAATTTACCCTGCTTTGAGCAGGGAATTTCAATTACATGATCTCCAAAGGTGCCTTCCAACCTCAGCAATTCTGTGATTTGTGATCTTCATCTTTAGGTGACATCCTGTCCTCAGTGAAGCTATTGACAAAAGTCCAACTACCTTCTTTCAGATGGAAAATCTGATGTAATACTTTTTCCATAAATTGTTTACACTCATGGGCCTTGGCAAAACTACCCACAAGCACCTGACACAGAGTCAGGTTAGACTGCCCACAGCAATCACTCCCCAATGACTTCTGAGGTTGCTTTTGTGGTGTGTTTACAGAGAACCACAGAAAGATCAGAGTGAAAATTTCTTACTGAAAGCAGAAAGATCTTCAGAAGTCAGTCCATAGACTCCTAGACATAAGAAATGTAAGAATAATTGTATTGCAGTCTAGTTATACCATAACTCCTTACATAGCCACTTTTATTTCAATATTAAAACAACAACAAACCCACACATTTCCAAGTTAGCTTATGTTTAAGCTACTGACACAGCAAAGCTTCTGACCTGGGAAGGTTAGTGGAGCAAGTAGCTGGACTGAACTTGTGTAACTGGAAAGCCTGAATTTTTTTTCCTCAAAATCTTTCGCACTGCTGAAGAAAGATTTCTAATTCAAAGGATATTGAGTATATAACTGAGAAATGACTGGAAGCATGACAGAAGTCTGGGATACCACTTACACTAAAGGGATCAGTATTGTTGGTGCGGTGTGAGTTTTGATTTATAAAGAAATCAAACTGTCTACACTGGCAAACATTCTTTGTTTAAAGTGAGGTAGGATTTGAATGCACATTATGAGCCCCAAAGGTAAGGGATACCCTGTTACAGTCTATTCCTCCCCATGGGAGAATTAACCCACTTGAGAGATCCTGAGCTTATCCTGGCTCACATGTGCACTGAAACTGCAATATCAGACAATAAATGACTGGCTTGACCTTTTATTTGTCAAATGTAATTTACTGTATCATAAGTTACATTAATGAGACAAGCATTTGTAATGAAAATGAAGATGATATGATCTTTGCAACAGTGTACACTGTTCAGAAGCAGACTAATGACATTTTATTCCTTTCTAAGCAATTAAAGTAAACTTTAATGACATTTGGTATAAAGGTTTCTCGTGAGGATGGATCTTTATGGTTTTTGAACTTAGACCTCACAGTTTCTTCAGCCTTCCACTTTACTACTTGTCAATATAAGCAGATGGTTGAAATAACATATACACAATGCTGAAATAGCAGCTTATATTATTTCAGTTAAAGTGCAAACTATGTGATACACACTAGAGGAGGCCAGCTGCATGTTTGACTGTCTGTACAAATTTGAAATGTTAACACAAAACTAGCAGTAACGTGACAGTTTCCATCTCCTCTAAAATACTGACAGTTATTTTTATAAACTGTGCAGCTTTTATATAAGAAAGGCTATTTCCACACCCAAAGCTAATCAAGCAGAGTTTTCCTTTTTTGTTTTGTTTTTCCACAGGTGTAGAAAAGAAGGAGTGATTCATGAAATGGAAACATTTCTGGAAACTAGATAGATATATCAATGGGAGTAAAAATGTATTAGCTCATTGCCTATGTTGTGAGTTGGAGATGAAAGGATAGGTGTATTTTCATCTCCTGTGCAAGGTATTTACTTTTTTCTTCTTCTGTGGGAACTGACTATTAGTAAAACATTGGTTCAAAAGAATGTTTCAGAACAATCTCTGTGGATCCCTGCAAGTAAACAGAACACTAAATACTGTTTTACTCTTGGACAGGAGAGTATTCCAGACTATATCACTCTCAGTGTTAACTGCATTTGAATATAAATGAGAGACAGGACATGCAGGTGGGGAACAGAAAATTGTTCAGTTTCTGGAGTCTGTCACAAGAAAACAACAACAACAATATAATCATAAAGACAAAACACTACTTCCAAATTAAAAACAATAATTAATTTGGATCTGATCATCTGCCTCAGAAACAGGAAACAGACTCTTACTATGAATTCTACTCTTACGGTCTATCTGGTCTGCGAACACCTCTCCGTAGATCATCCAGTAGGGCATATAGAAGATGTTGCGAGCTAGTCTCCAAGAAGGCTCCTCATCTGGGTGCAGAATAGCTTGGCGGGCTACTCCAAAACTCATCAGAACCACAAGCATGATGACCACAAAGTAAAGCATGTCAATCATCTGCACGGAGAGACCATACAGAGGCGCTTATCGTCACCAGGTAGTACAGCAGCACCAGCATGTCTGTTTGCCAGCATGCATTAAAGTAAACAGGAAAGTATCACGAGAACAAACACATTCCCCTGGATAATTTTCTTGATATTGTTCTTTGACTTTTAACTACTGCTCATGAATTAAGCATACATAAAAATGCAGTAAAAACAGTCATTTAAAGGAATACTAGATTTATATTTAAAAAGATTTAAAATGCTAAAATCTTTGCATCCCTGTTCTCTTCTGCATCAAGGGCACTATGCTGTACTTTCAGCACAGACCCCTTCTGTGGTTGCAAAGAGATGATATAATCATTGCTGTATCATCTCCTGTCCGCAACTGATGGTTTTGGGGATGATCCTGGTGTATTGGCAATCTGTTATTGCTATGGCTTTGGGAGGCAGAAAGCAGGCAAAGTGAACAAGTTTCCATAGGCTGCTTCAAAAGGAGAAGGAAAAAAAAAAAAAGGAAAGAAAAAAGATTTCCTCTCGAATCAAGCAATTATTAGCAAGAGTATTGCATCTCGTGTGTGTGTGAAATTCATATGGCAACTTTTTCACAGCCTTTATTCAGAGTCCTACTCAGATGGAAAACCTCTTTTTAAAATCAGAACTGAATTTAGTTTCCCATGAAGTTCTGAAATACATAATTTGCAGCAATTTAGGCACTAACCATCTTTCCAATCATCATGACGTAAGGTCCCAGATATTTGTTCACACCAAAGATATCTAGTACTCTAATGTACCAGAAAATTATATCTACGCAGTAAATCACTCTTCCATAACCCATGTAAGGCTGGTTCTGTAGGCGAAGAATTGCTCCTATCATAAATACTGAAATAGCCACCAGGTCAGTAATATTCCAGTATTCCTGGAGCCAAACTTTCACTTTTTGGCTCAGCTTGCCAGGCTCTGACATCAGAATCTGAAATAAAAAAACCCAAACAAACAAAGAAATCATTAGGAAAAACTCCCAAGTTACATTTTTGAAGTAATGGTCACGAAAAAAGACCAATCTTGTCACATTCAATAGGCGTCTGAGACCCCCTCCACTGCCAGCAAAATTTGTCTCAAGCAGCAATATTTTTAGTTACTAGCAGGCAAAATTTAATTTTCATAGAAACATAGAATGGTTTGTGTTGGAAGGGACCTATAAAGATCATCTAGTCCAACTGCCTTGCCATGGGCAGAGACATCTTTCACTAGATCAGGTTGCTCAAAGCCCTGTCAAACCTGACCTTGAATACTTCCAGGGCTGGGGCATCCACAACTTCTCTGGGCAACCTGTTCCAGTGTCTCACCACCCTCATCATAAAAAATTTCTTCCTTATGTCCCATTGAAACCTACCTTCTTTCAGTTTAAAATGGTTGCCCCCTTGTCCTGTCACTACCGGCCTTGGTAAAAAGTCTCTGTCTTTCTTATAAGCCCCCTTTACATATTGAAAGGCTGCAGTAAGATCTCCCCAGAGCCTTCTCTTCTCCAGGCTGAACAACTTCAACTCTCTCAGCCTTTCTTCATAGCAGAGCTGTTCCAGCCCTCTGATCATTTTCGTGGCCCTCCTCTGGACCCCCTTTTCATCTTTGTTTCTATTTTGGCTTTATTAAGCCTCTCTTTGTTGTAGGTTTTAATCAATAACATTTAAACCAGGATATCTGGCTTACTGACTTGGCATCCGTATTTATCTCCAAATACAGTTAGTATGAGACGTGGAATTGTGAATCAGAGGATAGGCTAAGTGCAAACGACACTACAGCATGTGAATACAGTAGAAGTTTTTATGCTATCTTCCTCATACAAAAGTAAAGAGATCAGTCAGATAGTACTCCTGGCTAATTCCCCAAAACACCTCTCTGCCTGCAGTTCTCATCAAGGACTGCATCAGTAATAAAAAGACAGTACCTACTGAGATTTCCTTCATGCGTTACGGCCCTGCCCTACCTTGGGAATACACATAAGAGAATGACAGCATTCATTTTGGCTATTGACCTCAGGGCATTTTTACCTGACCTTTTTGCCCAATAAGAGAAGGTTTTAATGTATGGAAATGGGTTATAAATGAAACTCTCTCCAGTGATGGGCATTTTGGGACCCTGTGGATATGAGAATCTTCTCTCTCTTCTATGGCTTCTCAACCCTCTGCACAAGTCCATGCCATTATTACCTCTAAGAGCGACCTTCATTTTAAGGATTATGAGGTGTTGGTATGATCAGACTTTACCTCTCTTACTTTCTCTAAAGCCAATGTCACAATGTAGGAGATGACAATCCATTCCTGGACTGATGGCCACCGTTCCATCCGCACCAAGATGATGTAATTAAATAGCATCAAGTAACCGAGGTATGATATCTACACAAAAAAAAAAACCAACACCTTTATGGACTTTAGGTGATGGATCCCAAGATCCTTCCACAGTTAGGCAGTATTCAATTACCTGAGATGACTTACACACACACGCAAAAAATCAGTCTCCACTAATTTCCATTAGGAAGTTCTGGCCTATTAGCATAAGTCAACAGAGCTGTCACTCAGTTTTCTATAACTACTGGTGTCCATGTCAAACTGGTGATGCTGGTGTCTCCATGCCTCACAGCAGTCTTTGGTGACCGGCCAAACTAAAAACTTCAGAGATCTTGGAAGTCCACAGTTAAGAAACCAAAATGGATTTGATGGCTTTGCAGGGGAAAAAAAAGGGAAATAAAGCAGTAATAAACCAAAACATTTTCCAGGGAGAAAATGGAAAGAATGAGATATTCAATGTGAAATGTTTACCCACCATCTCAAAACAGACCTAAAGCAGAACGGGGAGGCAGGGCTCTGAGCAGCACCTGCCTGGAGGGGTAGGGGAAATAAAGAGCCACACAGGCCACTTGCTTTTCTCCACCCTATAATAATGTGGTTGAGACCATCTAGGCAGAATATAGTCTTTATGTGAAGCCAGAGGCATACAGACTTCATGTATCAGTCCATATAACACCTCTTCCTATACTTGTTACTTAAACCCATCTGCATGAACAGTAGGTTTGCAGATATTTTGGTTACTTTAAGTAGCCCCTAGTCTCAGGAGCAAGTTTCTTGCTTAAGCCTAATTCAGTAAGAGTACAGAAGGCTGCATCACCATGTCAGAGAAGAAACACCAAACAGAGGGCTGTAAAATCCTCTTAGCTGAGGGGCCTGCATAATGCATGAAAGCGAAGCCCGCCCTAATTGTGACATTCATACGAACATGTATGAACACATACATTGAGGCTATGCATGAAAGACTGAGCTGTTGAAGACCTCTACTTGCACAAGAAAAAAGATTTTCGTCTCTGAAGGAAGTGGGCCTGCTGCAATGCCCTTCCTATAGCTGCCATGCCCACTGGCAGAGGCCACGGGCCTCCAGCAGCTGAAGGAATGACAGATGCTGTGGAACATATGGTTCAGACAGCTGAATTATCTCATTTGTTGAAAGAAGCAAAACAACTCCAAGGCACTCTAAATCAGGCCCTTTGTGCCTGGGGCTTTTTTAATCTACTAGAATGTAATTCTTTACATTGTGAAACCATGTTTAATACTTTAGTTTTAAATTTAATAGGAATTTTGCTTTTAAATTATTAATACAGGCAGCAGAAAGGGATCAGTATAGTGTTTTGTGATTACGATGTGCTAAAACTAAAAACCTACATAATAGTATGACAAACGAGGTATCGCAAGTCCTAACTTTGAATAAAAAAGAAACCAGTATCCTTTTTACAGGGCATACAGAAAATTTATGAGCAGTAGCATGAATACTTTTTCCGTTTTATTAAAACAGAGTTTAACACCAGATAATTCTTGATGCACTACAGAGAAAATCAGATGCTTGTCAAAAATAAGTATTTTAGTTTAGATTGGTTTTAATTATTTAAATAAGAGAAAAGTACCTATTAAGTCTTAGCAGACTGGGATCTGTGCTTCCATCTAGGTTGCACTCATCTGAGCCTAACTGTCAACAAAGCAAATGGCAAGCACTGATACTATGGCATTACTTCTTGGGTCCTAAAGTATATTTCAAAGCAGAACAGGAGCCAGACCCTTTAGAAAGCAAGAGAATCCAGCCTAGTTTGGATTGAGTGACTGGATTGTGGAGCTTGCACTGAGTTTGGCATATGAGTAGCCAGACAGGGCCTCCTTCAAAGTGTGTAGGAGCTTTAGAGACTGACAGCATAAGCTTCAGTTTTTCATTCTGTTTCATTGTCTACGCATTTTTCTCTGAACAAAGGGAGTGCTTTACTCATCAGATTCCGTGAAAGTCAGTACTATTTATTCATTTATTACTTGGTTATCATTTTTACATTGGAATCCTTTAAGTTTCACAGGTGTGAGAAAAACAATCACTATCAGTTTAATCATCATGACTTACTGTGTAGAACCAAAATTTGACAATAGGTGCATTATAGAATTCATAGATCTTTGTTCCAATTGGAAGGCTCTTTTGTTTTTTATTTCCATTCTCTTCATCTCCTTTTCGGGAGCCTGTATCCACATTTGCATCCTGGAAGACCAAAGTTGTCAGTTTTCATCAATATACAATAGTAAAAATAGTGTCTTTTCCTCAACTACAGCCCCAGCCAACTGTTAACTACATGATGCTTCCTGTGAGCAACAGACCTCTTTTTTAAAAATACAAAAATACAAATTCTGTAAATCTGTGCAACTACACAGATAATTTACATGCCCTGAGAATCCAGCCTATATACTCCCAAAACTCTTCACTGATTTTTATCCCACAGAGGCAGCTGAGATTTTAACCTGAGTGACCTATAGCATCACCAGAGAAGTTAGAAAATTGAGCACTCTTGAGATATTAGAACTTCCTAATAATCTCCATTACTGACCACATTTTCTTCCTCCTTTTCTCTGCTTTCCTCATTTTCTCTTGATGTCTGGTAAGAATAATCATCGTAACTCCGAAACTCTAGGAAAAGGATGGTGGGAGGGAAGAGAATCCCCATTATAACCTGTACAACAAGAAAGAATTCAACTCAGATGGTAATATTTGTTTACATTAATAGATTTCATAACAAGGCAAATCCCATAAACAATATTTTCTTTTGTATAGTACTCGAGATACTCTGCTATCCTCAAACCTACAAAAATGAATAAGTAGTACTTATGAAGCATTGGCAATAAGGTCTTGTATGGAAAGATGGCACCCTGGAAGACTTCCCATCTCCACGAATACACTGCACGTAAGAAACTGTGCTCCAGAATTAGAGTTGTGCAGAGAAATTCCATGGAATGGACACAGTGGCGGTTGGAAGAGGGCTTCAGGTTTGTTAGTGGAGTTTATAGTTACATTAGTCACCTACTGTAATTAGTTTTAATAGTTAAAAAACTTGTGAAAGGTAAAAGAAGCTTTGCAGATAGCACTGGGAGAGTTCTTTTACTACATGAGATTGCTGAGATACAGAAACACAAGGATGAGTTGCCAAAGTACAGAAAAGGAGCAAAGAAAAGAATGCAGGTAATGAAACTAGAACATTAGCAGGTTGATTAATCTTTTGGAGAAAAGAAAGGAAATCAATAAACAGATTTAGAAAGCACCATGATGCAATCTGAAAAGCAGGACACTTGCCTGAAGATTTTAAATAGGTTTAAGAGGGAGATATGGGAAAGTGGAAATAAATTGAGAATGACAGAGAGTGTGCAATGTGTATGTCAGCAAACTTGGGAGTATGACCTGGGAAGACAGGCATGGCACTTTGTCAGTAATGGGGGATTTAAGGAAATAAGGAGGTGAGACTGAAGGTGGCACCATCACGATGGGCCTCTGTACAGGTGACAGCAACTGCATAATATAATGAAGAAAGGATTATATTCACACGAAAACACACCCGACAATTGAGAAATATAAAAATCAGTAAGAGAGACCGTGTCATCAAATCACAGAAGAGGGAAATAAAAATCACATAGTTTCACGCAGTGCAATTGCACATATTTCACTCTTTTCAACACTGAGTCTTGACTCTGTGTCTTCTGGTACAATATTAAGCAATGTAAGAAGCATGTGTCTGATTCATTTGCTCTCTATTCGCATTGTGCGGACCCCTAATGGAGGTCTTTTTGCTTGTATCCAACTAATTTTTAATCAAAGGTGTATGTTTTCAATGAACAGATCTCATCATTCATTGAAAGCCACAACTTCTCTCTCAGATTCCAATCATGCTAAGCCTTTTATGGATTTATATTTTCTTTTGTCATGGGTTAATGTTCCTTAGATATCCTGAATTTGGAAACAAAAAAAATTAGCTTTAAAACAGGTATGTTCTTAAAACATCTGTAATTAGTAAGCCAATTTGTTCTACGCATACACTATGTATAATGTAGTGTTACATGCAACAAACTATATCTTTCAAAACAACTGCAGAACAGAAATACCTTAAGGCCTGGGTTTTTCCGCATGCGTAGTCGCCCCATCCACATATCTGTTAAGAGCATCTGGCTGCATGTGTGAGCAATGAAGTCCCTGTGTTTAGCTGCCACAGCCAATTTCAGGCAGGTAGAATTACTCCAGTTTTTCAGTTCGTAGGTCAGTAGTTTCATGGCAATCTGCTCATCATGTTTATAGGACTGATCCAAGAGTTCAACAGCCAGCTGGCCAAAATCTCTGGAAAATGCAAGATAAGTCTAGTGAAGTTTGATTTAGAAATCAGTGTTTGCTTGCATTTGGTGGTTTAATTCCATTCACAGGGGGTCATGTTTTTCCACACACATGTACAATGACAAGAACAACTCAGTCTCAAGTTTGATTTGGGACAGTCTACAAAAGTTCCAAACACATATTTAGTGACTAGAGAGAATTAGCTTAGACCAATAACGTCTTAAGGCCAGTTTAGATACGTCACGAGATACTCCTTAATTTATGTGAGTAAATCCTGAAAATAACTTTGTGAAATAAAACTAGCTAGTTTTACAGAGAGAGAAGCTGAAGAAACAATGCGTTCTGTCAGAAAAAATGCAAGCCTTCTTGCTACTGTTGCCTTCAGATTCTGAGACCACATTTTGGCTTGTTGACTGTTGATAAATCGGCTCCAAATGGCATTCTGTGAACCTACATTCTAGAAATCAATTGTACTTTACTAAAAGTAAAGCTTCTCAGCAGGTCAGACAACCCCCTATATCAAGTAGACATAAAGTCTGCTCTGCGTCTACTAACTTTGAGTTGTTGTCCAGATCCTGAGAGATGTCATCCACCAGCTCACTCTCAGAAGATTCATGGGCCATAGACTTGTACAGTTTACAGGCCACAAGTGCCTTGGCCATGGTTTCCTCCCCTCGCTGCCAAAGGAAGAGTGCCATCTTTTGCCGTTTCATCAGCACGGCCCATACCATCAGTTCATGAAAGGGATACTGAAAGCGGCTGACTTCTGGGTCATCCACATCAATATCGATCTCTTCCTCCTTTTTCTTCTTCTTCTTCTTCTTCCCTTTGGTGGGAGGCTCATCATCCTCGGAAGAAAAGAAGAAAAAATGTTCCCATCTATTTTTAACAGCTTACCTGACAATGGCACTATTCACAGAACAAGTACTGAGCGGACATATTAATAGTTAAAGTTCTCATTTGTTTTTGCTGTTTGCTACAATGAATGCCAATAGCAATAAAACTATGAAAAACGTGACAGAGCATGCACTGGGCTAGCACACACAGCTTAATATTTTAGTCAGAGAACCATTTCTTGCATACTTAATTACAAGTCACCCATCTTGGCTAAGTACAGTAGAACCCTATTGTACTGAAGGCATCACTTTATACTGCACTGTAAGTAGATCTCTACCGCATGTGTAATTGCACAAGTTGATTTGCAATCAATTAAGATTTAATGAATTCCTCTGCAGTGTCAATGGAGCTTTAACAAACCTGAATTCACTAGGAATAGGTTTCACCATAATTTCTGATCTGGTATGTCTGCATCTATTCCTGAAGAACAGTGCTGCATATCTTACAGGTATCAAAGCAGTTTTCAGATTGACATGCAGGTGGAGAGAGTGGTAACATGCAAATGGAAAAGACAGGCAGATAGCATCCTTAAGAACAGCAAGATACTAAAGGGAGTCTTCACCTTTGAATAAGCAATCTCCTCTTATGTATGCAGTGCAAACGGAAGGTATAAGTATCCCATTTCTTAAAGGGATAGGGAGGATAGGCCATTACTACAGGAACCAACATGGAAGTAACTGAAGGGAAGTACTGACAATGAAGCAGGATCCTGAAGGGAGAAAAGCCATGATTGGGAAAATTAGGGTTTAAATAATGTAGGAAGAACATTGCATATATAGGTGTAGACAGAGCTCATCATCATTGTAGACCTTGATTCCAATCTCAGAAGTGGATTGCAAGTAAAAGCAATTACCATTCTACAAAATTCGTTCCTGTTCAAGCAAGCTCAGCATAATGCACTATTTTTTGACAAAATATGAACTTAAATCCAAATTCAGGGTTCAGCCTCACATCCCAGGTTTCCAAAGACAACTCTTCAGCTCAACAATTAAGTACGCATTTCTCTACCAGCAGTTTTAAGAACTGCAAGTGGTGACCTCTGTCTCTTATGGAAAATTCAGGGGTCACTAATTGCATGCACATGAAGAAAGTGTTGAGCATCTCTGAAGCACAGGACATAAAATCTCAAATGGAGGACCAAAAATTATGTCCTTCCCACACTAGGAAAATCAAATCAAAACAAAACCCTGGGTAAGAAAGACAAAGTGCTAAGGAGTCTAAACTTCCTGGTTTAGAGCTGCTAACATTGGAAATGAAAAAAACCCAAACACTTGGAGTCGCATCAGTTTACTGACTATTTCAGCAAAAGAAACGTTCATTTTTCTTTTCACCTTCTCTTTCTCTTGGAAGAAGGGAGTGGGCTACACCCACTGTGAAGTGGAGAGAACACTTCAGTTTGTGCCACATAAAACATTTCTCACCAAAAGAAACAGGAAAATCAAAATGTGTTTTTGGAGAAGCATTAAGCAACCTATGTGTGATCAACGCTGATCAAAAAGGGTCAAACCTCTGAGGGGCTGAGCTTTTGGCCTTGAGCCATTAGAAAACAGGAAGCTGATCAGAGAGATTAAACATAACCTGGACTTTCTCTGTAGAGCAGAAAGCTGCTTATCTGCTTGGGGAAATAGAGGCTTTTGTGTGTGGGTATAGTTCACCTCAAATGTAACACAAGCAACATGTACATATACTGTGTTCAAATACTATCACAGCATTAATAAAAGCATACTTCATAAAGAAATGTACCTAGCCTCTTTGTGTAAATGCTGTCCTGGTCTATATTAATACTTTTTTCCAAAACAAAAGCAACTACCTCCAAAACAGAGTGAGTTTTTAGGCATCATCCCAGACCTGATTATTGTCAGTTCCAAATTTCTGTGGACACACAAGTAATTGAGGCAGGGGTTGGACCCAAAATTCTGGATCAGCTTCATCATTTACAAAGCATGGTGCCATCACAGTAGCAAGGATGTTTTATAGTGGAGAACAGCATCTACCATGTCAGACCACTTTGTTTTTTCACTCCAGTTAAATGTTTTCTCTATGATAAAACCTCATTTGCGCATAAATTGTTACTTCATGGTTAAAGGGGATTGGTAGCACTGCTGGATCACATTCTCTTTTCCATATCATCGATGCTCACATCTGAATGATTAAATCTACAATATGTTCCAACCTGGAGTATGTTATTACACAATAGTGCTAAAAACTGCCTGAAGACTATCGAGCAAAGCTTTAAGCAGCTCTCAAGACCCTACCCATAAAAACCAAAAAGTCAGAAGTATTTCATAGGCTGTTGGCAAAGTCGAAGATCCTGTCTAGTTGAAATTTACTTTAAGCCACAGTAACAGTGAAAAAGCTAAGAGCAAGACCAGAACTGTACCAAGAAATGCTCTGATAAAAACAGTATTTTACAATAAATCCAACTTACCTCCATCCCTAGTAGTTTAAGAGCTTTTGGCTGAATATTAAAAATAGAAAAGAAAATCAGTTAGATGGGAGGGAAAACTCAAAGACCAAACAATACCAAGGAAAAACTCATTTTCATTTACAAATGTACAGTATTTATTATTAAACTTACTATTCTAAATAATTGTACCAATAATGGTACAGTTAATTAATCTCCCTCTTAATTTTATTTGCAGGAAGGCAATGGGTTAGAAAGTATTTTCCATCCTGCACTCAAGTGAAATATTTTGATTCAGATGGAAGAGTTAAATGAATCATTCAATAACATACTTCTTTGAGAATTAAAATCACCACATGGACACAAAGCTCAAAAAAACCCCTACTTCTAAGCACACACAGGGTAAAGATACCCATAGGAAATAGTAAGAAATATAGTAGATCTTCAAACCTCTCACAATTTGCTATTAAAAAAATCCCTCTGTTCTATTGTGAAATCTCTGTTTTACATTTTATGTAAAAGGTTTATTTGTTTGTTCCATCAGATAGTACTACACTATATATGTACTATATATTGGCTAGAGAATACTTGGGCTTTGAGTGACCTTCTGACCGTTTGTGGGGCTAGTTTGCTAGTGTGCTTCCTAGTGTGGGGCTTTCTGTAATTAGGCTAGGCAGATTCACTTGACCTTCAAAGCTGAACCAAACAAATAAATAAGCTAATGAAGAAAATAATTCTATTTGCTTAGAACAGACTTTTTAACAAAGCAAGGGTCATGCTTGATATTCTCAGCATTGATACATAACTATCATAGAATCATAGAATGGTTTGGGTTGGAAGGGACCTTAAAGATCATCTAGTCCCAACCTCCCTGCCATGGGCAGGGACACCTTCCACTAGGTGGACCAGGCTGCTCAAAGCTCCATCCAACCTGGCCTTGAACACTTCCAGGGAGGGGGCATCCACAGCCTCTCTGGACAACCTGTTCCAGGGCCTCACCACCCTCACAGTGAAGAACTTCTTCCTTACATCTAATCTAAATCGACCCTCTTTCAGTTTAAAGCCATTACGCCTTCTCCTATCACTACATGCCCTTGTAAAAAGTCCCTCTCCACCTTTCTTGTAGGCCCCCTTTAGGTACTGGAAGGCTGCTAGAAGGTCTCCCCGGAGCCTTCGCTTCTCCAGGCTGAACAACCCCAACTCTCTCAGCCTGTCTTCACAGGAGAGGTGCTCCAGCCCTCTGATCATCTTCGTGGCCCTCCTCTGGACTCGATCCAACAGGTCCATGTCCTTCTTATGTTGGGGGCCCCAGAGCTGAACACAGTACTCCAGCTGGGGCCTCACGAGAGCGGAGGAGAGGGACAGAATCACCTCCCTCCACCTGCTGGCCATGCTTCTTTTGATGCAGCCCAGGATACGGTTGGCTTTCTGGGCTGCGAGTGCACATTGCTGGGTCATGTTGAGCTTCTCATCAACCAACACCCCCAAGTCCTTCTCCACAGGGCTGCTCTCAATCCACTGATCGCCCAGCCTGTATTTGTGCTTGGGATTGCCCCGACCCAAGCGCAGGACCTTGCACTTGGCTTTGTTGAACTTCATGAGGTTTGCACAGGCCCGCCTCTCGAGCCTGACAAGGTCCCTCTGGATGGCAGCCCTTCCCTCCAGCCTGTCGACGGCACCGCACAGCTTGGTGTCGTCGGCAAGCTTGCTGAGGGTGCACTCGATCCCACTGTCCATGTCGCTGACAAAGATGTTAAACAGCGCCGGACCCAATACCGACCCCTGAGGAACGCCACTCGTCACTGCTCTCCATTCGGGACATCGAGCCATTGATCGCAACCCTTTGAGGGCAACCATCCAGCCAATTCCTTATCCACCGAGTGGTCCATCCGTCAAATCCATGTCTCTCCAATTTAGAGACAAGGATGTCATGCGGGACAGTGTCAAATGCTTTGGACAAGTCCAGGTAGATGACGTCAGTTGCTCTTCCCTTATCCACCAACACTGTAACCCCGTCGCAGGTGGCCACCAAATTTGTCAGGCACGATTTGCCCTTAGTGAAGCCATGTTGGCTGTCATCAATCACCTCCTTATTTTCCATGTGCCTTGGTATAGTTTCCAGGAGGATCCGCTCCATGATCTTGCCAGGCACAGAGGTGAGACTGACTGGCCTGTAGTTCCTCGGGTCTTCCTTTTTTCCCTTCTTAAAAATGGGGGTTAAGTTTCCCCTTTTCCAGTCAGTGCGAACTTCCCCAGACTGCCACAACTTCTCAAATATGACGGACAGTGGCTTAGCCAATTCATCTGCCAGTTCCCTCAGGACCCACAGATGCATCTCATAAGGTCCCATGGACTTGTGCACCTTCAGGTTCCTTAGATGGTCTTGAACCTGATCTTCTCCTACGGTGGGTGGTTCTTCATTCTCCCAGTCCCTGCCTTTGCCTTCTGCGACTTGGGCGGTGTGGCTGGAGCACTTGCTGGTGAAAACTGAGGCAAAAAAGTCCTTGAATACCTCAGCCTTCTCCATATCCTGGGTAACCAGGTCTCCTGTTTCCTTCCAGAGAGGGCCCACCTTTTCCCTAGTCTTCCTTTTATCACCGATGTACCTATAGAAGCTTTTCTTGTTGCCCTTGATGTCCTTGGCCAGATCTAATTCTATCAGGGCTTTAGCTTTCCTAACCTGATCCCTGGCTGCTCAGACAATTTCTCCGTATTCCTCCCAGGCTACCTGTCCTTGCTTCCACCCTCTGTAGGCTTCCTTTTTGTGTGTGAGTTTGTCCAGGAGCTCCTTGTTCATCCATGCAGGCCTCCTGGTGTTTTTGCCTGACTTCCTCTTTGTTGGAATGCATCGCTCCTGAGCTTGGAAGAGGCGATCGTTGAATATTAACTGGTTTTCTTGGGCCTCACTTCCCTCCAGGGCTGTATCCCATGGTACTCTACCAAGAAGATCCCTGAAGAGGCCCAGGTCTGCTCTCCTGAAGCCCAGGGTAGTGAGCATGCTGTGCGCCCTCCTTGCTGCCGTAAGGATCTTGAACTCCACCATTTCATGGTCACTGAAGCCAAGGCTGCCCTTGAGCTTCACATTCCCCACCACCTCCTCCTTGTTGGTGAGAACAAGGTCCAGCATAGCACCTCTCCTTGTTGGCTCCTCTATCACTTGGAGAAGGAAGTTATCATCAATGCATTCCAGGAACCTCCTGGATTGCTTGTGCCCTGCTGTGTTGTCCCTCCAACAGATATTGAGGTGGCTGAAGTCCCCCATGAGGACCAGGGCTTGTGAACATGAGGCTGCTCCTATCTGTCTATAGAGGGCCTCATCTGCTCGGTCTTCCTGGTCGGGTAGCCTGTAGCAGACCCCCACTATAATGTCGCCTGTCCCTGCCCTCCCTTTAATCCCGACCCACAAGCTCTCGGTCATCTCCTCATCCATCCCCAGGCAGAGCTCCATGCACTCCAGCTGGTCACTGACATAGAGGGCGACACCCCCTCCTCATCTCCCCTGCCTGTCCTTCCTACAGAGCCTGTATCCTTCCATTCCAACACTCCAGTCATAGGAGCCATCCCACCACGTCTCTGTGATGCCAGTAAGATCACAGCCCAGCAGGCGCGCACACGACTCTTAACTCCTCTTGTTTATTCCCCATGCTACGTGCGTTTGCACACAGGCATTTAAGTTGGGCCCCGATGAAGCTGACTTACTGGCTGGAGTGGCTGGAATTCCTTTGTGCTGCTCTTCAGGTGCTCTCCTGCAGACCTGTGATCCCTCTCCAGGCTCTGGGCATCTATTGCTGGCACTGGCACCAAAGTGGGAGGAGTGGGATGGACTGACTATGAAATGCTTTACTGAGATTGCAGTGGCTTCCGTAGGATAAGATTAATGCTCAGAGCAGTTCTTTACAGGACTTACTGTAACAGGTTCATAGCTCTTCTGTATTCAGACTAAACTCTCTGCCTTATCCAAGTTAAGGCTATTGTTGGTTATAATTACTTGATCAATAGGCCTGGCTTGACTAATACAGTTTACAGTTATAAGAGAACTACAGTTTCAAGTACGAATAAGTAAATATGCAAACACCACAGTTAGAAATGCTTGGATTGTACACTACTGAAATAGGAGGAAATTCACCTCCAGATCAATGTCTTTACCACCTTTCAGGTTCTCCCATCCTTTAACATAGATGTTTTACAAGTTCCTTACATAACTTCACTACCATAGTTTCAACTTCGGTCTTGCAGCATTTCTTTAGAATTTAACATGTAGTGTTTCACAAAGACAAAGGAACAGAGTATTACTTATTTTTTACCATCAGCACGATGGCCACATCCAGAATGAACTCATTCTTACCCTCTTTGGTCCAAATAAATTATTATAAAGAGTCCGAAAACTTTTTCGAGTATAGTTGCAGCGATAAGCTCCACCCATGAGATATTCAAGTACAAGACCAATATCTATTAGGCTGATATGATAATCCGGAGGAAGATTTCCCTACCAAAAAATAAAAAAAAAAACAAAACCAAAATAAGGACTTAGGATAAGAAAACATTACATACATCAAATTGCCTGGCTAGACATATCATGCCATGTTCAAATTGGCACACAGGTATTATTTACAGCCACTGGTTTCAGTCTCTGAATGTTTGTACGAAATTAATGATAACTGATTCACACAATGAAAATTTTTTTGGGCCAGATTTTTTTTGTTTTGTTGTTGGCAGTATTTATAGTTGAGGACACATTTTCATTTGATTTACTCGTACATTATGTCAGTGTCCATACAAGTCCAAGTTGTTTGCAAGAGTTTTATTGATGAAATTAAGTAACTTTGTACTGATTATCATTAATCCAGTATAAAAGCATGACTTAATGTCATGGTGAATATCAGACATACTTTACATTTTATGGAAACTTATATTTCATCATAATATTATCTACAGAGTTAAGACTACAATGCAGAGCATGATTTAGATTGATGTGCAGCCCAGAACCAAAGAAAAAGGCAGACTATAATTTCCACTGTTACACTTAAAAACTGGATAGTGGTATTGACTCTGCTAGAATCGTGAGCTGAAAACCATGCTTCATTGTTCAAGCTACATCCTACAACAATAACTGATTCTACAGCACCACTAAGCAGTTGCTATGATGAAACAACTATATCCTAAGCAAACACATCACCTCCATGTTAACCCAACCGAATCCCC
This sequence comes from Gymnogyps californianus, assembly GCF_018139145.2. Taxonomy (NCBI): domain Eukaryota; kingdom Metazoa; phylum Chordata; class Aves; order Accipitriformes; family Cathartidae; genus Gymnogyps; species Gymnogyps californianus. The sequence continues at coordinate 6,733,961 of NC_059481.1, read as the reverse complement.
GAGACTGCCGCTGAATGAGTGAGCCATGAAAATGCAATGAAAATGAGGAGAGACAGACAGAAAGCAGAATGCAGAAGAGCATTAGTAACACTCAAAAAGACAAACACTGAATGAGAAAAGTGTTAAACTATGAAGCAGATCAATATGAATTATACATTAACCCAGTACTGCATAATTCCCACATCTAAACCTCCTGGGAATAAATGGGAGTTTTCCTTGCAAAAAGGAGTACAGGCTATCCTGGTTTCAGCTGGGATAGAGTTAATTTTCTTCCTAGTAACTGGTATAGTGCTGCGTTTTGGATTTAGTGTGAGAATAACGTTGATAACACACTGATGTTTTAGTTGTCACTAAGTAGTGCTTATCTTAAGTCAAGGATATTTCAGTTTCCCATGCTCTGCCAGCAAGCAGGTGTGCAAGAAGCTGGGAGGAAGCATAGCTGGGACAGCTGACCCGAACTAGCCAAAGGGGTATTCCATACCATGGAACGTCATGCCCAGTATATAAACTGGGGGGAGTTGGCTGGGAGGTGCGGATCGCTGCTCTGGCATCGGTCAGCAGGTGGTGAGCAATTGCATTGTGCATCACTTGTCTTTTCCTGGGTGTTATTTCCTTTTTTTTGTTGTATTCTTTTTCATCACAATTATTATATTATTATTATTAGTTAGCAGTGTATTTTATTTTACTTTAGTTATTAAACTGTTCTTATCTCAACCCACGAGTTTTACTTTTTTTCCTTTCCTCCTCCTGCCCACCCCACTGGAAGAGGGGAGGGGGAAGCGGCTGCGTGGTGTTTAGTTGCTGGCTGGGGTTAAACCACAACACAGGCTATTTCATGTAGCTGAATTTTACTGAATAAAAGCTCCAAAATCTCAAAGAGAGCAAATACAACAACAAATCTTACAATGATGCTATTCATGTATAGTGAACAAATTTACATGTAATAGAAACAAATGAATAATAAATTTAGGACTTGTAGCACTGAGAAACAGGACAGATTTTCTCCCAGGTAAAAGTAGGACTGATGGGAGAAAAGTAACTTAAAAAACACACAAGGAAACAAAAAAAACGGAACAAATTCTGTGCTTGTGAGTGGGGCTTCCAGCTAACCTAGCAGGCCTTTCCTTCCACTCCTCCTTTGTAATGCTGTATTGGGAACTTCTTGTAGAGAAGAAACAGTATCAACCTAAATCTCAAATGATATATTACACTATTAGGAGCTTAACTTTCCTCTCCTTAGTTTTTAAATTACTAGCAGTGCAGTAGAGCCATACCCAATTTAGACTGACATCACTGTTTGTCACAAGAAGTAATTTAACTTTCTTTTTCTTAACAGCTACCATCTAATTTCAAATGTCTGCTTTCCCCCATGCTATGCTTGCTTTTACTGTTGACTCACATGGTTAATGTAATCATGCAAATGTAATGCTGCTGTTAGTTAAGCTTACCTTTTTCACATCTCTGACTAGCAAATGCAGTGTATTCGGTGGACCCAATCTCTGAAACAAAAATCATTCACGGTCCATTAGAGCTTCAATTCTTCAGATTTTTTGCAAACACAAATGTAATTAATTATCTGGCACTGTAAGCAGAACTTTAGGCAATGATGTGCCATCACACTCTGCAGGGGTGAAAAGAAGGAACTGGGCTACAATGACAAACACATTTCTATTAAGAGCTGTGTAATCCCTTTCTTACAATCCTTTATGTGGTGACTCAAGTCGCAGCAGTTTGTGGTATTGTCTGAACTTGTACTAGCTGCAGGAGCCATAAAGGGACTGGAGGACTAGACTGAGGTTATATGTTGTATGAATGCTGCCCTAGACTACCTGCCACTTAAATGATGGGAAGAAAAAACAGTCTAGAAATAGTTATGTTCCTGATGAATTTGCTGTGGGTTGGGTTGGGGAGAATATGAATAACAAAGCATGATGTTCTATGGTTTTGGGAAAAACATTTTGCTTTGCTTGGCCACAAGGAAAAATGATACTGACCTCTGCAATATGCTAAGATTAAAAGTGTAAGTACTGTGTAAGTACTTTGCCAAATTTACAGGCTTATTTCAATAATATTATAGTATACATACATGAAAAGTAATTGAAATTAAGAGTAAATAACCACTACTGGCTAGTATTAAATTTTTACTATCTACATTAGTTCTTTAAGTGTTCTGAACATGCATTTTAAATACATCACTATATTTACAAAACAAACTGCAATAGCTTCTGAACGTTGCTGTAGGCTTATTAATTAGGAATGTATATATGTAGGGAAACGACAGGACACTATATGTAGTAGCAATGGGTCCCTTTACCGCTATCCAACACCTATGTATTGTTTTTGGAAAAACAAGCATATCTCAGAAGGAAAAGAAAAAAAAGGACGCCCCTGTTAAATACAGTGGCAAAGATATCACAGGGCATTTTATTATTTCTGCTCACTCACGGTATTATAAAGTTCTTCCAGTCGAGGAATAGTGAGGAAGTGCTGCATGTTCACTCCATTCTCAATAAGCAATTTCACAAAGTCCACTCGATCCAGAACCAGTGCATCCAGCATAGCCTGCTCCAGGGAATTCACCTGAATGGCAGAACGGAGAATGTGAGACTACATGAGCACAGAAGAGTTGGCTGGCCAACAACCACAAACATTTTCATTGCTTAGGATATCCCCAAGTTCCGAAATATGTTGATTCACCTGTAAGTGAAAAGGAATTTAGAAAATGACATTTTACCCATGTGCAAGTCAATACAGATGGTAGAGTTTTCCAATGAGGTCTTGGGCGAGAGGAGAGCAGTGAAAGAAACCTTTAGCAATACAACTGTAGCTTTCAATCATTTTGTTTAGTATTTTTAAGTAAACCAGGCATACCATGCTTGACATGTTATGTGAAAAAGAGATTTACTTGCTCAACATGATAGGAATAAGTTAAAATTTAAGAAAAATGCACTGTATACATTTAAGAAGAGCTTGACATAATTTACCCTGATAACTCACGTATGTATCATCCACTCAAACTGCTGCCTCACAGAGAAAAGGCAACATATAATGCCGAAAGACTCAAATCATTTGGGAAGAAGCACTTCCTCTTCCTTCACCAACTTAGCTTTGCCTTTGGAAAACGTTGGTCAGGAAGCCTAATAGATCTTCTTTTAATATGGTCTAAGGGTTTAGAACCCAGTAGGAGAAGGGAAAACCCCTTGAGCAGCAATCCCCTTGACACATGAACTTTAATCCAGACAACAGAACAATCTAACCTATTGTAACTGGAAAACGAAGCACCTAGAAATGGAGATGTTTAAACTGCCCTCACTGGCTAAATAACATGTACAAGGAAGGATGAAGACGTTCACTGGTGTTCTTATCTCCTTCTGACAAGTGCAGGGAAGAAGATGCAGCAGATAAGCACTGACTTGTACTGTTGTGGTATGGCTGCATGTGGTGCACATGGGATGAGAGAGGGATTGCTGGCTCAAAGACTGAACAGCATCCCTGCAGAATCTACTGCTGATCTTGTGAGAATGCGCAAATGAGCATTCTATAGAATGAAAATGTGTATTTTCCTTCTCTCTTTGTCCCCCAGGATGAAAAAAAATGAATTCTTTAACAGTTTTAATACAAATACTTTCATCTCACCCAGTTCAAAAGTTCAAGCTTTCTTGGGTCTGTTTCTTCTTCTGGCTCTTCTTTTCCTTTTCCTCCCTTTTTCTTCCCTTTTCCTTTCCCTCTGGCTGCTTTAGTCTGAGCTGCTGGAGATTTCTTTTCCTTCTCAGGAGCTGTACCATCAGGAGCTGTAAGGCTTCCTAAAGGCTGTATTTAATAATGCATTAGAAGTATTAGAAATCTAATTGATCGTACGGTGACTGAATGAAATTTGAATACACTCCTATTGAACTCGCTCCCCAGTCACCACATTTCACATGCAGTCAACTAAAAATGATAATTTCCTTAAGTATAAGGACCTTTTTGCACAGCCACAGCTTTACACTTTTTTTAAAGCTGTTATGTCTAATGTAGTCAATAACACTGAAAGTCGAAGTAGTGAAGTAGGTAGACAGTGGAGGATTTCTCTCGCAAAATAAAATCAGTGTGAGAGGACTGGGAAGAGACACTATTCAATTTTGTGACACTTCAGTTTCTTTGCTCTCCGTGAAAGCACTAGTTGTCAAGATAAATAGCAACAAGCAGGATAAGGAGCTGGACAGAAAGAGCTTAACAAGAATGCTGCATGATGTCAAATAGCATCCGTACTGCAGAGGCAGAAAGGAGAGGAAAGAGAGCCACTAACTGGTTCATTTACATTCTGCAGACAATATTTCTGTTTATACCTCTTCAGACACATTTACTCTTTGCAACATCCTTCCCCTTTCCAACCAATCTACCCAAGACAGGCAGGCACGCATGCAAATAACTTGACACTACTCGTCTGTGATTTGGAGGCTTAACTTGCTCCAGTTAATGCTTAGGTTATATAACCTCCACGAACATGTAAACTGGATTACAACTATCCATGCTCCGCACAGAGAACTACAGAACCAAGTCTTTAACGAGGCTTGTTTTCTGTAGTTTTGTCTTAAAAAAATCCTCTCTGCCTAGCTACCATGAATCCATTTGTAAGCCTGGACAAAACTGCAACTGCCAACTTGCAGCACAGGCTAGTCTGAAAGCAATCTTTATGAATTTGAAATGACAGTGAATCGTGATTGGCAGATACTGCTTGCACAAATTGTTGCAGAGTATGAGTATGAAATAGGCCAAAGCAGTAATTGGCTTCAGTTGCTAGGTGGTACCTCTGAATCTAACTACAATAATATGGAGATTGGAACATTCTGTCCAAAGCAATGTTTCATAGTAATAATACTTCATCATCTTTAGGATGATTAAATCTTCTCTGTATAAGCATTTTAATGAACCTTGAATATTGGAAACATTACATTACTATAAGCAAAGGAATAAAACAGCATATGCAGCAACATTTGTTTAAATTTAATTATACAGGCTTCCAAATGAAATAAATCTCACCATTATGTATAGCGTGCATATGAATAGTGTTCCTTTGAGTCTCATTTTATTGCATAGTTTCAGGAAAGACAACCGATGGAAAAAAAAAAATCCTTGCACTTCATTCTTACTGCCTCTTTTAGGCTGGTCTCCTCATGACACCTTATAGTAATTCAACACCAGATGGTTCACATAGTAAAGCAAAAAGCGTCAATACAGTGAGATATCAAAGTAGCTCAAACAGAGGATTTTAGTTACACAGATGAACAAAGGCACTGCAGTGTTTCACCATTGATTACAACTAGTGCTGCATCCAACTCCAATAATTTGAGAAAGAAAATCCAATTTCAGGACCTAAAGCTTTACTGAAGATCTGCTTCTTATTTCATTTGGCACAGCTCTGCCTGCCACAGGCCTGTTTTCTGCAATGGTTTCTTCTGGTCGTCAGGATTTTGCTCCATTAATCCAAATAGAGATTTTCACAGCTGTTAATGAAGTGAGCAACACAATTCCTTCTAAGCAGCTCTGTGAATTTCCTTGCCGCATACTTTAGTAGGTAGCTGGGGACCTTGCCAACTGCTAGCACATGTCAATAACACAGACAGTCAGAAGTCTAGGCAACGCTATTACATCACACAAGTTCACTGGGGGTGACCAGGACTGCTATTGTCCAGCTGTATGTAAGGCCACAGATTGTTTCCAGTAATTTTTTTTTTTCCTTTCAAATCCCACAAGGAATCTTAAATAAGGTTATTTGTCTGCTTGTCATGAAATTGCTTTTCTTTCTTTCACAGAGTTTAAATTATTGCTAAATATTTGCAAATGGCAGGATAAGGAAATTTCAAAACAAATAGGTCATTCTTAATTAATGAGATATCCTACATCAGTTCGGCATAAACCAGAATTCAATACTGTTTCTCCTGCCAACAAAATCCAAGGTGTGACTATTCCATCACTTATTTTAAATTGTTAACAAACAATATGACTAGGAAAACTTTGTCTTACTGGCCAGTGGTGTCCAAAGACAAAGATTTGGCTGCGTGCAATGTCTACACGATTCCAGGCCAAAGCCAAGCTGAGCTGGTCTGGAGCAGATGCATTGGTACCTAAAGAGAAACACATAGTTGTTTAGTATTTCATGCATGATGAAACAAGATTGGATAACCTTCTGTAATTTACTTCTCCAAGAACTAGAAAACAACAAGCCTGACTCTGTATCATACTACCATTAGAACAATTCTACCGCAAAGCAGTGGATTCATCAAATCAATTTATAGCATCTTCCATTTAACCCCATAATCCTAATTTCAAAAGGATCAACCAGAGTCTCTCCCTTTTTTCCTTAAAGCTCCCCCACTGACTTTATATTCTGATGCTAAAGATAGACATTTAACTATTCTAAAAGACTCCTCTCGGCTCCTCTGGCTGATGCTGTAGATATGAGTATAGTAATTCCTTTCTTCATTGCTTAGCTTTGGGGACTCCAGTGATCCCATATTGAGTCCATATCAACTACTATATACCTGCAGACAGAAAACAACTGTTTCAGTAAACATAACAAACTCCAAATAAATACGGAACTGATCCTAAATTTTGCCCTAACGCTTAAAGAGCACAATTTGAGATCTGGAAAAATCCAAATAGTCTTTTAATCTTCCCACCTTTTTTCCTAACTTTAATAATATATGCTAGAACTGCAATAAAATGCATTGAAATATCAGTAGTATAGTTCTTGCAGCATTCCCATCCCAGGCTTTCAGGTGAGGAAAGCCACACAAACCTTTCAATCCAGATTTTATGCTTCAAGCTAATCTGAACCTTAAGCCAACCATGTTCGGGTTACTTGTTAGAATCCAAGCGAATAAATTGAACACTTAAACATCAAGAGTGAAGCTCAGACAGTGTATAGGGCTGTCTTCTTGGGATCAATTTGTGCATCCTTCCTAATTGCCTTCCAAACCCACCTTTGAGGAGAGCAGTTAAGATAGACATCTCAATGTCCTGTTGCCCTTCAGATCCCATGCGGAACACAGTAATCTAAAGGATAGCATAAAACCAAACCCAGAAAATTACAACACATGACAGAGAGAGACTAAACATGTAGACAGAAAAAAGAGCAGAATGGTGAAGCTTTATTATTTTCTAAGAGTTGAGATTTTTCAAAAAGTACAGTTTCACTAAATTTTTCTTTGAAATTTAATTTTCACAAAAGCGTTTAATTAAATTCTTTCAATAAAGTTATCCTAAAATATCCCTGCATTGGTAAACGTGACAAACTTGATTAAATTCTTCACCAAACCCGTGAATTTTGAAAAGTGGTGACAAAACTGCCATGCCAAACTGATTGTTTTCTGACGGTTCTATTACTTTCCAGTAGTAATGGAAATGCCAGCTTGGAAATGGAAATGCTACTTACCTGTGATAACTATCATAGCATTAATTTTATTGATGATAACACTCAAATATTTTTTAGTTGCAGGATATGCTACATAATGACAAGCAAAAAAGCAGAATCAACTAATGAAGAAAAGCAATTATTTCTAGTCACATTTACTTAGTTGAGTCCATTAGAATTCACTGATTTTAAAAACAGTAATTCATATAAAGCTTAGCCATTGAACTACATATTAAAAGATTAATAATTCAAAAGCAGAATAACCTAATATTCTATGTTAATTAAGCTAATACTGAATGCAGACAAAAAAAAAAAATTTCATCATTTTCCAAAAGCAACTCTTCACAGCAGATGCTAGCATTAAGTACTGGGAATAGCAATTTTCTCAACAGTTAGAATAGATTTTGTGTATGAACGCAAAGATACATGACATTAGAAGAGAGAAGAACTAAAGGAAGAATTTTATTAATTAACAAGAAAGCAGACAAAATTATCAACAAATGCAAACCATAAGCCTGCTTAGGCTGCACAGTCAGTGTCTGAATTTTGCTGAGTAAATCAGGCCTGCTCTGATGCGCATTTTAAATTCGAAGCAGTTTGACTAAGACAGCTGTGGGCTCTCTTTTCTCAATCAATTCTTCTAGGAAGGCTGACTCTCATAGTCATGCTTATTACCAACTTGACTTCTGATGAAGGCGTATATATGGAACTAATCTTGGCACCATACAAATGTAAATATAACAACAGTACATTTACATTACCCAGACAATCTAAAGACTTCACATTTGGAGCCCTTAAGTAAGATTTTAGATAATCAACTGGGCATGCTAGTAATACTTCTGAACACCTAACAAAAAAGCATGGATGGGTGTCTATTTGATTGCAGTACAGAGCTGCATTACTACAACACACAGCATTTGTCATATTCTGTTCCAAGTGGCATTTGCAGCTGGATTAATCCTTAGACAATTTAGTTCTGGCAAAGGGATTTAAATGTATGTTGCTGAAAATCATTCAAAATTGCATAATCTGGCTTTTATGAACCCAAGAACTAAGTAGTATCAAAATCTGATCAAAAGTCAAGGAACAGAGATAAAACTAAAATGGACCACCTCTTCTTGCAGAAATCCCTCCTACACTACAGGGAATTCAGCATCAACGTAATGAACCTTGGAGAGAAAAGCATTGGAGAGAATGGAGCAAGAAGGGAAACACAATTAGGAGAGGAGACTTCTATGATACTATATAGGAGGTGGGAAACTACTTGTTGGCATTTAAGTATTTAGTTGTTATCTTGACATGTATAGATATGTAAGCAAGCACTTCGTTGGCAGCCGAGATCAACATTATAAAGAAAAGTCAGAGGCATGAGCCAATGCCCAGCATAATCTCTGGAAAAAGGCCAGCTTTTTGGAGAGTGTGGAGAAGATGAAACTGGTAGAAAGTCTCCAAGCAACCTGGCGATTGCTTGACACAGATTCCCATCCCAATCGTACGTCATTTCAATTGTCATAGGACACCTTCCTGAAAGGTGTTGAGAATGGCTTTGTAGATTAATCCTGAGAGCCACTGATCATGTTTTTTCATGTGTTCTTGACTCAGCCAAAATCCCCTAACTTCACTGAATATTTTGTATGGGCTTCTACCTGTGAGAGGCTAGGCTCCTATGGGCATGTCTATGGCAGAGAATATACAACAGTACAGTTGGCACTATACTTTAACAAGTAATTCTACTTAACGTTTGAAGAATTTCGAGACCAATTTTAGTGTCCATCTTTCCAAAGCAGGAGAAAGAAAACATAGCAAACATCATTAATCTTCTTCATAATGTAAACTTCCTTTCTGCTCCAAATTCTTTGCTACCCACCTTTCTACTGATGTGAGACTTAAGGAGTGTTGAAAAGTAGAACAGGACATCTCAGAGAATCAGAGTTCATTCCGTGGATATGAGGAACTGCATTTCTGGAGGTTTTTTGTGCTCCTCTTTGTTCCTTGACTGGAACATCAGGGATAATTCTAATCCGATAAAAGTGATCTCCTCATTTCCAGGGTTTACTTTAATTGCTCAAGAGTAATGTAAAAATAATGCCTTGATTGGTACTTTGATCATTGGGAGCAGCTTGTATAAAAAGAGGACTAGCACAAAGCTTGATGTACGGGATTTGAGGAAGTTTCTTTGCATTATGATGAGTACCACTCTGCTGAGTTCAGCTCTGTATCCTATTACTCTAAGTGGGGATCAAGTGGCATCTTTCTTGTGTTAGCCCTTCACTCACTAATAATATAAAGTCAATATGAAACCACACAACAGAAAAAGATGGAATCAGAAGCATGCCTGCGCATGGTAGTGACAGCTCTAGCAAAAAATGGTGGGACTCTCCATGTTCTGTGATCTCTGTATGTAAATCAGGTCAAATTTTAGACAATTTGATTCAAATCTTACTTGCACAAAAGCTATTACTTCAGAATCAATGGCACTTACACAAGTAACGTATGGGGCTGCTCCCCTTTTTCACAACAATGCACCCGACCTGCACGCTCAAACTAAATCAATGCACCGATTCTGAAGTAAATATGTCAGGATTTAGGCTTAGATAACTAAAAATTACATTGTCCTCATTTTCTTTGCTCCAAATCTGAGACTGGAAATGCAAACACTGGCAGCTACTACATGCAGTATTGCCATGGCAAGTAACAAGCAAATACTCCAGCGAAAAGACTTTTTTTTCCCCCTTCCATCATATTTCTCTGGGTACCAGAGCAGGGTTTATTATTTCTCATCGAACAACTAAACAATTACTTCTAGAAATCAAAAGAACACTCCCTACTGAAAAGAGTAAGAACTGTAAGAAATGCTACATCCAGTTTACTGTTTATTTAAAATTTTAAGAAAAAAGTTTCACATCGTCTATTGGAGACAGTATTAAACTTGGGAAGACCAGAGTTTAGAGTTTGTCTCCAAGCTGACCAAAGACAGAAAGTGTGGGCTCTGTGGAAAGAAAACACATTTATTTAAGGGAGCATGAAACATAATTTTTCTTCGAACTTAGAAAAAATTCCCTCTTTTCTCAGACTCATGAGAAAAGTTTCATCTGTCACTCAAATAGTTTCTTTATAGCTGCTCCTGTGATAGGTGTCACTTCCTTAGTGATACAATTAGGCATCCTGAAGAATGAAACTGCCCCACATATCACGCTTAAATTCAACAGCAGTTTGGTTATCTGATTCCCTACACACAGTCTGAAGAGAAGGCTGTGGTAGTTCTCTCTTGTTTCTATCTAAAAGAAATATGCAACTTTAGCAAAAAAGATAAAAATATCAGCCATACCAGTTCCAGCTGTAATTAAAAAACACAAAAAAATCCATCAGACTGTTCATCTGCTATTAAAACAGCTGCTTAGGATTTGTATGAAAGAATGAAATGGAATTATACCAGGACTCAAGGGAGAGGTCATATTTACAAAAATTCACTAAGACCATTAGTCAAAGGAAAACACTCAAAGATTCATTTTGCCTGCAAAGGCACAGGCACCGTGAACACGATTTCAAGACGCTGTTCACAGACGACAGATGTGAATGTTTTCCTGAGCACACTTTTCTCTGCAGCTGGGATATGGCAGACAGGCAGGAACCTGACTCAGTGGCACAGTACATAGAACAGGCCTGCAACAAGCCAGGATCAAGCAAGGCTGGGATCTTCAAGAACACCCAATGTTTCAATTTCTTTTGAAAGTCCTGAATAGCCCATTTTACTGGAATGAAAGGCTGTTAAAAAGTAACTGTATCAGAAGACCAAAACTGTGCTGATGCACTCGGAATGCTTATTGCTCCTAGGAACCCTTTCTTCAATTATCTTTCCTCTACTTTCTGCAGTTGATCCTGGTTTTAGTGCTTTTATCTCAGTGTCTTAGTCTGCCTTGCGGAAGTCTGTGAAAAAAGACTCCTATCAACTTACACAGGAGAAGAATCTGAAATTGGTTTTAGAGGCTTTCCAGAAAACAAAATCCCTTTCTTGGCCTATGCTTATGAATGAATCATTGTGTACATTTATGGAGCTACATGGAAAAGGGGGGAGGGGGGGGAAGGTTAAACTGTAACCCTGGGAGAATGGCATTTGAAAGTACTTTATAAAGTTTGGTCACAGAAATTATCTTTGTGAACTACTTTCAGGACACTTACAAGTTCTTTTTTTTTCATGCACTCCATAAGAATGATGAACAGCTGATGAGCTTGATTCCTGTTGTAGTTAAAGGTTTTCTGGATGGTGACTAGAAGCTGGTCCCTAAGGGATTCGCTTATTATCCTAAAAGAAAAATGAGACATAAAAGAAGACATTGCCAGAATTAACATATATTCAGAAGGCCTGCTGTTTGAGAAACAATTTTTCATCCACCAGTGCAATGACTTCATTTTGAAAATAAATGAAAACACGCAGCATCTTTGCATTCAGTACAGGTAAGGAGTTCATGAAGAGTTAACAGTAATTAGGAAATTCATATCCAGACTGGCTCTTATGCATCTCAGGACTTCAGCATTGATTTAAAAACTAGCAGGGAACTTGAACTATCCTTTCACCCTGGAATATAATGCAGGTAGCTCTTACTCCTGTTATATATTATAGATATACTTTTGTTAAGAAGTTCAGTCTTCAGGATTTCAGCAGTACACCTTACAGGACCCCTACCTTTGCCTCTACATGTTACAAGGCCCTTTGCATATAGCTAAAAAACCAAAAATATTTCACAATACTGATATGCCACCTTGGTTATCCTCTTAAACAGAGGATTTAAATTGCTAGTGTATCTGAAACCTCATAATACCCAACTGAGAAACAAACCAAAAGATTATTAAAGAAATTAGATCAAAAATATTCTAGAAAAGTCAGAAATGTTGATGTCTCAAAGCAATCTGAAACAGAGCCCTCCATTCTTCATCCATTTCCTAATAAAACACATGTATTTTCAGATGATGGTAAACATTACCAGCAGGCATTCAAAGCAGTGAGACAGCTGAGCCTACGAAGTGCAGTAAAATTCAAAGTTCATTGTGAGAAAATGATTCTTTTAGACAGCAGGGCTGACAAAAAATTCTCATTACAGACCTGCCTTACCAGATGAACACATTTATCTCATCATAATTATTGGAGAGGAAAATTGGACCCTGCATCATATGCACTGGGAGAGAAACTCATGCAGTGAGCAGATCTCAGACTGATCCTGATAAGCTCTTTCAATTACCTATGAGCTGACAGGAAGGACAAATGACAAAGAAAAAAAAAAAAAGAAGGAAAGTTTGTTCTAAGCTAAGGAGGCTTGGTTGATGGAAAGGAAAAGAAAGCTGCTGAATCATCAATATTGTTGGTAGGACTAAATACGTACTATGTGTAAACATCAAAAACATCCAGCATCAGAGCTGCTCTCCCAATTCAGCAAATAACATCTGCACTGCTTGACAATACTAGTTGTCTGCTTAATATTTAATCCAAGCTAAGCTTCAACTTCAGTCAAGGAAACAGGCTATTTCTTCAGCGCAAGACGGGTATGTCATACCCTAATCAAGACAATATACTAGGTTTTTGCCTGAATCTGGCTACTAAAGATAAAATCCTGATATTAACAATGACAATGGGGAATGTATGTTACTTGACTGGGAGAAGCAATATTTTAAATTAAAAATGCAATACTCTGCTTCCACTTCGAATATCTGTCAGGACAGATCTTATACTCTGCAGAGCAGATGAGCTCTACGCTGCTAGTGTAGGCTTTTTATCTTCTTTAAACTAACCATACTTTCTATCAACCAAAGAGGCAGACAATCAACCATAAAAGTAACAGATTCCAGAAAACTTTGGATTAGGAGTGACTTTTACAGATTCATTTGAGCAATGGCCAGGAGGGCTGTGGAGCAGAATGCTCCAGACAACATCCTCCACTCTGTTCATGACATCAGGCAGCACTGCTCTGAAGAACCATCACAGATGCAAAAAAAATAGCAAGAGAATGGAAGGAAGCTCTTCTGGTTTCAGCCGGAATAAAATTAATTTTTCTCCTAGCAGCTGGTATAGTGCAGTGTTTTGGATTTAGAATGAGAATAATGTCAACACACTGATGTTGTAGTTGCTGCTAAGCAGTGTTTACACTAAGTCAAGGACTTCTGAGCAGCTCATACTGTCCTGCCGGCGGAGGCTGAGAGTGCACAAGAAGCTGGGAGGGGACACAGCCTGAACAGCTGACCCAAACGAGCCAAAGGGGTATTCCATACCATATGACATCATGCCCAGTATATAAACTGGGGAAGTTGGCTGGGGGACACCATGGCTCGGGGTGGCTTGGGGATTGGCTGGGCACCCGTCAGCAGGTGGTAAGCAATTGTACTGTGCATCACTTGTTTTGTATATTCTATTATTATTATTTTCCCTTCCTTTTCTGTCTTATTAAACTGTCTTTATCTCAACCCATGAGTTTTACTTTTTTTTTTTTTTTTTCGATTCTCTCCCTCATCCCCCTGGTGGGGGGGTGAGTGAGCAAGCGGCTGTGTGGTGCTTAGTTGCCAGCTGGGGTTAAACCACGACAGAAGCCCAACATTTTTTCAGCTGGTCTGGCACTCTTGGAGAATGAAGCTCATTCACACAACACGCTAGAATCAGGCAGTCCCTGATCATCTTGTCCCTGAGGTGCTTTTTTATGAAGCTTTAATGAAAGCAAGGCACGTAGTCCTACATGGTCCTCCCGAGCAAGACACAGCTTTGGTGAAGATCTCAAAATCTTACCCTCCTTCTTCTGAATACTTGTGTGCAAATGACAGAATATCTGATGCTCGTCCACTACCATCACATATCACAACAGGGAGAGGGGGTTCTTCTCGTAGACACTCTAAGACAATGGAGATCACGTTGGGACCCCCTTCCACTATGAGCCCAACTACAGGAACACCTTGTCCCAGCCCTGCAAAAAAGAGAACAATAGAAACAAAAAAAGCAGTGTCATTGAAACTTAGTTTAAGAGGTTGAGATATTATGAGTGGACGTGATTTCTGTGTTACAGCATGACTTCAAACCAGAGCAGTTAGGAAAAATTATGGCCATTTCATGGCCAACACCAGCAAAAATGTCCATATGCCGTTTCATAGCCCCAAAAGGAAAAGAGTAAGATGTCTCTTTGCCCTTGCTTTTGCATCAGCTCCATACTGATCATTTTTTCCACTCAGTGTTGGTGAACTGTTTGTAATCTCTTTCGACAGACACAGTGTACAGATAAAACAGCTAACATGGTTCTCCTATTACTTCATTAGCTTCACTGTTACTTGGATGGCTCCCAGCTACTGTGTCTTTGGTGCTTTTAACTCTTCATTGTTACCTACAGAAAGTCTTCAGTAAGGTGACATATACCTACGCTTTCTCCTAAGATAAAAGTCTTTATCATAAGGCTGAAATGGCTGGCCGATGGAAGAGACGACAGCTGAGCATCCCTTTGCTGTCCCTGCCTCACTGTGATCTCCAGGCATAGGATGACAAAGGGAAGCCCACAGGTCACATGGTCTCAGTAGCCTTGGTCACAAGATACTTGGGGAAATGAAGGACAAAACATTACCTGCAGGCTGACTAATCCCACTGTTATAAGCATTTGAATTCAGTTCCTAACCTGTAAAATGACCAGCGCTTTATAAAGAAGATGCACTTTTTTGTACAGCTGAGAAAGCGCGAAAGAGTTCATATTTTCAGCCTTCATTCCTCTCTGAAGAACAGGAACACCATGCACAATAACAGCAGAAGCTTCCTGACATCCTCCTGTCAGTATACCCCAGCTCTGATAAGGAGGAGTCACAGAGCATGGGCCGGCCTGTGTGTCCATGAAATCCTTAGTGATTCCTGCTGAGATTTCCAGAAGAGGTGCCTGTGCTTGAAGTGATTAAAAAGAAACAAAACAACTCCCTGTATGTTGTTACTAGCAGGTGTACTGTAGCCCTTCACAGAACTCTTAATTCCTATGTGTATTCCCACCTTTGCCCTTTTCATGACAAAAATCACCAAACACTACTTAAATCAGAACCAGTATCCCCAGCCCCAGTGGTATTAAAAGAAATGATACAGAACATCTTGCCTCTGGGCCCTGAGTTCCTTATCTTCCAAGCCAGTGCTCCCTTTTACAATGTCACAACTCTCCTAGCACTTCTGCAGAAGACCAAGATGAAAAAAGCATAGCTAACGTTAGCCATTTCTAATGTCTGCGGGCAACAGTGCATGACACTGTCTCCACACTCAAAGGCAAGTGGCACCATTTTGGTGAGTTCAGTTTCTTAAGCTTACCGTAGGCAAAAAGCAGTACTTAAAGACTTTCCAGACTGTTTAGATATCTTGTGGCTGATCTCTAACTGCACCTTTCGGCTTTACCTGGCACTCTACGTCATTTTTCTGCTCTACCCATAAGAGCACTTAAGCCCTATTAGAAACTTTTGTAGAGTTCAATGCAATTGTCATTCTGAATAGGGACCTACACAGCTTACAATGGCGTCTGTAAGAAGTGAGAAAGGCAACTGGTAGAACAGATGTCTATTCTCCAGTAGCTCTTAATTGGTGTGGATTCAAAGACTATTAACTTTTTTTGGACCATTTTTAATTAGGTTGTTATTCTTTTTTATTTTTTAAAGTTGCTGGAAAACCACAGCTACTAAACTTTTTTATTTATTTAAAGAAATAATTTTTTTCTACAAAAATGTTAATGAAAAAATGTCTTTTCAAACAATTTTTTTCTAAGTAATGACAAAAAGAATTCTAGAAAGTTGTTTTAGAGAGGCTGTAACAAGTGGCAGAGATTTTAAAACTGCACAAAACTCTAAATATGAAAGCACTGATGTGAAATGATCTTGATAATGGCTTCATTAAAAAATCAAAATCCCAGCTGAGTTTATCTGGAAGACTGAAGAATTTTGAGTGTGATATTTCAAATAAAACAAACTCATATAAAAGGGAAAATAAAATGTTAGTATGAGCATTTGGAATCGGAAACCACTGAGCTGCACAGGATTCCTACAAACAGGAACTGTACAAAATCACCCCACCATTCTGTGTATTTACTGATGCTTATGAATTCTAGCTAGAAGCGCACAAATTCTTTACATTTCCCTTTCCTTAAATTCTTACTGCTTTTAAGCTTCTCCTCACTATTATTTGTCACCTTTTCTTCCTCCCTTTATGCAATCCTTACTTTCCTGGGTTTTCCGTGCTGTTAGATGTGGGCTCTTTCACCACTCATGACCAGTTTAGTCACACAGTCCTGATCAAATTCCTGCTAGAAAGAGCTGGAAGAAGCATTTAATTTCAATACCCTTCTTCCCTCCCTTCCTTTAAGATGTTATGTTTACAGTTTGCCCCACTGTACTTACGTGTGTTAATTTTCTGGAGGGAAATGTGTTTTTCCAACTGACGTCGTAACTTTACTTCAGCTCCATATTTACCTAGCGTACCATTGTCTGCCAGAATGAAGTGGGTATGGGAGCTGTTGAGCACAGAGAGCTTACTTAGAGGGTTTGACATTGTTTGGTAAACCCGTGTTACCTGTGTGTCAAAAGGATAGATGCACCTAGATTAGAACTAAGAAGTAAAGGTGAAAGTCCCCCCCACCGCCCAACAGAAGCACATGCCTTATGAGGAAACAAATCAACCAGGCCTTTATAACCAAAAATAGAGGAGAATTAGAAATGGAGCTTGCTTTTACATTCAAAACTTGAACTCTTCACAGCAGTGTTTTCTTTGGAGGATGACAGTCACATCTGTGCACTCTCCTGCGTGCTCCCCTAAGCTCATTAACGTACTGTCCTTGATCACACACTGTCTTACATAATCCTCTTACTGCATTAGAAAATACATTCTCATTTGGAGTTCCTAGTAATTAATATGCCACTGCAGAGTACCCATCTACAATAAACGCCAGCCTTGTACACATAAAGGCCCTTACATGATTTATAGAAATCTCAGCATGCCACACTCAAGTTAGGACCTAAAACTCTCACCACAGAGAGGTCTCTACTATTGAAAGCAATGGAAACCTCACCAGCTCCACATTTACTTTGAGGTGATACCTGACAACCTGACAAACAAACAACAGCTTTTCTTCAAGAACTTGTTCAATTTCAGCTCTTAGGCATGCTTTAGAAACAGTGAAAGTATTAATACTCCAAAAAGATGAACAGTGTATTTTGTTACACAGCTGACATTGCTAATTACACAGGAGTTTCCTTAAAGACTTACATCTTTTCCTATCAAATCTTCCTTGTTTTCTACAATGCCCCACGGTGCAATTCCTATGGCACATATTCGTCCTCTGGATTTGGAAGAATGATCTTTCAAGGCATCTCCCACATGACGAATGACACCTATAGGTACAATTAATTTAATTCATTCTTGGCACTTTTGAGAGATCACTAAAGAACAGAATTTTCTTCTTGCTTCTCACGGAGCTACCTGCTTTTCTGGATTGCTTTCACTACTAAACTGGTATCTCTACTTTATAATAGAACATGCAATGCAGACAAACCCATGCTTTTATTTTGTAATAGTTGCATGTAAATCCTATTGCCTTCTCACATCCTTGTTCTGGATTCAATGAAGTCTTTGAAAGACTTGCCCAGTTACTTAACTTGCTACAGTGTAATCTGTACCATTGTCTGGAAATCTATTATTCATTGTACACAATGCTAAACACATACAGAATGCTATCACTAGGGTCTGAGTAAGCAAAAAACGCAACCCTACAGTTATCCTAGAAATATTTTTTCACTTAAAAATTATTCTGAATAGCAATCATCACCTTCCCTTAAAGACATTAGACCTTTGTTGCAAAATGGAAGTCGAAGGAATTAATTATCTTACATAGTTTTCTGAGAAATAACTTGATATAAAGATTTATTTCAGCTAAGTAAAGATATTGTTACAGAAATATTATAGTGAAAGTTTGCATCTGATTGTTTTTTGAAGATCACTCAGAACTGATATTAGCATAAACGAAATTAATTAGAAACCAACTGGTCTCAAAATGTAACAATATATAGGGAATCATCAAAACAGCTATTTTTCAAAGTCTTTCAAATTTTGGACATTGTATCAGACACCGTTTTTTTGACAGAATCCTGCAACAGTGCCAAAAACCTCCTGGTGGAGTTATGTGGAGTTATGTGGAGTTGCTGTACAACTGATGTTTTAGATATGGTCGAAAAGGAAACACAGAAACATAAAACTGTTTCAGGTGGCCAGAAGACCGGAGGAAAATGCAAACAGGAGATTGCAACGTCTTCAAGTAGAGACATTTACAACTGACTTCAGGTTTGTGTTTCAAGATTGCTAATTTACAGCCATTCATTTAAGAACAAATATCTTATATAATTACAAGACAGACCGTGTGCATGTGTGGTGGTGGGTGATTCTATGGAGACAGTGACTCAGGGACATGGCATTTAAGGTGGATTATCAGTTGATCACTAACTCTCAGAGAGATCACACAGCCTGAAGACTAACTCAGTCCTTGGCTGCATGAACAGGGAAGTGTCAAATGGAAGCAGAAAGCCTGTTTTACTTCAGGGATTAAAAGCTTCACCAAGCACTGTCTCAAAAATTGCAGTGTCCAAAATTCAAGGCTGTTAAAAAACTAGAGAGAGTTCAAAGCAGAGATGTGATAATGACTGAAGGACTGGAAAACATGCTTAGTGTGAGAGTTTTATGGAACTCAGCCTGTGCAGTTTCACAAAGAGCTGTGTATGAAAACATGCTCAGGAAATATACTTTTAGTAACAGAAAGATCTTTGTACAAAAAAACCAGTAAGAAGCTAAAGCTAGGCAAATTTGGAGTAGATTTCTTAACTACAAGGATAACCAACCACTGAAAAAAAAGTATTATAACTAGTGGTAGATTCCTTGCTACTGAAACCAAGGATGAAAGTTTTTTTCAGGGGAAACACCGAGTAATGCAAATCGATACTGACCCAGGAAAATCTTATGGTCTGGGCTGGGTAGGAGATTAACACAAATGATTACAATGCTCCTTTTTTGGTCTAGTGGCTAATGACTCATTCATGTAGACTTAAATCTTCTGCCTGTAGGAAAGATTAGTGAATGAACATCACTGAATTCTTAAGTAAACTAAAAGTGCTGGTAATTGCTTACCTGTACTAACACCTCCAGTGAAAATCCAAGCTCCTGTGGTCATGGCAGCCTTTATCAGACCTTTTCCAAATACTTGCTTTAATTTAGGTTGCATTTCAAAGTTCTGGAGGCCTCCATGGACTGAGATTAAGAGTTTGGGCAGTTCCAGTTGCCAGTCTTTCACCATGAGATGCAGCAGAGAATCTGGTTTAGTGTCATATGACACACGGATATACTGCAAAGAGCAATGTGTAATATTATCATCCCATCTGCTCTGTAAATTGTCTATTGACTGAGTAAAGAATGGTGCCTTCCATCTTGAAGAAAGAGTTTTACAATTTTTAAGCAACACATTATTAAATTTCTCTGCTGCTTATGATTAGAAAAAACAGGTTGAAATCTTTCACTTCGCTCCTGAGAATCTACCATTCACTTCATGAATTTTAAAAGCACCACTTTCCTCTCTTCACCTGCAAAACTGACTGCAAGCGAGTGATCCTAAACTCTTATTACAAATCTGCATTGCTGGAAGCCAGCTATTTAAAATGACTGGAAGGTGTTTTGTATTGTTCCTAAAACCTCTGGTTTGACTGCCAAAGAGAACCAATGACCTTCATAAGAAATAGGAGGCTTATGTTACATTTTATCCCATTCACTGTTGATGTACATATTTCTGCCTCTGAAGCAGTGATTTGCATTCTTCTCAGTTTAGTTCCACCATTGTGATTTCTTTTTAAATTCTGTCAAAGAAAACTATGAAATAAACTCGTGTTTATTTCTGCTTTAAAAACAAACCACCACTAACAAAAACTACCAACCTCTCCCATACATTTTGGACAAGTTTTTGCAGTGTGGTTGTCTCGAGTGGCAGTCTCAGCAGTGAGATAAGAAAGCAAATGGGCAAAGAAACAAATCTAGGTTTGGATTTGTTCAGAAGAGAGGCAAAACAGAAAGAGATTTTTTGCAGAAGTTTGACTTGCTGTTACTTCTACTACTAAGAAAAGTCAACAGTCCATTTTCCAGCTCTGTCAGGCCTCCGTCATTCAGGAAGGCAAGATTAATTTCTATTTTTATTAGATTTCAAACCTTAGGAAAAAATCTGTATCCATGCTGGGTTATTTGGCCCACAAATCTAAAACAAACAGATGGAATCTTGGGCATTAATACATGCAGCTGCCTCCTTAGCTGGTATTTACTGACAGTAACTTCAATGAAACTGTTTCATCAAGACATTATAAGGTGCTTCCTAAATAGGCATTATTTTTCTCTTGCCTTTTCTCTCTCTGTCTCTTTCTGAGCATCTTGTCCACACCTTCCTGAGACAGCAGAGAGACCTCCTTTGAATTCAAAGGATTAAGCACTGAGTGAGCTGGAATCCTGACACTTATCTATTAAGCTAACAATACCAGATGAATATCTTAGAGTAGCCTATGCTCCTTACCATGGCCTTATTTGAATGTCCTCCTCCCTGGAATTCAAGGTTTCCATAGGCATCAGTTGGGTATGTTTGGGTGTGTTTACTGACGGACCATTTCTCTGGCTGAGCCTCCACTTGCTTTGTTTCTTCTCCATTTTTATTAGCTGTTACACTTGGAGGAGGTGGAGCATGTTGGTTAATGAGCTGGCCACAGCAGCACCTGTAAGTTAAAATTTGAAGCGACTTTGATTACAGTATCTTCAATATTGTATAGTGATTAAAAAAAAAAAAACAAAACAAACAAAAAAACCCCCACAGAAATTACATTTTCAACTGACCATGCCTTGCTCTACATGAATCATAGAAACACCTCTTCTAGGTCATATCTGTTGTATTTGCAGACACACATATGCCAGAATTACCAGCCCACAGGTGTTTCTTAACAAGCAAAGATAAAAAATTTCACTTCACTTCTGTTATACACTGGAAAGCTGTTCCAGGCTTTCCCTCTAGGACAGGGAAGGAGGAAGAATGCAGAACAGGAGCAGTGACCATCTGTTTCTTACTCAGAGCTGACAGCCAGCATGTGACATAAACTGTTACATTATCCAAACAAGCTAGACCACAATTTAGCTAGCCCATGCAGTAGCAGTAATACTAATATTTGGACTAAGAATTCCAGTCCCCCTCTATAGTATTGTTACTGGTAGTGTCATACCAACTGTGAAGAATGGTGCCACTTGCTTCACAATGCACATTTTTGCACCCTTGCTTTCAGAATTCAGCATGAATTTATGCTCTGGTTTGCAAAGCTAGGAACCAACAACTCACTGCCTCTCCTGCTGCCCAGCCTTATCATCTCTGTATGACATATCCCATGGCTCTGTACGGATTCGAATGCAAGCATGTCCTGTCATCTCCCTTTAAGGGCAGTGAGTAAACTCGATCTCAGTTTCACATGTCTAAATCCAAGTCAAGTCCAGTTTCTTCAGTATTAACCTTTTCTGTTGGCCAAAACAAAAATTTCAGATGTTACCTGCTAACGTCTTTGTTGTTGGCAATTACATAGATGCATTCTCTTTTTGAAAAGGTCTTCTCTATCCAAGCCTTTTGACCCTTAAAAGGGAGAAAAAATAAGAACGTACTGAAATATTTCTGTGTGGCAGATTTACCTTCTATTTTCATCTATTGTTTTTAAAAACAAGCACTGAATTAATTTAATCACTTTTAAACACCAGATACATCTACTCATGAAGCAAGATGGTGATGTGAACTTTCCATGACTTGGATAAAATTCAGACCTCGAATGTGTGTAAAAACCTTTATGCACAAAGATGCTGGTCTTGAAGTTACAATGTTTATCTGAAGGTCTACCCAAAAATGCAGCTGCTTCTTCCTACTTTAGTAAACAGAAAATGGACTCAAAGTAGTACAGAAAAACAGCATAAATTGTGACATAAATAGATTAATAGTATTTACTCCAAATAATACTTCAGTATTGTTCTTTGTATGTAGAAATTGCTTCCCACAAACTTTCCCTGCTTGATGAACAGTCTTCTCAAAATCATTTTTTCCTGTTGTAAATCAAGTTCCAGTCATTCCTAAGGCATCTTACTCTTAACGAGGTGTGTCTCAGGAGGAGGCGTTCCTTAAACTGAAAGAACATTTGACAGCAAAAGTACAAAACCCTTCAGTATCTGTGAAACAGGAGGAGGAAAACAACCTTGAAGACAAAATAAAATTGTGTTGGCTTATTACACTGTGTTTGCAAACGAGAAATTAGACCAAGCTCACAGCCATTTTAAAAACAACGATGTGTAGGCAAGCTAGAACAAAATCATAGATCTGCCCAATGCGGTTAGAAAGTCTGTTGCAGAAGTGTAGTCCAGTTGAGTTTGGGAACACTGAAGGGAGAGTTCAGAAATAGCTGCAGGCCAGAGTTTCCCATAGTTTCTTACTTGCAGACCCCAGGCCTTCTCTGTCCCTGCAACCATCAAGAAGGCAAAGTATCATCATGATTGCAAAAATAAACCAACATTTAGTGGTGAACTTAAAAAAGTGAACTCAAAAGCAGCCTTTTAATTTTAAAGGAATGAAAAATGTTAAAAACACTCACAATTTGATGACACTGATAACTTTGCCTTTCTGATAAAAGCCGCTTCTTCTGAGTTTGAATTAGGGAATTGCATCTTAATTAATTTTTCAAGTAGCAAGCAAATGTTGTATGTTTTGCTTTAGTTTCCTCTGTGGAAGTGAAATTAAATTTTTGCAGAGACAAAAGCTAAAAATGACACGAAAACTTCCAGGGCATTTTCAACAAAACAAATGGGCCTTTTCTAGAGAAAGAACTAAAAACCCTGCTGATTTCCTGACTTAAGAAAGTCAACTGCAGATTTCTGTCAGATGAATGCTCTGCCAGCCTGTCTGGTAATAGCTTCGAGACTGGACTAGCCCCCTAAGTGCTGCACAGGCTACAGCATGATGAATAGAGGGTGTGGTAGGTCATCTTTTTTTCTTGTGTGAGGCAAGAGCTGTCTCTGAAGTTCCTTTGTTTGTTGACTTGTTAGTTCCTGTCTGGCTTCTTAGTTTCCTCCAATATGTCTGAAATAATAGAAGACTACTTGAAGTTCCCTCATTGCAAATAATTGCAAGTAAGTTGCAAACCCAAGCTTCTACCTTCATGAAAAAGCTGTCCATAATCTGTCCAGGTACATAAATGTTTGCCTCTTTCAGGTGCCTCTGAGCCAGAATGCCTTGACGGTCAGTGGTCTGGGAGATCCTGCACATTTGCTCTCCACTCTAATATACTTACTGATTTACCACGGCAGAACCACCTCATTCCATTTTAAAAGGAGTTGTTTAGGAGCTCATAGCACCACAGAGCAAGCAAGAGTTAAGAACTCATTAGACAAAACTTCATGTAGCTTACAGCGTTACTTGCTTCCTGAATGACAAGACACGTATTTCAGGCATTTAGCATGAAGAGCTTGATTATGTAGTAAATTTTGAAGGAAGAGAGTGTTAAATTTAATATCTAAAGGCCATGTGACTTGGTCAGCTTTCCTGTTTCGACTCCATACATTCCTTCTTCAAATGAACCTAAAAAGCCTTTGTTCCCAAAAATATTTAAAAGGTTCTTTTCATATGCTTTCTGGCAAGGCTTTTACAAGATGACAAGTTTTAGCAATAGTATTATTAGAAACAGAGCTCAGAACATGCTTTAGTTTTATAGCACCAGAGTCTAGTTATTGAGGTGCAGTTCTAGAAAAGTACAGAAGAAAACACCCAAGACAGGGAGATCCACCAGGCTCTGTGCTATGCAGAGGTGGGTGGTTACATCAAACAAATGCCGTTTACCTGTTCAGAACCAGATTTTGCTAATTCACAGGTATTCAGGCTGTTCAAAATATTCAGAGCACCAAAAATAGTCTATTTGATTGGAATTACACTAGTTTTTCAAAATTAATCCAAAACCACACAGTGCCCAAATTCACTGCTGTTTTACAACTATGTCCAATGTTGTTACTTGTGCTTATATACACCGTACTAGTTTATGACCTTTAATGTTATAAAATGAGCTTAACAGGAACCTGTTACAGAGGTTACGTAATTTATCTACTTTAAAAATTATATATTTTCATTTTAATTAGTTTTTAATTAATTTAGGTTTTATTATTATTATTTTACATATTTTAAACATATTCACTTTTTTCCCCAAATAAAATTTTAGACTTCTGTGTGGTCTCTGATAACTCCTTGACTGAGTGACACAAATGCCCAAATCAATCCCACAGTGCAGGAAACACTCTTCAAAATATAAATGGTAACAGATGCTGCGCATTTAACTGTTCTGTAGAGAATACTGGAAAATGCAAGCTAGAAATATTCAAACAACTTGGATTTTTACACTATGTCATTGAGTACTGCTTTACCTTATCCCTCATAGCTTACCAAAGAAACAGAGTTTCCTTTGCTATTTTGTATGCTTCATGTAAAAACATGGGTTTTACAGCTGAGCTCTCAGCTGTGCAGTCGTTCAAAAACCCCTCTCATAGGAGGTCTATTATCTACTGCTACATTGAAAAAAACCTTACATACTCACACCTAAAAACGCTGTTAGAAATCAGTTACTATAGGCACTACAGTTGGACAACACATTATGCTCTACTGGCTTATTTTTCTGTGCTAATGAGAGGAAGGCAAAAGCAGGCTTTACAGACCGGGGAAATAAAACCTCAGCACATTTGGTCAGCCTTTGAAGTTTCACTGCTTTTGTCTATTTAATCTGCTTAACCAAAGCTTCATTATAATCCAGTGCAAATACTTGAGCAAAAACATTCACTGTCAGAAAACGGGCACTTTCCTCACTTATTTGATACAGATTCTATACATTTCTCTCTCTGGATTGAAATTTACTTGGTTTCTTGAGGAAAAATTTAAGTATGCATACTGTTTCTTGTGAGTTTGAAAAAAATAAGTGCTTTTTAACAGCCTTGGAATGGATGAATTGTTAAAGGACTATGACAGATCTGCTACAGTTTTCAGACCAACAGCCAGTGGGAGCATTAGGCTGACAAATAGTTTCTGCCAGCAAGATTATGGCACTAAAAAACACTGCACATTTTCCATTCACCTCTAAGAAACACAAAAAAAAGCAACATCCCAACTTGTCGACAGTAGTGAAGTTCAAACCTGTTTATTATTGCAAATCCTGAATGTACTAATCAGAATCTAATTTTGAAAAAACACATTTCAGATGTTCAGTGGCATATTTGTTCTCCTTTATGAAAACTGTCAACGGGTCTCCTAAATTATGATAAAAACAAAACAAAAAACCACTGCTAATTCTTGGTTTTCAGCCTAGAAATCAATATGTTGCTGAGAAATAGTATTAATTAATACTGGGTTTATATTATTCCACTTTACGGATTTGTTAGTTCTCTTTAGCATTAAAAGAAGGTGTCCTCCTGCAGAAAGGAACGCAAATCAGTGTCGTTGATTTGTAAATCATGAGTTAACAGACTCAAGACCCTACACAAATAGTCACCTTTCTAACACAGCCATTAATAAACACAAGAACTAGTTCTACAAAGACCAGTTGTCCTTTGACTATCACAAATGAACTACACTATTTGCTGAGTAACACGTATATCTAGGGCTGCAGACATGCAGTAACTGAAAATTTTCTCTCACCACCACATACAGACAATTCCAGTTTGCTGCTAAATTAACATTAAATTTTATGTATTTCACTTCATATATAACCACCCATTCAATGAACAAGTACTGGGCCTGAATTTCAGGCTGTACCAAAACAGAGCCCGCAGCTCTGTTTCAATGCAGCTTAATGCAAGAGCAGCAGGCGGGCTCTGGACCAATGCACCTCTGGTGAAAATCCAGGGTGGGAATTGACACAGGAGAGCAAAGCCACTGGAAACGTCATGCTACAAACTTACACGCCATTGTGCCACCAGAAGCTGTGAATTTCAGTTGTCATATACCTCTGCAGGATAGCAGCAGTATTTAGTGTCTGTGAATAATCATAATGATAAAACTACCACCAAAAGAAGTGAAAGAATTTGGGGGATGAAAGGGGGTCAGGGATGAGTCTCGTAGTGTTGTTGGAGCACATCCAAAGCCCAAACTCAACCAGACCTAAAGCCAATGTAGTGAGCCCCCTCAACTGCCATGATCCCCAAAGAGAGATGCTCCATGCAACAGGGACACGTCTTTGCTGGATGGCTTGGCATGCTTGACTTGGTTACAGGATGGGATGGGGCTTTGGCATTATCTTGCAACCGGAGAGTATCCACTGTAGGACAGCTCTTTGGCACCCAGAGCCCTACTAAAGAGCACACGCTCCCCAGCTGCTGCACTCCAGTGAGGCTTTGCCTGGACCAGGCACAGCTGGTCAGCAGACAAGTGGGCATGCAAACAGCAGTGCTTGGTGCATGGAGCCACGTACAGAGATTAGACGCAGCAGACAGTGCCTGGCACACGGATGCAATGGGTGAGTAGGCAGGGGACCAAATGAATGTGTGTCATGCACAACACAGGGTTTGACAAAGCTCTTCAGGCTAAATCAAGCACAGAATAATACAAAAATGGAGTTGGCTGGGCAGCAGAGCTGACATGTGTGGAATAATACAAATTACTTGCACCAACATCTTGTTAAGATGTGGATTGATTACTCTCATTTATGGAAACACTGTAACCCTGTTCACACCATCTTACCAACATTTCTTGGTAATCCTCCTTTAGCTTGCAGTATGCTGCAAAAGGTGGTATCACCAGGGAAGTCAAATCTCAACTGTGTTGCCCAATTATTTAATTAGAATGCTCTACAGAATTAAACTAGGATATTTATGCCAGATTTGAGCAAAGAGATGTTTGCTTTGATGAGACAGTGAGAGAAAGAAGTAATCTGGAGCTGGAACAAAATTCATACCGTGAGCATGGGCATGGTGTGTGCCCAAGTCCATTTACCGTGTAAACAAGTCCACGGACTTTTGTAAATGCCATGTAGGTAATCACATTCAGTTGCTGTTACTTGAGAGAAAACAAGTAAGAACTCTGCCCAATAAACAATTGGGAGAAAAAAGAAAAGAAATCATTATATCAGCAGAATCCCTGTTATGTGGAACTTAAAAACTGATACTAGAAAGATTTCTATTTTGTGCTGCCTTTAAATGCAACATCCCAATTACACTATCCATCATTCTTCACTTTGAAGGAATAGTTTTTCCAAGTGCCCAATTAATCAACCTTTCAGGTGATTAGTTCTACCCAGAACAATTGTCCTCCCAATAACAGTGTTCTTGCCTGCAGAAAAATACTCCAAACTATGTGATGAATGTTAATAGCCAATTTTGTAGCCACTCATGAACTGGTTAAGATTTTAAGTTGGTCATTGCTAAGAAATACAGTGCATAAAACCATAATGCTATTTCAAATTTGTGTTATGTCACTAGGGAGCCAGAGCCATGAACAATGTCCCCAACTACAGAACACGGTGACAACCTGAGAATCTAAACTAAATTTCCAAAACCCTAGTTTGCATGAGTTATATCAAAAACAGTTTTTTGTACAACTGATAATAGTTTTACAATTATTAGAATATGAAGTACCAAACAATATCCAATAGGAAGAGGATCTCTTATATTGTTTGCTAATAAGTATAGCATCAAGAAGGGATTTGTAACAGTTGTAAGACTCTTTCAAATAAAAGACTATTTCCTCAAGACAATTCTTATTCTCATCCTGCTGTATTTTTCATATGGTTCAGTTTGAACCCATGCTCTTGTAGCAACCTTGTCAGGGAACCATTTGCTCTGTGGTTGAGACTAACACACAACAGGCAGTATGGCAGTGTCAGTAAGCAATATTGTTATTTCAAATGGAGGCCAGAAATCACTCCTGCTGATGATGTGGAAACCAGTAAGTAGTACTGCATTGCACAGAGAGCTGTAATGAGCTTTCATGCCTTCATTATGCTTTGTGTTCCTGGCCTGCTGGTGAGGCACGCAGCAAACATCCGCTGAAACAAGAGGAATAATTTTCTCTTCACATTCATTAACTTAGGGACACAGCCTACAAAAGGAAGTAACAAGCTCTCTTTTCAAAGTTAACACAATTCTGCTGCATCTCTTACAGATACACAGCTCTTCCTCACAGGCTTAGAGACGTGAAAAACAGCTATAGCCTCAACAGCACAGCAGACCTGGCTTGCTCTGACATGGCTGGATATACCCAGCTCCAGCACAAAGTCCATGGAGGCACATTAGTAACGTGTGTTGGATGAGCTCAAGCACCCTACTGAGAGGCAGGCACAGCTGCTTGGGCACAGCTCAGCATTAATATAACTATATAGCTAGTGCAACCAAAATAAAGCAACTAAACAACCATTTAGAGCATACCACAGTACAGCTTGGCTCAGTGCTTGCCTGCAGAGAACATACCTTGTGTAGTTCTGCAATGGAGAAAATTTTTTTTGCGTGAAATGTAGAAAGAAACTCACTGAGCAGGTTACACATGACAGCTACCACATTTTAAGGTAGCAAAAGCCATTCCTGCGACAGCTCAGCCCCATCCCTTACTGTACCAAATTTCAGGGAAGAGATTTTCTAAGAAATGTTAACAATAATGTATAAACTCCATTTGTTACCTATTTCAGTTCTGTTATTAACTTGCCAAATCCTCCTCCTGTCTTTAGCCCTTCTGTTCTAGATGCTAGGGAGATGAAGAACACAAATATGTATCTGTACTTAGCCTCCTTTCTGAGATCTGTTTTGATTTTTTTCCCCCAAAAAAACCTTCAGCCTGCGGACACTCCATATAGCCAGTTTTACTCCAAGATCTTAATAAGTGGCAGAGTTATAACAAACACAAACCAAGATGCTAGGATGGGAAGTGTTGAGCAACTTTATCTATGGGTAGTGGAGTCATCCCTGCCTACAAGTAACCATTCTCAAGAGGCCCAATATAGCAGGGAGAGACAGGAAACAGTCTCTAACATGATGCTAGCCAAAGTACTCTGGTAATTACTAGTTTCTTCTATAAGATAATTTGTTAATAATTCTTATTTGAAGATGGAAGATGACCCTGGTATCTAGCTCTTACAAGGCTCAGGAATTATTTTTGTACTGTAACAATTACCTGCCCTGCCTAACATAAAGACTCTTTCTAGATACGGTTTTAAAGGAAGCCAGGATGCTTCCAGATTATATGCATGTGGGATATTTCTCTTAAACTACTCTTAACTATTAGCCTTTAATACAGGCTATTCTGACCTGAAATAGAAAAACGCTATTAGGTCTGCTCAACAGCAGATCTTCCTTTGTGAAATTCATCAATACTTATGAAATCATAACCAATGTAACAAGGTACTTCCCTCATTACAAAACTAAGCCTATGAATAGTTCTAACTAAAACTACCCACGTGCTTAATTCTCCTGGTTATTTGTGGTTTAGAAGACTGTGTCAATAGATGTTAATTATGCATGCAAACAAAGACTAACCTGCACTAGTGATGCAGATGCAAAAAACATTGAATTGGACTAGAATATTGCCTCTATCTGAGAGAGATGTGGGTCATTCAAGTCCACATTATTAAGAATAATGACAATTAGAGTAGGAATTATCAAAAATATGCTGTTTGGAAAATAGGTTAAAAATATAAGCACTTCTTTGATGTAAGAGGTTACAAGTTACTAGTTCAGAGGTAACATCTATAAAACTTCTGATAAGCCAGTCAAACATGCTGATTTTTCATACATGATGTAATAGTATGGTTTGAGACCTTATAATCATTTTTTCTTTTAGAAATAGGGCAAACCATGAATGAAAAACATTTTAAGAGAATGACTACATGTTGTGTGAGATATTACTTATCTATGAGAGTTTGTTCTAAATGTACAGTTCTAATTAGTACTACTTGAAGTGCAGAGCGCACTGAACAGGTAGGCTTGGAGAATTTATATTGACATTTTTAAAGTGTGCTGAAAGATAGCCACTATTTAAGGCATACTGTTAGGCATGTTAATAAAACACACTTTAAAATTTCTACGAAGTAAAATTTCTATATTTACAATATAATACAACATATGCATATCTCAGAAGTCTCTAAAATTTGGAAATGCTAAACAAATACATATTTTGAGAAAAGATAACATATTTACTTCCCTTTTCTGCTTTCTGTAAATATGCACTTTTTGCAAATATATATGTAATATACTAGTTAGCCAATCTGTCCCTTAAGAAATTAATGTTAGTCTGCAGTACATACAGTTTTCCTGAAAGCAAGATTCTCCAAGTAGAATTCTGTTAAACAGTTTGAGCTGTTGAAAATTTGCAACTTGCTGTGGCTAATTTTACTCTCAGTAAAGCAATTCTTTTCCAGGCATTAGCTAATATGTACTTTAGCTTTAACAGAATATGCCACAATCAGCTGCATTTTATACCCTGCTGCTTTCTGTCATTTTCAAAAAAGAAAGAACTTCCAGCTAATTTAACTCTTGGGCTGCAGGGTTTGCACAAAATTATTCCTTATAATCTTTTAGAAATCATTATGAAAGCACTGGAACTCAAGGGTTAAATTATTTCCTGGAGACGCTAAATACGTATGTTTGAAATATTGTATTATATACACCTGAGAGTTGCCAACATTCATTGGGAACTTTCTGAAAACTCGAGTACTTCAGGACTGAAATAATTACAAAGGGTGAGGGCAATGGGAGATTTCAAATGAGTTTATAGATAAAAACAGTTTTCAGAAAATTTGGTCAATCTTCTTTTCGGTCCTTATGCATCTAAAAACCCTCAAAGCTGTGAGTGAAAAGAATTAATAGGTGCCATAGAACCAGAAAACAGTATCTCCAGCCATGTTCCTAGACTTTTTTTTCATGGTGTGCAACACATTGTTCTTCTCTAAAGAGACAGAAGAATACACCTAGCTTCAACAGATCATAATACAATCCAGGAAACACAACAAAGGAAATACTCTGGCTGTACTGATATACAGTATCATTTACAGTTGTCAAATATTATGAATAACTCATTAACATAGTTGGCTTAAAATGTTAGCCACAGTCTACCATTTGAATTAAAATGATAGTGGGGAAAAATTATGATAAAGGTTTCAGTTTACTGGATTTAATCCATTATCAAAAATGGGGAAGAAAAATTTTGTAGCCTGAATTAGGGGAGTTAAAGGAGACTCGACAGGCCAGAAACTGTGTTCATGGCTGCCTCCGGCTCGATAGGGGAATACAAGGATATGCCCTCTTGGAGCTACTGTTACTCTGAGATGTCCCTCCTCAAGACCCCAACTGCACTACAGCAGAAGGGGTAGGAATGACAGAAGAATGGATGGGAGCATCATTCTTTGCAGCTGTGATTTGAAGAGCTAGGGGGTAACAAGGGCCAAAACTGAGCTTCCCTGGCTCCTCAATCATTTGAAAGATTGGTACGTGAATACTCAGAGATCACATGTAAGTTGGATCTTGGTGAGGGAGTTCTCATAGAGACTTCTCATCACGGAGCCCAATATACTTTATGGCAGAAACGCATTACTTCGAATGAAAACAGCAGCATTGTTGATACAAATGTGATGGGGCTGCTGATGTTTGTTTTAAGTCTTTCACTGGGAAACCCCCTTTACTGGCAACCCTCACTGGGGTAAGGAAAAAACACCATAAATGGTGTTCTGTTCTTTTCTGTTCTAAGACTTCCATAATACCTGACCTACCATCGGATCTTGATAAACTCAATTGGAAACAAACACACAGAAAGAGGCTTGCTTATCAGAAGGCTTGTTGCCAAAAGTGAACTCCAGAAAGTATTACTGGCTAATTCTGAAAACTGAAAACAACCCCAAAACGAAGCAAAGTCCCAACCTACAAAACAAAAAAAACCCCAGAACTCCATCCCCATTTGCTGCAGAGGTAGCTCTAAACTAGCATTCAAAACACTGAAATATGTAAGATATGTTTTCACCTAATCTCTCTTTGCCAGCATTTCTACATCTTATTACAGTCATACCCAAGCAATTTTCTGATTTTGAAATGTTTCGAGACACCTTTTTTGGACTTGAAAACTCATTTTGTCTTCTTGCAATTAGTACTTCAGGTTTCACGTCTTTCAAAATAAATGAGACATCTAGGAAGTAGTCTAACCAGAATACTGTCATTTCAACTGAATTGTCTTCCTCCAATCAATCATAGGTCACTATACAGCTCTTCAGCGCAAATTTCAGTTATGCATATCGATGCTAAAAAAGGTAGCAAAGCAGAAGATGATCAGGAATGAAACGAAAAATCATTTAAAATCATGTCCTACCTGCTGGTCACTGGAAGTGTTTCAGAGTTTGGAAAGATGAATTACATTTAGAATAAATAAACTGCATTTAACTCTGAGCTTCTGTCCCATCTTTCTGTTTATTGTTCAGATTTCTCATTCATCTTACTGTTAGGACTTCCAGTCTCTCTGAAGTTCATGAGAATTCCCAAGGAGATGGGTTTCCACCACTTTAAGAAGAGAATCTCATATGATAAGCATGTGAGCAGCTTCTTTGTTCAAACCAATCTCATGACTCCCTTTGAAGGTAATCCTTTAGAAGTCTCATGACCCATCGCCCTGCCCAGAGGGTATTTTCATCTCATGGTGGAACAAGGCACAACAAATCTACTTTGATAGTGCCCAAATCTCCAATTTGTTTAAACCTCCTTTCCTCTCTTCAAACAGTGGATGTACTTACTGTAAAAATGCCGGCACTGCAGAAACCCTAAAGCAAGAGCTGAAACTTTTAATTTGAAGTATCCCCTCCCTTCTGCTAAAATATCAACGTTATTTGCATAATTGAGACAATTGGACATAATAGTCCTTTCAGGGGTCCTCATTAGATGTACAGCTCTACATTCTTTGAAAAGAAGAAAAAAGGAGGTCATACAGGATTAATTATATCTAATCCTTTTTAGAACAATTTGAAGTTGGGCAAAATGCTGTACTAAAACAGCTGAAGTCGTAAATAAGCCATTTATTTTGTAACTTTACATATCACATGCATTTTCATACCCTGTTGCTTTTGTCAATTTAATTCCTTTGGTGCAAAGGGCTGCTTTTGCATCTTCTCATACTTTAAAACTACCAATAGCAAAGGACACAGTGTGTTGCAGGTAGTTCTTTTTTCTGCTCTAACTTTCAAATATCTACCTTGCCTTGCTGTGCCAGCTGCCAACATAACGCAATAGGTAACGATGACATCTAGAATCACATCTAAGGATCATACCATCTAGAGCTAAAGGCAGTCTAACTCCCTGCTTCTGATGCACGGCACTGTACAGACAAGTAGCCTGCTAGACTCTAATCTTGTTTCACTGTTCCTGTATCTGACCTCCAATGTACTGAACACATACCCATTTGTGATTGGCAAAGAAGTATTTTGCAGACATCATTTCAACTTCTGTCCTGCCTTAAATGCCAAAGCATGCAGCTGAAACAGCTTTGGTTTAGAACCAGACCCTGCTCCTCCTAATGAGACAAAGTTCCTGCTGACAAACAGCAATGAGGTATGGAAGAATTAGACACACCTCTGGAAAACTACAATGCCAAACAAATTTTGGACTTCATTTCTGTTTGAGGAAACAGTAAATTTTGAAGAAGGCAAGACACTAGTAAGAGAGCACAAAGTCAAAGAAAGTAAGCAACTAAGTCTGTTGCGGGGCGCAGCACTCCATTAACAATGGAAATACAGAACATTCCTTCATTTAGGGAACTTTTTACTTGAAGCCTTCATCCAAAGTTCACTAAATTTAATGAGACACTTTCGATCAATGTATTCAACAGACACTGAAACAGGGCATATCACAAGTATACTACACAGTTGCATAAATTTCTTTTTCTGTGCTTTCAAAATCATGTTGCTAGTTCTGACCTTGGAGATCACATCTAGCTTAAGTTCCAGTTGTTGCAGAAGCTGTCTGATAACCTGTTCAAGCAAACGGATTGTATCAAAGCCACTACCCACCATTCTTGAAAGCCGACCATAGAAATGGAGGACATGTGATAAAGTCAACAGATGTTTCTTTTTCCAGTGAAAACCAGATTTCAGACATAGTGGCCTTTATGGATGCCTCTTCTATCTGGAACATGGTGTACTCTCTGAACTAGAAAAAGTTGACCTATTGGACAAACTGCAAGAAATATTATCAGAGCTATATAAGCCAGAAAATCTATGCAAAAAAAGTGATTTGGGCACTTAACTCCCTTCTGAAAATGGAACTCAGACATGCAGTGTGGTATGTTTCTTTGGCTAGGCTCTCTATAACAACAGAAGTTAAAAAGGAACGATTTCCTTTTTGCTCGTGAATGAGTTCTCCTTCGCCAGCCATTATGCAATCGCCAGCCTACCCTTTGGAAGACAGGACACATTTTAAGAATCAATATTGGAAACATCAGGCCTGTGCGTTTTGTTCTTCCACTTGTTAGCTCAAACTGCGATGACAGAAATGTACACCTGAGAAAGTACAGTATTTTTTAAATCAAATGCAAGTTTTGCTGACTCTTCCCTTAACGGAAATTTGATAAGCCTGCAAGCCTGCCAGCATATTCCTTCTACAACACTGCAACTGCTCTGGCACCTCCGTTTAAGTAATGAGACTGATGAAGGATAACGAAGCCATGTGCATCTACCCAAAAGGAAAAAAAATGTAGCTGTTAAAGTGTTCAGTTTAAGGTGAGTGAGATCAAAGCCCCCCTCTACAAGCAATAAGAACATTTTTCTCACTTGCTATTACAAATAAAGAACAAGTTTTGAAAATTTTGAAAAACAGTAATTTCAGACTGGGTATTTTAAGCAAAACCAAAGCTTGTCAGGAAGCCTACACTCTGACGAGAATGTTCTGAAGAGTAGTTCAGATAACACAATATGTCATTCTATATATATAAAAATAGAATGATAATATACTAATTATATAATATAATAGGCATTAACTAGCATGTTCCGGGGGAACAGCCATGTAAAAACAAAGGGACTTAAACACAGTGTGTGTAAAATAAACCTTAACCACGTTGCCTAAAAACCTAATAAACATGCACTTCTGTTGTCAAGGGCAAACAGCTTACTGTCTGCTGTGCTTACCATCTGAAATGCCTATGACAAAATTCTGCACGGTAAGAGGAAGAAATCACTGGCATTTAATTCCAAATATATAATTACGTCAAGTTCAGCCAAAGTGCTCATTCAGAGTTCAAAGGAATAACACACATGAGTGAAAAAAATTACATTCTCAGAGAAAATGCCACTACACAAAAGATGGTTTTCACGGATGCCTGCACTCATACTATGGGAAGGCTCACAGCACTTGGAGTTTGTTTTGTGACATGGCTTGATACAAATGCACTGTGAAGGAAAGGGATAAAGATATGCATCTCTCTGCTGCCCTCACTGTGACTGTCCCAGAAAAAAATTCCCTTGGTTTCCGATGGTACTCAGTACCCACATGCTTGCAGTGAGCAAGCAGGAATGAAGAACCCATAAATTTGGTTTTATCGATTTAAACAATATCTTCACATACAATATAGAGGCATTAGTCCATGCCAAAAAAAGCTTTATTTACATCCTTCACTGTCAACACATGGCCTTATTACTCCCACCGCCAAAATAAAATATGCTTGCTTCACTGATAGCAAACAACTTCCTTATCTTCAAAAAGTAACAAGTTGTTACGGTTTTATTACAACTGCTGCAAATCTAGTACCTGGGTAATCAGTTATATTTATGTATGAATAATTGAAACTCAGTAAATGTAACTGTTTTTCCAAGTGGTAAGTTTTGGCTGGCATGTTTGATAGCTCACTTACTGAATGCAGCTAATAGCATTTTCCTAACAAAAAGATAAAATACCTTACACTTCTGTGACCTGATGCATTTGCTGGTCTCTCCCAAATGTGCCTATATCAATGAAATCAATACAAAGACAGACAGATCAACCTATCTTTTCAGATGCTTACTGGTCTTGAAACTACTCCCCTAATAAAAGCAAATTAATTCACCTAGTTCAAAGGAAATATTTTTCTCCTCGTTTTCTTCTTCTGCACTGTTTATGTAGCATTCTGTAAGATCTAACAAGCCATGTCATGTAGAGACTAGTGCATTCATATATCAAAAGTAAAATTTATGGATAGCAAATGTGGGAGCTGAACTTTGAAATGCCAAAATGCAGTGTAAAAAGATGCAATGTTTTAGATTTTTTCTGCAAAACTATATACAAAATTGTACATGAGTAGGAACTGAGCTAGACTAATCGCAAAATGCCTAGGGAATATATTGTAATCTTCCTCACAGTCATTATCAGACCAAATCCAAATTTGAAATGTCCCAGTAAACAATAAACGCGAAAGTCATAAAGGAGTGAACAATAATTAAATTATGACATAATTAAGACAACGTTGAAGAAGGGGGTGGTGGGGGAACCACAAAAAACAGTACCAAAATCCCCTTGGGACCTGAGTTTTGACATTTGAGAGGAACCGAATGCTACTTACAAGCCAAGCCTGTTATAACTGAGACAAAATGCAGCTCAAAGAATCCCATATTTTTTCATGGCTGAATTAAATCTTGAACCAATGACTACGATTTCACAGAATGCAACACTATTGAACTACTGAAACTTGTGATGAGCGTTAATACAAATGTCACAGATATGGACGTCAGAATAGATGAGAAATGACGTGACAGCGATCTGCCTGTGAGGAAAAATAAGCTAGCTGAGATTCAGTCAGGAATGGATAAAGATGAAAGGCTGGATTGCTCATGACAAGCTTGTTCACATGAAAATGTAATAGGGTTATTTATTCATAACCATCCTAATAATACTGTTTTGTAGCGGCAAAATTCATGACCATTCACTGCAATGCTTTGATTGGCCACAAAGAACACATGAAACAGTAGCACATATGAAAAGACAAAAGCAACCCTTTAACTACAAGTCTCTTAATTATTCAAAAAATTAATCATTTTTAAAAGCGCATGTCCCAACAGATTCTGGTACAACACATATCACCTGATGCTACTATCAAATCTGCAACTAAATGGACTATTTGAAAAACTCAAGGACAAAACATTGGAAGAGAAGAGTATCTTAGTGTCTTGGGCTATGGTCACTCTGCAAGACTGAATGGGTGAACGAGATTCAAAGTGTCTCTGGCTCTGGTTATTCTCCTTTTTGCTTGGAGGCAGCAGCTAGCATTTGGTCCAGATACACACTACCTGAGCACAAATGAAAGGCTTACATGAAATGATCTGGTAAGCTCAAACAAAGCATTGAAGTCAGTGACAAAACAACCAAGGCAGAACAATATCCTCACCAAAAGCCAGTATCGTTTTTGTTCAGGAGTAACACTTGATTTTTTTCCTCTTCTGAGCCCAAGGTCTCACTGCAACACAGAACATGCTGGTGAGGTGGCTGTGGTCCAGAGAAAGTAGGGCTGTCACCTACCTTACTGCATTGTGGGCTAAAACAAAGCACTGACTGTAGCCTCTAGGGCGCCAATAAAGCCTGAGTTCATAAAAGCCAAAAAGCAACCCCAAAGAAGAAATAGTTTGATAACAAAATGATCATAATCCTCTTAATACCAGTGAAGAATTACCCAGGCATTCTGGGTGTTGAACAGCTAATAGAAACAACAACTCAAAAGCCTTAAAGTACAATCAATTAACAGTATAACCCATGAACAGAAGTGGTGAGAAATGGCTTAGTTCCCAATCTGATTCCTATAAAGCAAGCTACATTTATTGAAATTTGATAATCTCTGCACAAAATGGGTTTGGATGTGCAATGGAATTATCTGCCTAGTTTGAAGTACCGGCTATTATCCCCAGCAAATTTATTATGACCTTAAGTAGGATCTGATGAAACCACGCAGTGCAGCAGCAGTAAAAAATATGTTCCCCTCACTCTTTCCTTTGTATAAGTTCCCAATCTACAATCCACTGAAAATACCGAGTTCCTGTAAAAAAATATACTGCTTCTTATGCAGGGAATGAGTGCTTTTAGGTGGACAGGATTGTAAAATAAATTTGATGGTTTCTTTCAACTTCGGTATATTATCACTGCAATTCTTCTCTGGATGACATACATGTATAACTAAGTAAAATAAATTGCCTTCTTTACTGCCCATGTTCATCTCTGAATTCATCTGCAGCATTCCTCTAGAGTTCTGTCAAGTGGTTAGAATTTGAAAGAGTATTTTTAAAGCAGAACAGAGGAAAGTCTGGTGCTAATGCAAGAAAGGTTGTTCCATCCTGTGAGAAGTGCACGGGAAACGAGTTATTTTTGGCAAGATTTCACCCACTGATAAGTGGTTTTGTAATTCAGTCAAGTGCCATAAGTACTACTCCTCCCTCATGGAAATGCTTTTAAACTTCACATAGCAACAGTGGCAATTGTGTATGTTTCACAATTTTCCCTCCCCCCTTTTCTTTGTGTTTGAAGAGACTTTGTACAGAAAAAACAGCAACGAACTGTGTGTTCTGCTTAAGCACAACTGACATCAAAGATGAGCTGTAACAAAGAAGAAAAAAGTGCTGATCGCTCAGGGCAGCAACATACTAATACCACCCATGCCACCCCTCCACAGGGGACTGAGCGCTTGAATTCCTTTCCTACCTGGACTGCTCACATCCAGGTTTTAACACAAAAGCATTTGCTTAACCCTTGATTCTGTGAACGCTTACGCACATGCTTAATTTTACAGCCATGAATAGCCCCTCTGATTTCCATGAAACTATGCCATACACAGAAAGCTGTTCAAACAAAGTTGATGGGACAATTCAGGAGCTTAAAAGCTAAGGCTGTGTCTAAGTATGCACGGGATCAAGAGTTTTAAAATGGCATAAAACAGTCTTCTACAATACAGAGAATACTCCGTGCTTTGCTAGCCGTGTTCATCTGAATAGTTTAACGCACAAACATGGATTGTCCCATTTAGCCTAATACAGCAAACGGCTATTTACCTGCTCATAAAATTTTGTGAAGTTAGTATTACTCCCAAGCCAAACAGCTTGTTGGTGTTCTGAAATCATGGAATATTTGAATAGAAATACCGTCATAAATGCAGGTCCTGCTGATCAATACATGGGTTAAGATAAATTAAAACCACAGTAAGTTGCTGAATCAGTATGAAGCACTGCAGCTTTCAGCTTTGTCAAGTGCATTATGTTCCCCCCAGCAATTAAAACAGAAATGCCAGCAAGCAGCAAATACTCTTGTTAGAGAGACTGTGAA
Organism: Gymnogyps californianus; assembly: GCF_018139145.2. Classification (NCBI taxonomy): domain Eukaryota; kingdom Metazoa; phylum Chordata; class Aves; order Accipitriformes; family Cathartidae; genus Gymnogyps; species Gymnogyps californianus. The sequence goes on along the minus strand of NC_059481.1, from coordinate 6,694,233 downwards.
GTTAATAATTCTTCTAAGAACTACGGGGGGGGGATGTCTAAATCTTACTTCGTTTCAGTAATCTTCAGCTGCACAACCGCTTAAAAAAAGAATTTAGGAATTTTCTCCCTAGTGCATTTAGTTTTACATTTTTATGCAAATATTTTCTCTGCTAACAAGTGTAGTAGTGGCTGAACAAATGCACGTGTTTCTGAATAAATGCTCAATTTCGTTATATGCCATGAGACGTACGTGCATAATTCACCCTTTAAACTTGCATTTCCAACCTTCTCCTCAGACTAGCACTTAGATAAAAGGAATACGTGGGTTACAATACCGTTATTTCACCTTGAAAAGTCATAGAGTTTGCAAGTCAGTATGAAAATTTATACAGACGATCTTCTATCTTTCTATTCAAGATAGTCTTATCAAGTTCTTTTTGATAGAGGAAAGCACGTTTCAAATATGGCAGCCGCAAGCTTTATTACTTCCTTCTAGAAAGACTGTCATAACTTAATGTACTTGGTGATTCTGTACACCATCAACAGGTACCTAAATAAGCTTAACCCTTACTGCCATTTTAAGCACATATTAATATGCTGAGCTTAAGCTTTACTACCAGTCTGCCACAGAGCTGTGCAGGAGAAACATACAGCCCCATGCACCATCACAGAAGTAGCTGGAGAGGAACTGTAGTTGGTGGCAAACAGAGCAGCAGCGTAAGCTCCAAGCTGCTTCAGCAAACAGGTTTAGCTGCAAAATATTTACAAAGGATAGAGTCCAATCAACTGAGGTTTGTTGGAAAATAACCTGTGCCTCACTAATGCTCTAACATACAAACTGTGGATTACTTTTTCATTTCTGATTTGATAGTTATATAATATTACAGCACCTACTAATAGATTTACTTGCTACCTAGGCACAGTACAATACTCATTTTCTTGACAGGCACTAATCTAAAAATTGGAACTGGAACAACAACAACTGAGAGTGATACGGAAACTAAACTGCTTTCCAGCAAAGGAATAGATCTCATCTTGTAAAGCATCTCTCTCTCTAACATCAGAGATGATCTTTTAATACCGGAAACAGTAAGATACTCCCCTGCTCCAGCCCTCCCAGCTCCATTTCATTACAAATATAGTAATTTTCAGATTTCTCACATTTTCACTGGCTGCTGCTTACCAGGCATGTTTCTGAGGTTAGAAGAAATAATGGCAGGAACCTGCATGGTGTCTTTAATTAGGAAATAGAATAGAATATTTTAGCCTTCAGAAATTATGCTTACTGTGATAAAGGACACCTCTGCTGAAAGAAAAATTGCCATGGATTGGCAGAGGGACAAGAAAGGCAGCGTCTGTTTCCTCACAAGAAGAAAAAACCCCAACTGCCTGCTAGTACGTCCAGCTTCAATAAAAATATGTAGTACCCGTGTGTCCTGGTTTCAGCTGGGATAGAGTTAATTTTCTTCCTAGTAACTGGTACAGTGTGTTTTGGATTTAGTGTGAGAATAATGTTGATAACACACTGATGTTTTAGTTGTTGCTAAGTAGCGCTTATCCCGACTTAAGGATTTTTCAGTTTCCCATGCTCTGCCAGCAAGCAGGTGTACAAGAGGCTGGGAGGGAGCATAGCCGGGACAGCTGACCCAAACTAGCCAAAGGGGTATTCCATACCATGGAACATCATGCCCAGTATATAAACTGGGGGGAGTTGGCTGGGAGGGGCAGATCACTACTGGGGCATCAGTCAGCGGGTGGTGAGCAACTGCACTGTGCATCACTTGGCTTTTCTTGGGTCTAGTTTCTCTCTCTCGTTATGTTCCTTTTCATTACAATTATTATTGTTATTATATTTGTATTGTTATTATTATATTATATTTTAGCAGTTAAACTATTCTTATCTCAACCCATGAGTTTTACTTTTTTTTCCAATTCTCCTCCCCATCCCACTGGGAGGAGGGAGGAGTGAGCGAGCGGCTGCGTGGTGCTTAGTTGCTGGCTGGGGTTAAACCACAACACCGTGTGTTAGTTTTGTGATGATCAAGAGCCAACACATGGAAAAAGGAAGCTGATGAAGTTGCATCCTTTGGATACGCCTTCTCAGTACCTTGTTATTCCCTCATCATCATCACCAACAGTGCCTCTTCCTGCACAGCAATTTCAGCAGAACCATGACTCATAAGCTTCACACCTCTCTGACTACAGGGCTGCAGCCCAGCTGCATTTTAAGTCTCCTTCTTTTGACTCAACATTGAAAGGCAACTGTAAGTACAATAAGTACTTACTTTTTTGTATCACTCATTAAAAAGTCATATTGAGACTGGCAGTCATATTCCTCCATACTTATCTTTCTGAGTATCTCTGCAGTTCTTAATACACCTGAGAAGCAGAAATGCCTGTGGTGGTCCAGTAAGCCACAGGACAAACAACTGGAAACGAAGGTCAAAGTGAAAACCAGTCTTTACTCATAATTATGGAGAATGTTTAATTAACCCATTGGGAAAGCTGAAAGGAGAATACCAGAAGTAAAAAACCAAACAGGCCCATCTCTCTCTCCAATTGAACATCCTGCCTGGACAAAACATATAGCTGGATGAAAAGCAGTTATCTAGAGCCAAGCTTAGCCAAGACTAGCACTATAGCGATAGCTCTATGGGGAATTTACCTTCCCAATAATACCCTTCAAACAGGGAAGAGATGCTTTTAATTACACGAGCCTTTTGTACTCTTCAGTACTCTCATGCTATCTGAATGTATTTCAGAGCAATTTTCTCACATTAACTCTAGTCCCTATACACTGAATACCCAGCAGCAACCAGTGTGCACCAGGTGTGTTACAGGCTGCTCCTTCTGGTTTCATTTCACCTACCAGAAATCCAGTTCATGCCTGTTGGACCATTCCATGCTGTGAACCAAACCAAGGGAAGCAGGAATGAGTGGGAGATTTGCTTCACAAACATCCTCCTGCTCTAAACTTGAGTGTGATGTTCGCACTCAGCTACCCAAATTGCTCCCATAGTTAAAAGAAAAAAAAAAAAAAAAAAGAAAAAAAGGCAAAAGGGACAATTTTATTTTTTTAGAATGAAAGACACAACTGACTTACTTAGTTTTCTTACACACACACAAAATGCCTAAATACATGTTATTTAAATAACATGGATACCAGTAAAAGCAAATTAATATTGCCCCCACGAAGCTTGAATTCTGTGCTGTAAAACTGAATTGATAAATGTGCCATTAATAAAATAGAAGAAAATTGTTCACACTAAGGGGTGTTTATTTGGTTTCTGAGCTGGTTTTAGTCAAATTGGAACAACTTTTTTTAAAGAGGAGACTGTTATCCAGTCACTGAGTTCTACTCAGGTAGTTCTTCAGGTAATATATTAACTTTGCATGAAAACATACTCAGAGAAACGCCAGTTAAAAGTTATTTCTCTTATTGCCCTAAAAGATACGTCTTGAATTGCTTAGTATACTAATATAGCTCTAATTTTGTAGTGGTCATTTACTAACTTAAATTGATACTGAACAAATGTATAGTTTGCAATAAATTCAATTATTCTTAATGGAAGATTCTAATTAATTAGTTTAGATGTTTCTCTTAGCAAAAGAAAAAAGAAGCGAGTTCAAAGAACAGATTTTTCTGTTCATTCTCCTAGTCAGTGCTACTGACATACGCATCACAAGACTGCTTTTCTGACTCGTCTAGCTTGTGAGACAGTTCATTAAACACAGAACACACTTTTAGAGTAAAGCAGACGTTCTGAAATTTAAAATAAAAGAAGTAACAGGCATTATATAGGAAGACTTGACCATATCTCTGTGCCTATATCCATGCTGACTCTTACAATTTCATCTGAAGAGATTATAAGGGATCCAGATTCCCTACAAAAGGTCTGGTACCCTCCTGGATCTAATGTGAGGATGTGAACACTGAAGATGTGGAAGCAAAAAATACACGCTCAAAACCATTGATCTGAGCTTCCAATCATGTACTGCTATTGAGATGGAGAGCTTGCCAAGGCAGAGACATTTTTTTCTGTTTGTAAAGCACAAAGCATAAATATAGACCTCACATCTATGAATTAAAGTACATGTGCAATGTATTATACATACCTTCTAAAAACATTTAGAAATCCTCTGGTAATCTAGCTGTAGCAATCACATCTATGCTGCTTTCATGTGGTAGACTGAAATCTGGGGCATTATCTCCTTTCCAAGACCTGTTCTGTAATAATCCTGCTGCAATGTACAGTGTGTATCAACCTTCTTAGCCTGCCTTTTAAGAGTGAATGTTTCTCATATTTCATCAAAGCTGTACCACAACAAGTTACACTTACAGAGCTGCAGTGCTCTGGTCAATCAAGTTATTTGGAGTATGTTTCTCTCAGATAACTATATTCATTGGCTGGAATCCATGAGAACTTCTCTTAGATGGCTTCCCTGCTTGCTTTCCCTTTCATTTGGGAGCTTGTGGGTGCACTCTGTTTGGACCTTATACTTACCAGTTTTCATTAATGTAGTTATATTAACTCTCATGGTATTTGTTCATTCAGTGAAGGTTTGTAGTATTCCTGTTAGTTACTTTTTCCTCCCTCTTCGGGGCGGCAGGGGGAGAGAGAGAGAGAAAAAAAAAGCCAAATATTGATCTAAACTTTCTGCTACCTGAGCCTGTTTAGGATGTTCTTCTCTGGTATGACACTGGTTCTCTTTTACTGAAAGTCATGTAAAAGTTTTGCAGGCTGACTTCTTGCTATACTTGATAAACGCAGGTAAGCTTGAACAAAAGCTCTCTTAGCTTACAACTGTGAAAAACAAGAAGATTTCAAAGTGTACTTCCCACTGCATTTACCTCAATGTCCTCTGAAGTGCTTGCCACTGTTTTCCTAGCTTGTCTGGTATTAAGACTGTGGTTTGAGAGATACAGGCTGGAGTCTCTTCTTGTCTTGAATCCTCTTCTATCCCCAAACTATCACAGTTCTGAAAAATTATGAAATGATGCACTCCTTTTCTTCTTGAATGCGTTCCTGAACAGGTCCAGAAGACTACTAGATCCTTGTGGAGGGGCATCCAACCACACTGAGGAGTTTAAGAAAGGTCAGTATAAATGAAGGCACAGAGATACTGTCAAGTCTTAGTGCACATAGTAGAGCCATCATCAGCAACTCTATAGTTACGTAGTCTAGGCTTTCCTTATCAGCATTATTCGCAATAACTGAAGGTTTTTTTAATGTCAGTATTTGACTTAACACAGAAGACACTCAGGGACAAGTATTAAAAAACAGAAAACAAAACCCCATCTTATAGATACTGCAAGCATTGCATTATACTCATTAATCAACACATACTCTTCCCTTATCATGTCTTCTTATCTGCTCTGCACAGAGCGGCTTGCCTATTGCTTTAATTCATAAAGGTACTGACCATGTATTATTCACTGCACAGATTAATTCAGATTCTTCCTTGTGCTGTGTATACCTCTCTACTACATCTATTACTTTGTTCACACTTCTGATAGAGGCATCTATATAAATTATATAGGTATACCTAAATTATGCCAAAAGATAAAAAAATGCCGTTTCAGGGAGCGGTAGAAAGCATCAGTGTGCTTATTTTATTCGCTTTGCAGGCTGGAAGTTCCCATGAGAGAGTAGGTAAGATGATTTGCGCCTTTTAGTTGCAAAACTCAAGCTAAGCTGGACGCTCTCAGGACGTGTTCTCAGCACTGTTCGACTGAATGTGCAGTTCCATGAAACTGATTACTACAGAATTACAGCTCACTGGCATAAAGCATTAGCATGAGATTTTACTTTGTTTCCCCCGGCAGTCATTCAAGAAGGGTACAGGGGAAAGAAAACAGCATTCTAAAACAAGTGTCATATAGGAAATAGACACGTGTTATTTAAAATACTGCCAGCAATCTTCATTTTATTTTACCATGATGCTATTTCAGGCCTATCAGTGAACAAACCTGTGCACAACAGCATGGGTTTGTTTTGTCAGGGAAAAGACCAATGAAACATTCAGGATGTTGCTTTTTTTTTTGAACAAGAAAGCAATATGCTTGATTTACAGTTACAGGCTGCAGGTTAAATGAGTCCTTCAAAAAGGAAAGGATTACGATCAATGTTTTCAAGCACTGAAATGCAGGACTGAATAAAACAGAAGCAGAATGCAAAGCTACAAGCAGGAGCTGATGAAAGTGCATTGTAATTCAACATGCTCTGCTGCACAGCTAAATTACAGAGATCAAACACCTGCTTCACTTTTTCAACACAGAAAGGTGGGATTTGTACCATTTCTCTTCAGCCTCTTCTTGTCAATAGCTTTAAATGTCAGAGCTATTATGTGCTTCTCCAACAAAGAGCTGGTTTTTATCAGAAATAGCAATAGTATAAAAATGTCACTTGAGAACTTCTTGAAAGTAAATGCATATTCTTTTCACTGTAAATGAATCCAAACAGGAGCCAAGATTTAAACAACTCACTTCAGCATCGTACTGAAATTTTCATGGAGCATACATATCTACACAGAGAACCAGGTTTAGATTATCTTGTAAAATACTTACTAGATATTTTAGCAGTTACTTGCTAGCAGTTACTAGCATTTTTCGTCATCCATCCAATGTATTTATTGGTTTTAAGTGCAAAAATGGTCATTCTTACAAATACTCATCTTTGTCCTTCAGAGAACAGAGAATGCTGATGACAATTACTGCAGTAGAAATTGCTAATGTGCTCACTGCTGCAGCTGTGGGCTGCTTTTACATACATGGAGCAATCATCATCTCAGTAACTGAAAGATATCTCATTTTCAATTGCGCAGACTCCGTATTAAAACTGACATTAGGTTTTCTTTAGCATCACTAACGGAGACCACAGGTGGTGGAGGAACCTAGCCATGGAGCCTACGCCTCTGCCAGCACTAGCACTGACTGAATGGAATGAATCTATGTCCAGGGAATTCTAAAAGTGATCTGTCCAGCCAGGTTGTTTCCAGAAGTTTCTACTATTACCTGTAACAACAGTACTGAAAAATCTGCAAATAAAGATGATGAGTTTGCATGCTTTGATGGCTGAAGTGCAATTCCTTGCTGACAGGTTGGGGTTGCTTTTATTCTTCAGTCATATTTTTTACATGGGGAGCAAAATAATTAACATTTGATGCCTTAGCATTGACTAGTGCTGTGATGAAACTAGGCAAAACTAACAGACATAGAAGGCTGAAATAGAAGTTACTGTATTTAAAGGCATGTGCTACGAAATCAAATCCTTCCCTAAATTCATTATTACAAATTTCTGATTCATACAAAAATGAACCTTGAAATGACAGAAAATCAAACCAACTTTAAGGAGATGTGGGACATGCTTTTTGATAGAAAAAGTTTTAAGTATCTGAATAAACATGCCTCAGTTTCCAGACCTGCAGAGCTTTTAAAACTACTACTCAGTCCCCACTACTCAGTGGGAGATACGAAGGATTCACAGCTTCCAAAACCAAGCTTTTTTTAACAGGTTCCTCTACATGGATTTAAAAGCCTACATGCAAGCACCCATTTTGAAAAATGTTGGTGTTAGAAGTTATAAATCATTAAAAGCACAACCTAGCCGTATAGTTATATTCAAGAAGGATAAGAAGATATAATGTAACAGACAATATTAGCAAGCATTGTTTTATGTATCAGAATGGATTTGTATCTACCACTGATATAAAAGTGAGTGAACTGAACAGGATTTTTAAGGTTGCAAGGAAAAATAAAGCCATGAATATATACCTCTATTTTAATCTTCTACCTTGAATGCTTTGTACTGCTAGGTGAAGAGAAAAGGGATTTGGCATGCACCAAACACAGCAAGGCTTGCTGGGTTAAGCTTTAACGGCCAGGCCAAAGGGGAAGTTTTAGAGTTTACTCTGGTTGGTACCATCTTTGACAGAGGGGAAGGTGGATCAGCTTGCAACTATGGGAGGCAGTAAAAAACAAAACGAAACAAAACCACAACAAAACCTTAAATACTTAAAAGTTATATTATAAGATGCTCAGAAACTCTGATAGCTCTCTACATGATGGCAGAAATATTACACTTCCTAGTCTGCAATTTTAAATGAAAGGTGGATATGGAACATCGGTCCTGAACTGGAGTAAAAGTATTACAGCTCTGGTCGCTGCCAGAGTGGCACTGTAGATCAAGACAGCTTTATTAGCTCGAAATCTCATGAATTCTACATTTCAAGAACCCACTAGCGTATACCATCCTCAGGGAAAGATCATTGGCATTTCAGACTGCTAGCTTAAAAACCTAGCTTCACTCACTACTGAGTTAGACTCCTTAAACAAGAACAAATTTTTACTCGTTAAACTAAACTAAGAACATTTCTTTAAATTACCTTTTTGGTAAAGAGTCATTTGAGCAATGCCTGTGTGCTCAGTCTCATTAACATACAGTTTGGTGAAAGATGAAGTTTGCTACTGAACAAGAACAAATCCCCAGAACAGGCGGAGAAAAAGAGGCAGGATTTATTTCGAGAAGGACATTAAAAATGAAAAAAAATGTGCCAAAACCACTTGGCATGAGAAACATACCAGCTGTTCTTCACTAATCCATGGCTGATCCTTGGAAAGAATCACAAATCCACTCAACCAGCAGGCTGAGTGCCATTTTATTGGCAAGAATTGAGAAGGAAATGGAATCAAATACATACTCATAATACTGGCTATTAAAAATGTTGCTTGGGTCTGATAAAGTATGTATTAAGGACTCTTCGCTTAATTCAGTCACAGAAAATGAGAAAGTGAAAATAGAAAAACTAAACATAGGAATTATCTAGAAAATCATTTCCTTATTATGGCCTCATTGCTACAAGACATACACCCACTGAACCGGCCCCAAGTCCTGCACTTTGGAACTGTTTCAATGAGACCCAAGAACTGAACACATCACTAAGAAATATCCAGATGTATTTCTTTCTGTTCATGGCTGACGCACACTGCCAGAATAAACATGGAATAATCTGTACAGTCAATGTCTGTGCTATGCCTATACCAGCTGAAAGCTACAGGGTATCACCGATACCTGTTTTGGTTGGTGTGGTGGTTTTTTGTTGGAGGGAGGTTGTTTTTGTCCTTTTCTTACAGTAGAATTTACTGCCAGCAGAAGCTGTCAAATCCACACATTTTCAACTAACCTACAACTCTCGCACATCTTTCAGTCTGAATTACACTGTATTCCGCAGCTTCATGCATTTAGTGGAGCTTTTGTACCAGCTCAGTACAACTTTGGCAAACAAAATCCTAAACACAGTCAAAAGACTAAAGATTAAACCCATAATTAGTTGTTCTGCTAATGAGCTTTTATAAATAAACACATCTCAAAAGTCAGAAGTAAGTTTAGTACTATAAATTACATTAAGTTGGAAAAATAATACAGAAATCATTAAACAGAGCAATCTTGTGCTGGTTCAGAGTTATATTAGATAATATTATAGGTAATTCCTTTTTGTCATGTTTATGACCCTTTGATCAATATCTGAGCATTTCTCAGCACCGGGGGGGAGGGTGGGGGAAGAGGGGGAGCACTGGGAATGAAAAAAGAAAAGGTAATACAACCTTTGCTTTCAAGGTTCCTGTCCACAGTCATAATAAAACAGCTCTATGATGACTGCTTGATTAAAAATTAATTGCTGTGGTAATTTAAAGATATGTCTTATTTAATAATTAATGTATGGGAATTAAATTGGACTATTCACTGAAGTCTTATTATAAGGTACACTCAGAAAAAGATCCATGATCTTCATTGTATTATTAAGGGGGGGAGGGATTTTATTGTATCTTGGAGAAAGAACTCTTCCTGTCATATCTGTCTTGTGCAACAATTGGTCCTTATTTTGGCTCACTACTAGGGAAAATATGAATTTTAGTGTAAGACTTCATAGTGAGGTCCTTTCTATATGGCATAGCTCTATCTAGTGGTTGATTAATCCAAGTGCATCTGACTGTTTAAAGAAGACTAAATCATGAATTTGATGAAGGCCAGGAAGGTCTTAGGAAAGTGCCACTTTCTTATTCTGATCTACTGTCATCCGCCTTGCATAAGTCTGGAAATACACCAGGAAAGGTTGTACTACTAGCTAAATCCTATCTTTACATACATTGATGAATGTGATTCCATAGGGAGTTCTCCTTGTAATGAACGCTTTTTCCAATACAATTTGCAGGAACAAACCAGGGGCTCCAATACTTATTCAGGCAGGGTACCTAAATACTGGCCTGACAGATAAACCCATCGAAGTCAGCTGGACAGTTCCCATGCTTAATTGTATACACATGCTTTTCCCCCTAAATTGGGATTTAAAGTTGTGAGAATTATTGTGGGCATGTTGGAGCAATGTGGAAGAGGTAGCTGGGAAGCTTCTGTTTAACCACTTCTGTGCCACTGTGGGAGACAGGAAGGCTTGCAGCTGTTCCCCAGCCTCAGCACTGGATGGTTAGGAGCAGTGCCCTGAATGCGAAGAGCATAAGGACTAGCTTGTTCACCTTGGAAGCAGGATGATTTGCATGCAATGGCTGCAGCATACTGTGGGGTAATATAGTCCTCCTTAGCAGAACTAAGCTGGGTACCTCTATACCTTCTGTGCTCTGCAGCAGACATGCTGTGGGAGAAATGACTTGGTACTGAAGACCAACCAGATCAACATGACACATTGAATCCAAAAAGCTATGAAGGCTGATTCAGAAAATGCAGGTGGCTGCCACATTTCTTCCCCAATCTCATCATCCATCTAGTGGATATATTGGACACTAATCTGCGTCAGCTTCTAATCAAACCTAGCAGGGGGAGAGCTGTGTAAGTTGTGTAACCAAGTAATGGATTTCATCAGCACAGGGGAAAGGTCACTAGTTTTTGCTGGTAATTACAAAAGCTCCACAAAAGTATGTCTACAGTTTTCCCAAGCTCATTGGGCCATTTATCCAATGGGGGCTTAAGGAAATAATGGGCATTCAGATAGCAGTTACTTGATTAATGCTCTAATGATAATTTTGGTTAATAACTGTATAAATAACTATAGTTTAATTTAAGCTATAACAATCCTGCTACACATCCCAGTGTAGCAAAATTAAAATAGCAATGTAAAAGCACTGCAGTTGGTGAAAAAAAAGTCATGTCTGCTGCACATAGCCAACACCAAAACATGTGTAACTTTAAACACTGCTTAAGGTGAACCCCACAAAATAGTTCTATGAAATTAGCTTTGAGTGTTGTATAACTTTTTTCTAGAAAGCCTGGAAATCACCTCTCCTTTAGAATGATTAGGACACATGAATTGGGGCCTGTCAATACTCCTGGCACTGGGATTAGGTAATTCTGATCACTGAAAGTTTCAACTGTAAACAGTCTCTCTCATTCAGGCTGCATCTGTTTCTCTACATATTGTTCCAGAAAGCAACTTGAACATAGCTTCATTATTTTGTGCACAGGAATTAAATAGGTTTACAGCCCAGTTTTCATGTCCTTTTCAACTCATGTTTTATCTAGCATTTCTGCAACGATGACACAGGTGACACAGAAAAGTTTTACTAGCTATATTTTCATTGTAAATTACTCAAATCTGCTCTAAATTAACTGGTATTCTAGCAAATGCATTTGATGATTTGTGTGCCTGTGCACAGGAAACAAAAGCACTTATCTGTTTCAACACTTTGAAGAGCAGTAATGAGAAGTTTCATACTGACATGTACAAACTAATGAAAATGTAATATTAGTAGACTATTTTACCTTATTAACATGACAATTACTTGAAAATCAAAGTGATTTGACCAAGCTAAGTACATTCCCCAGTTGTCATTCCATGAAAATTTCGTAGCTTCTGTTCTCCTTTCAGAGAAAAAATTCAAGATGACAGCCAGATTTACTGACTTGCCCTTGTTCTTGATTCAAGCATAGTTTGCTAATGAACCAGACCCATAAGATTAACAGAGGTTAGTGTGGACCATTTCACATTATTTTCTACCAAATAAAGTATGAAACTGCTCAGTTTTCCAAATGCTCAGTTTTCTAAATGCTCAGACAGGTGCCTGAACAAAAGTACCTGGCACCAATTCAGATGCATGGTGTATCAAAGACATCCTCCCAGGACTATCATCCCACAAGCCTAGCATCCCGCAGGGTCTAATGAAGACCTCAGCAGCTAGAGGCCAGAGAGGATGGGAAATGGCACTAACTGCTTAAGTTCAAGTATCTCAATTGTGCCCTTGTGCATTCCTCCTAATAAAGCTCAGTTACAGAAAATAAAGATAACATGGCTCTCCCTCAGTGCTAGGAAAAATAACTTCAGAACTTTGTACTTAAGTCAAAAAATATTTAAAAATCCTACTGAGCAACACAGGTAGATGAGTGTCAGAAAGGTCAGAGATTGCATTAGTGGTTTTATTTATTCCAACTACTAAAGCTTTATCAACAGCAAAATGTTAATACCATAGGATTTATTATGGGGGAGGCAAGTAATGATTAAAATTTACTAGGCCATAGACTGGAGTTGAACACTAATGATAAATGTATACGACTAGCCATTTTTAACAAGCCAGTTATTTCCCTTCTCATTTCCTAAATACGATACGTAACTGCAACACTAAACCAGAGCTCCTGGAAGACAGCCACCCTCCTGGCTCTGCTCCTCAGGCTGGCTCTCAGCATGGGTTCATATTTCCAAAGGCCCAAACAGATCAGGACTCACATACACTTAAGGCAAAATCTCCATTCAGAACTCACCTCAGCTGCTCACATCCCTCAGTAGTCAAGCAGATAACAAGAGGCAAGACAAAGTGCCAAGAAGCAGAGATAAGGCATTCTGGGCCATGGGGATCATCGTTGTGGTTGTGTTCATGTAGGGGGCAACCAAAACCAAAAAAAACTTTCAGATGAGATCAGTGTGGTACAGAGCTTGGCTGCCCCTGGATCTTACAAGGATCCCCCTTCTCCCAGCCTTCTGGTTTACCAGGAGATCTACATGCAGCAACTAGTTAACAGCAGAGCTATCATTAAAACAGAATAAAAAGTAGTGTTACTTGATGCCAAGATTCTTCTGAGAAGGTGGAGGCATTCCTCTGGTAAATTAACTACTCTGAAGACAGAAGGCTGATACAAGAGTTTGGGATTCTCTAGGATGAAAGACACTGCTAAACAGCCAGACTTCTTAGTGTTTGGTGAAGGCATGTCATGTCATGTCAGTGTTTCAACATTCAGAGCTAGTAACTTAGGAAAACACACTGACTTTTCACCTTTTAAGCCCTCTGTTCAAACCTAGGCCTGACAAATACAAACAAAAACATGTCTGATGCACTTCTGGGAATGAGAAGAGTAAGGATTTTGTAAGGAAGGCTCAACAAAAGTTGTGAAGTGAAATTAGAACCAAATACCAAAACAGGTACAAAATTCAACAGCAAAATTAAAAGATTCTCAACTAAGTATCGGTTAAAGAAATCTTACTCAAACATAAAAGACTGTTTTCCAAAACTAACGAGCTCAAGCTGGCTTCCATGCTTTCACACAACTTGCAGCTAAGCTGTAGAACTCCTTGGTGAAGGATGCTGTGGAGACTAAAAGGCAACAACATAATTTCACATAAAACTCCTCCAATATTACCTCTGGTCCAGACAATCCCTACCTTAAGTATTGCTGCACAGGAGCAAACTCTGAGGGAGAGTAACTACATCTTCCCCCCAATCCTACAGTACTACCTAGACTGTGCTGTTACAGCACTGGGCAACACAGGTTTCTGGTCTGACCCAGCACAGCTGCTTTTATATTCTCACGCCTTACCTCTGAATTTAATAGGACATTAAATGGAAAAAGCTTGTCAGCTCATGAGCAGTACACTCGATTCCCACCTGGATTTTCAACCTTCAGTTTTATGAGCAAATTCATCTCCATAACTGAAAAAATTTTAGGGGACTCAAACTTCAATAAAACCTAGGCAAATTATTAAGTGATTAAGATATAATTTCAAACCAGCACATCCTGGGCTATGAGCACTGACCCAGCTAATCACGTGCTGATCAAATCTTTTAAAAAGCTTTGGAATTTACCCTTTGCTCTTCAGTTCCAAATGGACAAAGATTTTGCCTTTGTAAAAATATAAAAATCATTACCAACAATGTAAAACTGGATGATATTTACTACTTAATGTGAACATCAAGACAAAAACCTAATGCATTCCTCTTCACCTGTCAATCTCTGTAAAACATTAATAAATAAACCAACGTAGAAGTTAATGATTTACTGCTGAATTGTATTAGGAATAGTCTTGTGTATCAGAAACAAGAGAGCATGAACCCCTGAACGACTTATTTCTCCCCTTTTTTGTGAAAAAAATTTGTAATACATGACCTGTGACAGAAAAATTGGGAAGGAGGGAAATTAAAGTCAGCCAGGAACTCTGGAAATAAAAAAGGAAAAACATTTAAATGTCTATTCTGTTAAAAAAATTACACACAGTACATTTAGTAGAGCTTAGTAACCACTGCTTGCTTTCCACTGGTAGAGGCTTAAGCCATTCAGCTATTAATCACATGAAAGTAGATATTAAGGAATATTAATCCATACCAGCTGTTACATCTTTTACTGTGCTATTATTAGAGATTAATCTTTATAGAACAAGGCTGCCTTTTCATGTCATTTCCAAGAGGACATCATACAAGCTGATACTGTTTTACAACACATCTTCATAAAGGGGTTGAAGAAAGCAGGAGATAACGATTACATGGTGAAATTACATTCAACTTCATCCTTCAAATCTAAGGCACTTATGTGTAGAAGAGACACTGTCACTGTAATCTGTTGATTAGTTAATTTTTATTGTGACTGTAAAAAATTGCTTTTATAGCTGCTATTTACATCAAAAGAAAAAGGATACTCTCTTAGTGATACTGAATATTCTCTTATGGAAAGTTCAAGGCTATGTAATTTCCTATCTTCAGTAGCAGGGAATGAATCCAGTTAAAAACATCTAATATGATCTAGCTGATGGAGCCTTAAAGGGGAATATTTAGGATTGTAACAGAATTTTAACAAAACAGAATCAACCCTGTGAGCATACTATTTTCTAATGAAGTATAAAAACCCTGTTAGGCGAGACAGGTTTTTAGAAGAGCAATTGCTTTTACTGTTGGATACACTTCATAGACAACTGCATCTGCAGACTCTAGCAAAACTCCTATCAGATCACATGTCGGTTGAATGGTATTAAAATCACAAAAAGTATCACACTGTTCCAAAAAAAATAAAATTACTGGCAGAAAAGGCCAGCGTTATCCATTAAAGATTATGAGATTACCATTAAAAATCAGCTTCTAATCAGCTTCTTGAGTTTTGGATGACACTGTACCAGCTGCACTAGGGAAATCAGTTGTCATAGTTACAGAAAATCTACATTCTCTATAGCTGCAGTCTCCTTGTTTTGTTAAATGCAAGATTCTTCTCTAATTATGTTGCAATTATTCATCAGGGTACCTTTGGTTTTTACTCATTTGGACTTCAGATTGATCTTACAGATTACATGTGTATTAGTTTTATAGCACAGTCTAAATGGTGAGGAAGAAGCTCTTTAGTCTAGGGTTCTATGATTCACTGTTCTCCCATTCTTCCTTGCAATTTGCACAGTGTCTCCTTAGCAGCCGCTGCCCTTTCACTCTCCCCAAATCTGCAAAAGTCCTTCAGTGGTTCCCTTTTCTCAGTCTGCCCATATTCTGTCTGGGCAACGTGATCTGCTTCAGCTGGTCAGCTGCTCCCTCCACAGCACTGCCTAAACCTGCCTCTGTCTTTGACAATCTGGCATGTACAACTGCCTTTCACAGTCTCTGCTACCTGTCTTTAATCCTCTCCACCCTCATCTTCATCTGCTGATGAACCAGCTGTTATTTATATAACATTGGTTTTGATGCCGTTTTCTCTCCTCTCCTCCCAAACAAGTACCTTAAAATTCTGCTATTTCACTCTCCTCTTCATGCCACTTCCCAGGACAAACTGGCTTTCTCATTCCACCCTGCTAATGCCCGTCTACAGGACTTCACCCATCTCCAAATCAGATAGGTGGCCAACCCTGAATAACACTTCCGCTGCTTAGTGTCAATAATTTGCCTGCTAACAACTGGCAAAAGTACAGGGCAGACAGAGGTACTCACAACACAAAAGATAATGTACATATTAGGAGGTAAAACTGGGGTCCAAATGTAAGCCTTTAAGCAGTTTATCTCATTGCTTACTTTTTGTTTAAATTAACAGGGTTTGGGGTTTTTTTCCTTATTTCTTTCCTTCCCCCCTACCTACCCAGCTAGCTCTGAAATCATAAGGGATAAAGTATGAGAACAATCAACCATTTTTACAGTTAATTAGGAGTCAGACAGTTAGCCAGTTTTATAACAGATATGAATCTATGTAAAATCCTTCCATTCAGCCTTTATACACCTCTGCCACCCAGCTGTGAAAGGCTGTTGCAGTGAATCCTTGAGCTATATACATCGTGAACGTACTTTAATGATCCTCAGTTACATTTCTCTTTATTTTATGGATTAGCGAATGACTTTAAAAAATACCAGTTCATCTCTTCTTGGGTAATTGAAATCTATTTAGAATTTTGGACAGTATTTACTCAATTTTGCTGAAAACCTGGAAAAGCTATAAAAATAGGAGTAAAATGTGCCCTTGTACCTTCTCAACATGTGGAAGTTCGCTGTTTTGCAAGCTGCATTCTAGGAAAGAATGGCTTTCTTCTCCTTGCTCTGTGCTGATGTTTGTCGATTCTCCCTTTCACTGCTTGTCTGCCTCTCATGGATTTTGACTCTCCATTTCCAGTCCTTTGCATAGCCAAGGTTTGGCTTGTTTTCCATTTTTCAAAGTGAGTAACTTTATTGCAGGCATCTACACGAAGAGAAAATTGATGTCTGGCAACCCTGAGGAAGGTTTGCATGAGCAAGTCCTACATCACAGATTAGTTAATTGGAGGCTTGAAGGGGGGACATATGATCAGTGGAACACTAAATCAGTTTTCTGAAAAAAAGAAAAGTTCATGTTAACCAGCTCCAGCTTTTCTAACTTTTCCATTAGTGTAGATCACAGAAGTTGCACTAGAGATTGGGGCCTACATATAATAAAAAACTGTTGCTGTGAAGTGGACAAGACATGTAAGAGAAAGGAAAACCGAGGGAAACCGAGTTGCCCAAATTCAAAAAGTAGGGTGGATGGCACAGCTAGTGACAAAAATGTGAACTTGAACTGCTGATCCAATCCACCACATCGCCTATGAAATGGCTCTTTTTCAATGCTTTCTGACTCTTCCTTCACTCTGCCACCTATGTTTTTCACCTCATTTTTAAGGACTGACTAAATTAAAAGAATCTTCATCGCTTGTGGTAAATTCTACAAACGCAGAGTCTGAAATTTAAAAGCACCAGAAAGGTTCTATTCATTAAGGCAATGGTTGATTCTTCCAACTTAGGAGTGGAGAGCAGTAAGTGCCCCCCATCTATATCCTTCATTGCAAGATCAGCTAACCTACTATCACCACGCGAGACCTGAATTAATACCGCTTTCCAGCAAAATTGTTTTTCCTTTGTTTATCCACACTTGTGTTTTCTAGGCAAAACAAAGGGGCAACCATTTGGAGCATGGTAGCACTTACAGTCACATTCTGTATGTCTCCTGCTACTGTAAAATCCTCACCTGCCTCAGAAGCACTCTTACACGACTATTTGTTGCTCTCTGTGTTTGAAAGTCAGAGTGCTTTGCAGTATCCACGAGCATTTGCTTCAGTTTTTAACAGGTAGCCATCCTTGACAGATTCCTTCTATAAAACCACATTCAAAGTGAAAATTGCTCAAGGCTTTCTGCTCTGATTTCTCCCTACTCAGACCTGCATAAGGCTTGTTTGCAGACCTTCAGTAGACAGATGCTGGTAAGCAAGAACTAGCAAAAGGTGCAGCATGAACCAAGCATCTATGGCAGGTTTTTCTGAATCAGACTAGGAGTAATTTGTGTTGGGTAACAGGCAGTGAAGCACAGTTATGAAAGACACAGACACATGCGAATCCGACAGTTGCCAGGAATGAATATGAACAGCTGGACAGAATAGCATCAAATTGCTGAAAAGTAAAAAACATTATTCCATAATTCACAAGGTGATTCTGACATTCAATACATAACACGAGTTCTGGGCAAGGACTTTGTTCTCTTCATGTCTGCTGCAGTGCCACTCATGGTTTCATCATTATCACAGGCCCAAGTCAAGCATTAGGGAACATTTCAAATATATCATCCCTTAAAACCGAAGGCTCTGCTCACGTGCAATATGAAAAAGGACAGTTCTCCTGCTGTTCCCCTTTGTCAGCTTCATCTTCTTCTAACACTATAGAATCTTGGTACTAAGTCCATCCTTTCACTGATACGGCTAGCACAAGAGAGTCCAGAAATGCTTCCTGTTACCCCTGCAATTACAAGCTGCGAACCTGCACTGGCTCAGCAATTTTATCTAGACAAAACCTCTCTCTCCTTCCGGCCCTAGACTCCTGTAATAGGTTATTAAGATGCTGCATTTCAGAGTAGCACTTCTGTATACATAATTTGTATGCTGTTCAAATTTATAAAGAGGGTGAAAGGTGTTAGATATGTACATGATTGTAATGTGCTGGACACTAGGCCAAGCCTACCATGACACTTGCAACTCATAATACATGTACTTATCCTGCTGGACAGTCTGCACTTGCTGTAAATTGTGGGGTTTACGCAGTATTTGCCCATACTTATGGTCATTATAAGTAACAGCTATCATCAGTTTTAAAAATTTGCCAAACATTTGGGCTCAAACACACTACGAATGTCAAAAAGCTCCCGCAAAACTCATGACATTCTCATTCCTGGAAGCCATCATGACATAACAGTTGTACCTAGGTAGCGTTTTGGTTAGAGGTACATGAGGCTTTAACAGCTATACAGTGCAAGAAGTCATCTCTGATTCCATGCTTACACCCTATCTTGAACAGTAAGCTTCCATGCCTTTGTGGTAACCTTTCCTTCATGCTACAGATCACATATTACTCGCCATATGCACACACCATCTGCTCCTGTTGGATGTCTGCAGTGTATTGACTTGTAGAGAAGGGGCATAGTGCAATGCCACATGCCTAGCTGTGCTGGGCGACTCACACCTGCAGAATATAGACTCAACTCCTTACGAACAATTCCTGATAACAAAGAGATTCCTAAAAGCCGTACCTTACAATGTCTGTCTTGAGTAGAAACTTACAGGATGTCAAGAAAAATGTCATGGACATGCCAAGGAGAATCATTTAGTTCTACATTTCAAATTGGATAAACCTGCTACTATACTGATACTCTTTCTTTGGATGGCGTGTCACAGCAAAACAAAAGCCTTATAATTCACTTAGCCAATTGTGCATCCTGGTTAGGGGGTTAAAGGATTTATTTCCAATTCCTATTCAGATCAACTGGTACTGTCTAACATATACTCTATTACGGACTGCTTTTCACAATGCTCTTATCCAGTTTGTTGAAGGACATTAAGATACCAAATCAAGACTAAATTGATTCAGTGTTGATTCAGCAAGGCAGTTCAGGAAGAGCCAGCAGAATGCTCTTTGTAAAACAGCATACACAAGTAGAAAAGATTTGTCAAAATTGGACAAATTTATATACCCAACTATAACATTTTTCAGTATCTTTTAAGAACACAGCTACAATACTAATTCTGCTGTGATAGTCATAGATTATTCTAATTTGACATTCCCTTCTTTCATTAAACAGAAGAGTACAGGCTGTGCTGCTGTCTCTCAGTCTGGGAGTCTGTACCAGAGATCACATGCTGCTAAGTACAGTTTTTGTTTGTTTGAAAAGGGGCAGCTGATAACCTGTTGGCCTATTCTCTAGACACAAGTCTGCCTCTATTTTTCTTTAGGGCCATGAAAGTCTACTTGTGATGACAGTTTGATTATTGCCCCGATATTTTTGGAGCATTAAGGAAGATACAGAACCTGTTCTGCTGTACTTAGAGAGAAATAAATTATTATACCTAAGTTATTTTCTCACTTCCACCACTCAACTGACTCCCCAAACTGGAAAAAACACAGCAGTGTTATCTCTTGAGCCACTGAGACAATGGCCAAAATGTCTGCACAAAGAGAATTTCTTAATCACAGCAGAAATTTGGGGGGGGGGGGAAGATATTTGAAACTCTCAAAAGGAATGTGTATGAAAATGATTTCACTGTTACCAAGTGATCTATCTAATCATAACTGTAATATTAACCAGTTGCAGACAACTGTTCCAAATAAACCCTTTTACAAACCATCAAAAGATATGGTAATTTGAAGGAAATCACAGCTTCTTGACAAATAGTTTAGGAGCAGAAAGTAAATTCATCCTGTTAATCCTTTTTTTCCTGTTTGAAGTTTAATATTACCATAAGCAGGCACACAAAGCATACAATTTAAGATTAACAACTGCAACTAACTTCAAGGGATTTTATACTAATTTTCAAGCTTCATTAACAAATGGTAAGACAGATCAAAACGGTGACTTAAAGGGGAGACAAAATTGTTTTTTCTGCCTAAAATATAATTTCTCTCTGATCTAAGAGAACGTATTCATCCTTTCCCATCTTTTCTCTGGTTTGTCTGGTCATTTACAAAACACAGGACAAGTTATTTGCCTTAGTCTGAAGGTCTAATAATCTTTCCACCTTTGTAATCGATGAAAGCTTTTCTAATTAATCACTGGGTAATACTGAACTACCTTAAAAAAAAAATTTTAAAAAGATCCATTATACTTTCTATAGTAGTGCTGTTGAGATTGTCAAAGTTGTCTAATGTATTTAGTTAAAATATTCTTTAAAATATTTTTTTAATATTCTAAAATTTCTATTTTTTTTAGACATCACTGTTATTTCTTGCACATTTGACAGCCAGGAAGAAGATAGTGATGTGAGCAATAAATTAAAAATATATTAGTGTCTGTATAAAAGCTTAAATCTGAGCATCTGGAAGGCTTGTACTGAGTATATCCTTATACAGATAATCGCAGAGAATTTACAAGCATAGAAGAATTACAGGCAAACAGAAATAACACGTAGAGAAAAGCTGTTTCAATAAAATGGTTTTCTCTTCAGAGGAACAGAAAATGAGTCATAGTAGGTACATCTTAAAGACATTTAGATCAAGTCAATGGAGATAGTAAACTGAGATGAAAGCATTGTTTAGTACTACAAAAGTAATTTGAGGTAATTCCCATTAGTGGGAATGACAGACCAGTGATGTACATCCAGATAAGCTGTTTCCTTTTTTAATAAACTGAGATGTTTGCAAGAAACAAAACCAAAACACAGATGTAAGTGTGCACACACACAAGCAAACTCCTTTTCTTAAACACCACAGGTTTCACATTTCTTTTACAACATTCTCTGTTGAGGTAGAGAATAATTGCAGAGCAGGTAGCAATAGGCGTTTTTGTAAAACTGCTCAAGAAGTAAAATGTCGTCTTCCTCTAGAGTACTGCTGTCAAAATCAGGGGAATACATGGGAAAGCTAAGCAGAGTAGAGGGCTGAGTAGAGATACTTGGCCATTTTAATTACTCTTGCTTTTCAGCACTACTGCAGTAAAAATCAGGAGCGAAAATCATGGACCAGGATCACACACTGTTACACGTTCCTCAGAAAAAGGTCCATGAGAGTGGTAAAAGGGAAAAACGATTAGAGTGGTACGTGAAATTCTCATTATAAATCTTATAGCTACGTCACATGGCTTTAACCATTTCCTGCCTAGATTTTCCAGATGTATCCCAAAGCACTAAACCCCTACGAAACACACATTCAAGTCTAGTTTCAATCCCTGTTTTCAGCTGTATCATTAGCAAAAGTTTACATTCAATACAAAACATTCTCGAGCACAACAGTGCCCAGATTTCCTGCCTTGAGATGTCCTGATTCCCAGAGATGATCACTTCCACTTGCCTGGTGCTATTAACCTCAGAGCCAACCAACGTAATTTCTCAGCAGAAGTAACACTCCCAGCCTACTACGTAAGCCTAAAAATCTATTTTTTTAATCGACTCTAGAAATAATATTTTTCTCATGAAAGGTAAAGTTTTTGTTCCCAAAATGAACATTAAAGCAAATAAACACCAAAAGAATTAGGAAGACTAAAACAAGCAAGCCATGAAGGGAATTTACAGCTTTTAAAAGACTTTTTTTTATAATCAGAAGTTGAACCTTGTTAAGAAAAACAAAATCTGTACTGTGTTCCTTCTATCTTCACTTGACTAGTCTTTCCTATGGGATTAGTGCGACAAGATTAAACAATTTTTATCTGGCTATTTTACTCTGACTTTATTCCATTCAGGAAGTAAAATTCTGTATGCTTTGCAGTATCAAGATAGGCTTGGGGACATTAAAAAAAAAAAGAAAAAAAAAGCTGATTGCACCTGGGGCACTATGCCTACATTATGGATTTACTATTCTGATTTGTCATGTTTAAGTGAGCCTAGATATATAAAACAACATTTTAAAGGGGAAATCCTTCTCTTTAATTTCCTTTATCATTGTTTCTCTGTATTATTCAATAAATAAAGTTAATACTACCAAGCCTATGAAACTACTGCTGATCTTTAAAGTCATTTGGTTGACAAAGCAAGCAATATACAGTTGTTCATGAAACGGAAGTGTCTTGGAGGACAGCCTGGTTTTTCACACTATTTGTACACAGCCATGAGGCACCTAAGAAGCAACTGTGCAGGTAATGGGAAAAGTTACACAAAGTGACACTGTTGCTAAGTATTAGCTGACATTTCAATACGCCACTTTGCTTTATATCTATCAGAGGAGAAAAAACTGAACCCACCACAAACACTTTAGAGCCTTTCCTTTTTCTTCTAAGTGTTTAGGCTTGGCCCCAGTGACAAGGACATTACAGCTGAAGTACTCTTTTTTTTCACCTAGCACTCAATATCTGTAATAGGGTCTGTAATATAGGCATTACATGCAACTTGACAATCTCTTTAGCAGAGAAAAGGGCCAGGGTCCCCAGTTAGTACATAAAAAACATTGCTGTAAATGAATTTATCCCTAGATAGTGCTTGCAATTCACCTAGTGATGGCCCATGACCATCAATCTCTGCTGAAGAAGTTCCCCAAACCCAGACGCATTCTTTCTTGCCTTCACAGATGACCTTGACCAATATTTCACATCATATAGAACAATCTTTTTTAAGAAGGAAACATTTTAATACATAGCTGCCTGTGTATCGATGAGTAATTTCCTCCAAGATGCTGCCAGACATTTTTCTCTCAGTTATGTTCCTTCAGACTTCCTTTCACCCCTTTAATTAGAATCTGACTCTAACATTGTGACGATCAGCAGAAACTACAGGTAAGACTGTTGGAGGGATTGGAAGAGAAGACAAAAACCATTGCTCATTATTTGAATGGAGTCAGTTCAAAAAAGGTCAGTTGAGCTGGAACCTAAGTAATCTTAAGCTGAAGTTAGTCTATATTTGTTCCAAATGAATCTATCAATCCATGGACAAAAGATATATTTAAATTCCCTTCACAGCTGAAAATTGAATTAAGAAACAAATTCTTAATATGCATCTACAACATGGAAGCTTATGACAACAGTGAGCTTATACATTATCAAGCAATCACCTCATGTCTTCTTTCTCCCCCCTTGTCTTTTTCATTCATACACTGCACAGCACACGATCTAACCACAAACTGTATTTCTCGTAGAATCTGTCTGCCGCAGATGTTCAGTGAATCACATCAAAATCCTTTACACATCCTATCAGTCTTCTCATTGATTGCATCTAAATTTGGCATGAACACTAAGTATCAATAGTCATCAAAATATGATTTTGACTATGGATAGGAATAATTACAGGCTAGCCCTGTTCAGTGATATTTAACCCAAAGACCCTTAAGACAGTGTGCTTGTGAAAGAACTCCCATAATAGGAATAAGATTCATTGCCAGAACCAGTGCAGTGAACACAACTGATACCTTTGAGACTTAAAACAGCACAGAGGGAAAGAAAATTGTTCTCATTTATAACGGTACCAGCTATTTAAAAAGAAAAAAGGGGGGGGGGGGGGGGGGGGGGGGGGGGGGCAAACAGTGTCTCCAGCTGTTTCCCTCAGATTGTACTATTTGGGTAATTGCAGATTTACCTTTTGTGATCCAGATGCTGAGCCCTTAAATGAAGTGCGTTTGAAGGAGCCACTCATCCTCCGTAAGGAACCTGTGAACTTTCCTCCTCTTCCTTTCTTAATCCCCTGGCCCTTATCCTCCATAAGGGACCTAGTACCCCAGCACCAAAGAAAACTCTGATTTTAGTCATGTAGTCTAAGCAGTTTTTTTCCTGAAGCCAACGATCATTAAGTTACAGCTTAAATAAAAAGAGAGACAGATGCATAAAACAAAATCAAAGCCAAATAATGAGACTCCTGTTCTGAAATGCACCCTGTCACAAGTGTTACCAGCCAGCTAGACAAGTAGAAAAACAAGGCAATACACTCATACAAACTGCTGTCCCCCTCCCTCTTCTCTACTGACTCTATAATCAGGCTTAATGCACACAGCTTCTGCAAGCTATGGTTTTTAATGGACAGAGATTTAATAAATGGTGATTGAAGGTAAATCTACTTTAGAAGCAGCATCCCGAAAGGTTTTTATTCGTGCAAAGCACAGGGCAGTCAGATGGCAATTATTTCGGTATCAGTAAAAAGGCACATGAAAAGAGCAGATGGTCCTCAGCAGACTATGGGTTAGAGGCGTGGTGGAATTCTAAAGGATAACTGCTGATGGCGAGTGTGCCTACAGCAGGTCTCGAGATGAGAGAGACAAGGTTTTAAAAGCAAACAACCCCTAAGATCACAAGTTAGATTCTAATTAATTAGGGAATATGGGTTGTGGCAAATAAGGTGTGGTGTGTATTATCTTCATGAATTCTTATTAATATCTTAATTCACCTGATTTGTACTATTCTGCCTAAATATGCGGAGTGAAAGCAAAAGGAGGCAGTTAGGAGAGAATAAACAAGAAATGAGGAAAAGACAAGGTGCTTTAAAAGAACAACAAAATTATTATTGACTAGGAAGTATCCGAGTTGGCTCCAGAAGACTTGCCTTCTCAGACATTAGCCAGGAATCTGTTAGAGAGCCTGGTTTAGAAAACAAGATAGATGAGAGCACAGGGAAACCAGAGATACATTTCAGAAATATACACAGGGACTGCTGATTTGTAACTGTGAGCTAAGTCAGAAACACCATTAATTTACAGGATTTAGTTATACAGTCATACTTTTTATTTACTTATTTACTTTTTTTCTTTAGGTTCACCCCTTTGTCCCTCAATAAAGATGGAGTGGGTGCCTGCTTGCAGCTGGTTAGAGGAGGCACAGAAAATTGTGTTGAAAACCTAAAGCAAAACAAAACAAAAGTGGAAGAGGCTGATAGACGGACATGCACCAATTTTGTTGTTCTGGTCAGCACAGCCACAATCAAGAAAATAAAATTTCCCAGGCTGGCAAGGATAAGTGGCTGACAACTTACAACATACTTAAAGTTGTGTGGGAAATGGGAAAGTAAAAGCTCCATGCTTTGCAGGAGAATCACTTCTATTATATTAGCGCAAACAGTTTGTGGGCTCAGGTTAATGGAATGTAGAGAGGAGGACATGAACACTAAAGGGTCACAGAAGAGGTCTTCCTTTCTAACCATCTGTCCTGGTTTCGGCTGGGATAGAGTTAATTTTCTTCCTAGTAGCTGGTATAGTGCTGTGTTTTGGATTTAGGATGAGAATAATGTTGATAACACCCTGAAGTTTTTAGTTGTTGCTGAGTAGTGTTTATACTAAGTCAGGGATTTTGCAGCTTCTCATGCCCAGCCAGCAAGAAGGCTGGAGGGGCACAAGAAGTTGGGAGGGGACACAGCCAGGACAGCTGACCTGAACGGGCCAAAGGGATATTCCATACCATATGATGTCATGCCCAGTATATAAACTGGGGGGAGCTGGCCAGGAGGGGCGGATCGCTGCTTGGGAACTAACTGGGCATCGGTCGGCAAGTGGTGAGCAATTGCATTGTGCATCACTTGTTTTCTATAGTCTAATTCTTTTAGTATTATTACTGTCACATTATTATTATTATCATTATTTCTCCTTCCTTTCTGTCCTATTAAACTCTCTTTATCTCAACCCACAAGTTTTGTTTTTTTTTTTCCGATTGTCTCCCCCATCCCACTGGGTGGGGGGAGTGAGCGAGCAGCTGCACGGTGCTTAGTTGCCAGCTGGGGTTAAACCACAACACCATTCATTAAACCTAGGCAAAACCAAGGAAGGTAAAACTAGCATTTTTGACAAGACTTTTGACAGCAGCTGTTGTATGATGTTTTAAGACATGGCTTGGCTTAAGTGAACAAGGCTGAGGTAAAAGCTGGCAAATGGAATATAAAAATCTGGCAAGGACAGTAAGCTGATAGAGCATGGACAGAATAATCTTAAAGTAGCTTGTCTGATCACAACTCCATTTACAAAGTAGCGCCTCATAAATTGCATGTATGCCTGCTCTCCAAAAGGGTCGCTCCATCATATCTGGTCAGTTAGTAGCAAAACACTGCAATTACTGCATGGTCTTCTGTACAGTATCATTGAGTTAGTTGCAGAAGATAAAAATACCTGGGTGAAAACCTACCCTGTTGTGATCTTTGAAACAAAACAAATTACGTCTATTTATACCAGAACTTGATTTGCCCAATCCTGCCTTTTTCATCTATAAAAGTCATTGCTACATTCTGGGACATATTCTCAAATGGTAGTAGCTATTACAGCAGTCACTTCTATCAACACTGACAGATTTAACGAGCTGAGAATATGTCCTCCTGATCTAGCATCTCATTTGATAACTTTGAACAAAGCTGAAAGACATTCAGTTAATAGCATATGCTGAACATTTTTGTTTTATATTGTAGTTTAAACAAATCCAACACGAATGCTGTCAAGGAACAACAACAACAAAAATATTCAAGGCTTCTTTGCACAGTTCCTCTTCCTCAGCCACAACATGTGTCTGAATGCAATGAATGAAACAGAGGTGCATCCTTGTCGCTATTTGTGACATCACCTCACAAGGAGGCATCATGTTATGACAGCGCAATTCCCTGAAGTGATGTTGGGCTGCATTACTCAGAAGTGATGACTAACAGTATTTTGGTAAAGGACAAAAATGGGGACATACTTTTCAGAAAGCAGAAATTCAGAATATGAATCTGTTCTCCAAGACACAATGTAGAATGTGAGTAAGGAATTCATTAACTCGGTCCTTTTGGATCTGTGATTCTAAGACTTTTGTCTGAGCTCCCTGTAACTGTTTTTGGTATATTTTGAGGACCACACTGGATTTCCACAAGTCATCAGTACCTAGGAGATGTTCGCATCCAAGAGCCGGATGAAGGCCTTCCAGCAATCAATGCAACAGAAGCTGCTGAATACTAACCCCAGTCGAAAAATCAGGCAACTAAGTTCTGCTGATTCTTGTCCCCACTGTGTTCGTATAACACCTCATGGGCTGTTTCCACTATACTAGAGGAACAGAAACATGCACCATGCTGGCACTTTCAACAGCTCCGTGATTTAGAAGCACAAGTTTAATTGATTTTCCAAAAGAGCTTGTGGTTTTAGGGGTGCAGTCTCACATTAGAAAACCTTTTAAACAAACATTGTTACTGAAAGTTCCTGTCTCACTTCAGAGTTTTCTACTTCATCAGTTGAGCCGATTCAATGGTTTGTGTGGTCTAAATCAGATCTGTGTAACCACCTGGTTTAAATCAGCACTGGGGGAGGAAAGGGTAGTAATCTCTTGCAACAGGATGCAGTTGACAACGAATGAGTATCTGGCACAGTATAGAAGTGAAAGACCCTTGAACTGGTTCTGAAACTGAACAATCCATGACATGAAAGGACACATCTGTCCATCACCCTCCATGTTTTGCAATAAAATCAAATTGGTCAAACTTAGACCCAAGACCATACATCCCCATAAAAGAGCAAGTGGAGTGCAGGCACACTCCATTTGCAAGATCCCCTTCAAGGTCCTTGACAGCCTGCTCCCTGGGAAGAGTAGGATGCATCCATTTCCAAGTACACAAAAGTAACATTACTTTGTATATCCTATAGATACCACACCATGGAAATTTAACATCTGCAGTCATGAAGAGATCCATGGCTCAAAGGCCCTATCACAATGTGTTTTTAAAAAAGCAAATAGTTTGGTTTAAGACAGCTGTAGTTGTTTCAGCCTATAGAAAATCTAAAATGGACTAAATTGCTCTTACTGTTTGTGGTCAGAGCTATTCTATGACATCACATCAGAGATGTCTGATGTCAGTTTAAAAAAAAGTGATAGATTTAAAGCTTTGATCTATAGTCCACCACATCAGCTGAAATGTTTCCACTCACTTCAGTAGTCAAACTAAACATGCAAAGCAGCAGTGCATAATCCGATGAACTTTATTTACATGGACAGACTGGGGTAAGATAGGCTTATACCTGTATAAAGACTTAGAAGGCATGTAGAATTAGACCTTCCTTCTCTTTGCATTTAATATGAGTATTAAACTAAACGTGAGTTTGTTTCACAGACAATGGATTATAAAACAAAAACTAAAAGCACTTTTGGTTTTTTTAATGGGATGTCTTAAAAGAATATTTCTATAAAAAAAGTAAGTCAGTGTCCTTTGACATTTCTCATACAATAAGAAAATTTAAACAGTCATGTGTTTAACTAAAAAAACCCCCTACATTCCATTAAGGGTATTCACTAATAAGGCTAAGAACAGGAGCTGCTGGTATTGTGCTCAGTGCTGCACAAATGCTTTTCCAAGAAGGCTTATTCCAAGATAGTCATAATTAGTTATGTTGTGCTTGCTACCAAAACATCTAGACAAGTGTCCCCACAAGCAAATTCATCTTCCACTTCAAGAGGAATGTTCCTGCACAAGGACATGAGCATAAGCCAGGATGGTCTGAAATCACTATGGTGCTGCAAACCATTATCATTTTGAAGTCTTTCAACTCTTCAGAAACCCACCTGTTACTCTATTACTGGCAGGCAGAACCTGCTACTCTCCCAAACTGAAAACAAATGGAAATGTCAAAATTAATCTTCAAGATGATTTAATCCTGTTAATCCATTTATGTACACTCTGCAAGCTGGCTAGCTTCAGAGAGCCAGTTCAGTTATTTAATGTTGTTTTAACTTTCAAAACCCCAGCCTCTTCCAAACTGTTTTTCTCTCATTGTAGTACATATAAAAAGCTGCAGGAAATCAGACTAACATCTCACAGTTGTGCACAATAACCTCTAAAGCAGATGACTGAGGGTCTATCTGAAATGAGCTCGAGCAGAATGAAACTGGATAACATATTATAATCAAGGTAAAGGAAAGGAGCAACAAGTTTCCTGACTACTGATGAAGTGCTTTGCTTTCCAAATCAGACAATTTTGCAGCAGTAGCTTCACTTGTGAAAGAATAACATGAAACTAAAGCTGTAAGTACAAATGCTCCTCATTCTGGAGTGTTGCATACTTCAAACTGTAAAAACAAAAATGTTTAACATTTGAAGAACTACTACTGTTTGGTTATACTGGCTTCTCAGTGGTCTAGTAACAGCATTGCACTTGCCTTTTCTCATTTCCTCACACTGAACATTTTCCAGTGTTCTCCACCCCCTACATCTACACATTCAGATGCACTGGTCATGAATCATGCAGATCACAGCAGCAGTACATTACTTTTATGTAATGAATAGAAAGCTATGAAACAACTGCTAAGTCTCATTATTAGCTAAAAGAAACAAAACGCTCCACTACAACACCATAGTCCATTATAAAGTTTATTGCTTTTACAAAAAAACCACCACTTTCTTCCCGTAAGTTTTTTATAGTTTTCTTCCCTCTCTTTACCAAGAACTAAAGAACTAGGTTTTAAATTTTTCCTTCTTGTTCTTTTAAGTGCTTCTCCATTTGTGCTACAAGTACTTTCAAATTTGTAACACTTAAAAACAAAGATAAGAAGGGATGGAGGAAGGAAGGAAGGGAGAATCTAATGACAATAAATACAGCATTTATCAACATAAATGCAGAACAGGCAGTGGTAATGCTCCATAGTGGGGTACGAGAACTTAGTACCAAACTAGAGAGAAAGGTATTGAGGTCCAGAAGATCAGACAGACACTGGGGGATCAAAAATTACAAACATTGAATAACTGGTTTTATCACAAGCTCCACTACAACTAGTGCCATCCAGCTTCCAAATCACTTTTTCCTTCTTTTCTTTTCAAACAAAAATTATCTTTGGACAGTTGATGACAATAGCTGCAGATTAAAGAGCTCTTTTTGCACATTATATTCAGGGCTATGATTTCTGGCCTTACTATTAACATGAATGAGACCTAAATGATGGGTGAGTTTACAGAGTTACAAGGAAGAACAGAAATCAAACCAGCCAAACAAAAAATTCCAAAGCTCTATGTCCCTACAGACAAGGGAAAAAAAACCCAAAAGTCTTCCATTTTCAAATTCTGAAGAAGCTTGAACACTTGACGAAATCATGACCTTTTTCCTTGGCAGTATGATAATTTTCCAGGCAAAGTGCACTTCTTATTTGCAAAAAAAAAAAAGCTTTATAACTTTGCAACACAGATCTTGACATCTTTCTTAGGTCTGAATAGCTGCAACTCAAATAATGAAGAGCATTTGGAGAATTTTACACCATTTTTACAGAACTCTATTTAAAACTTCCTGTGCACAACAAAACTGATAGTGGGAGAACCATGTCTTCAATTCCCTTTGACAGTTCACGCTTCAGTTATACACTGCAGTACATTATTGTTTTATCTCGGTTATAGGTCTTAGCCATTACATACTTCAACAGTTCTTGATTCTTTAGTTTCTGTCCTTGAAATGAAGCATAAACAGAATATTGTTCAGTGCTGGTTACCTACCATGAGAATGAGCACACTGTAGGTCGCTGGGGACTGCTGTCTGCTGGGCGAAGAAAGTTGACTTCTTTTTTGTGTAAACTACATATCCTCAAAGCAATGCTGTAGTAACCTAGGCAAAAGCATATTTGGATTAAAAATGTAACAGTTTACACAACAGAACTCAGACACCATGTAACCGGCAGGTGACATCTATAGAAAAGAAGTTCCATTTAGTCAATTCCACACTTAAAAAACTCAGGGGAAGACTGTAGGCTACTTCGTGGTACTTTTACTTCAGCATTGTCTGTTTATCCATTCCAAGAGTCTTTGTTACTTAGCAACTGTCTGTCCCCCCTCTCTCTCTCTTGCAAGAAAATGCAGGTTTAAAGTGAAATTAAGCAGATCATGAGACATGTGGACAGAAGAGAAAAGGTAAAGAAATAACCCCTGCTTGTGTCACTGGGCCTGTAAATTGGTGCCTGTGTTACCACCCTCACATATTAGAAATAATCTATACTGATCGTATAAACAACAAAACGCAAGCTAGTAATCTTATTTCCATAACCTGCCTAGGGAGTAGAACCTGCAGAAACCCACCAGGTCTCTTTGTCACCTCACCCTCAGGGATAGACTCAGCTTCCCTATATTTGTATAATCATAGAAAAAATTAAGTTGAAATAACTTTTGAAGCTTACCTAGTCTGATCCCCTCTTCAAAGGAGAGCGAACCTAAAAGTTGGATCAAGTGGTTCAGGGCTTTGTCCAGCTGAATGCAGAAAACCTCCAAGGACAGTGTTTCCAGTCCTCTGAGCAACCTGCTCCAGTACTCAACCATTCCCCACAGTGAGGAATTTTTTCCTTATGTCCCTTTGGAATTTCTCTTGCTGCAACTTACAGCCATGGTTTCTTCCTTCTGCACCTCTGAGAAGAATCTGGCTCCATCTTCTCTGTAGTACTGCTTTACTTAGTGGAAGACTGCAACTAAATTCCTTCTTAGCCTTCTCGTCTACAGACTGAACAAACCCAGCTCTTCTAGCCTATCTTTACATCAGGTGCTTCCACACCCTAATCATCCTGATGGCCCCCCACTGAGACATTTGTTAATCTCTCTCCTGTACTGAGGGCCTCCCAAAATGAAGACAGTATGCCAGATGCGATCTCATGAGTGCCGAACAGAGGGAGTAAACATTTCCCTCTTCCTAATACAGCACAATACACAGCCTTCATCACTACGAGGGCACACTGCTGACTCATCTTCAATTTGCTGTTCACCAGGATTCCAGGTCCTACTAATGCATGGGCTTTGCATTTGCCGTAGTAAAATTTTATTAAGTTTGTGTTGGTTGATTCCTCCAGCTTGTTGGAGGAGCACACACACACATGCCCCCCCCTCCTTGGTATTGCTGCAAATTTCCTGCGGGTGCACTCTGTCCCATTTTCCAGGACATTGAAGGTGTTACACTGTATCAGCCCCTTCTGTATCACAGCATTATACCTACAAAGACATATTCAAATTAAAAATTAAAAATGAAAAAAACGTGTTCATCTCAACAGTTTAGAATTACTGCGCTGAACTGAAGCCCAGCAGGATAACTTGGAGTCTGAATTTGTGATGGGGGGCATGTCTCAGATTCTGCTATCTTAATACAGCATCGTTAGAGACATCAAAAGAACAGTTTTACAACATACACAAGTCCATTTAACTGCAGGCTGAGCCAGCTGAAGACTTATTGCATAGACAGGGCTAGTTGTCAGCTGTTTAACAATCTTCCATGTGGCTACATGATCACTAGTACTAACAGTGGAGCAGCCTGTGGTTGGATGGGTTTAATTTGATCATAGAACACCACCATGAGTTTTTCTCTTGCAGCTCTGTGGCTCCTTTCCCCTAAGTAGCCTCTGAAGTGCATTAAAGGCTGCTTGTACAAGCAGAGACAGTTTTTGGAGGGTGTGGAAGCACACTGGGACACATAGCAATTTAAACACAATCAGCTTCCATCTAAGTGAGTAGGTGTGTTACATTAGAAGTGGAAATGAAGAATACTTTGTCACACAAAATGGTGTCAGGAGAGCATTTTTACAGGCAAATTTGTCCAGCACTGCATGTTTGACATTCATGTGCTTTCAAACAATACCACAAGAAGCTCTACTTACTATTAGCAGTGACTTCATATCTGATTAATAAAACTAAATGAGTGAGTTGGTTTCTTTCCCTGGTTTGAAACTACCTGGGATAGAAGAAATAACAATACAAGAAAATGATGGCTGAGGACAGCATAAATTATGCGCATTCATCTGTTCCTGCCCGATATACAATGCATTGTACTTAGATTGTATTGCCTAGAACTTAGTAGCTATTTCTATAGCACTTCCCATCTTAAGATTCAAGTGACTTGAACATTGAAAACCTAAACTTCAATACCCTTGGGAAGCAAGGAAGCATCCTCATCTCTAACAACTAAGGCAGCAGCTGAGGCACAGGAAAGCTGAATTACTTGTTTATATCTGTGTGATGTAAA
This sequence comes from Gymnogyps californianus, assembly GCF_018139145.2. Lineage (NCBI taxonomy): Eukaryota > Metazoa > Chordata > Aves > Accipitriformes > Cathartidae > Gymnogyps > Gymnogyps californianus. The sequence goes on along the minus strand of NC_059481.1, from coordinate 6,660,705 downwards.
AAATAAGAAGGACCTCCAGGTGTGACACATCATCTTTTTTTTTGGTTGGGTTCCCCCCCTGCCATGTATTACTGATGGCAGTGTTGATTACCAGGAGAAAACCAGTCACAGCTCCCAGCTTGGCTGGATTGCACATTTCCTTATCCATTTATTACACATGTACTGGTAGTAGCGGATATGCACCACATGTCAGGAAGCCATTAGATAATGTCTTCCATGAAAAGGATAATAGACCCATACTTTGCACATCAATATAATTTTCTGCTTGGGCCCTCTTTTTTTTTTTTCCTATAAATACTACCCAGGTAACTAATAACAGAAATCCAACACATCATTTTGCAGATAAGGAACAGTATAATTGGTTAAAGGTTCAAATAGTGGTAAGAAACTCATTAATTTTGATTGCTGAAGCTCAAGACAGTTCCTGACCTAATTCTGAAAAATGCTGAACAAGCAACAGCTCCTATAATAGCAAATGGGAGCTGCCACATTTCTTCAATTCAGATTCTTATTGCCTCAAATGACTTTTCAAAAACTGAAGCAGATAAAGGCCCTTATCCAGCATATAAGACTATCTAAATTAATCTCAGTGGGCATTTGTGAGGATCTAGACCATGGTTAACGGGTATTTTTGAAAATTCAGGCCTCGATGGCATATCGTATGCCACATCCCCATGTACAGTGATTTACTTCACATGCAAATTGCCTACTAATATAATTAGAGAACTAGTGACATCTTACTGCTGTTCTCAAAGAGGCGGAGGTGAAAACAGGACAGTGGATCCCTTCAACTACTGCATCATATGTTCAATTTCCAACCAAGCTGAAACAGCTCGGGGCACATTTAGAATCAGGTTGGGAGCACTCTGACAAATCACTTCCTTGTCTTTTCCTAGGATTCTGCAAACAGCTAGGTCTTCCAAGCTAAGAAAAGGGAAAGAAAATGGAGTTGTTGACTTCTGTTTCTTTAAAACATGGGGAGGTAAAACCTGAATTCTAAAAATGGGACTATGAAGATAATAATAAAAAAAACCTGTATGCAGATTAAACTTCATAACTGCTTTAGGGACATTAAAACAGAATAAGAAAAGCTCTTTAAAAATAAAGCAGCGGTTCAGTTTGAATACTGAATTTAGATGCTAAGCTACTACAGATATTCAGGCCTTCACTTGGGATAAATCTCTGTTTTACCTGTGCAAAGCCTAAAACACTGGCTGTGATGTTTCACTCCTCATTTAGTTGTTTACAATGGCAATGTTTCATTGCTCTGGGCTTTTATGAAAGCAAACTAATTATTGTTTCAGTTCTACTAATGAGCCAAAGATTGAATGTACTGTAGAGTTTTCAAGACTTTTGTGGGCAAAAGGAGGGAAAAAGATAACTTAAAACTATCTCCAGGTCTATTCATTTCTTCAACTTTCACATGAATAGCTACAGAATAGTACTAAGACAGTGGGAAGACCCCCACTCTCCACAACGCTTAGCTCTACTGGCTTATGCGCTTAGCTACTAAACAGGTACCAAGGTTCCAAATGATTTGTGTAAGGAATATAGTTATTGTGCCATGAACTGCTGTCTTCAAAATGTACCATGTGACCTCAGTCAGTTCAGATCAGGAAACTGGGCTAATAAATCCCTATCTCAGAAAGGCAGCTGTGGTTTAGAACAATTTTGTCTTTTTGTCCCTCTCCTTCTGCAAACTTCCTAAAGATAGCAGTATTTATTTTCAAGTTTATTAAAACACAGTTATTGTGAAATATTTCAGTTTTGATAAACCAATACTTTTCGACTGAAACCTGTTTCACTCATCAATTCTTCAATCAGCTACATAAATAAAGCATTTCCATATTGAAACAAGAAATGGAGAGAGAGCCTAATTTGAATAAATTTGTGTAAGTTACAGGACAGATATTGGAAATTTGAGGTTTGGGGGTTTAATGCAAATATTAGTAGAACTAAATCCAGGCCCAGTTAGTTTCTCATGAACCTGAGAATGCAGTAGCACTGGTGGAATTGATTAACCATCTTCCATTTAAAAAACACAGATTTATGATGCACTGTTTGGTTATTACTGTGCAGAAGAAATAAGAATGCAAAATCTGAGTTTCCATAAAAGCAACATTTTCAGTAAAACTACTGAGTTTTAGTTTTGTGAGGAAAATAGGAATGTTTCCAAAAAAGATTTCAAAAAACATGGAAGCTACTTCTGTGGAGAAAAAAGTTGTACTTACAATATTTCGCTAGCCAATGCCATAACTAGTGGGTTAAAAACTCCTCTAGGTGAACAAGTAGATAGTTCATGGGCTCTCGTTCATTGTAAGAAGTAAAGCAATTTGCTATTTATTTTATTTGTCTTCAAAGCCCAATTCTCCACAATATTAGGTTGTCCGTAACAGATACTGATGGAAACAGATAAGAAACGTCACCAGATCTCGGATAGCAACTTAATGTGCAAAATTACATAGGATGAATTAAAACTGGAAATGACTGAATTTCTATAACAGGAGTAAAAACTTCCTCCCTCTCCTACATGTAGAATTTAGCTCTGGAATTGATGAATTCAGGACCTGTATCTACCCGGTTACTTTGCAAGTAGCACAGGTAGCCTGTCATCCTTGGACCAGGTGAATTTCTAGTCCCCTTGCCTTTAGTGGTATGCAAAGAATTGAAGAGACAGCTCAGTCATATTGTCCTATGTTACTCTGGATACAAAGCTGAGTTTAATGTTTAAATGTTTAAAAACATTCTAGGATTTCATGTCTACTTTAAGGATAATGACAACAAATTAATTACAATGATGTTCATTCAGTCTCAGCACACTTATAAGTAACTTTTCTTTTAGACAGATAGAAAAACAGAACTCTTTCCAGTCCTCACAATACAGTGATACAGTAATACAATAGTAATACAATAAATTAGATGACAGAAAGGATTACACTGCACTTTATGTGATTGTTTTACAGACCAGCTTTGCTGCAACCTTCTCCATTTTCTGTGCATCATCAACCCTGAGCAATGACTTCTCACTGGACTCAGACTTGTCTATGTGACAAAGCACTTCCTCGTAGTTAATTAAACTATCTATTAGCCTAGACTGACAAATGATAAAAAGTACTAACAGAGTGTTCACCCCTGGATGACCACTATGATCAGTTTGCCAAGATTTTTCTTAATTTTCCCTATATTTTCATTATTTTCCAAGCACTCTGTTTATACTCAAACAACTAGATGTGGTAAATAAAATGCCTTTAAATATTTCCTGTTAATACAGTTTGAAATGTTTTTCTCCTATTTCTAAAACATGGCTGAAACGGTCTGTACATTAATACAGTTACTTTTGCCCTCTAATAAAAATGGAATGGTAGCCCTGTTATTGCAACAACAAACTGGAGCTAGAGGGGAGCACCAAGAGTCCGTTGTGCTGGGCAGACTGGAAGGATGCTGGGGCCCTTGCGGGTGTGAGCAGGGTGACCCTAGATCCAAAATGCAAAAAAGACTGATTTCAGAAGTAGAACCATGGCCACTGGTGGTGGTCCCCACTGAAAATTAGATTCATGCCAGGTGACTTTAACGTACACTGTATAAACATAGACAGCAATCAGCTTCAGCCTCACAATCTTAAAAGCAAAGGCGGTTTTGACATAGATTTCAATGAGGATAGGATCTCATGCCAGTAACAAGAGTTTTCTTTTTCATTTCAGCTGAGCAAAAAATTGCCATCATTTCAGTGTTCAGTACACCACTTTTTTCAACGCAATACTCTACTCTCAAACAAAGCTAGTTAAATAAATCCAGAAGATTTCCATATTTACCAGCAACTAAAATAAAGGCTGAAAGCCAGAATGTCTCTTTCTTAGCTAATAACAGAGGACTTGAAAGGATAGTGAAGAAAAAGAGAGAGCTGAAGAATTAAATCATAAACAAAATGAGTAGTTTAAATACAAGTAAGCATTAAAGCCTGAACACTAGATACTAGCCCACAAAACTCCACTGATCTGAGAATTGAAAGAACGAACATGTAACTTTGGAAGGAAGTTTATTTCTGCTTCCCACCACAAGACAACATCTACAACTGGTAACAAAAGCCCGCTCCCTGCTTGGGTAAAGGAAGGTCTGAGGCAGGTGCACTGGAACTCTGCTCATAGTCAACGTACTAAACAATGAAACAAGGCTTCCTACTGTGCTCCATCATTCCCGAGATAGAGGAAGCAACTAGCTAGTTGGGAGCTAATTGAATTGCTATCAGTTCTAAAAAGGGGGAAGGACAGACTTCCATTAGATGCTTTGTTAATGTATCAGTTTTCTTATTCATAACATTGAGTTCCGTTGTGAAATTCCAAATACATAGTTACTAGTGCCATATCCATTTGGTATCTTCAATGCTAAATACTTCTTACCTCCATCACTTGGCAACTTGGTTCTCACGCAGAAGTAACACTTTTTTTAGTATCACCAGCTCCATCTGGTGGATATTCTGCAGCATATATTTTCTTGAAGGGAAAGAATAGGATTTTCTAATACAGTTTTGTTTGTCCTCCCTTTAGAAATATAAGCATTAAAATGTCTAATATTTAATTCCTTTTGCACTATAGTAGCATGTGGAAAAAGTGAAATATGCTGAAATGTCCATCTTTATTTGCAATTAATTGTCCAGGAGAGGTTTAAAAACCTCTCTAAGAAAAGGAATTTAATGGGCCAGTGACCTTTCCTAAACCATAACGTACTGGTATTGTACATAATCATGTTGGCTCTGATTGTGAAAATTGCTTTTCAAATGAGAAAAATGAATACAATACATAAAATAAATTTGGACCGGTTAGTAACAATGGCAACTGTAACCTAGAGAAGACCTAGAAATGTGCATATGCAATACATTTTGATGCAAGAAGAACAAGACAATATGAAGTACGAGTTAGCTGCAAGATAAAAGCAAACATAAGGTGTAGAACAGGTTTAGAAGTAAAGTAAGGAACTGAGAATCAAATAACGTCTTCCTGGCCCTGGCCCTGACTTTCTATGGGACCATGCGCAAGTCACCCTGTATCTTTAATACCTTGGTTTCTCTATCTGAACAAAAGAAGCAATCATATAAACCTATGCAAAGACTCTTAATTCCCTGAGGTTTGTAAAATCATTTGATGTCCTTGGACAGATGCAAGCATGGTTATTGTTTGCAAAGTGCTCAAGCAAACAATCCCTACATTTTCACAAGAACATTCTCAACTGTATTGACAAGCCCACAGTTCTTCACGGTAATGAGTTCAAAAATTTTGCAAGATGTTCAAAGTACACTGCCAACATTAATGAAACTTACCAAAAGAGAAAGAAAGGGAAACCTCAGCTGAACTTTCAAGGGTGTTCATTTAAAAGGGTTGGCTACACAAACCGAACATCTCATTTCAGAGTTCACACATCACTGGAAGTAAGAAAAACACAGGAGGAGAAATACAAATACAATAGCATTGATCCCCCTTCTCTGCATTATAACTCTAGCACTTAAAGGTCTCTCTATTTCAGTTAAATTTACCTATCACAGATGATGCAGTCAGGAAACATGGCTTGGTAATCTAGCGCACATCAGCAAGCAATGAATCAGCATCTCCTAGATGGTCTTGTCTGGCAGAGGTTAGCACCTCTCAAGTGTATTGCTGGTCCCTATTTATTCTCATTGCTTAACTCACCGAGTCCTGTGACATTCCAGTGAGTTTTAACGTATGCTGGATGTTTTCTGATTGTAGTGTTTTACCTTCTGTTGACAGATATTTGTTAAGAAAAGAAATGCGCATCAAAGTAGTGAAACCTAATTAAATTGAGGGAGATTTTCAGAAGCCAATTAGGAGAAAAATTCATTGCTCTCATCTGCCTACCAAGCACTAGATAAAAATGCAACTGTGCTTTTTGCTGACAATCTATGTAGAAGAATAGGGCAAACCCGTAACATTTTTACTGATTTCCTGGGGATCACCAACAGGAGTTGCTGTAATGCTCATGCTAGAGAAAGACAACACCATGCACCCTCACTCACAGACCGTCAGGAGCACCTCATCCCTTTTATCTGTTGATTATGACATTAGCTCCAGTTCACATTCAGTGGTAAAATGTGCCAAGTTAATCACTAGAAACAAAAAGCTTCTGGGCAGCTACAGATCACTACTCTACCAGCAACATCTAGACCTAACAGCCACCAGCCTGCCATGCCCTCTTACAGTGAGAGGCAAATGAAAGATAGCTGTGACAAACCCATTATCCAAGTCTCTGTCCAGAAGCAATTATACAGAGAATTCCCACCTTTACCAGCTCCTTCAGTTACAGGTTCTCTGTTTCTGCTAGGAACATTTATCACAGTAATACTCCAGCTGACCAACTCATGCCACACTGATCTCCAGAGATCTGACAGATGATAGTGGATTATCTTTGCTACTTCCTAAATTTCAACAAGTGACATTGATAAGGGGATACATAATGGGGCGAAGACCTCTTTTTTTTTTCTCTTTCATAGTCAAATCTCCTAACATTTTTGTACTTGGGATCACATGAGTTAGCCATCTCTCTCTCCTGACTATGAAGTCTCAGAGACACCAGTAAAGACAAAAACTGCTCCAAAACACACATGCTAGAGTCAAATGAGCAAAGCAAGACAATCAAAACCTACAATCCCACCTGACCTTGCTGTAATAGGATCACATCAAGATTAGTCTATGTCATAGATTAAGCCCACTGAAGTAAACTAATCTTTCTGCAGTCAGCTAAGACTGTAAGTTTACTCACTAAGCTGGGAAAAACTGAGGAGTGTAAAATGTGCATCTGCTGGAATAGACCATCTAGACTGCAGCTACATGAATGTTTAGCGCACTTACTACTGTACCACTGACCTTAAGGTGGCTTCAGAAAGGAAAAGCTCTTTAAACAGGTTTTTAAACTATATCGTGTGATTGATAAAAAAAAAAAGTATATTCAAGTCAGCAGAGAACTGTTATACTAAAAGGCTCTTACAGGCTCTCCTAATTCACATTTGGGCAGTCAACTTTTTGTCTGAGTAAAGCAGCGCAGACAGCTTCCAGAAGAGAGAAATTCTGCACATCTGCACAAAGATGCCTTGCAGGCAGCAGGACAGCCTTCCTTCAGCTGGCAGAGAAATATTCCATTCAGACTGCAAGGAACAGGAAGCTCTGAGCTGTGGCAGCTCTGAGAAGGAACAGCATAACCAATGCGCTTCTCTGCCCGTGAATACAGCAGCTGGTGACTCTGCTTAACTGCAGATGTACTAGCCCACTTCTGTCCTGCCATCAGTCCCTTTGCCCAGCAATCACCAGTGCGCCACACTACAAAATGGGTGTTTGTTCCCTGCTGAGTACCATCAAACTACTACTTGCCCAATCAGTAAGAGTAATGGCATTTGTCCATCTGCTTCTGGGGAATAAGGTACATCTGGGGGCATTTTCTTCCTCACAGGAAGTTCCTTTCTAGTGCATACATCACACTTCTTCTCTAGAAAATATATTTATCAGTCTGCACATTTTTAGGAGCTGTCCATTCTGCCATCTCAGTCCAGGCTGCTCACAATCCTTTTGTATACTTCCTTTTCTTCTCCACCTCTATTAATTAAAATGTATTCCAGGATCTCTATTTTGAATTTTCATCAAAATATCAACATCTGACTGAAAGAGGGGGACTGGGGGAATTAACACAGAAATAAAACACATTTTGGCAGTGTTTCCTCCCATGCCTTTGGTTTTCTACTCATGGAAACAATCACAGCCCAACGTCTCCAGATAACATGGCTAACAGTTGTACCTGTGAAAACACAATAACCAAGATTGCTGAGCTGACATCAAAGATACCGTTTTACTGAAGGCACAGCATAAGTGGCACCAAAACCAGGCTGTGTAAACCTCTGGATAGTCACCACTGCAGAAGCACCAGAACAGCAAGGTCCCTGCACGGGAGAGTAACCGCCTGTCTGTGTCACCATCATACTACTGCTGCCTAACTTAACAAGCTGGCCTATTTTGACACTCGTTTTTTAAAGAGCTCCTGGCTCAACAGAGAGAAAAGTGCAAAATTTAAAATGAACATATCCACTTAGTGTTTGCAAACATACATACACATATATCCAGTCAATATATTCCTGCTTATTAGTCTACTCAAAGAAGCTTTCCCCCACATGTCCTCAAGAAATTTCATCTTCATGTGCTGCAGGACAACAGAAGCGCAATGAAATGAAGTCTTTAAGAAATATTTTATGAGTAGATAGCATCTTGAGAGCAAATTCATAAGTGAAGTCCAAGACTAATTTGACAGAAGATCAAGAAAACTTCTTGACTACCAGAAGAAATTTTAGATCACTTAAGTAGTACTGTGTTTTGTGCTCTGCAATAGAATATATTGCTTTTTTTCTTTTTTCCTTAGCAATTACTACAGCTTTCTGGGCCTAATCCTACATACCTTACAGGTGTTGAATTCTCCACATAAAGTTTACCATAGTTCAGAAACAAAAGCAGTGCATATTTTAGGACTCAGGGGAGAGTTAAGCATAGACTGGCTTTATGCCAGCCCTCAGCAGTAGGCTGAATTCCACCTTTAATTAAGTCGACATGAACTAGGCTTTTCCAGGATCTGCTGTTGTTATATTGTTTCATTGCAGCCAAATAATTCTCAGCATACAAACATTTTAATCAGAACCTTGACATTTGCTTTAGTAGGGAATAAGTAGACACAATAGGAATCAACCAAAAGGACAAAATAATGCAATTATCACATGGTTGTATACCTGTGATGTAAATCCAGTCAAATGATTCCATTTAGCTCTTTGCATGTGCAGGCATTAATCACTTTTGTTCTGTGTTTATCTCAACAGCGTCCATGCCTTAGCTTTCTGGGATCATACCAAAAATAATTCAATCAGTACCACCACATGCTTAAGGTTTTCGGTTTTTATCAAATCCATTGGGAAAGTAAGTGTACGTTACCTTCTCACTAACCACTACTCTCACAAGATTCTGCTAAAAATATTGGTATTAAAAGGAGAAAACACATTCAAGGCGGTAATATTTTTGCATCCATTAACAGGATTATTATTCCCTAATAAAATTCAGGAAACTGAACACCAAAGGCCTATTTTATCAGGACACATCTAGTTGCAACTGTGAATGAAAAAAAATCCCAAACTGAACAAGGAAGAAACATGGCGATATGGCAACTTGAATCATTAGTATTTTTAAGATGACAACTTGGCCTCAGCTTGATGCAAAAGGTTTTAAATTAGTTGTGATGGAAGTCTGACAACTGGCTTGAAATGGGAACAAGACTGAAAGCAACCATTTGTAGCTTTGAACACATACATATGCAATTACTCCTGATGACTATATCCCTGATTGGCTCCATTTGCAGACACTTACCCTGACGATGCATGACTCTTACTTCCTTAGCTTAACTCACATTTGAACCAAGATGTCCTTGCAAGATGGATTCTTGGAAGAACTATGTTTGCCCACAACTTACTTTTGAACTTCAATTTCTGAACTTGTGCAGTCTGAGGAAAGGGTGAAGGCACATGTTGATATTCAAATTGGTATGACTAGCAGAAAACTGTATATTAAGCAAGATTTCTGCAGCAAAATTAACAAGAAGTTTCAAGTAGAAAGGCACTTTGAAGAATTTCCCATTGACACCCCTGAAACTGGTAGCTAGGGCTGTAAAGAGAATGTCCGAGTTGTGTGCTTATACTTACGACACACACGGTTGCATAAATACCCAGCAAAAGAGTGAGTCCTCACAAACTAAAACAGATATAACCATGATAGACTGAGGTTTTAGTGCTGCCATCGAGCTCTCTCTGGTTTGGCTGATAAATAGGGAGTTGCTACATCCATATTCACTAGTGCTTCCTGCCTGCTGTGCACTGATTCAGTCCTGCAAAACTCCCAGGCTCTCATCTCAGTAACAATGAGATGCAAGCAGTTTCTCATCTGAGCCACTCAAGGCCCGGCTGGTGACTAAGCTCACCGCCAAGCTCCGTTTCAGCAGCCACATAATCAATACAGATACAAGGAAAGCTACTGTATTGATCTAATTTGATTTTCTGTTATGTGTTCATCTCAAAATAAGTGTGACCATATTAGATTCCAGTGTGGTTGGTAAAGTGAGATGAACTGCAAATATTCAGAAATCTATCCCTAATCATGACAGTGCAACAAAAATAACACCAATTAGATAAAATTAGTTAATTTCAAATCTTTGCCTTGCATCTTGCTTACACAGCATCAGCCGTTTTTCATTCATCATCTATTTCTTTTACTGTTCTATGTGTCAGTAATGTTTTCTTCTACAAGTATAATGAGTACTAAAGAAACCTGAACTTTGATAAAGCATTTAACAAGTACATATCGAAAGATATGTATGCACATCTGTACTTTTTCCTCAAGCATGTTTCAGATGGCTAAAAATTTACTTTCATTATTCATTTTGGAGATATGAAAAAGAATACCTCTCTTTTTTTAAACACAAGTAAGATAGAGAATGACTTTGCTTAGATAACATATTCCAGGTATATAAAAAAGTTATTGTATTAAAAGAATAGCTCAGATTTAAACTACTTAGGATGAATTCAAGTTCAAGTGTCAGAAGACATACCGGAAGAAATAACTACCACTTGGGAGAAAAATCCAGGCAGCTCTCATCTTACTAAAGGTAGAATGAGCCTTTTTAGCATCCTGCTTTGCAAAAGACCTTTGACCCAAGCAAATGGCCACTCAAACAATGGTAGAAAAGACGATTACATTTCTTTTCTCAGTTGCACCCGATCTGTTCATTTACCTTACTGTTTTCCTTAAAAATAGAAAAATGAGAAGCACCTACCTTGTCAGACTTGAAGAAAGCACCATATTCTTGGGATGTATGTTAGTTAGATATAGTAAGATAATGTTTAGTTTAAAATCAAAGTATTCCCCATAGCCCTCAGCACGCAGAAGTTCTTTAGCTCTGTTAGAGGATGTGCAAACATCTACTCAGGGTATTAGAAAAGGCTAATTCCTAATTCCCTTGACTAAGCCTGCTTGCTGCTATGGACTACTACAGGCTTTATTCCTATTAGAGACTTATTGGTTGCCCAAGGTGACAGTGCTGTGTCACAGGTAATCGTGAAAGTGATATGGTAAAGGGTTTCTAAAAATTTAGCTTTGAGTAAAAAGATCAAATTATTAAGTCTGTAGCCTTTTAAGCCTAAAAAACAAGCAGTTAGTTAGTTATGTTTTACTTTTCCAGTATTAGCTGATATGCAATAAAGACACATACCCTTTCCATTCACAAGCCAAACTGTCGCTCAAAGAATCAATGACAGCAGATTGGAGCAGGCTGATACTACTCCCCAGATGGTAGCAATTACAAGAGGAGAAGGTCAAGTCATGTCAGAAAAAGGAGTGTTTGTGTTCATTTTTCAATTTTGGGTGTAGGCCAATTAATCTTTTCTAATTGTGTAACTTAGAACCAGGCTGATTACCAAACAATAGAACAAATCCTAGGAGGGGTTAACACCTGTAACTGCCATCTACAGCAGGAACAAGAACAATGGTATTGATTGGAGACATGTTGTTTGATGTTCCTGGCTACTTTGAAAAGAAACAAATACCTAGCAACCTAGCTGTAATCATAATGAAACTCTCATGAAACAGCTGAAAATGTCATTATTCAGTAAAGCATTCTGCAAGGCATATGTGAGCAGAGACATGGAATTTAACGAGATTTGTGCATCACAACTTGTTTGTACTTCTGTAAGGGAAATTTTGTATTTTATGTAAATTTTGGCAAAAATCTAAATGAGGTATTTTTGGTTTAGGTTGACTTCTACTATCCTGGAGTATGTTGTTTAAACAAACTATATTGTGGCATTTAGCTTCAGGTAACATTGAATAATCTGCGCTCACTTGAACTACTGCATTTCACTATAGGATGTGCAGCTGGCTGCCTATCTGCCTATTCTCCTCGGTGGCCTGTGCTAAGTATCTCACATAATATAGTATCTCATCTGGCTGAATTGATAAGATGCCTTCTGGAAGGCAGAGAAACACAATGTGACATGAGTTACTCATGAAACTAGCCCTGAAGAGAAGCAGCACGTAAAGCTTTCCACTTCATGACTAACTTCACTACTTTAACTTTGAGCTCCTACAAAATGATTTCTTGAACTGTCCATTTACAAGGCTTTACATTCCTGCTTAAGTTCAAATCTTAATAGGCTGTTTGGGGATCACAATGCTTCCAGCTAGTCCAAGTCTTAACAGTTCTCTGGTCTTTTCTCCTCATCCTTTCATAACAGACTGATCAGTTTCTATTTCCATTTTCTAGTATACAGTCCAGACAGATTGTCTTTGAAATTTAATGAGACCTTGGTCCCTGCCTGACGCTTTTGGCTAATATCTCATTACAACTGAGAAATAATAACTAAAATATTGCAACTGGGCATAATTGCATCACAGACTGCAGACAAAGAATTCCATTTAGAAAACACATACATGAACTAGTAATCCCATTTTGATCCACTTCAAATTTCTCCTTAACTTCAGTAAGTCTGGTGTATCAACATCTTCCAGAAAATTAAAAGATTAGAGAGCCCATACAGCAAAACCTGTAACTTGCAATTAACCACCTTCAGTTAGTCTGTAGCATTCAACCATCTACAAAGTTACAACCATTACATTGTGCAGCAGTTGTATGTACTGATGTTAATCTTTAGACACTCCCCTGATATTCAAATTCCTTATGGTTCCATTAGAGAATACAATGTGTGCCATGAAGAAACTTGGAATCATGAATAAATTCTTTAGAAGTTTTCTTCCAGTATTCCAAGCAGGAATCTGTGCAACCATGACAAAAGAGAGAGAAAGGAAAGAAAATCTGTTTTCATCTTAGCCATTCTTTCCATGGCTTCTCACTTCCTCCTTTCTGGTTTCAGAATACTACAGAGCTCTCAGATATGGAGACATCTGTGTCATAACAGCAGCTAAGGCTTTTTTCAGTAGGAAGTACCACCACGCCCATGAGCCACAATCCCCTTTTTTGCTTCTTGTCCCCAAAGGATGTCTCATGAGAATTTAGTTAAGAACAAGAACTTTCTTAAACATATTGAGCACCGGCGCCAGAAAAATCACACTCTTAACTGTACGTATGTGATTACTTAAAGCAATTTTTGCAGGACAGAGTGCCAGGTAAGAAGCTCCCTTGCGAGTAAACCTTTCCTTTTGCTTTTTTGTGAGAAAAAAAATTAATTTAATGGGCAGATGAGTTTCCAGAGGTGACAAGACAGTTGTACAAAAAGTTCTCAAAGTCTATCAGGTGTTACTCTGTCAGTAGCCATTTAGTTCTTGTCTGAAATACACAGAATAGCACACTTCCTATAACTGAAATTACTCTGTGGTCTGATACTTTTGAAACAATGCTTTAGTTTCCATAACTGGGAAACCATTTAAAATTAATCTACTTTATAATTATCAGCCTCGAATAAACTACCTTGAGTCTCATTTTCTGCACAGCAGCACATGCCAATGTAAAAGACAGCATTATACAGATTTGCGTACTGTTCTAAATGTAATTGGTTGCAGTTGTTTCGTGTGTCCTAAAGCAACTAGAAAAGTCATAATTAATGCAACCATAAACAAACCTTTAATTATTCTTTACATCTTATGCGTTCTGGAGATGGATGTTCCCATCTGGTTTCTCACAGTCTTGATGACACACACTGAGTCCTTCTGTTTTAGGCATGTTTCTTTTTTTTACCGCTTTCCTGTGTGTAAGGAAAGCTTTCCAGCCAAGCTTCCCTACATCACTCACATCATCTGGCTCCAGCAGATGGAGCTAGCAAGCCACTTGCTTGGCTTAGATACAAGAGAAAGATAAACGGGTCATAAGACTGGACTGCTATTAACAATACTAGCTGATAAGAACTTCTCTTGTGCAAATCAAATATCCCTCTGCGATTTGTTCTTCCTGAAGCAAAACGATGGGCAGTTTCTTCTCTACTCTCCTACCTTAAATAATTGATCTCATATCAGTACTTTGGTTATCCCTTCTTCACAGAAGCATGGAAGATAAAGGCAGACATGGAGAAGGCAAGGTGGCTCTGTACTTCAGTCATTTTTTCTTTTCACGGTCAAAGTCACAGTTTACCAGGGATATGAATTCCCTACTTAAGCAATTACCAGTCCCAGATGTTACTAAACTGCAAAAACATGAATCTGTCTTCACCTAAAAGGAAGGTGGAGTGACACATTTCATTTAGACCCATCTGGCAGCAACTCAAAAAGAAATAGGTCAGAACACATCTTGCTGGCACCCCAGAACAAGACTCAAGAAGGACATGAAAATTATGGGAGAGAGAAGAGGATTAATAAACTGAATTTGCAGGGGATCCTGATCTTTCTATTGCAGAATGAGACAATGCTTCCAACATTGAAGAGGAAGTACTATGTTCTCTGAAAGTTCTTGTTCCTTGGCTGCATCCTCAGCTACAGTAATCATTTTCTTAGGATGCTGGCTAACAGTGCACTATGTCCCAAAGCAATGGTAGTATCTAATCTGCTCTTCCACAGAGCCTTTATTAAAGATCACAACTGAAAAAATTCCTGCTGGAACATTTGCCTTTAAAGTGAGTCTCTGAAAATGTGAGCTACCAGCATTCAAAAATATTATTTCCCTCTACCTAACTAAAGTTGAGACTGTGTAATAGGTTCAATCAGATAACATGATCCAAAAAGATGTATTTCCATCTCCCTATACCTGACTATAGCCCTGCTCTTCATACTGTTTAATCTTACTCCCCTCTTTGATCTATTGGGCCATACACCTAGACAGCAACTGCCGAAGTGCAATTATACGAACAAAGGCTGGAAGGTCCAGAGCAAGAATATGTGGCCAACAGACTACACATTACTTGCCTCAATAACTCTTATGGCTACATACAGATAAAGGCAGATTCTGACACATAAGTTTATTTTTCACAGAAGCAGACAGTGAAAGAGACTCCTTTTTGGAGATAGTTTTTCAAATTAATTTTCAGGTAATTTAATGTTTTGAGAATTTTATTTTTAATACAATCAAAATTTTATCAGCTGGTGAAGGAAATGTTGCACCAACTGAAATGAGAGTAATATAATTACGATCAGTTGAGACAGGTTGTGGACACTGATCTATTTGAACTATATGCTATTAAGCTGTCAGCATTGTAAGAGTAATTGATGTAGCAAAATTTAGACAATAATAAATGAAGAAAGCAGATAAATATTATTAAGAACAAGCTACTGTTACAATAAAACTACATTTCACAGGACCAAAACAAGAATTCTGGCTAAGAACCCACTGCCCTCTAAGGAGGTCTGAGACAAAGGAAACTGCTGAAGCCAGAATAATACCATTAGCAATATCTTGTTAGAAAATTAGACTTACAGCTGGTAGTAAGAGACTCTTAAAACTATTAATATTATTACATTAACTTCTGGAAAACACATAAGGAGATTTATAGCTACCATAAAAGACGATTGCTTCACTGCTATTATAAGCAGTATCAAACCCAGGCATTAAATAATGTTGAACTAGAACTCACCTAAGAAATTCAAGATTTTGACTGAGGCTTTGCTTTTACCTAGCTTAATTTTTAAAATTTAAAAAAGGGGGGGGGGGGGGGGAGAGGAGAGAGAGAGGAGAGAGAGATATGAATGTACATTTTGGTTTTGGTAAGTGTTCATGGATTCACAGATTCAGAGAATGCCCAGCCACTGCTCAGGATGCTGGACAAAAAGGTAATTAAATAGGTTAAGATCCCCAGGCCCTCAGACTTCTCCCAGAGCATCTGCCAATTCCCAGTAAGGCATTTAGAATGTTCCAGTTCCCACCCTCGCCCATCAATCTCCCCCCAACTATTCTTCCTCCTTACCAGAAGGGAAGCAGGTGCTTCACTGCATTTGGATGCAGACTGAGAAGGAATCAGGCGATTCCTAAGCCAAAGACATCTCTGTGAGCAAACCTTACAGGCACAACCACATGATCTTACTTCTGAAACCCAGGTCTACCTTTTAGGCAGCTAGCCCACATACCAGCTCTACTGCTCAGTGCTTTCGTTCTTAAGCTTGCATAGGGGAGAATTTTTAAGTCACTGTCTTCCTCATCTGCAGGGATAGTTTGGCTTCTATCTGCTGTAAACAGACCCTTCTGCGGTCTGCACAGGTTCTTGGTGTTCCAAGCAGCAGGCAGTCAGAGCACACAGTGTTCATACTTCCACTGTGGCCCATGTTACAGCGCAGTCTGGCAGATACGCTGGCACAGAGCCATCATCTTTTCTAAAAGGGTCCAAGGAACAATCAGACAAAGGAAAATATATGCTTTCCTTCTGGAAATGGTCTTCCTAAGGGACAGCTTCCACTTGCCTACCCTTTTATGCTGCCAACACGGTACAGAGGGACGATGTATCAAAGGAAAGGTGATCTGACAGGCATTTTCAACTATGTGACGTCTTTGCTGGAAATGGGGTGGGCTGAGGATTCTGAGATGTCTTGAAGGGTTTTGGGGGCTTGGGCAATGACTGAGGCATTTTTCATAAGCTCTGAGTCATGTCATGACACTGAATTTGAATAGTGCCAGTGGGGCCCCTACTGCAGTGAGGCAGTTAGGCCATCTAAAATGGCTGACACAAGAAACAGGGACACAGTCAACGCATTGTTTGCTCCTTTTCCTCTCTAGAAGATCCCTCCCAGTCACCCTGTGTGGCACTGTTGCAGGGCAGCTTTCCCTCCCATCCTGAGCACAGTTCAGCGATACGGGTAAGTCATATACGGGATGTATGATGTGATGCTTGTCCTCATTCCATCTAGTAGACAGCTCATGACTGAGTTCAATAGTAGTAGTATAAAGCAGAGAGGAAAAAACAGCTCTGCCTCCTACACATTAATTAGCTTTCAGATCTCTGCAACGCATCTGTTTTGACATCTCCAGAGGTCTTAATCTATGTTAGGAACTAATTAAAGTTATGAGGAAAGATTCTCACCCATACCTTAGCACATTTACCCAAGGAAAAGGAGCCTGAGAAGCCTGAAGTCAGGTAAAGCACAATATGCTGGCTTCTGAGGACCCCAATGACAGTTCAGGTATAAGAGGTCTGCCAGGGACAAGACCACAGGGCACAACGTTGCTGACCGATGTCAGACATGGGATACTGTCTGCGTATTCTAAATCTTCCTAGCTGATGAAGCTGTCTAGAATCATAAAAGTGGAAAAGTAATTTAAGTCATCTTCCCCCTTGCTAGGTTGCGGGTCTCGTGCTCTGCTTCTTACAGCTATGTCACAGTATGGGCCAAAACTGACATTCTAAAAAACATGACTATCAATTAAAAGGCAAGCTGATTCTTAAAAAAAAAAAGAGAAAGAAAATACTGGCAGTTGGATTCCCAAGCTGACAGATTTGTTCAACAGTGCTAAACAGAAGCTATTGCAATAAAAAGTTTTACTGTGAGTATTACTGGAATAACTAAAATTAGAACAAGAGGAAAAAAAGCATCTTCATTTGAAGTGGTTAGTCTCATTGTTTTATGATTCAGCTACACAACTAGCTAACTGATGATTTTAGCCATCAGCTGTGGCTTAAATGGGATATTATGAATCCTGGCAGGCCCACTTCCACAGAGGAAACAGACTTCTGCACCTTTTTATATATAACTTGTAATCCAGAAATGAACAGATGCCTGTGTGCAAAGTCTGGTTCTCCTGATCTCACACTGATGTCAGCTCCAAAACCAATATTTCCTTCATTCAAATTCCTTAAACGCTGGCCTACTTTCCATATTTGTATTCAGAACTAAAAAACTGGAATAAACACAGAAATACTGTACAGCAGGTGTTGTACAGATCAAGATCTTTGTTCCTACTGGGATAGGTGGGGTTTTGTACTTTAATTGTGCTGTTAAGAAGTTTACATGCGTCACTGCCTCTCCTCTTTCCTGCCTTTCTAACAGCCTTGTACTATACCAACAGGCATGTGTGTGAGGGGACCATGGGTGTAGTAAAAAGAAACTTGAAGAGTCCCCACAGAGATACCAATGCAGCTGGTGATGTTTCAAATCGTGATTTAGAATGACAATACGTAAGAAGTTGCATTGCTAATAAAAACAACAAGAAGGAAAATAGATAATACTAATGAATCCCAGAGAATCCAAACTAGGAACTAAACAAAAGTACCCCAGCTAATCTCTTCTGAGTGCTGGCACTCCAACAGTTTTTTGATGGCCAAGGCAGAATAAATAATAAGCCAAAATTATTTTTTTAAATTAATCTCTTGGGAGGGGGAAGCAGGAAGGGAATGTAAGTTGTCTTTGTGGAATGTTGTCAGATGAGACTTAAAATTCCAGTCTTTACTGAGGCCTCTGCTGGAATGTGCAAAACACTGGGTACATTGCCCTCGTGCACATACACACTTTGTGTTTTATTTTTCCATGGCATGCTGCTTAAAGGCTCACAGCTGCATTTTTACTTGGTTTCTCAGTAATCATGGTACATAAACACAGTGACACCCAAAGCTGCACTCGTCAGCCCTGGTGCCTTGGCTGAAATAAAAGCCTTTTCACCCAGGAGAGAGATACATCTGAAGGTCCATGCTGGTACTAGGAGGAAACTGCTGTATGGGATTATATACATCCTGAGATTTAGTCTGCTGCCTCCACCAAAAGCTTCTCAAACATGCTACCAAAGATGGCTTAGCAATTCTTCAGTGGTCAGCAGTGAGACACTGTCAGGCCCAACAGAGCTCTAATTTCACTTTCAAATGGTTAGAATTTGGCTTATGCTCTAAAACACCACTGTTAATATTCATCATCTATCACACTGTTGATTGCAGTTGTTACCCAAAGCACTTACCTTTCACAAACAATAGAATATTCTTTCCAGTGATAGGAGAGAAGGAGGAAAGGGGAGATGCAATTTTTCTTCCCATGGTAGCTTCCCAGAAAATGTACTCTGAACAGCACAGACAAGGAAGGCCTGTAGAGGGGACAAACACATCCCTTCACAACGGTACTGTTCCACAATTCATAACAGAACGATATAAATGTTTTTCCTCATACCAAATAAACAAACTATACAGGCCACTTATTGTACGCAACTGTTCAATAAATCACAAAATAACATTGTGCGATAATAAAGTCAGAAGCCAATTACTGACTCTTTTTACAGTCCATTCCCACTAAAGTCAAAGGCAAACTTCCAAGACAAGTACAAATGGAGACTTGGAGCTGGATTTGCTCAATTTTTTTTCAATAGATGCCTTACAATGCAGACAATACTTTAAAAAATGTCACTGTATACCTTAATCCTATTTGCTTTGCTGAAGATGAGTGAGATTTACAACTCTGAAAATCCCACTAAATATTATCTGAACTTCTAGGAGCTTAAATAGCTTTGAAGAAATGCATTCATGCATGAAATTCACCTTGTGTTGGGGCCAGAAGAGGATTTTACCAACTCCACTGGGAGCTAAGGTATACTGAGGCCTTGCGATGTAACGAGCAGGGAATCTCTTCCTGATCACACTCTTTAAGGTTGCAGATGCCATGTTATAAATGGGTGTTAAAACTCAGACGCTAGAATGTAACTCCTGTACGCGAGAGGAACATAATAGATCACAGTACAGAGCCAGACTGTACTTAAACAGCAACTCCTCACAGACTCTGTCAAAAATTATGTTCCTGGAAGCTCCACAGTGCCAAAGGAGATTCCCCTCGTATGGGAACTTTCCAGAGACTGCAAGTACTGTCCAGTCAGCAAGGGCTGGCGACACAGAGTCCTGCCCATGTGCCTTATCACTAACTGGAATGAGTCGTTAGTCACTAACTGCAGTTTCTGTTGGACTCACTGAGGGGAATTAGGCCAACAGTTGAGTTAAAATTTAAACTCGTAGATACAAAACGTCGCTTTTCTAAGAGTAGTTCAAGTACACTTCAAATTCCACAAGAAAATCTCTGTTTTCCATGGCAGAAGAGCTTCCTAGTTCTTGCAGCACTGAGCATATTCAAGAAAGCACTGTGCTCCAGATGACTGCCACCAAATAACATCTAAACCCATCAATTAATTCCATGAGCAGAGATACTAATGAAGTCAGTTTTCTATGCATTTGTATCTTATGGCCTCACTGCTGCATAATACAGGAGTTCATGATACAGTCTCCCTCTCATACAATTATTTGGTCTCTTCCATCCTATTAACCTATTTAGCCTAGTTTCAGACACTGCTTTGCTGTTAAAGCTAACCAAAATTAGCCAGGGGAATCCGCAGTAGACGGACAAACAGTAAGGTTGCATTAGGTCTCCCTGATTTAGGAATTTAGGCTAAAAATAATGTATCCTCTGCATAGCTATTGTTAAACTGCTGTACTGTTGGGAAAGAACAGGAAGAGAAAATTCTTAAAATTCTGAGCATGTCTGCTCTTACTCTCTGAATACAGAAATCAGAGCAAATTCTTTTCTGCAGGCCAGACTCCAGTCAGCCTAGGAAAATATAGGATTCCCCGGATCTAATACTGCCTAGCGTCAACAGAACATTGCCCGAGTCACTTCCAGAGAACAGTCCCCAAGCCTATGTTGCTAAACACAAACAGGCCTACCCATTTATTTGGAAAGTTAGTATTTAACAGTTCTGACCTCAGTTACTGGGGCAGCCTGTGTTTCCTCAACACAGCATGGAGAAAAGCAACTTGCTTCACTGGAAGACACAGTGGAGCGATGAGCCTTTTGCGTTCACAAAATTCACTCAGGTTCTGTTTGGCTGTGTTTCCACCCAGACCTTAAAAAAGAAGTCAGGAAGAGGATAAGCTTTAAGTGTCAAAAAGAACATATAGTCAGTTGTCCAAGACATGTCCACTTACAAAGCCAGTACTTCTACCAAATTATTTTTAGACTTAGGTAAAATCATTTTACTTCTCCATTATAATTTCCTTGTTAAATGAGGCAATAGTATATACCATTTTTTCCTGCAATGTATTTTTCAAAGATTATTTGTTATCTATAGAATTTTGAACATGCAAGTGGCCATAGTGAACTAAACATTACTATATCTTCAAAAGCAGAAAACTGAGCATGTTTGACTGGTAATTTGAAGTGCATGTGGGCAGATAGTTTGTAGCCACACATTCACTTTCATCAGTTATTTATTCTTCTTAAGGGTCTCAACAAAACTGCTTACATTTTTCTTGAACAAATCTGATATTTAAAAAGTCATTTATTTAATGACTTCATAGGAACCTTAAAGTATTAAAGCTCATACTTGGAAAATCCTTTTTGTCACAACTTGCAAGCTTGATTCTTCACTTTCTCATTACATGACTACTTGTTAATTACCCACTGAAAACAGCAGAAGCCTTTTCAGTTACTTTAGATCAGACCCTTGCAAAATATGAGACCTCAGTTAAAAAAACAACATTAGTCTTGATTTACATCAGCAAAAGTGAAGGAAGAGTTACAGACTACAATCGGACCTAAATTAAGAATGGAAATTTTGCCAAACACAAAAAGGAGCTTTAACTACACTCACAGCTATACCTATTATCATCATGTCTTACAGCTGCATTGTTCAATACACTGATGAATGCCAGGCACATCTGGTTTGTTTTTTTTTTTAAAGCCAACACAATTGATAGCCTCACACATTCTATTACTCTCTAACTAACATTTAAATGAATGCAACATCCACTTTATTTAATTACAGCAGCACAGAGAACCCACAAATGAAACAGCACACTTCTAGTCAAGGTAAGATTATCTGGCTGCAAACCCACTTGTTCACACAACTGTCCAAATCTAATTACTGTCTCAGATATACTAAAAACAAAACCAACCCACAGTATGAAGCCAGCCTTTCCAAACTTCTATAACTAGTTTTTAAAAAAAAAAATTATGAGAAAATTTTATTCTTTACCATATCTCTCGTCTATGTAAAACTGGTTAAATCCTGACAGATATTGTCAAAATGCATCCCTTCCTTCTGTGGTACTAGACACGTTTGAAAAGGAGTCTAAGACAAATCTTTAGCTATCTCCAGAGTGGGATTAAAAGTGAAAGGACATATGGCCCATTTTACCATTAGCTGTGAAATTCTGACCTTTTATTTTTTTCTCCCAACTATAATCTTCTCTTTATGTTGTTTTTTCATTAGATATTTTCAGCCATGACTCTGAAGAACTTTTGCAGTCCCTAAAGCTTCCAGGTTGTAAACTTCAAACGCAACACATTATGAAGAGTAAATCTTTGCAGCGAAATATGCACTTAGCGTTTGATCAACACAAATGAACTTATATGTGTACTCCCATCAAATTCAGTGGGACCACTTGATTAAGGACAGACCACTACGACACAGAAATGTTTGAGCAATGATGTCTTTAGATCGTCTGTTATATGAGGTGCAGAACTTACCTAAGTGTCATTTACCTAAGTATTTTTCATTGTATGCAAAATAATAATCGATTAAACAGTCCAAAAGCAAAGAATACAAAAATGAGTCCAAGAGCAAAAAGTGAGAGTGTAAGCCTCTGAAAGTGAGTTCTGAAAGTACCAGAAAATTGTTGTCCTTTGAAGAGTTACGATTTGGTTTACTGTTTCCTCTGTTAGTTCACTGAGCACTTCTATTTAGTGTTTCGGCATGATGGCAGGGTGACATCAAGTCTGTATCTAAGTGACGATCCACGTAGAGTTGCCCACGCTAACAGGCCAGTCTCCACGAGAGGCTTCGACACCATGAAGAGTCAGCTGTCAAGTCTAACAAAGGCCAAACTTCCTGTCTATCAGCCAAAGTGTTCTGACTGAGCAAAAAGTACTACAAATCTCCCTTACAGCGTGGCACCAACAGACAGCTAGGATAAGCTCAAAAGAAGAATATGCTGCCAACAGTAAGCAAAAGCCAAGAGAAAACAGAAGATCTGTCATCTTTAGTAGCCTCCAATGGTATGATTTTCAGGGAGGCTAAGTGAAACATAAAGTTACTGTTATTCTGTTGAAACCAAAGGCAGAATGTGGGTATGTAAAGAGCTGAAGTCTGGCAGATGAACCAGGCCTGCAGCACAGGTATTCTTATTGTCACATGAACCTGAACTAAGCAGTTAAGCTCTTTTTACACTCAGAAATATCATTTTGTATTTCAGCTTTACAGACAGACCATAAACTCCAGACCAAAATTCCCCATGCTTCAAAACAAACTTCAGCAGATAAATCCCCTCTGGCAACATACTGAGATGACTAGTCTCAGTACAGTGACTGATACTGCATAGGAAAATAAAGGTCTGTGGATATGTAGCCCTCAATTTATTTGGCTCAGCTGTGTTCAATCTGTCAACTATTCAAAGAAAAGATGACACTCCAGAACATGCATATACAAACAAGGCTACCCTTGAATGACTTCCTCATTTTGTCTGTTCATTTAAGAACATACGGGGCACTCAACCCTCTCACCATTTTCAAACAACGTTGATCGTTTTATCTAGTCTCAGAACTATGCAACTTTTTTTGTGTGTATGGTTCTAGAGACCTGTATTTATCAGAACAAATCCTGTCATGAGATACCATTTGTCTATGATTATTTAACATGTTGTCACAGAAGCCCACGTTGTAATGCAGCGGGAATTTACTAGCGGACACTTTTGAAGAATAACATGGTGCCACAGTCTCAAGAGGTTCACAAAGTATTTGTAGAGCAAATCACCCCTCCAAAGAGCAAAGGGCAAAAGCATTACTAATGCACACTTGAGACTCCTGTTCTAACGCTGTGGTTTAAAGTGCTGAGGGCGTTCCTGCACTTAAGAGATTACTTTTGCTCTCTTCACCCCAGACACCCCCAAGGTGAACTCTCTCTGCCACTGGCTGATTTGTTATATATTAAAGGAGCTGGTAGCAAAGGGTATGGGGATGAACACAGCATTCGTCCGGAAAAGTGAGCAGATCCCCTGACACCCAAGAAAGCTATAAAATTGATGTCTCAAAGACACTCCCAACTCACTCGAACTCAGTGACTCATGCTCATTCGCTGTAACACAGCTTTGCTGGCAGAGGCATTAAAGCAACTGGCCTTATTTTCAATGTATGTCCCACTCGGGCAGTTGCTGATCAGAGAGATATCACTAGTGCCAAAAGCGGTTGGGTGGCAGAGTACATGCAATTGTGCTCCAGCGTAAAGGAGGAACGAAGCTGTTCTACATAGTGGCAACAGCATGCTGCTTTTCAGATGAAGACTGTAGGAGAGATGCAAAATTGAAAGCATCAGATGTGGACACCCGCTCTCCCCATGTCCTCTACTACTGACAGATATGCGGCATTGCTCCCTAGATTCATCCTTTGTTGAAAAAGACTGCCAATATGTAAATAACTTGGGGGAGGGGGAATTGTTGCCACACTCCAATGGACTTGGACTGAAATAATGTCATTTTTTTATGACTAACAGGAGTATTTCTCACTGTATTGAAATAAAAAAACATATAAAGTTCCAAGGTGCAGGCTAACCACTGAAGTAATATTTGTAATATGCAGTAACACACTGCAGTATTTTTGAAGGAAGTAAAGGAAAAGAGGAGATACACATTCCCTTCCTCCACAATGTCTTTTTCTGGCTAGGTTCACACAGGATACTGAAGGAGATGGCTCTAATCCAGTATGGCAATTCCTATTTCTCATGGAGCACAGCCTTTTTCTCTTTGATTATAAGGGATATACAAATACATTACACTATTATACAGCCTTTACAGCGAGACAAAGGCTCTTCACTGCTTTTACAAAGTACGGTTTGTGTGTAGTAAATGATACCCCTCTGCGGAAGGAAAGCGTTCCATTCCTTTCTCCCCAGATCAGAGCGTGGGTGGACTGCTGAGAGAACACACGTTGGCGTTTTTCTTGCATGTTTCCCATTTACCAGAACGAAGGGAAAAATCTTGCCTTTGCAGTTAGAGCAGGTGGAGATTTCAGTGCCTATCGCTAAATCTGTGGGAGAAGAAACACGGGCGAAGGGAGGAAGACACTGTTCTCCCCTCAGGAAAGAAGGGACAGGACAGAAACCTCACTTGCCTGCAGGGCAGAACAGTACTGTTTCCTCTCCCCTTCCCTCGCCAGCGGGAGCTGCACAAGTGTTTGTGGCTCTGCAGCGGGGAAGGAGGGACCATTTCTTCCTCCCTTTCTGCGGGAAGGGCTCACCCCGACGCCCGCCACACGCATGGCGCGCAGGTGGCCGGGGCGCCAGCAGGCCTGACCCCAGGCTCTGGCCCGACACACGGGCTCTTCCCTCTTCCCCTGCTCCTTCGCCCACAGTCTCTCAGTCGAGAGAGACTGTGGGGAGCTGGGCGCGGCGCTGAAGCCGGCCACGGCCACGCGTGTCTCGGCGGCCCGGCTGGCGGCGGGTGCGGCGGTTGCACGCCGGTCCCGGCAGCGGCGGGCGGCCCGCCCGGGGAGCGCCCATCGCGTGTCAGGGGGCGCTCCGCCCCCGTCCCGCTATTAATAGCGCGGCGGCGGCTGCGGGCGAGGCGCGCGCGGGGCACCCGAGGACAGCAGCGGCGCCCGCTTAAACGGGCAACGGCGCCCTCGCCGCCCCGGGTCTCCTCTTCGCGTCTGCCCCCCCGCCCGCCAGTCCCCGCCGGCCGCGGCGCCCTCCGCCGCCCGACCCCGCTCCGGGCTTCATCCGAGGCGCACGCCGACTGCGGGTCCCTCTCGTTGCGGTGGTGGGCCCCACCGCGCTCTCCTCAGGCCAGGGAGGCCGCCTCGCCGCCGCCAGCCCCGGCTTTTCCGGAGCCTCCCTGGCTCTGCCGCTGGCGGGGGTTTTCTCTTACGCGTCCTCCCCTCCCCTGCCCGGGAGGCTGGGCTGTCTCTGCTGGGCTCCCTCATTGCTCCTCCTTGGGGTCCTCATGTTTTAGTTGCTTTAACATTAAATATATTGGAGGCAATCTGTTGAGATTGAGCCTAGTAAACAGGGATATACTAGAAATGGGTATCAAAAGCACTCACATTTCACATACTCCCTCATTTCTAGCAGCAAGAAGTGTAAAAAGGAATGTATCTGAAGACCAAGAAGCAAAAGTTTCTGTGGTTTGATCTTTTCTGTACCAGTACTTCTGCAAAAACTTGCCTAGAGGTAGGCCTGACTGATAGAATACCACTTGCAGCGAGGTATGTACATCAGCAGTGGAAATTTCCACTTGACTGGGTGTTGATTTTGTCAGGAGGAAAGGGGCTGAAGAGGAGAGCTTGCCCCTCTCTCTTGTGATCCTCGCTATAATTTAGAAGGTTGGGATAAGCCAAACAAATAAAGACCTTAAAAGCCTTAAGTAAGTGTTCAAGCCTCTTAGTTTCTGCTAAGACCAGAAGGACATTACCCTGTATCTTCTGAATGCAAAACACATGCTTTAACTAAGGGAAAACCTTACCAAACAGAAGGGCTTTGATCGTATCAGCCGCTATCTGCACAACAGCAAGGATCCAGTACACCTTTAACGTACATCTTTGAATTTGCAGTTCAGCATGAATTTCACCAGAGGGTCACTAAGAGGAGGAATCCATATTCTGTGAAAAGGACTAGAAAGTTACACTTAGCTATGCACCTAGCCTACCAGGAACCTACATTAATTGCTGATTTCCACCTCTCCCTCACTCTCAACAAGCCACAAAAACTTGGTACACTATATCCAATCTTTAGGGCTTAAGCAGAAATTATTGGCTTTGCCCTCAGCCTAACTGAATTAAGTCAACCTTGAACTTTGCTAGATGACTAAATTTATAATGTAGTCAGCAACATTTGTGTTCTGTAAGTCCTCAGTGGCCTGGACACAGCATTTTGAACACAAGCTGCTGACTACTACCCTTCTCCCCACTTATTCTAGCCCGATTATGTGTAGAAGCCAAAATGAGAACAGAGGGAACTCAATGTGCCCACTAGCTGGAAATTTTGCTCTTGCATCAAGAGTACTTAGCTATCTTACACCTAGCAGGATTACCGTTCATTTTTGGAGAAATAAACTTAATCACAACAGCAATAAAACCTCCTGCCCTCTCACATCAAATACCCTAATTTGTCTGTATTAATTATGCTACCTTTTGCTCCATTTTCTTGCTGCTAGTATCACTATGCTTCTCACAGACTGAAATCTAAACATGCCTTTTTTGACCCAGCTGAAGGGAGCAGACCCAATTCTAGATCAACAGCTGTTTTTCTATATCTGCACCTCTTTGGCCACCCAGAGGTACATATTCTCACTTTTTATGGGTTTGGGATTATTTCACACATTGAAATTTATTATGCAGGAAGAAAAGAAACATTCATGCATATGTTTAAGTCATGCTAGCATTTGTGTTTCTGTGTTTTATTGTTTGACCTCACCATGCACTTACAGGAAGTATGCACACAGATCCACAAGTCTACAACTGCTACTATAATTATTGCTATCTCCACAGGCTTTTAAGTGTTTAGCTGACTAGCTATACTGCATGGTGGCACAATCACATGGGATTTACCAATACCATGAATTTTTTGTTTTCTTTTTTTACCATAGTTGGACTAAAAGTCATTGTTCTGGCAGATTCCTCACTGGATATTGCCCTTCACACCATCTAATATATTGTAACCTGTTTCCACTATGTCCATGGATGCTGTCTTTCCTGTCATAGTGGACTTTACACACCACATCCCCCTTCCTACAGATCAACCTCTTTACTCCACAAGAGTTAAAGCACACTTTGGAGTTACAGAAGTGCACATGATGTTCCACACACACCCCCCGCACACACACACTTGTCAGAATACCCTGATGGCAGACAATACATTTTGGTAAACCTATTTACTGCATGTGATTTTCTGACGCGTTATGGAACATCTAGTCAACCAGACCTGGAACCAGTACCCTTGATTTTCCAGTTTTCTATGCCATATAGCCATGTACACCTGAGCTGGAATGCTCTTATTTCCAGTTTTTGAATGAACGTGCACCTTTGCACCAACATGGAGTGAAACCCCAAGGGGCCAGGACAGTGGAAATACAGGAGCTAGTCTATATAGGCCTCTACAAACAGAGAGTTAGTGGGGTTGGTCTGGAGCCATACGCATTTAATTTTAAAGTATCCAAAAACTGTTGTTTTTCTTGTAAAAAGCCGCTTGTTCTGGCCAACTTTCTTTAAGAGGTCTTCGCCAAGTTATGAACAATGCTTCATCAAAACACAGTATTGTGCAAAGCATGTAAACATATGCCATAAAGGTTATGCTGTCATTCTTTCCAGACACAGATCACCCTTGTTCTCATAAAGATCTTTCAAGAGGAACATCTAATTCAATTAATAGGATTCTTTCATTTTTGAAATTATGTACATACTTTTCAGATGCATCGCCAAAGTTTAATCTCCAGCATGCATGCTGAAAATAATGCACCAAAGTTCACAGTGTGAGAAGTTACATGCAGATGAATTACATATTCATGGTGAACACAACAGTGAATAGACAGACTACTGAGACAGGAAGTCTAAAGCAAGTCAAAAACCAAAATAAGTTACTTAGCCCAAACAAATTCAGAGATAAACTAACCTCCCTACTTTGAGACAACATGATATTTTGACTAGTAAACTTAGTCAGTCATGTGTATGATCGGGTAACGGTAACAGAAAAAGAGGGAAGAGTACTTAAAAGGGAAGGAAAACAAAAGAGAAAAAGGCTAAATTCTGTAGACCATGAGATGGAGCGGGACCAAAGGAGGACTGGGACAGTACCGAGAGAGGTGATACCAGGGCCTGTCTGATGGCCTTTTACATGGCTGCTGATCACCAGTTGCCTCCACACACTGTTAGACTTCTCAGATGTCTGGGTCTGATGTGAACTGTTCAGATTACAGTGCTACGTGGACCATTACAAGGCTGTGCACAAGGAAGCTGGGTCAGTCTTTATGCTGAACAGTGGGGATGATTCATTCTTTACATGGAGGTTTATACATACTTCACTCATTGTTGTTCCATTCAGAAATAGGTAGCTGTGCCTGGCATCACCACGTTCATCATTCTAGCCAAGCCTCAGGAAGGCAGAGGTACTGTCTGCATCTCTGGATATGGTCCAGACCAGACCTCAGCTGTGGTCTGGGATACTCTGGGAGGTAACATTCACCCATTTTGCTCTAGGATCCAGACAATTCTGGCAAACCCATGTACTTTTGGAAACAGCTGTTCCTCCTGTCAACAACAGCCATTAGCCTATATAGAGTAAGGGGTGCACCTGGGTCCATACCACCCTCCAGGTAACTAAGCCTTAAACACCCTCCTCCCTGGCCTATACAGATGGCATTCTTGGCTAGATTGTTAAAGAAAGAAGCCTTAGGGACTCCTGTGGGAAACTGTATATGCAGACCATGTGAACCACGGAGCATGCATTTATTCACCTGATTACCTGTACAACCCTGCAATCCATCTGTTGTAGTGCCAAGTTATTCCAAGGAGCATCTACTAACTGACCACAACTAAATGAAAAATGATGGGATGGAAAAGACAAAAGCCAGAACATACGCTTAGCAAAAATGAGCAGTCTCCCTTCTTTTCACCTTGACATCAATGCAAATGTTGGAGAGACAGAGGGGGAGCTTTACAGCACTGAACCTCCCTCACTATACTTTTGCAAGACAGAAAGCATTGCACTTTTAGGATCTTCCATCACCTTTCCTCTACCTCAACTATAGCTGCTATTACTGGTGACATTTTGATTCCCTATGATACATACATCCAAATGTCTGTGAATTTCACGTATTTGAGGAAGGCAGGATTGCACTCGCTGGATCTAGCCAAGTCTCACACCATTTTGTTCGTGAGCCTTGGGACGCACAAAAGACATGCATTACTCTTCTTTATTACAAGAGTTATTTTCACTTCTTAAATTCATGGATTTGCATATGGAGAAAGTCAGCATACCGTGCTTTTCTTGTCCATGGTGGGTCCCTTCCAAGACCAACACCATCAACAGGTGTCTAAGGTAACAGTCTGCAATCTATTTAACTGTGTGACATTTTCCAAAACATGCCAAAAGCAAATCTTACAAGTTGACAAGTGAGATACAAAATCATAGCTTAAGTGCTAAAGAAGGAATCTTGGTTCAGTCGTGCTTACTGAAAATCAAAATTTGTCTTTGTGTGGCTGTTCTGACAATTTCAGTAAAACATATAGTAACATACTTAGCAATTAATTGCAAACAGCAAGGGGTTAAATAAGAGCAGTCAAAAAAAAAAAAAAAAAAAAAGGCTCTTATCCAGCATGATTTATGGTGGGGTTTTGAGTCTTCCTCAATACACAACTTCCTCAGATTTGAGTGACAGTATAAAAAAGGAGCACACAAGTTATGCTAGTTATGCTATGAGGAAAACATACAAGTATATTCTCAAAGATGAAGCAGGCTGGACACAGCAAGTTCCATGCCTGTAAGAGGGAGGTAACATGGGCAAAAATGTAGCTAAGAGAAAGATAGTATTCTTCAAGATGAACTACACCAAATGACAGGATAGGAGAGTGGGTGTTATGATTGGCAAGAAGCATTCAGCATTGCTGCAAGAATCTTTTTGAACAAAGAGACAATGACAAAGGTAATAGGAACAGTGGAAGACAACTTTGAATGGGAGGTCAATAGAAAAAAAAAAAGAACTAAAAAGCCAAGGCAGTTTAGTGAGAAAAAAGACAAGATATGTGTGTGTCTGTGTGTGTGTGTGTATATATATTAAAAAAATAAATAAAATGAGCTATGTGAGCTGTTTGGAGCCTGTCAAATTGATAAGAAATGGCTGACATTGAACTAAAATCTAGCAAGAGAATGTAATTCCTTACACTATTAAAGAATGTGCACAACATTCTTTGTTCTCCAGGTTTTTGATATCTATAAATAGTAGCTTGTACTGCAGTAACACCAAATTCAAATGTCCCTCTGCCTAACAAAAATCAATACTCAATATGGCATGGCATTACACGGCAGCATGGTTAGAAATGGTGATTTTACCATCCTGTTGTAGGTGAGGCTGTGGAGGTAGGGATGAAAAACCCAACATTTACCAGAATGCTCTTTAGTTTTAGATTTTGCAATTTTGGGAATGCTAAACATTGGATGTACGGACCACCTCAGGTCCAGCTGGAAGCCGTGACAGTTTTGTACTTGATTGAGCAGCCTCCAACTGGGCACCCAAAATAAAAAGTCCAAAATGAATGGCAAGTTTGGAAATAGTTGAGATTAATGACTTGCCAAAGGCCACACAGGAGATTTGGCATCTGCTGGCTTTATTACCACCTTACTCAGAAAAGCACATATGGCAGGTATAATCTTCAGTGGGACTTCATTGTTTCAATGGTGCATTTCCTAGATTCAAGTAACATAATGGACAAGATATGCCTATAAGCAAACAGATGAATGGAAATAATATTTTAAACTTACATGCTTTTAAAAAAGTTTCTTAAGAAGCAAATAGTTTTCACCATTCTGAAAACATTATCCATGAGGCACCATAAGGACATGCTGCTGAATGCAAGAGTTTCACAGCTTTTAACTTCTGCAATTTTGGACTAAAGCAGTCTGTTAGTCTTCCAATGTTAAGGTCATTTAAAATGGAAATTGAACATCCAAAGCAAAAATTGCAATTTCATTACTGTTCTGACAGTACTGTCACAGCTTTCACCCCATGCAGGAGGGTTGGCCACTTCTTCCTGAACTACACCAAAGCACCAAGCAAGCAATACTGCAGACAGGCTGCTGACAGAGCATGCAGTGAAGATGTGCACAATCAAACCTCCAGCAACTACCACCTGGAATCAGAACACTAATCCACATGCAAATATCTGGGCAGAACAACTTACAAACCAACCTCTCACTGTATTAACACACTGCCTGGCTAAATAGGTATGGGCTAGGAAGAAATCACTGTTTGCAACACAGGAAGCCACATATCAACATAATTTGTACTTGCACCCCAAAACTTAATCCTAAAGAAAAGTAAAATGTCACTTAGAGATATTGAAAACACTTGGAAGACATTTTGCCATGAATGCTAATTCCCAGCTCCCACACACGAGATACGTCATTAGGATTCTGCATGGCAGAGGTTAAGTCACTAGAGAGCTATCTAGTTGCTAAATTTAAAATAGAATTGGATTGTTTTACTTGCAACTTTTTGTTTCTAGTCTTGTACCTCAAAAGTCTGACTTAGGTCTTATTAAATACCTCTCCAGCCTTGTTTGGGATTTGGGACAAAGTGAATCAAGGTGAAATACAAGGTAACATGACAAGCTCAAGCAGTTTAGTTCATAGGAATCCCTGCAGGATCTGTACCACAAAACATGTTTAAGATATCCAAGGCCTGAAAATTGTTTACTTTTGCACTGCACAGGGACATTGCACAGACTGATACTACTGCGAGAAAAGAATTCCCATAACAAGCTCAAACCAGTACATGTCCTGTGAGGAAAACACTTTAGAGTTGCGGGCAAACCCTGAATCATAGGCATTAACTCAAGTTATGTATTTTGCCTAGGCATTAGCACAGGTAGAGAGATCGGACAGACATAGTATGACACCCTTACTAAATATTTCTTCATCAGTTCATATTACAGCTGCTGACAGACAAATGCATAATACCTAGATGTGATCCTAATTAGGGTTTCTGTATGTCCTGTGCCATGAAACCCTTGGAGGAGTATGTACATTAACCAACTTTTTTTTTTTGTAATATGTTGCTTCTTTCCCACAAACTGCATATCCCACAGGGGTTAAACAGTACAGTAACAGAGTTAAAATAGGCGCAGGAAAAAGTATGAGACTTAAAATAGATGAGGAATCCAGGAGGCAAAGATACAGGAAGAGGTCTCTGAGACAGGCTGCACCAAGCCCGTGGAGGGCTTTGAAAAAAACGTAACTTTAAATCTTTTGCCTCATTTAAGTCAGTGTGGGTTTTGCCAGTGCCCTTTTACTGAGGCAGTACTTCATCCAGAGAGATCAAACTTGGATTTGATCATCAAGTGAATGAAAAGCCAGTGTAGTAGGAGACGGCGACAGTCACAAACATTTCACTGTTTATGTGGAGTGCAGAGTGCGGTGGCCTTTGAAAGGCACAGATTGGCTTCAAATCTGCCTTTATGCAAGCAAGTACGATAGCTTTTAAATGAAAGTATTAGAACAAGATATGCTTTTGTTCTGCAGGGATATGAACCTCCCCCTCCTTGTGTTTTTAAGGAAAAGCAAGGCTGGAGGAAGCCTCACTGGGTTTCAAACTATGAAAGTTATTCATTTACAAATCTTTAGTCTTAATGCAGTACTGCAGCAGACTGCTTAAGGGCTAAGGTAGTACAATGCATGCTTAGACACAAAGAACAACAAGACTAACTATGCAGCTGAGTTTGCATACATCTTGCAGGGAAATTCTTCAGGCTCTTTAACCTACAACATACAAGTGACAAAAAAAAAAAGCGTAACCATTAGGTACTGTAGCAGCAATTCCTCAAACATATTTGCATGTGTTGACACTTTTGAAAGGAAGGCTGTTGAGCAGTTACGCTGGGAAATAAATGTTGCCTAACCCTGAAGAGTAACCACAAGAACAGAAAAACAAGTGTTACTGCAGCTGTTGTCTTCCTCCCACAGCACTAGTCTCTGACTACTGAAATAAAAAGATTAAAAGTCACCTGAGGGTCTAGCTGGTATTTAAGTAACTTTCTGATCGCTATATAAAGCTTGTAGTTCAAAAGTCTAGTAACCACTTCCACCCCATTACCCTCCACCCCTCCAAAAAGTTTGGCTACTGGCAAAACAAAATATGCTCTCTCTCAAAAACTTTCTACTAGGTGTATTTACAAGTTTGGCTCTGCAAGTTTAGCCATGATCTTGGCTAACGGGAACATTAAGGACAGCATAACTTACTTGTCCCCAAGCAAAGGAGTAACTTTTTGGACATTTTGGGCAAGGAAGGAGAGGAGGAAATCTATTGAAAGAGATGGTCTTCTTCCTTCTGCCCCTGTTTGCGTCAAGTACTAGGACATATACATGCAAGAGACTGAATTACTATGCCGCTAGTGCCTAGGCTCCTTCACGAATGAAGCTGCATCCAACCTTGCAGGCTAGTTTACTCTTTCAAGAAGCAGGTTAGTTTAGCCTACTCTCCATTACAGTTGCTACCTCCACACTAACTACAGAGCTTCTTGTGCAGACTATATTTACAGTCACATGGTCACTACCCATTTTACACTCTGATATTTAGTCAGTTGTATTAGAAAGTTAGTCTAACCGAATGAGTCTCAAAATACAGGTATGATCTCATCAGAGCCAAGCAGAAATAACTGCTTATTCTAGTATTTGGGTTAATGAGCCTGGTAGACA
Source organism: Gymnogyps californianus (assembly GCF_018139145.2). NCBI lineage: Eukaryota > Metazoa > Chordata > Aves > Accipitriformes > Cathartidae > Gymnogyps > Gymnogyps californianus. The sequence goes on along the minus strand of NC_059481.1, from coordinate 6,626,346 downwards.
CAAGCGTGTGGCCCAAAATGGATGGCAGTTGGAATCAATGTGGAAAACTCTGATGAAGACCATGGAATTTTGAAATGTTTTCTCAGAGAAAATCATGAAGTCTTCTACTAGTTAGCATCCTTTACCATTAGGATGTTATGCTGGAAGATACGTGGTATTGGCTTGAGGAGAGTGGAGAGGGTCAGAAATCAACAGAATCTCTCTTTGCCCTGATTCTTTTTCAAGGGTTGGGCTCAGTTTGTCTTTTCACTTTGAATCTGGTGAATAATCTTGAAAGAATCACCTTCCTTGGGAAGAGAACACATAGGTGTGAGGCCTCCTGAAAGGATCCAATCTGCCATATATAGATGAATGATCCATGAACCACATGTGATGATTTGTAAAAACATTGGACTTATGGCAAATGTATGACAGTGCCTCAGAACATTTCTGTTTGAAACTCCGAACTGGAAATAAACAGCAAACGTAACAGAAGAGCCTCCCAGGAACTCGCTTCCACCTGAATATTATGCAAGCTCTTCAGAGGTTAAGATTTTCCTTCCCTCAAGCTATAGAATGAGATTCACCAGCTGATCTAGCTTTTGACAATAAAAAAGGAATTGAAAACATGTCATGGGTTGAGCAGCTCTTCTTTCATTTGTGGCTGTATATTGCAGATTGGGGAGAAGAATCACCCTCCAAATACTACCTACAGTTTAAATCCCAAGCACCTTCTGGCCAAGCAAAAGTCCATGAACATCCCCCCCCCGCCCAAGTTTTCAGGGGTCAGATTCACTAAAACCACCATTGTATTGTAGTGGCTGGAACAGAAGAACCAAGTTTCTATAGTGGGAAATAAAGTTTGTGAAGTGCAATGTTCCGTATGCCCCTCTACTCATACAAAGCCTCATACAACAGCAGCAGCCCCAAGCTGACAATTTAGCCTTTATTAACAGGTAACGATTTCCATTGTGTATAGCTCACGCATACAAGAGAGGTAAGCATCATGAGTGCAACTGACAAGCATACTTCCAAAATTCAGCACAACAAAAAATTACCTGATGCCAATCCAATGGTGAATATGAGCCTACAAAATGAGACTGGCCCGTGGGAGAAAAAGAAATGTGAAAAAAACCCCTGTGCTGTACCTTCAAATTTCAGCCAAGAGTAAAATTGAAGCAAATGGCAGGAATTACCTGCTTGCTATGAAGCATGAAGCCCAAGCGAAAAGAATTGCCTCTATTCAGTGTCTCAGCTTTAAAAACAAGGAATGGATAAACAATTAAGACAATGGGTTTGGTGTACAATTTCCTTGCACTGAGTCAGAAGCAGTGGGGAATGTATAGACTAGTATTCTTGCAGAACCGATGCTTGCATGAGGATGAGCTGCAGCACCATCACTTCTGATCCATAAGAAACAAAGAAACCTGGCAGAGACTGAAAGCACCCCCTCCCCATGCCACGGATACCACTTACTTCCAAAGCATTCAAACAGTCCAGAACACCTGCTACAGTTCTCCAATGCCAGCATTAGACTAAACTGCATAGTGTAGCAAACACAGGGAAAACACATTACAAAGTCCTTTGATGGGCTTCGGGGGTGGTGGGAGGGAAGGAGATTTCCATACTTTAAGGCCTTGGCAAGTACAATCTTCAGCCAGGCCTGACTGCAGTCGTGACTGGCTACTTTATTCACCTATTTCTGTAGACACTGGTCTTCCTCCACGTACCACTGATGCTTTTCAAGCAGAGTGTGCTTTCCAGCAATACCCCTCATATACTTCCAGCAGCCCTCCTGGTCCTCTGCAACAGCACACTGCCTTGGCCATGAATGGGCTTGCTGCCCTGCCTGTCACAGCACTGCCAGCTGAGCACTCTTGTTTTATCAAAATGCCAGGACTTTGGCCAAAGTTTTTAGTTGCTCCTTGAACAAACCCTCACCTCTAGGTCTCACACCCCCAATAGCACATGCTATAGAAGATAACACTCTTTAAAGCTGGGGTTTGCAGCACCTGTGGGTTATGTTTTTGTTCTCCAGTTTCTAGCTGTGCCACAACGTATGTAATGGGAAAAGGCTTGTGAGGTACCATCCACCTCCTAATGTCAGCACCCCTTGGAAGAACAAGTTCTGGTTTGAAGCTGCTTTCTACCAGCAGACATCTGGCAATAATGGATATCCACTGCGTGATCTAATCCACCTTCCAGTTACTATGGTCAGCCTACTATTTCTTTCCACTGGCTAAATGTCCTTAAAACTAGATACAAATATTCATGTATAATCTGGAGCTTACTTGAGATGCTGTTGCTATAGTCTTGCTGAGCAGCATTACACAAGAGGATTTCACACAAGATTTCACAATTTCCTAAATTAGACTGTGCTGGGAGTGGAAGTAGGAGATGGGGGGAGAAGAATGCAAATACTTGATAGAATTAATTCAGTGTGACACAGAGTCAGAGCCATGCATCTGAACATCTGATTCAATTACAAACTTGAAAGCAAGGATTTGAAACCCATTTTGCTTATTTTACACCCCCATTAGAGATTTGCCACTAGAGATAGTTGCCACCTACTGCTATCTGCTTGGGGGACAGGAGAAAGAAAGGACAATATATTCTGTGAATACTGCAAAACTCAAGCAATAATCTCTAAAATCCTTCACTTGGCATGCCCTTTCCTGCTCCTTATCTCTTGCCTTTGCTCTGTTACATGTACTCTCAGTTCTTCATTCACCTTTTATTTTATTCCTCTAACCTCCTCGACCCAGAAGGGCCTTCACTGAACAGTAACCTGGCAAGCTGCACTCATACTGGCCTGTCTGAACTCCTACTGACTACAAGAGCCAAACCTACTCCTGATGAAGCATGTCACAGATGATGATGAAAGCACAGCTCTTCATGATCAGGTGGCCCGAAAGGCATTGCACAAAGCTGCTGTACTAGTCTGACCGCCAGCCCCTCTCAGAATGTCTCCTCCTTTCTCTTCTCATTGCATATGCTGCTTGTCAGATACTGATAAAGATTACTTATTTTCACTTGTAGCAAGGGAAGCAAAATGCATCACAACCTGTAGGTAGGAAGTTACTTAGAGATAACTGTTCTTGGTTTTGTTGTTTCTCTGAAGTCTATGAATCCTAGAAAGAATGTTTCCCTTTCATTAGGCAAATGGCTAGCTGCAAGCATTCCCTGCCTACAGACTGCCTAGGCACTAACCACACATCTGGGCAGAAATGGAGTCACCACGTTTTAAGGAGGGGCCACAAGAGGGATGTCTGAGCACAAATCCAGTCCTAAGGTGACAGGCTCCCTTCCCCCCTCCAAAAAGGGGGTACATTTTTATGTATCTGTACTGAAGTTACAGAGACCCACATTTTCAGCTGCCAGGTACAGTCAGCAGAGTAGCTCCTTAGCTTCCTCCAGGGCCCTAAAATCTGATAGAATAATCATGGGTTTTAGATTTTAACCCTGCCATAAAATACAGACCTGTCCTTTCTCTCACCTATGGCTGGGAGCTGGCATGGGCAGGAAGGAAGGGGGGGGGGGGGGAAAGGAAAAAAAAAAAAAAGAAGAAAATCCTTCACCTCAAGTTGCTGGTTCATGGAAGTTTTGTAGGTAGTTTCATATATTATAGAAGAATACTTGTTTGCACCAACAGCAACAGAAAATGACCCTTTGCTGTTCACGCTGAAGACCAAAACATACAAATATTTTGAGTATATGGACAGAACCGTGCCTTCGGAAAAAGAGCAAAGGTATTCTGCTATGCAGCACCACTGCCCCAGCATCTCCAGCAACGCTGTACATAAATTCATTTACCAGAAGTTGCTCTTCTACCTTAAGTTTATGTGTGGCCTGAGGATCACCAATTGTGGCTATGTCCTTTTTGCTCTAAGGGAGAAAACTGTGTGCAAAAAAATATCATTCCTTGTAACCCTCTATTAGTCTAGAATAGAAATCATTTCTGAAAATAACTGACAACTTGAGGGTTCAAGTTTGTGGAAAGTGCTAAAGCACCTACATCTAAGTGGAAGTCCCAAGATCTTGTGTCACTTTTGAAAAGGGAAAGTAAATACTTAAATTACTTGGATGTTTTTGAAACCTCTACCCTACATACAAAAAGAGAAAAAAGATCCAATTATGTAGGCCTCATGCTCCCAGCCTTCCTAAAGGGCAAGGAATACAGGCCCTCTAGAGACAAGCATAAAATAATGGGTAAGACTCCTCTTTTTAGCAAGGTGCCCTCAATTACATGAGTAAGATGTGAATGTAAAGAGGCTGGCCAGTCTTCCAGCTATGCTGGCTCATTTCAACATCACATCCCAAGGCTATCTCACTATAAACACATTTTAGACAATGACAGTGATCTCTTGAAGGGACATTTCTTCACCCTGGGAAAAATATTCAGAACTACATACACACTAAGGAGCACAGTTGTCTTACCTCTACCTAGTTGCCTCAGTAACAGTCATTTGTTTTAATCTGTATTTACTACCACAGGTACTGTTACACATTTGACTGACTGCAAAAGATCACACAGGACCCCAGACTCTAAGGCTCTGCATCAACAGACACCTTATTGCAGAAGCAAGGGCTCAATTGGTTGTCATTATTGAATTTTAATTTCTAGCAAACATATTCAAAAACAGCTCAAGACTGCACAACAATCCACATGATTTAGTAACAGGAAGCAGCAAGTTTCTACCTAAAGATGCTAAGTTTTGCCCCTCACCACTCAATTCTTTATTCAACATTTTAATGTTTGTTTCCTAAAATACTTTGGGAGGAGGTGTCATGGCAACAAGCACTCACAACAAAGTGATTTCCCCTTCCGCTGCCCTGAGAAATGGCCATTTTCCCCTCACTGACAGAGCTACCAGCTAAATTAGGTAACAGGCAACTTCCAGAAGGTTGATAAAAATCAAAGACATTTATTCAGCCTTTCTGAACCCTTGACTCACCCCCACCTCTCACTGTAGATAAGCAAAGCACCAGATGCTCTCCCTCCTCTTTGCCAAGAGCCCTGCTCTGAAAGCAACAAGCCTTCTTCCACTCCAGCACTCACACAGCCAAACTACTACACTTGCCTCAATGAAAAGCTAAACCCCTTCTTCTTCCTCCTGCTCCTCCACACCCACCACAGTCACACCCAGCTCTTTATGAGACCAAAGTTTTCCGCTACCTTCTCTCCTGTCTCTCAGCCTCTGCCTCAGCACGTGCTGAACTGGGAAGTGCCTGTGTCTCCTGCTCATTTTAATAGCAAGATCTGTAGCAGGTGGGACTTCCCCCCAGACCACAAAGACTACCAGCACTGCACTGCTTCCAGCCACAGAAGTCCCATGCTTCCTGGGGGACAATAGCCCTTGCAGAACCGTAAGCATCTGCAAAGAGCCTGAAATCGGTCAAAAAAAGCCGAGCATCTTATGAAGCAGAGCAATACTGTAAAGGGATAGTAATGAATTGGTTACTTCCACTAGGCACAAACATGTTAACTAAATGCAGCAGAAGAAAAATGAATGGATCTCTTGAAAGAGACTATACTACTGTACAGCAGCACAACTTGAATGAGCTCACAAAGACCTAAACACAGGGGAAGTTAATACTTCCCTGTAATTAATAATTCATGGTAGTTGCAAAGACCTAGAGACACCAAATCACATGGCATAGTACAGAAAGGAGACACTCAGATTGTTAAATGGGTCCTTGATGGACATTATTGAAATGTTTTCTCAACATCTTTATCAGAGAATTGAATAGGTAGTCTTAGTTGGTCGGTTATTTGTGGATATCCTATATAACAGATGCAATAGAATGATGAAACTCCACTGTGCTAAGTGTTCCTCTTCTGTCTCTGACCTACAGCCCTGGGTTTTGCACTAGCTGCCTGGGAAGGTGCACTTCTGCAAATATTTATCAGACCTAAATTAAACAGTTATGGCAGAAGGGCAAGGGAGGTGTTAAAAAATAAATCGGAGAATTAAGGCAAGGTTACATGGTGAGCCTATTCCAGATGACAGGAAACGATAGAGATGAGAATCTTCTAACAGTTTTCCCACTGAATGCAAAATTGTAGGACTTCCCTATTCTCAATACTGCATAAATTATGCACAGGAAATATTCCTACAAGGTAAACTGCAGTATTTGCTTAAACAAAATTTACAGTCAAGCTTTCACAGCCCTCCCTCTCAAGTGTCAAAGCATTTTTATTTACAACATGGAACATACTAGTTAACAGCATGATGTTTTATTGCTCAAATCCTCTCTGAGATATATTCCATAGGCTTTGTCTATAATTGTGCCATTTACTTACTACAGTGCATTACATTTCTTGAAATATATATGAACAGTATGTGTGCAGAATACAATGGGCACTTTGTACATTGGAGCTAATCCTTTGGGTTATGAGCAGTGAGCTCGAGGGTTGGGAAAAGGCCACCTTAGAACCCTGTATCTTTGCCCCACAGTTCACACACATTAAAAATGCTCGTTGTGTTTTTAATTGTGTCATTCACTACTTGCAGGAAGTCCTTCTAGTAATCTTCATAAAAGATGGAGCAAAGTCCATAACATATATGATGTATCCCCTGAAGACAGCTTTCGGAAATTTGGAGATCTGGGATAGAAGAGGGTTCTCCAAACTCAAGACAGTGCTTGGACTGAGTATCTCAAAGTGACTCTTTGCTGCTGCTGTCACTTTTTACACTTACCCTTCTCCTCCCCCTTTGTTTCCTTGTATTTTCTCCCCATTTGAGTTTATTTGCCTCATTTTTTCTTATTAAACATTTTTGTCCTCTGGATGCTCTCTGGGCATATGTGATGCTTGCTATTTGAGCTGTACCCATGCAGTGCAGAGTCATGTCACTGGCTCTACTCCCTGCTTGGGTGAGAAGCTCCAAGGGCCTAGTTCAGAAAAACACTGTTGATTTTGGTGGACCTTAAGGACATAATTAGGGAGCCCTTACTGCATACAGCTGTCTTTCCAAACCAGGAACACTGCTAGGAGGACACCTTCAAGGAACAAAGCCAGACGTGAGGAGTAAAAAAACCTCACTGGCGGCAGGCAGAAGAGCTGGAAAGCAGAGCCCCATTTAAGACAAGCACCTAGTGGAAAAGGATAGACCAGAATGAAGAGAAGAAACCCAGGGTTGTTTTTTTTTCCCCTTACTTCCTTGTTAAAAACAGATGCAGGTTGTCTCTGCCAACTGGCAAAATTAGTTTCCCACTGAAAGAGAAATCAGGGATGCAGCTTGGCTCTTTCCTTACTCTGAAGGCATCCCTGTCCTGTTGTTTGATCAGAAGCTGTCAGATGCTGAACCCGAACTCCCTCCTGCACAGAGAAAACCACAGCTCACATGCCCTTTCACTAAGGGTCAGCTGCTGTTAACTGCCTGTGCATCATCATGCTTGTTGCTTCCTGATCTGCAGGGTTTCTCACCTGGGAAATCCCCTAGCCCAAAGAAAATCTGTTGTTCGAAGATGAGCTAGGGAGTCAACCCTCTCTTTATGCAGCTACTTCCAAATACAAAGGCATCTTCTCCACTTTTGTGGGTGCTGTGAGCTCCAGCCAGAGGGTGTGTGCTCTGACTCATAATACACACATTAATGCTTTTCACCCAAACAATGGCATTGTCTTATTTAATATTTTCATCATATAATCACTAAAGCATTTCCATGTGTTAAGTATCACCACATTCTAATCTGAACTGCGTGTATGGGATTATTTCTAAAAGGTATTGCAAGTTACAACATTCAAACACACAGAATGAAAATAAAATCTAACTTAGTTATTAAATGCGTATTTCTGATTTACGAACAAGTGCTGTCATGGCAGTGTACTAATTAGTGCAACAAGTAATTAAACCTGCATCCTTATTTTGCCTGTACAAGATTTCTGTTGCAAGCATCAGCCTTCATAGTGCAACTAAAAAACTAGGTAGTTATGAAAGCAGGACACAAACACATCATAAGTGACTGAACATGATTATATAATGATGTTCTTTCTCTTATTCTGAGACACAGCATGGCAGTTCTGCACTATGGAATAAGTACATTGTTATCAGAAAGGCAGCACCCTTGCTGCTGGAGGCTGCAGAGTACAGCCCACTTCCTCAAAAAGCATCCCACTCACTGAAGGATTAGGATTTTCAGGATTTTCTTTTATCTAGGTTTCTTGGAAAATGCATTACAACTTGTCACTCATTCACTGTGCTTTGTTCAGCACTTGTGCTACGCAAAATCATCAAAAACTGTTACTGCCCCATGGCATTGTGCTGTCACCACAGTGGGACAAGCAGTCCCTTGTTCTAGGCTGTTGTTGACCACAGTCATGGTTCAGATGAACCCTGATGTGCTCAGCTGGACAGAAGAACACTGGCAGCTGTGAGACGAACACATGCCATTAGCCAGCACCTGCCACGCAGAGCACTCGCAACCTTCATTCATAACATTAAGCTATCCTCTGATAAATAAGAAGGCTACGAAAGACAGACTAATCACACGGGAGAGAACATTATAAATTAGTCAAGCAACTGTTGCAGTGTCTAGGTATTATTAGTCAAGCACGCTAAAACCCAGGAAAAAAATGTAAATGTTACTAAGGGAAAATCTATCTTTCCTCACAGGTACAGACAGAACTAACTGCAGAGACACTGTGGGGTTCTATTGCAGGCATTTGGCAGGGGAAGACAAGAGACGGTCTGGAGGACCTACTCACAGATTGCACCCAAAAGCTAAGGTGGTTGCTATTATATAGACCATTAAACCTTTCACCCCTTCTGGGTCCAGCAGGGACCCTAAGTTCATTGTCCACTTGGAGTTTACAGGTAAGGCTTTGTCCTAAATCGAAATGACTATCAGCGTGTTATATACTCTGCTGAATGTCACTGAACTTGTCTTCTTACTGACCAATGTTTTACCTTTTTTTTAATACACAACCCACCAAAAAAGAAACCAAGCTTCTCAGGCAGGCAATGAATATTCCCACTGTAGAATGTATTCAACCCATTAACTGCAGAGAACACAAGCCAATCCCACTACATTTTTATTCCTGAAAATAGATGAATGCACAAAACAAAGGTCAGTTTCATTATCCGAGTAAATAATCTGGGCTAAATCAACTAATGCACTCAGAAAACTATCAGTATCTGTATTCTAAACACATTCCAGTTAGTGCTATTTGTGCCCTTGAATCTAAGTGAATGCATTTGATTCTGATGAATGATAAATACTCTAAAGAGCTAATTTTAAGTCCACATTTATTTTTTTAATATTTGCTCAAAGTAAATTCTGGATTACACAATTACTTTGCAACAATGCAAATTGTGCATTGGAAATCCATGTTGCCAGTGCTTTCCTACGGCCATTACGTTCAGGAAATGGAACTCCTGCATGAATTGGGAAACTAACCAATAAAACAAACTGCAAATTTTCACAGTCACCTGTCTGTAAACCATCTGCACACCAAGAATTCCCTAGTACAATGTGTGAATAGTGTTAAACAGCAAACTATGTTTTGTGATATATCCACAGGCAGCTCAACTATAAGCAAACAGTTCCATAGGCAGCTGAACTAAAGAAAAACAATTTCCTAGGGACATCAGCGTGGGGTCACTGATGCCCAAAAAGGGGAAAATTCTGCTGCAGCTTCCCTGCTGCAGGGACCTGTCCTCTAGCCACTTACCTGTTTTCAAAGGACATCTATGAAATTACTTGTTTTTATCGCTTGAACACACAGAACAAGCTGAAAACGTATTAAGTAGGAAACAGACATGGAATTGAGTAAGCCTGGCTTCCATAACAAAATAAACCCCACAAAACAAAAAAACCCCACAACTAAAAGGAAGTACGACCATGCAAAGGAGAGTCCAGGAATTTGGCTCTGCATTTTTATACATTTTCCTTTGAGCAAAATTTGTGTGGTGACTGCAGTGGTTCCTCTGTCTTCTAATGAGGTCCAGATTTTCTGTCCTTTTATTCAAAACATGTCCTCAAATACTTGATGCAAAGTCTGAAGTCTTACAGGCCAGGTGCCTTTGATTTCAGCTGTATAAGAAACAGGATGGTACACTAAGGACACTAAAGATTTATGAGAACTATAGCAACAATCTCACTAATCGTTTAAGGAAAGAGGAAGAAGTTTTAGGGTTCACCTCTACTGTACTTTTCCATTTGCACCAAGAAGCTATTTGGTAAATCTGCTTTACAGAGACATGGCACATGCTCTTCCTCAAAGGTGGGATGATCAGCTTGAAAGACAAATTATGGAAACTTAAGATAACTCCTAGGGAAAACCATTACTGTGAAAAGTCACTCCCTGATCCTGGCAAAGCCTATTTAAGCCAGAGCCAGTGAGATAATCACCAGATATGGTAAGCCTTTCCTGAAGGATATTATGTGATTTCAGATGCTTACAGTATGTGGACCAGTAAGTGTGCAAGGAAGTCACAGAATCATTTAGGTTGGAAAAGACCTTTAAGATCATCGAGTCCAACCGTAAACCTAACTCTGCCAAGTCCACCACTAAACCATGTCCCTAAGTGTCACATCTACACATTTTTTAAATACCTCCAGGGATGGTGACTCAACCACTTCCCTGGGCAGCCTGTTCCAATGCTTGACAACCCTTTCGGTGAAGAAATTTTTCCTAATGTCTAATCTAAACCTCCCCTGGCGCAACTTGAGGCCGTTTCATCTTGTCCTATCACTTGTTACTGGGGAGAAGAGACCAACACCCACCTCACTACAACCTCCTTTCAGGTAGTTGTAGAGAGCGATAAGGTCTCCCCGGAGCCTCCTTTTCTCCAGCCTAAACAAGCCCAGTTCCCTCAGCCGCTCCTCGTAAGACTTGTTCTCTAGACCCTTCACCAGCTTTGTTGCCCTTCTTTGGACACGCTCCAGCACCTCAATGTCTTTCTTGTAGTGAGGGGCCCAAAACTGAACACAGTATTCGAGGTGCGGCCTCACCAGTGCCCAGTACAGGGCACTGTACACAAGACTTGTGCACACAGTGTGCACAAGTCTTCTCTCAGTACATTCATTTCAGGGAAAGGAACAGTTCCAGTGCTCCCAAAGGGAATTACTCTCATGTAGCTCAATTTAGCAGATATGCCTGCTTCAGAACAAGTTAAACTACTGTTAGTTTAAAAGGAAGAAATCACAGCCAGGAATTTACAAAATGGACGTCCAAGGTCTCCAAAGCTACAGTAAAAGTACCTAAAATAAGGAACCCAGTTTTCAAAATGTCTGTATGCCCAATGCTCTCAGAAATGGATAGCATTGGTATGCCTACACAGGGACATACTGGAGGATGGGGAAACTTGTGGGCCACCTCCCTTAGTGCCAGCTGGTATAGCTCATGCTTCTGTGTCATATGAAACGCACATCTTTCCCCCACTGCTTGGGTTTCCTGGAAATACCTCTTAAGTTTCTGCACAGTGCTTAGTCAGATTGAGTGATCATTTCTGTACTTCACACTACAAACTGAGCCCTTTGGTAGTTTGATGACACATTTCTGCAACTGTCCTTCTCTGCTTTAGAGATACAATCTATCTTCTGTATCAGAAACTGACTCAGGAGAGGAGAAAATATTGTCATGTTCAATGATGTCACTGTCACCTAGTGTCCCGGAAAAAACACAAGAGAACTCTCTGAAGCCTGTCTGCATATGACACATAACATCTAAATTGTGTGTCTAGCACTTAATCCATTTAATGGCATAAACTATGCTGTTAAAAAGTATTTGCTTTTCTGGTGTCAGCAAAACCTGTGCCCTGTGGCTGGGCATTTCTGAAAATGCAAGGATCAGATTCGCAACCAATACACAAAGGTATCACGGCTCTCATCCTAGAACAATGTTGCTTGGCTGGGCTTCAGAGTACCTTTTTCTAGTTTGTGTTTGCTTCCCACATGGATTAAGTTTGGGCATCTGTGAATTGCTATGGGGTAACTCATCAAATCTCAGTCAAAATAATCTGGGTTTTAGGCATCTGTAGGGCTGGTACTCAGGCTTCAGTATGTAGGTATCAGGGTTACTGTAAAGATGAAGAGAAGTCGTAACACTGTCATGAAAGTAAGAGATGCCAGCACAGTGGCTGAGGAGCAGGAAGACATGGACCAGATGCAGGTCTTGTACTGATAGTCTGGATATAGTGCAAACATGGGCAATAAACAAGAAGAAAAGGAAAGAAAAGCAGAACACAGCTTCATAAATGGTTTCTGTTCATAAGGAATCATACAAACACTGCATTTAAGAGAGTACAAGTGTTAAATACATAGGAGAGAATGAATCACAGAGTTTACAGTAATGTAAGGCAGTGAAGCAGTGTACATTCACAGAAAGGTTGGCTTAGCTTCTCAGGCTCTGTTTCAGGGAGCAGGATTATCTGCTGGATAAATCTCCTTTGCAGAAGTGGCAATAAAAGTTCTTGGCTGCAGAAGAACTGGTAGTGGTGCCAAAGGAAAAAAAAAAATAAAAAAAAAATCAAATCTCAAAGTCAAGCAAATCTCCCATTGCTGCCAAGAAATCCACGGCAGAGCAGGAGTCACCAAAAGCCCTGGGCTGGACCAGCCAAAACAGAGCACCAAGACACCGCCCAGGGGAGACAGGATCAGGAAAAGGGACTGGTTTTGGTTAACACCAGTAGACAACTAAGTCTCACACAGACGCTCCCTCACTCCCCCGCAGTGGGATGAGGGAGAGAATTAGAAGGGCAAAAGTGAGAAAACTTGTGGGTTGAGATAAAGGTGGTTTAATAAGGAGGGGAGAAAACAAAACAAAACAAAGAAAAACAAGTGATAGAAAAGCAATCTCTCACCATCAGCTACACCAGCCAGTCCCCAAGCAACGGCAACCCTTGGAAAACTCACCCCAGTCTTATTGCTGAACATGATGTTGTGCAGTATGGAATATCTCTTCGGTCAGCTGGGGTCGGCTGTCCTGGCTGTGTCCCCTCCCAGCCTCTTGTCCACCCCCAGCCTACTCACTATGGGGGCAGAGTGAGAAATGGAGAAAGCCTCGATGCTGCGTAAGCACTGTTCAGCAATAGCTAAAACATCCATGTGGTATCAACACTGTTTTGTTCACAAATCCAAAGCATAGCACTATACAGCTGCTAGGAAGTAAATTAACCCCATCTCAGGCAGACCCAGTACAGGGACCCACTTGCAGACCGTTAAAGCTGACTGAACCCTGTCAACAGTCACTATCCCACAGCACGTTCAGCCCCCAGCTGCACTTGAGTAACGTTTTCCAGGGGAGGTGAATTCAGGCTTGGGTACTTCATTCTGCTTTAATGAATCAGTAAGACAGATTTACTGATTTTATACAAAACTCAGGGAGCTGACTTACACAGCTGACACAGAAGGCTGCGTGGATGACGGATAGGCCATGTACCTGGTATAGTGACCTTGATACAAATGCACCCTAAAGATAGCAATAAAAGGAAGATTCACTGCACAAAGGCCAGTAAAGCTGAAATCTGTGCTGATAAACTTTTTAACATAGGGCACCCACTTAAACATTCTGTTTCTGCCACAGCCCTGGGTAGCGCTCCCTTTGCAAACTCTGCTGGGTTTGGATTTTGCCACACTGGTGCCACATGCTCTTGATTGGACAGGTGGCCAGAGCTCTCCTACCCTTGGGAACAAACTTTGCAGAGGTGGGATCTCACAGCCCCATTACTTTCAGACTCTTGAAATGGGTCAAAGTTTCCCAGCTAAGTGGACATTTTGGGTTAACAGGTTATTTCTTCAACGGCAGTCTTTAGGGAAAGCAAACAAATATACAGGCCACGTAGGACTGCTGAAAACCAATTAGTTTTACTTCAGATATCACAAGTTACAGGCATATATAGACACAATAACAACCACCCACATGCCTTTGGTCACTTTTTCAGCAACCTCACAACACCTCTCTAACATCAGAGGTCTCTGACCAATCTCGCTCAGTGTCATTCAGTCTCTCTCAATCTCTCTCTTTAGTTGACCTTTGAATCAAGCAGCAACAAAATGGATTTCTCTCTCTCCCCGTCTTATCTTTCCTCTACCAGTAGTACATGTATACTCCCCCCAAAAGGAAAGAAAAAGGCTATTCAGAGATGCTTTTATGTATTATAACTTGCAGTTACTTTGCTAAGCAATTCTCTGGTCAGCCTCATCATATGATCACCTCCCTTACATCTCCATTACACCCTCAGCTTTATGTCCAGGTTCAGATTATAAATAACGGTTTGCCATGGAAAGTAGCCATTTTCTTACCCATGCATGTTCCACTGGGATACACAGCCATCAACATTTTACCCCCTCACTATGCTATCTGAAAGAATTTCTTTTGTTCTTTGCAGTGGCTCAATTCAGAGGCAGGACAAAACTGATAAAGCCCCCTACTCCAAATTTAGTTTGCAGTCTAACACAAACATACATACCAACTGCCCAAGAGCAAGTATTATACATCAATTGTACCCAAACATCAGATCTTTTCATAACAATTTTATATTTATAAAATGACAATTTTTGAGCATTGACCAGTTCAGTAGGCCCAACATATTACTGATCTGACATTATAATATCTGCTTCAGATAGTATATTGCAAAAATATTCAGCTGAATATTTTGCAATGGTATTTGCACCTGCAATTCATTGCTGGCTTGCAAGCATGAACATGAAAAAAATGTTACACAACATTTATTGAATAAGCTACTAGATCAATTCACTCATCTGAGAGCTTCCTGGTGACATGTTGGTATTTTCTGTGCTTTTGGATGAAAAGAAGCTTAGCAGAAGTGGCAACATGCAATACTCACACATTGCAAAAAGCACACATAAGTGAAGAACTAGAAATTATAAGTGGGTAAATCATAAAAGACCAAAACCAACACTGAAATGAGTTACACAGAGCTCAAAATAATGATTCTGTGGATCAAATCCAGTGGAAGTGATTATTCTCAAGGCATGGCTTCTAACTTCATCACTTTCTGCTTTATAGCTGCCAAAATCTGACAGAAGTCTCAGGCTCCTGTTACAGAGACTGAAAATAGAGAAATTAATTATTTTATGTTTTACCTTCCCATGTTTGCTGTACCTTAACCTGAACACCCTCCTTTTCTCTGGTAAGCATTATTCAACTTGCTGTTGCATTTAAAAGAAGTTACTTTCTTCTTATTTTGTCCTGATTCCTCACAAATATGCACCAGATGGAGAACTGGATTTCATCATTTCAAGTTCTATGATTTTTTTATGGCAGGAAAGTTACATTTCACAATATTCTTAAGTTTTTACATCAACAGTTAAAAGGCCCTTTACTGGTGCAGCTGCTGACTTGTTATGATTGGATGTCTCAGAACCACTGGCCACCAGATATTACTGCTTCACTTGGACCTTTTTTCATAGCATGTTACACACCACTGACCTACAGCTTTGCTCTCATTGAATTGCTTTCCTGGAATATATGATGAACAGCAACTTTATGAAAATTAAGAGACAGAAAGGTAAAAGGAAGATGAAAAAGGAAATTAAAAGCAAAAAACCCAAATGTTTACTTGTGGGTCACCAGTTCAGAGGTCTGACCACAGCAGAAAGGCATGCCTGTACCTGGAAATGAGCCAAGACACTGTCATGCCTCAACTGCAGAGGTCAGGCACACTACGGAACAGGCCTGCTTGGTGTATTCAGCCATGTTGATCACTGTGAAGCCTTTTAGGACACCCTGCTGATCATTATTGCAAGAAACAGCACTACCATCTTAAAAAAGGCCTCTTTGCCTGCTTCATGGCTGAAAGAAACCAGAGAAATAGCCCTATACAGACTCAGGTATGACATTTCTTTGGTCACAGCTTTCTCAGAGATTGTGTGTAAAAAAGAATGCCATGAGCACAGCAACTGCAAACGTCTTCTGTGATCTGCCCAGTACCCGATGTCTTGACAGCTGAAGCAGAAACTGAATTTCACGATTCAGTTTGCTGCTCACAAAGAAGTGCTTTACTTCTGCCTCTGGGCTTTCCAGTATGGAAAGGGCAGTGCCCAGAAGCCACAGAACCTTACAAGCATATAAGCCCTGTGCAACTAAGAGGCACCTGGATGCTGGCAGTGACGCGAGCCCCCATGTGAAGAGGTGAGGAGAGCTGTGCTACAGAGAAAGAATGCACCACTCTATAGGTCTGTCCAGAAGAGTCAGAGGCAAGTCTAGCTTTGCTATACACCGAGTCCTATACGGAGCATCAAGAAAGGCTAATAAAAGGGAGAAAAAAAAAAAAGTGGTGTATATGTAAAAAAAAAATCTCACATTTCAAAACACACCCGTCTGCTTACTAAACATTGTGGTAAGTGGTATCTAAGAAATAACAATTGAGAAAATTATTGAGGAAAAGAAGAACCAGGGCTAGATTCCAAAATAAAAGCATTGGAATAAAACATTTCCCTGTACAAGCAGCAATGGCTTCACTGAGCCTTCCTCCCCATCTTTCTCCTCTCAAGAGGAGGTAAAAATATATAAATAAAATAAGTCAAGCCCTTCTCCCCACCCCATAGCCCCCTATCAGTCTTGCTGCTTAGAAATGCCCAGGCATTATTTGCACACACAGTGGCTGCGATGATTATGTGGACAGCCTCACTAAAAGTCCTCCCAAGAAATCCATTAAAACAGATACAGTCTGCATACATATCATTAATGCTCATTTCTAACATCTAAACTATTATTTAATGCTCTGATACAGAAAAGGACTAAGTATTGAAGGACTAAGTATTGAACAACAACTGTGCTTTCTTTTGTTTCTCAGCTTTTATCATTTTCCACAAAGATACAACATTATACAATAAATAACACTTCACTCAGACCAGTTAAGACTCTCCATTTCCCTATCCCTTACATTGCCATACTGGTCACATCAGTCTCCTACTGTAGAAATAAACAGATGAAAATAAAATAAACATTTAAATCACTATTTAATGCAAGAACATCTATATGATACTCTTTTTTCCATAGCACACACGATAGCACAAACTGCCACAGTACAGTATAGAGAACACAGTCTGTCTTGTGTCCCATCTTCCGAAAGTATTAAAACACTTCTTAAGCGTGAGGGTTTTTTTCCTTCAGAGTTTATTTTCCTAATTATTCATTTATCTCTGCCACGCCAATAAAGCCCTCTGCCATTTTGTGTGCCATCATTAATTACAATAGCACTTCTCTAATTTTAGCATGGCGAAAGAACGATACTCAAGAATTCAGAAGTCTCTGTCCATCAACAGAAGCCCTCAAATTACACTGAAAATCAAATGGGATAGTTTGCAAAAGCAATTTCATGAGATTTCCAATGTGCTTGGATTCAACTGAGCTAGAAAGATGGCAAGACCATTGTTTTGGGCACTATTCTAGCATTTTTGATTCCTGTCACAGCCAGTCCGGGAAGCTCAGTGACACAGCACATTGCTGTCACTATAGCTTACAGTGCTTTCTCAGCCCTCCAAAGCAGCTTGCAGTGTTTCTGAAATGTCAAAGTTGCTGACTGCTGACTCCCAGACACCATGTATAAATGGCTTCTTGATTTTTTTAATATTCAAGCCTTACCTCTACCCTTTGCAAAAGTATTGTCAAATTTAAGCCACTAGAGCCTTTTTTTTTTTATTTGCCTACAGTCCAAGTCCTTAACAACTGGAGACTTACTGGTGATGTTGATATGAATTCAAGCAATTACTTGCTATAACACAGTGATTTGTCCAAAGTACAATGAGCTAAAGGGATTCTGAAAATGTGGGTGAACATCTGATACTCACTCTTTTAAGTCACTGGGAGCTGTGGTGAAAACAGCACTGTGCAAACATTCAGCAAAGTGTGTGGCTCATCTCTGGCAGAAACCTGTCCATTTCCTCCTTCTCTTCCTATCTTCTACCAGTTCTGCATTATTAACTTGATATCAACAAAAGAGACATCATTAGGCATGCTTATCTTTGAGAGAGCTACAGGCCATAGGCTTTACAATTCTGTGCCCTTTTATTCCCATGGCTATGAACTCAACCAACCACTCTTACACAGCTCTTTCCAGAGCCCCCCTCAAACCACGGAACCACTAAGGAGCAACCACAGGAAAGCATTAGTGATGACTAATATTCTATCAAAATATAGGATTGTGAATACAGGTACCACAAGAATGCAAGCAGAGATGTCTGATATTTTCTCCGTTTCCTTTTTTTCTTTGTTTCTTCAGTTTTATTGGACAGGGAACTATTTACGTAGACAAAATAAAATGAAACTAGGTCTTTTCATCTTATAGCTGCTGTGTAGGAACTGAAACAGGGAGAGGGACTACATGGCCTTTTACTTTTTCCGTTCTCATAAAGAGCTTCCTGAGGTGATGTAAAATAATGTAACTTCACTGAAGTCCATAGAACTCCTGTGGTTTACAATTTTTCTGTGTCTGACTCACTGGATCTAAAGCAGAAGTGTATGAAAATAGAAGAAATTATTGAGCAAACTCATGCAGGAAAAATGCTGATGAAATGTCTGCTTCTATAGAACTGCATGTTTAGATCTTATCATGTTCTTGGGAATAGTAAACTAATTTTTCTCAGATAAAATTCCTCATATCTCCCACTCATAAAATTCCTGCTTCAGATTGCCCAATTTTGCATGTTGCAGACTTCCACTATCATTTGGTTTATAAGGATGTGATACTACAGCATCCTTTTAACTGGAATAGCCGTTTTTACACCAGTTATGAAAAATGTTGCTAAAGCTCAATATTTTTTTATTTATTTTGGCCACGCAAAACAAAACATCAGCTGATTTTGAAGCAAGTCTGGCATTTGTATAAGGACTTTATTCTACTCTGTTTAAAGTTCTTGTTAATAGAATTCATAAAACTATTTTCATTTCACAAAGCATTTTAGAGCTTCTTATTCTTGCAATTTAAAACAATGAGCTATTTTGGGAGGGGCAGAACAGGGTGGATTCAATTTAAAATTATTCTGCTGCTATGCATTTGTAGCTAAACAAAACTCTAAATCATGTATTAGGAAAACACTAAATATTAAAAACCCCTGCCAAAACCCAGGCTGTATTACTTGAGTGGATGGAAAAACAGTGCCATAACAGAGGGAAAAATTCTCACTTTAGTCTGTGGGACAAATGCCTTCAGGTGAGAGCACAGCAACAACATAATCAAATAAAGAAAATTAAAGAAGGAGGTAAGATCTATTTTTATTAAATGGTTTTGGTAATCTCAGTTTCAAAATTCAGCTCATTTGGTGAGAACAAGTCAACAGTTGCAGGATATTCAGCAGAGGTGAATTTAAGATTTACTGTGTACTTACAGAAATTCACTCTTCCACTTGCTCAGAGAAAATAAATATGCAGTAAATAATAACAATGAACAAAGAGACAGGTAAATATATTATCATTACAAGAAAGAGCTGATAAATGGGCATGGTATTTTGGCTAGTGATTTTCCATAAAATCTTTTTGTACTACTGATCTAATGTAATGACTAAAATTTCTTACAAAGGAGACTCTTCACCCCTGCTGCTTGCAGGGAGGCTGTTTGCTACTGTTAGTTCACACAGAAGCATTTAGTACTTGCAATCCTGCACTAAAAGCTAAAGCTGGTTCCACCGGGCAGCTGGAATTTTCATGTCCAGATGACAAACACACTACACCCTGCTCTTGTACATGCAAAGAGACAGTGACTCTTGCATACTGATAGTGTGCAAGACAGGACAATTTTTTACTTCTAGTCAGCTATTAGAAAGTCAGACACATATTTTCATTCATAGTCATGATTTAAAAGAGAGTAATACACGAACCCTAACTGGGCTACATACACATCTGCTGAATATGACTAAATTTTCTTTCACATTAAAAAGCCTTCGTTACAAGTAACCTTCACAACATTGCTCTTTCCCAAACGAAGAAGTCACACCCAAAGGGTTCATCCAACCGAGAAAGGACTAAGTTCTCATCAAAACAAACCTCCACCTCTGCACCCCCCAACCTCAGCAGCCTGCCCTTAACCACACGGAACACAGCCAGTGTCACATTTCCAGGCCGATACCGAAACAAACTCTCAACTGCAAAATTGCAGAAGTACTAGAGAGTTCACGAAGTTCACTGGGGACTTGGTTATAGCCATTAATTTTACATGAAAGGCACTCCTATATAACAGGAGCTGCTATCAGGACAAGGCTTTAACCTAACAGATCTGTTGAAAAAGAAAGTTAGGACTTCTCCCTCCCATCGGCTATAGCGAACCATTACCTCCTCATGGTCCGCCTGCTGCCAACGGGCCTGGCTGTGCACACAATGTATTGCCTCTCTCCTCTGGCCAAAGACTCCAGGAATGTGGTGAGCTGTGTCCTGCCTGCTCACGCGATGAAGGCAAAACATAAGCAGCATCAGATTATCACCCAAATAACCCCCCTGGAGACACAGATGCCTCTGTGCCAACATGGTGCCCAGAAAATGCTCCACTGAGGAAAACCTGACACAGCATGTAAGCTCCTTTCCTGATTGGCTGGCCTTCTCTGGAAGGTTCCGGAAGGGGGCAGAGGAGCCAATCACATCTCTTGGCCCTCCTGAGGGATCTCTCCTCATGCCAGGCAGACAGCGGGCTGTGCTGAGGGGGGGAATTCTCAGGACTTGCTGAACTTGCTGCTGCCCTCTGCCAGCACCTCTCCTCTGGCCAGGGCCAGGCCACACCAGCCCTTCTGAGCCACAGGAGGCTCTGGAGAAGCCACTGCTACAGAGTGGGGCCGGCAGCACGGCCAGGCTATGGCCACAGAGGCAGGCTGTATGGCCAGGACAGGCTATGGAGGAACATCGTGGGATGAGACAGCGGTGAGGAGAGGCTGTAGGAGAGTGGCACAGCAGTGCTGAGGGGGCTGCATGGGGTGGGGGCACAGAGATATCAGGGTGCCTCTGGAACCCCCCTGTCAGTGCTGGGGCAAAGCCTGCTGCTGGTTGGCAACCAGGATAGTCCAGGTCTCCCTTTTCCTGTCCATTTACTGATGTTGGGGTAAGGACTGAGAACTTGTGCCTAAACTCTGACCTTTCCTCACTGCTCTGAAAATGGCCCCTGTTTCTCCTCAAACTGGGGGAGCTGCAGGGTTTCTGCTCTGAATCTGCTACTAATTCTAAAGAACTGCCAGGTAGATTTATTTAAGCAATCCTCCGCTGAGCTTGAACTCAACTAAAATTTCTTATAAAAATGTTTTCCCTAGAATTCCTTTTTATTCTAGGAACAAATAGGTAAGTCCCAAACTCAACCTTTTTATTTAGAAATGTGTAAACATTTCTTGCAGATATGCTCAGCAGAACAAATGGTATGATACGCCTGCATCAAAATGATCTGGCTCAATTCAGCATTAAACCACATCCTCCTGCACTGGTTGTATGCCTTATTCCTCCCTTTGCTAGAGTGACTCAAGTCCCACGGAGCACTGTGGTAGACACAGGTTACCAATGAGCCTGACCCAGAGGGGAAGTGTTGTATGAGAACCTAAAGCATATTTTTTCATAAAGTGCAGCGGTAGCATAAGCAGACGTTGCTCCTGAATAAGACATTTTCATGTGTATGAAAACAACTTTTTACTCAACACCAAAACTATTTTGAGTTTCTGCAACAGATGTTCTCTTCCTCTCACAGCCCCTCAAACTCCAAGACTTTCTATCCAGAAAGTAAGTGTTCCAAAGAAGCCGTCCTGCTTTCTGACTGTCTCTGGCTCAGAGAAAAGGTCCATCTGTACTAAAGACAGGCATTTCAGAGGAGTTAGTCTGGAGAAACATGTTCCAACAAAAGGTAAGAAGCACCACAGACTAACCACTTTCAGATCTGAATTCAGTTGCATTTCTTTACTTTTGCTCGTTAAGTTAGTCGCACACACAACTCTTTTGTTCATTCAGGCATTAATCTCTCTAAAACTGGCGGACCTGTATCTTTTGCAAGCTGAGAATAATAATGAAAAGCAAGTTATTTTCATTTGCACTTTGAAATAATTTAGAGGCAGCAGAGTGCTATAGTGAGGAGAGCTTTGACAGAAAGGAAGGCGATTTCAACTGTATTCCCTGGCAGTTAGTTAAACCTGTCACAACCTATCAAAATCCACACATGAACTCCATCTGCATAGCTGTAGACCAAACGGTGTAGTCTCGCTCTTTTCCTGTCACTTGTATCAGTTCCAACTTTACAACGTTTTGTTAATCTCTTCCTTTTAACAGTTCAGCGCCTGTTAAATTGTCCCTAGGACTACAAGCTCTAATATGGCACGCCCCGAATCGTTAACATCCGTCAGAGGGAACGGCCTGTGAAAAGGGCTGGGAGCTTAATGGTCGCACAGCCGCCGAGACCGCTGCCGGGGGAGGCTGCCTGTGCCTTCCCGCCGCCGGCGGAGTCCGCGCCCGCCACTCTGCGCCGCTGTGGCGCGGGGCCGCGGGGTGGCTCTGGGACACGGCGGGGGCGGAGGGCGCCACACGCTCCCGCGGCGGGCGATGTCGACGCGCGGCGCCCCCCCCCCCCCCCCCCAGCCAATCGGCCGCTTCCTTTCATTTGCGGACTGCTGCCCCGCGCGCAGGCCGCGCTGGCGGGCACAGCCCTGCTCGCGCGCCGCCGAGCTCCCGGCCCCGCGCGCCGCCAACCTGATCGGCGCAGGATGTGGCTTCGCGGTGACGTCAGGCCCAGATGTTTTCCCAGGCCACGCCCCCGCAGGGGTCCGGGCGACTCAGAGGAGCGATAACGGGGAAAGCTTATTCTACTGTCACAACGCAATGGAAGGGCTGGGGAAGCCGCATCTTTATTTCATTGCGTTCTCGAAAAAACAGCATTAATTCACACTCCAAGCAACAAGCTGCCAGTGCCAGGATCTATCTGCTCTTCTTTTTCTCTTCCAGTGGACTTCCAACGCTTTTTTGATTTAGGGACAAGCTGGGTGTGATCGTCATGAACAAAGTGTGGTTTTGATGGCTGCTAAATCAGCCTTTACTTCTACAAAGAGATCCTAAGAAATAAGAGAGGGAAAGGGCTACTCACATAATCTTTTTAAAAAGGGAAAGAACAGTGTTGTGGGTTTGTTTTTTTTTTCTCTTCTGTTTGGATTTCTTTTTAAACTTACGAAAAATGGCAACAGCAGCATATGTGGATCATTTTGCAGCAGAGTGCCTTGTTTCTATGTCCAGTCGTGCTATTATCCATAGTCCCAAAGGGGAGCCTGATCCCCAGCCTGATGCAGCAATACCTCCTTCATCAAATGGAGAAGATAAGCGGGAAGTCAGAGAAATCGGGAAAGACAATGGATCATCATTACTTGTGGTAGCTAGCATTTTAGCAGATCTGAACCAGCACGTCCCAAACTCACCCGCTCTAAGGATGGAAAAAACAGAGACCTTTGATATCACAGAACAAATACATATTTCTATTGCTCCTAAGGACTTTGGGGAAGAAAGTGTGTCTTCGGCTGGTAAGTGTGGAGGAGGAAGAGCAGCCACACCTACTAGCCTGGCTGCAGTAACTGAGCCAAGCCCCAGACAAAAGAAGAAACGCACGAGAAGCTGGACTGACCCTGGATCCCCCCAGAAAAAGCACAAATGCCACTATGTGGGGTGTGAAAAAGTTTATGGCAAATCTTCCCATCTTAAAGCTCATCTAAGGACCCACACAGGTTAGTTACAATCCAGCCAGAGATTTATTTGTTACAGCTTGGTAATTAAAATGAATGTTGAAAAAACAAAACCAAACAAACTTGTATTTGGCCACCATTATGGTTTCACTGCTCAGAACTCAAACTCGGGAAAACCAAACAACAACAAAAAAAACCCCTCTGGGAATAAACCCTTACTGGGCATAGATTCAAAGCTAATGTTGCCCTTTTTTATTACTTAATGTCACAGGGAATGGCGTGTGGGTCGTCTGTGTGGATTGTACCAAGCTGTAATTTTTAGCTGCTAGCCTTCTTGTTCGGTATGTCTTCTACTTCCCTTTCCAATGCTTCTTACCCTCCCCCATGCTCCTGTCACTACTAATATACCAGCTTATCACTTCCCATGCAAGCATCAATACTCTTGATATTTTAAAATTAAATGTTCTAGAGGCACCTGAATGACTGTGTGTCTGTTTCTTTCTTTAGCAGACACTTGTGTGAAAGCTAGAGTAGGCAGGAAGGCAGATGAGAGGCTGAACATGAGTCACAAGGAGACATTTATCGTAAGTGTAGAGAGAGGGGGACATGGGCAGTCTCAAAAAAGCTTTTGGCAGCTGTGTAAAACCCATTTCAAAACAAAAAACACTTGAATGCAAACACTAACTTGTTCTGATCAGTGTTCAGTGTTTACTTCTTGGTGAAGATTTATCTGACCACTTTTTTGTTGCTATTGTAATTTATGAGACACACACATAGGAAAAGTGGCAGTCTTGCAAGCGCTGTGAAAGTTATGCACTGGAAGTATTAGGAGGGCCATCTTGAAACAGGCCCCGTGACTTGCCAGACCTCGTGCCTCTGCCTGGTGCTGGGGAACAGGATGGCTTCCAGTCAGACAGGGAGCAAGAAAAATTGAGGAGACTGATCTCTGCTGAAGGCACTGATCCTAGTGCATATGGCGACGCACCACACCGACTAATGCAGGCTTGTGCAAGGTGTTCCACTGAGTCATTTCAGACAACAGATTAGTTTACTAAGATCTATGGTCAGTTCACTTACGAAGAGCATTAAGAAAAAGATCCTCAGAACTAAACGTAACTTAATGACTCTTGAACAGTTTTAGCAAAGAGGTGGCAGCCTTACCCATACCAGCCATACCTCTTCAGTGTGCCTTCAGCTTTTCCTGCTGCCTTCCTGAGATAAAGCAAGAGCCCTTCTAAATTGAGGGTATGTTTTGCTTTCCGTGGGAGAGAAGAAAGCCCCATCAAGTTTGAGCATATGGATGGACAATTCCCTGTGCTGCACAGCCAAAGGAACAGCACGTTCCTGGCACCCCAGGCAGCCTGCCCTGCTTTGCACTGTGTAACTGCTTTTTGCCTCCTTGGGAGTTATGCAGAAAAGGTTCTTCACTTGGCTTGCGGGGAATTGTCTCCATTAATTTTCAGTTCTTTTGCTTTCTGATTTCTGGCGTTTGCCATTGTCCTAAAAGTTAAAGATGAATTTAGCAAAGTTTCTGGGCTCCCAAACCAACTGGAGACCAAGAAGGGGAACTCCTGTCCCTGATAAAGAGAGGAGGGCTGGGCCATACCCGCCCTGCGGGGAGAGGAAAGGGAGGGAAGGGCCGGTGGGGAGTGTCGCTCCGGGCTGCCGATTGAGCCGAGTCATTCGGGGACGCTGGCTTGCCTCCAAGTTATCTTTTTTTTTCTTTTCCCTTTTCTTTAACTCTTCATTTCCTGTATTTTTTCCAGGTCTGGAGGGCTTAATTGGTTATTGCTGTAGCTAATGGCACTGAGAAAAGAGAGCATGTGCGTGTCTGTGAGAGCTAGAAGAAAAGCAGGGAAGGGACTGGTTTTGCCCTGGGAGTGGCAGGACCCTCGGGGACTACAGCTTCTTTGTTTTCTTGCGTCTCCAGTGTCTGTGTGGGAAGCTTTAACAAAAGCTGCCAAGTTTCCCTCCTCACTGGCAACAGGTCTGTCTCTGTTTGGATTGAGTTTTAAATAGGCTTAAGTGACTCTCACTCCTCTTGCAGAATGTTTTCTAAGGTGTTTGAATTTTTTTCTTTCTTTAAAAGAAATTGTGACAGGCTTGAAAAAAGTTCGTATGACACTAGGAGTTAAGCTAACAGAACAAGCGATGACTTCCAAGACTGGCAAATGTTTGTTTTTACAAAACACATAATAGGTTTTACTGATTTAGAACAAGGGTTTTGGGTCTTCTCTGCTTTCCAGTGATCCTGAACTAGTTAAGTAACATGTACACATCAGTCTGCCCATTTGTCAAACGGATAGGCTGATGGCTATCCACCTCACCAAGCAGTGGTGAAAGTACTCCAAGTACACATGCAAGGTGCTTTAAACAGCTACCCCAGTAACTCCCAAACCTCTTCACTAAGAAAAAACCAAAAACTTCTGCTATGGAGTGGAACTTCCTCCATGTGCTGTATGACTAGATGAGCTGGTATTTAGGAGTGAACTGAAGGCTAAGAACAGTACTGCAGGCTAGAAGATACTGATGATAGTGCTAGAGATATTTGAATAGTGCAGTTTGTGACCTGCTTTAGAAACTTGCTTGTCCTTGTCTGCTACTGTGCTCAGAAACTGAAGGCTTTGCTTTTCATGCTTGGAGGAAGGATAGACTAGATCATTGAGCTTAGGGTGTGGCAAAGAGATACAGAGCCTTCCAAGTACTATTGGGTCAAATCCAGCCTGCATTGGTAGGAACTGAAAGCTGGTACTATTTTCCAGCTGTTTGGTGCCCTGTGTGAAAACCTTCTGATAGTTATAGTCAGATTTCAGTGCTCAAATGTCCAAAGCAAAAACCATAGTGCAGAAGATTGCTAATTATCGTATTTAAAGCAGAAGAAACAAGATGGAACAGCCAAGGAAGCAGCATCTGCCTTTTGTCCTTAGGGCCTTGCTCCGAGTACAGTGTTTTAGAATGAAGTTCTCTATTAGAACATAATGTGCTAGAGCAATCCATAGTTTCTTGTGTTTGGTACACTAACAGTTAAGCTGTCTCAGCCTTATGAATGCTTCATCTTTATTAAATCGACAAACCCTCGAACCAGGCAGAAAACATTAGTCACCAAAATCTTTGCTGTTCTCTCCACCAGCTTTCAGACCCTTCCCTTCCCCTCCCCCTACATTTCTTTTCATGTTTATGTTTTCCACCCTACTCTCTCACTGGATGTCCTGGAGTTCAACGTGATCATCAGCCACAAAGCCCTTGAAGTTTTAATGTTTACCAGAAGGTTATATTTAGTGTCAGTGGGTAGAGGTCAAGTCCAAATTCTTTTCCACTGAGGTTCCTGTGAACCTCAGAAGCTGTGTTGTGATCCACAGATGCAGCACCCTGTTTGTCCCAAGCTTTGTTGATCCCATTGATACAAAAATTTCAGTGGCACACCAGTTTTAAAAATCCTCTCCACTCCTGAGAAAATTCCTAAAGGCAAAGGACTTTCAGAAAATCAGATAAACCATTTACATGACAAAGTTCTCCTTCCTCTAAGCAGGTTTTCAGCATGGGGTCACTAGGAAGGTTTGGAAATTCTCTGGAGTCACTGGAAACCAGTTTGTCTCTTTTGATGCACCAGTGGGAAGAGAGAGACAGTGCAGAGCCTAATAGCCATCTACAGGCTACAACCTCATAAAGCATTGTCCAGGACCGCTATGTTCTGAGAAGTTGTAGAAAGCCCCAACTTAATTGCATTATACTACATATTTATATGTAGAGAAAAACTGACTGGATTTTGGGCAGGGATCACAAGAATCCTATGTCTTGCAGCCCCCCACCCCAAATCACTGTGACCTCTCGAGCTTTTAGCCATCTTCATTAGCATGCCATCATGAACACAGAGAAAGCACAAAATAAACCTTCATTTAATTCCATTGAAATGTCCTTCTAAACTTACTAGTTTTACTCACTAAGCAGTACATCATAATGCAGAAACAGCTTTTCAGTCATCAGAGCTGAAAGTGTTTGTACAAATTAGCATAAGCTAAGGAGATGTGGGCACCAGTCTCAGTCTGCAGTCTTACTATGATAGAGTCTTGCAGTGAAACAAACTTGGGGGCCAGATGGCTTAACAGTGGCTCCTCTGTACTATTGCTAAACTAGCTGACTTCTATATGGCTGTTGGGGCACAGGAAGAAGAGGCGGCCATCCTAATTATATTATCCTTGCTCATAGATATCAGGTTAGGACTCATGCAAGAGAAAGTGGTCAAGACATTTGTTGGTCTCTAGCTAGCAGAGTGAGCTTGGGCAGCTATGTATTCAGCCTGCTTAACCTTGCAGTTATGGAGAATATGTTGTTTGGTATCTGTTGTTCTTTGTAGTCTAACCCTTATTCATGAAATATTAGCTGAATTGAAACAGATAGAAAAGACTGACTCATTTCCATTCCCTTGTAAAGAAATTTCCATTACTTTACATTAAATCTCTATAATCACATTTTTGAGGACAGCACTAATGAACCCATATGAAAAAGGTTAGTTTTTAACTTGTGTACCCTTTTTTCCTCTCAGTTATTATACCTTGTTTCCCCAAGCAAAATTTTTCTGATGACTTTGTAACTGGGGTATGTGAAGAGGGAGAAATTCATAATGTATTTAGTATTTGAAAGCAATCTGAGAAATAAAGCAATCAGACCTCACTATGACAAGTGTGATAACAGCATAACGATTAGGCTGGAGAAATCAGAGTAGTATTTGGCCTGTGTTTAGGTTGGTAAAGAGGCCTTTATATAAAGTACAGATAATATGTTTTAAACAGGAGGTTGGTTTTCACTTTCAGTTCTAGTACATCTGATTTGCTCTGACTACATTAACTCAAAATGCAGCAGTAAAGCACAACTTCCTTGAAGTTGGTCTGAATCAAAATGCTACCTGTGTGCGTCTGAAGAAACTGATTAACCAATGTGCAGGTTCACATATCAGTGAAATAAAGTTTATCTTCCATTTTAGCACCTGGCAATTACCAGAAACTTGGCTGGTTAGCTAAAAAATGTGGACTAGACTTGGCTCGGGTTTCCTTTAGCTTGCCTGTAGGCACACAGTGACTCTAGAAGGGGTGCACATGCATGTGTGTGGCAAGCAGACAGTGTTTGTGAAGACCCAAGCCTTTACAGGAGAAGATTACAAGAGGAGAAACTTAATCTAATGCCTCCTGTGCCACTCAAGAGAGCAGAGCAAAACAGGGCTGCAGATTGCTCTTGTGTAGGGCAGGATGAAAAGAGTAGGTATCACTGGTTGAATCCATCCTCTGAGCTGCCAGTTGGGCTGCTCTGGATGCCAGGACTGAATGGGAAGCTCCACTCCCTCTGAACAGGATGCCAGAGGAAATTGGAAAGGCCTTTCCCCAATGCTGATTTCCCACAGACAAGAGTACAGATTAAGTGAATTTGGCCCTCTACATGTTGCTGAGCAATTTCAGTTTTAGTGGCCGGGCCTCCTGTTTTTGACTTCTTGTGTTAAAACCTAGAAACAGCTAGCTGGCTCTGCATGCCTAACTCACTATCATGAGCGTACACCCAGATTATCAAAAAGCTCCAGGGTGCCTCTAGGCTGTTTTGTCCCATAATGCTCTTCTACTGCCTTCCACCTCCTCTCTTTGCTGAGCGCATGAAAATCTTTTCTCTAAGGTGTTCCTCTGAGATGGGCTCAAATAGTAGCTTCAGGACAGCTTCAAATGCCAGCCTCATGAAACAGTTGTCTTTCCAGCCTGAGCCATAAGCATTCTTTCTCAGTGTTAAATAGTTCAGCAGCCTGCTCCTGCATTTTTCTGAAAACTAATGGTCTTAAGTGTCTTTTAATAAGCCTGTATTTTTAAAAACAATACAAAACTGCAAAGCATTGTTTTTGTTTGCTCTGAAAGAGCTCCGCAACTCCTTTCTTACTTCCTCTAGGAAAGCTTCAACACATCAAAAAAATGAGTCAGTTGAAAACATAAAACAACTTCATTTACAGCCCTAAGTCCTCACCCTAATGTGCAATTCCAAAGAATAAAGTTATTAGTTAAAAGTATTGATCCTAAGCCTAGATCAAACCATCTATGTTCACTGAAGATAACAAATAAGCAATATATATGTTGTCTCTTAATGTTAAAAACTTTGCAATAAACACAGGGCATAAATTTCTTAAAAAATAAGCAAGTGTTAAAACTTACATTTTTTCAAAAGGAGCTGAAGTCAGGAAGAAAGGCAGAACTACTCCTACTCACTCCTTTTACCTGACTGGTTCAGGATTGAATAATAGGATTCAGTTAATTCAGCTGCAAAAGAGTTAGGGTTAAACTGGTTGCATGGAGAATCCAACTGGCTGACATCGGTATTTACCACACACTTGAGTAGTATTAGCTACTAGAGAGAACTGATCTTCTGACTGTTATACAGGTTTTTCTGTGAAAGGCTTCCCTTCCGTTCCGTTCCGTTCCGTTCCGTTCCCTTCCCTTCCCTTCCCTTCCCTCCCCTCCCCTCCTTTTTCTCCCCAGTCTTTACCGAGATACTAATTATGCAGAAGTCACAGAAATAAAGCTTCTGATAACAATTAACAGAGTTTAGGTATTGTAGCTAATAAAGCCTTTAAAGCAAAGCTGTACTTATCATTGTCATAACTGTGATGGAGAGAGTGTCTACTATGAAAAATACTCTGTCTTCTTTTTCCCTCTTCACCATTATCTTTGAAACAGGTATAATCAGCATAGCTAAATATTCTCTCTCCATAATTTTTCCCCACTTTTCCTTTGCTTGTTTTTGCTGAGTGAGGAGGGAAGAGGAAGATGACAATCTGTTTAAAAGACAAATGAGCGTTGCTTTGAATCTGAGGGGACACACATGGTTATGTTGTGTTGCACAAACACGCTCAATAAACCAGGAAAAAAAAATGTCCGGAAAGAAAATGAATCCATTTGTGACTTCCATTTTACTGAGACCAAGACAGTTACTGAGACGAGTCTAGCTCAGGCAGTGAGTTGCCAACCTGTGCAACCTGTGATCTTACTGTAGTCGAGCAGAGGGTAATTAACAAAAAATACCCCAACTACAATATGGCTGTTCCAGTCAACATCATTCACAGAATATAGTGTTCAGGGACTGCCTTTTTTCTACACCGTGAAAACTTTGGGTATCTAGTAGAAAATCAGAAACTTCACAGAATTCTCTTTCCACAAAACATCTTCCTTTTAGCATGGAGGTGGTACTCGGGTCCAAGTGTAATGAGACCTACTAATATTGGAAGTAGTGAGGATGGATCACCTTCCAGTTGTTTTCCTCATCCTGGATGCCAGTAGCAGCACTTTCCTTCTCAGTAGCAAGACCTAAGCCTTACAGATAGTCTGGAGTAAACTAGCAAACAATCTTTTTAATGAATGGACAATTGCAATTGATAGGTGTGTTTGTATTAGAAATTAATCACAGCCTTATGGAAAAAGTGTTCTGAATGATCTGTAGAAGATTTTTCTGCAGTAGCACACAATTCTCTGCAGGACACTGGAAGGTATTTGTATGTGACATGAGTTGTGCATAAACAAATCTTTTGCTAAACTGGAGTTCTTTATGAAACAAACTCACAATTGGATTTCATCTGAAAAGAAGGCACCTTTAACCATTTAAAATACAACTGTTGCATTGTGTTATTGTCTACCTGAACATGGTTATCGCACATTCAAGAGCAGAAACATGGAACTTGTTTATATTGGACATGTGGTTTCTAATTCTGTTCTGTAAGTTAAGCATGTTCCAACTTCCCCCCTGCCCAGTTAAGCACGTTCCAACTTCCCCCCTGCCCCCTTCCAATCTCGGATCAGCTGTTTGGAAGTCAATGCTGACAGAGCCAAATAAATATTCTGCTGTTCAAATGCAGGACAACCTTTGAAGGGTCCTTTCTGTAGAATTTCTATAGATATACTTTTTTTCCTTTGTTACCCACTTGGCTTTTATTAGGTAGATTTGCATGGGCAGTGAGATCATTATCTTGCTGTGTTCAGTTTAACAATAGCTAGACAATGTGGGTTATTTAAGTGCAGGCACTGAAGTCAGACACACATATCCTGTATTTTTCAGGTCTTGCAGATTCAGCAGATCTTACAGGCCCTCCACTTAATATAAAAGAAAAGTCTTTAAAAGTTCAGAGTGCCACCATTGTAGTTACTGGTAGAAAAACGACCTCAGAAGCTTTTTTGCAGCCCTAACATAAAAAGCATTTACTAACCAGGAACTTGGCACAAGTCAAATGGTATTAAAGTGAGCATATCCTGAAATGACCTCTAGTGCAAGGACAAGATTTTCTGTAATCAGTTACAGCACTTTTGTAGTGCTCTCAGGAATTACAGGCAAAATATTTGTGGCTGTGTATCTGTTGACATTGCAGTCAATGCATCAGTAAGCTATCTTAGATTTATTGCACGCTATATTTCTACCAGGCTGCTCTCTATTATTTGGTTACAAGTTATATGAGTTTTTGGAATAGAGGCACCTGAAAAATTCACGCGAGAGAGCACTGTGTTGCTGCTATGCATTTTGCAGCTTTCCGTCTGCTTTGGTCCTGCAGCCAGCTAGAGTGTCCCTGGACAGCAAATACACAAGCAGAATGGGTATGCTGGTTATGTAGCCTTTACTGCCTTCAACAGTAGCTTTTAAAACTGGTCAAGGAGAGAGGCAGAAATGCTAACCACTTAGTTCCAGAGTAAGACCAGCTGAGGTACAGCAGCCAAAAAGGATGTACTGAGCTTCTTAAACTAAACAGCTGTCAGTATTTCCACTAGAGGAACTTACAATGGAGCCAGCTGAGAAGGGTTAGAACATGACAGCCTAGTCAATCTTCAGATGTTTCCTGCAAAATTTTGCTGAAATGGTGAGCTGTTTGTTATTAGATCAGAGAAATATTCGTTTTGCAATTTGGGGGTAAATAAACGAAATTACATTGGTAGAAATTTATATACTAGACTGTGGCTTTATAGATTCTTGCAAAACCTTACGGTGCATATGGGGCCTTCCTGCGTTCTTAATCTGGTAGTTTAGGATCCTGCTATAATAACTATGAACAGGGATGCTGCTAAAATCTCACTGAACCACAGACTAATTCTTGTTATATATTTTAGGGTCTTACTGAATTTAAATTTGCAATTTCTTTTAAATGCCAGCAGAAAGGCTGCAGACTAGCATTAATACATGGTTGCCTTGGCAGTTTTTGATTCTTCTGGCAATTGACATATTTTCCAAGACCAATGTGAATTGTATGCAGCTTTCTTATGCATGCATGTGAAGCTCTTAATAGAGCACTGAAAGCCCCTCTAAGTCAATGGAAATTTCCATTTAGTGTATATATGTTCATACAAGCAGTTCCAATAGAATGTTGGCAGATAGCTAGTCTTATTGTATAATAAATCCAGAGTGTATTTGCAAAGTATGCTTTTTAAATTCTCAGAAAATGGCAAAAACAAAACTGAATTTCGTAGATACCCCAAAGGATTACATCTCTGCCAGGATTCTCATTGATACATTTTTTCCCCTTTGTGCAGAGATGTACAGTATTTGCACCTTCCATTTCCCCCAACTTTCATCATTCTTGGAAACAACTGAATTCTTCTCACTAACGTTTTAGAAGTAGTCTTTCTCAGACTGGCAACATATGCACCAAATTCTAGCTTAAATAGAAGTGTATGAGCAAAATTATGAGCAAACAGAAAAGCTAATGCTTTGGAATTTATAGATGCCCCTACACAGTATTATTAGCATAAAAACACCTATAAGAAATGGATTTAGAAGCTCATTTTTTCAACAAACGGCTGAAAAGATGTAGAACTTGGTCATGGGACAAAGTAATTCTGCACCATGGGTTTAATAGATGCTATGGTGTGAATTTAATAGAAGCAGTTTTACTTCAAGCTATATGATATGAGAGGTAAGACTATCTCTAGCTAATCACCTACCCCTTGTCTTAAAAAAAAAAAATCTGTCACTGTCCCTAATAAGGAAACTTTTTTTTTTTAAGCACAGAATTTTGTGTTTCATTTGGAAAGAAACCACTTCCTCTCTCCACCACCTGCACATATAGTAAGCATTGCATTGATAATGTACATTAAAATGTTTTTGCACATGGTTAAAGATCGCTCATGGTGAACCCTGATTCTGTCCCTCCTTCATGTGCTGGTGAGGCTTTGAAGGGGGAATAGGGCTGTTGCGGGTAGGTAGATTAACTCAGCATTGCTCAAATAGTGGGACATGCTGCCTGGAGGGAGGATTCTCCCTCTTCCCACTATCTCCAGCTCTTACCTGCTCTGCAGAATAACTTATACTGTTGAAAAGGTAAGTTTTCAAATGGCAGACAGGTATGATAGCTGCCAGAGTTTGTAGAGGGCCTGAAACAGTAACTTTAAGACAAGAAGTATCTCAATTCATAACAGTGAGTTTTAACAGATGCTACTGAAGGTATTTTACAGGTTTGGCATCTATCTATGGCATTCAGACCCATTACTTTCTGGTCAGTTTCATCTATAGTATAGATCCCACATAACCTGCAAACTCTTAAGTCCAAAGAACAACTGAAGAGAATTGTGATATTTACACCATAAAAATCTGTTTAAAACTGTTAAAGTAAAAGGAAACTGTACACATGTATCACAATTCATCTGTAATCCTGATATGATGACTTATGAAAGACCTGTAGAAGCGCAGATATACTAGTGGAAGTGTAGCTGAATGTTGTGGGAACACAATGCTACTCACGATTCTTTCTACTATGGTTATATTCCACAGCTTTCTTAACATCTCATCTGCAAGGGAGTTCAGATATCACACAAGATTGGGGTAATTATCCATGCTGAAAGACCCTTTCACCATTTTTCTATGTTTTGCTTCCAGCTTCCGTGAGTTTTGTTGTGTTGGCATCTCCTTTCAGTCTGTGGGACAGTATCATTAATGGCACCATCTCATTGACCAAATCAGGCATGATTTAAGCCAGCATCTGTTGGAGCTTGGAGTTTAAATGTAGAAGTCTAACTTCTGGGGAGCTATTTTAATCAACAAGTCTCATTGGTAGCTTTCAGAGGATGAGATGGTCGGGTAGATTACAATGTCATCTTTGCTGTGCTCACTGAAGTAAGCAAATATTGTACAACAGCTGGCACAAATGCTTTACCATGAACCTTGTCCCAGACTTCTACAGCTCGGAAACATACAGATAAAATGTGTTTAGGAACATGATTGTCAGATACCTTATACTAAGGTGGTAATTTATGAAGCTCTCATTATGTAATGCAGAGACAAAGCTGTAATGAGAAACAGCTTTTAAACACTGCTTGTCAAAGTACAGACGTTCAGCACCATCATCTTCTAAGCAAAGTTTCAGGCAGTCCCCAAAGGGGTGTTCTTTTCTTTAAAAAACAAAAAAGAACAGAACATTTTGTCATTCTGTTTCTTACCTTAGCTTCAGTATATGGAATTGACCAGTGTTTCTGGTAAGCAGTGTGGACTAAGCAAACATGTCTTTTCTCTCCAAGCGTAAACTCTCACCTGAGTCATACCACAAGATCTTAGATGGTGAAGGGCTATTCATTTTTAGAGACTTTTTTGCTAACATTGCTTACTGGTGAAAAGCCATGTAGAACTCACCTGTTCTCTCTGCATTTCTGCATGTGATTTTTTTGAGTAGTGTTGCCTCTGGAGAAAACAGTATCACTGACCTTATCAAACCAAAATAATCTCTTTTAATGATACACTATTTTAAACTTACATCTTTCACTTGATACTTACTTTTCTCTTCCCCATTATTTAAAATGAGATTGTTTAATAGGCTACTGTTAATTCCTTGAAATTTTAGGGCTCTATAACATAAAAAAGTCATAGTTCAGCTCTTTCACTATGCTTGATAGGATAATAATAAGGATTTGAGTACTTTCCCCCCTCTCAGTCTAACACCAAACTTCTCAGTGAAAGAATCCTTCTCTTCTTTTGTCCTTAACTTGACTGGTGTTCTTATAGACTGTTTACAGGAACATAATTCAATTTTTGTATGGAATGGACTACTCCCTTTTGAATGTACAAATCACTAGATTATTTTTTGTCACTAAGGCAAAAATTACTAAAATTTATTTTTTGTCATTAAGAATCTAATAGGTTACAAAAAAGGTCTGAGAGAATGCTGTCTGGCTGGTGCTTTGCTTTTGTAATGAAGTCTTGGAAAAGCAGCTATACTTTCTGAGGATATATTATCAATACCCTGCTTTGTGCCGCTAAGGTTTAGTACTTGTGGGTGAGTTACAGACTAATTGTTTTGGAGAAGCATATGACACTTGTGCTGCACTTCTCTGCGTATATTTGCTTAAAGCGTCTTTCCATGAGCCAACTCGGGTCTTGTGTATAGCGTACCCTTGGACACATCCAAGTTACACTTTACATTTCTGTATTATACATATACACCATAAACTGGATGTGACCACTGTTGTTTGCAAGAGACTCAAACTCATTTGGTATAAACTATGTTTTTCTGGTGTTAGCATGAAAATTGGTTTTTTAGATGTTTAGATGAATTTCTTGCAGAAAGGCAAGGAACTGATGTGATTGATACACTTGGTAGTTTTTCTTCTTTGAATGCTTTGGAGGAACTGAGCTCCACTCTCATTTGCAAAGAAATTCAAGTTACCACTTAACTGTTTTCTCAACTAAGTAGTTGTAAAGAGGCTGTAACATTCTCATGGGTGCTCTGCAAGTTCTGTGGTATTCTCTCTACGAACAAGTGATTGTGCTAGCACACTTTTCATTTGAGTACATTCGTTGCAGTTTCATGGACAAATACAGTAAGAACAACAGTCACTTCCACTGCACAACTGTTTTTCACTTGAAATCAGACCACCTTTGGTTTTTTTAATATCTAATTCTTTTTAAATATCTAACCGGTCCTAAGTTCCTAAGTCAAGCTTGTGTTTGACTCTTCTGAGTATAAAACACAGTTGCAGCTTCTTACCATCTGTACAGAACTCCACTGACACAGCAGTAGTCACTGAATAATCAACTTTCATCCTTCCAGCTTCTGTGTTACTTTCTGTGTGGACATTCCTTGTGTCCAGTTCCTTCTCCCATATATTAAGGCATGGGAACAGGCCCTAGCTGCCTCACCTGGAGTGGTGAATTTATTCTCTTAACAGCATTTACAGCCTTGAGTAGCATAACAGAGGGGTTACACTGAAAAGGTGATTTACAAACGTGCATCTATGAGCATGCAGACAGCACTGTGTATACAACTTTACAGTGCTGAGGTTACATATCTTCTGCAAAAAATGGTAAACACATACCTGTTTGTGTGCAGTGTAATGATGTATCATCTTTCCTAAGACTAAAATTTTCTCTTATTTGTCCATTATTCACAAAGAGTAACAATGCTAAACTTGAGCTGTAAAAACTTTTGTTTTCAAAAGAAAGTAGAAACAAGTTTCAAAGAATTGGCTGAAATTCAAGGTCAAAGTACTTTGTGCATCACATCTTTTGTAGAAATAATAAACTGTCCTGTTTGGCACTGTCAAGCTGTAACAGCAATAGTCGGATCATCTCAATCCCCTGAAGCTAAGTCAGGATACAGCACAACTCATGAAGTTGCAATTCCTGTTTTCATTGGTTTTATTTACAGTCAGTCTGTTGTAACAGAACCTCCTGATTACTCAAGTTTATGAATCTTGCAGTTCTGCATACTGCAGTTCCTGAATCCCAGCCCAAGACCCCTCATGGCTGCCAGAGTTGTGCTCAGCAGGAGCTAGGAACATGGACAGGAAGTCAGGTTCAACTCATTTTGTAGTTCCCAGATTTAGGACTAGATTGACGAAGAGTCCAAATGGAAATAAGAACAGCTGGGAACTTCCACGATCTTTTTCAAAGTAAAAATTATGTCTTCTGCATAGGGTTTTGGAGCTAGTCTGCAGACTTACATGGCAGGGATATTGTTTAGAATTTCACAGTAATAGTTTAAAATAACATGTATTTCCTATTCTATTTCACAAAACTTTTCCATCACAGGAAGCTTCTCCTGAAAAATCTTTGGCCACAGTAAAATCCTGTATTTTCTGGAGTATTTCATTAGCCCCTGTGCTTTGGGCATGCAAAGTGTGGTCAGCTGATCTCCTGCATACGCAAGGAACAGGTGCACCATCTCAAAAAGCCAGAAAGGCCAGCAGGTTTCCTCTCCTCACCCAAAAGAGCAGACCAGCTCACTTCTTAAATGAAGAAGTGTAGCAGAGCATGAATAAATGTGCCTGAGGCACTAGTAATTTATGTTTTGGCAAGTAATAGGGATCTTTCTACTACAACTTGTCTACCTTTACAGCAACTGCATTTTTACATGATATGTATGACCTGTAGAATTCAGAATCTCTGCTAAGGAATCACTCACACAGTAAAATGGTTTACATGTCAAGAGGCTTTTAAAGTACTTATAGAGAAAATGGTGGCTGCTGGGCAGCCCTTCTGGCATGATTCGTATGTATAAACCACATTCTTTAGTTAGACATAACTGGTTTTAGCACTAGACTGCTCTGTAAAGGCAAGCAATGAAGACATGGGCACAGCATGCAAGGGAAAACAGTTATAGTTGATAAAGAGGCCATGCTTGTATATATGTATAATTTGGTAAATTTCAAAATAGTAAAGATGTTCCTTTCAATACTACTTTGAAAAAGGAAAGTATTGAAAGTAGTATTTCCTTTTGAAAAAAGGAATCCAGTTGATTTCTGTATGTGAGTACATGATGAGATAGTCGCTTTAAAAGTAGAGAGGTGTTTTCAAAGTCATATATACCAAGATGCCCTTGACAAAGCTGTCTTTGAAATATGTCCGTGTTCTACTTAAGATCTTAGCTTTTCAGTTATGTTTCACATCCAGAGTCATACTCAGATAATTGGCTCCTGACTTGTACTCCTCCACAACCACATACTTCATTCATTCATTTCCAGCACTCACCATGGCCTCTCTCCTACGCCATGACCCCACATGTCAGACACAGCTGGTGAGGCTAGTCTCCCTAGTGACCCTGCAACCAGCTGTCCTGCAAAATGATCATAAAACATGGGGAGATTGCGGGAGCTGAGCTGCACCTAGGGTGTGTTATACTGTGGGTGTTAATGCTCAGAGAAATGGCACTCGAGCAGCGATACTCCTCTATTGCAGTCTAATGAAACAGCCTCTCTTCTGTCACATGATGTACCCCCCTCCCTGTGACTTGTTGATGCCTGAAGTCTTGCAGGCTTAGGGAGAAGTTGCTTGGCAAGTCTATCTAAGGAGGAATGCTAAGGAAATCCCATTGCAACATCTCATTAATAACCATTTATTTCTGTTTTGTATAGAATATGGCCAAGGTGGTAACACATGCTTTCAGAAACAGCTTGAGACATTGGATAGGAGCCTGATTTTTCAGAGAACTGGGTGTACATCCTTACAGGTTCACTCCAGTGATTAAAACACTAAGACAGCCAAAATTAAAAGACAATCTAATCAGTGACAATTGTTGAAAATCTTCTCTTATTTTCTGCTTATATATAAGAATGAGGCCTAGTTGTGTGTGTGCTTACACACATTTGTAGTTTTAAAGAATTAACACATAGAAAAGACTGAAAAACAAGCTGAAACTAGAAACGAGCAGGTAACGTGCTCTTTTTTTCTTTTCATACAGCTGTGGTTGAAGGAGACTGCTAGATGGGGAGATGCAAAATAAACAGGGAAGGTATTGTCAGAATAGAACATCTAAATGAGACTTGCAAGAGTTGAATGTTGAACTGCAAATATTGTCTTTTGTAAAAAGTTGACGTGCTTTAAAAGTGAGCACATTAGAATATGAGTACAACTGTTATCATAGAATCTGATTCCTTTATTTAAAAACGAAAACCTGAATCCTGGTTTAAACAGGAAGTGTGGCTTTACAATCTGGGCAGAAGATTTTCTGAAGTGTATGCAATGGGTTTATGCATACCTTGAATGGTAGCTGCCTGGTGACAAGCAACAGACTTACTATTTGATTATCAGCCCATAAAACTACTTTCCAGAGCTGCTTGTTCGCTGAAGCTGGATGCTCCATATGGTCACTGGCTGATGCTGCTCATAAACTACTTCAGCACCACCTTGCTCTCTGGCACAACAATCCATCCAGAATAAGAATAAAAATGAAAGGAAATTCCCACTCCGTCTCTCCTCCATACAGTTGAAATAATAAACTCTCAGTATCAGATTTTTCACTCAGCTTTACAGCTTTAACTGTACTTATAAATGCTGAAGTCCCATATTTCATGCGTGCTGTGTTACTGTGAGGTTGTTGATTAAACAGTTCAAAAGTTCACAAAGAGACATTTCACAGTTACAGCCAAAGACAACTTTACTAACTTCTGTTTGCTTGGCTTCTAGCAAAATGAAATCTCATCCTGACCCCAACTCCTGGGAGATGCTGTGCACATAAAATGTCTAACTTACCTGCAATATCTATTCATGCCAAAGTATGTGGACTTCAGTTGGAGGCAGATGACATTCAACTTCTTCCAGAATTCAGATAAATGAAGTACAGGTTTCAGTTTAGATGAATAATCCTTTAGTCTGTTATTTTGCATAGCAGGACAAGCTTTCATTAATTCAATAAGCTTTGCTTTTAAAAGCACTTTTCTGTTTTTAGTAGAATAGAATAATAAAAAAATCATCGATATGTCAACAGAGAAAAGACTGATTCATGGGGTCATATGATTCCTTCTTTGCAGTTATTCACGCAAGTGCTGGGTAAAGCTCCTGGAGCCAAAGTTTCACAATTTCAGCATGAATTCACCCACAATTCACACCAGATGAATATAATTTGTCATTACTTATTTAATTGCTCTCCCACTTAAAACATTTCAATTGTCATACCAGAGATCAGGAACATTACCATGCAAATTTTTTATGAAAGCCACCACAAAAATTATTTGTGAGGTAGGCTTTCATTGAAAGCAGTCTAAACCACTACAGAGGTCATTTCCCTGTTTATCATACAGACAGGGATGGTTTGTGATGTTTCAGTTTGATTTCAGACCTTCTTGCAATACAAGCATCTTCAGGTTCACGTTTTTAGGTTTGATCTAACTTTTAAGTTCCTACCTCCCACAGTGATCAGAACTCAGATAAAGTAAAACTTAAGACCATCTAAGTAAGCTAACTAGAATTTTCCAACAAGGACTAGATAACAGCATTTTCAGGTAGAGAGAGAAGACTCTTGGGTTGTTAGAAGAGCAAGGAATAACCTGTGTCCCACACTGAAGGCTGAGGAAAGATAGGTCATCACATTGATCAAAAAAAGAGCACAGTTATCTGTGGAGATATGGTCACAAGAGAATCTCCAAAGAAGCAGTTACGACAGAAGTCACTATGTTGCATTTTTGGTTCCTGCCATTTGACCCATGAGTACCTACTGGTTAATTCTGCTGCGTGTATAATTTCTCTGTGTAAAGACCACACCGTTGAGAATGACAGCCTGTCAGCTCTGTTGGGACGTAATCCTAGGTTTCAAGAAGAGGTAGCACAGCTTGGAAGAAGAGGGGGAAGTGTCCTATAGTGAGCATGTAATCTTTTTTTCCACTGTAAGAGTGGGCTGGAGAAAGACAGGATGCCAAGGAGTGTAATACTCTTTAGAGCTCCCATGGAGCTGCTAACAGTCAGATGTCTGATCTGGAGCTGTTCTGAGTTTGCAGAATGGGCTGGGTAACAGGATGAGCAATTCTGAGGTAGCACAGGAAAGATCCAGACAGCAGTTTGTAATGGAAACCTTGTGTTTCTGTTGATACCTTAACTACACATTCCCTGTAGACGCGTTTGGTTCAGTTGTGTCAGCTATGGGTAAGATTTTTTTCCCTCCTTGAGGAGGGAGAATCAAGTCTGGGGAGTTTTCTTTCTTGGCTTCAGTTGCTGTCTGCATAACATTTTCATTAATCACCTTATTTGCTCTAACAGACGGTGAGTGGTGCAGCTGAAATCATCAGCTTGTAGCAGACAACAAATCAGCATGCTAGCATGCTAGAAGAGAGGTAACACGAGACTGCAGATGTCTAAAAAAGATCTCAGTCCAGCATATATAATCATCAAGGCCCATATTACTACTTTCTTTTTCAAGTTTTAACTGGACTTATTTGATAAAAACACGGTGTTTATTATTACATACATTTGGAGACCTCCCCTCTAGTCCCTCGTCACTTCAAAGGCTTTGAATTGGCTTGTCAACATGACAGAAAAAGAACAAAATCCCACATACCTTCATTGATGTTATTCTCTGTTATGTTTTAAGAGGCCAGACTTCTCTGACCTATGCTGAAGACACAAGCTTTGTACGTAAGGAATGAAGAAAGCCCCTTAAACAACAAGTTTTTGGCTCAAGGCAAG
Organism: Gymnogyps californianus; assembly: GCF_018139145.2. NCBI lineage: Eukaryota > Metazoa > Chordata > Aves > Accipitriformes > Cathartidae > Gymnogyps > Gymnogyps californianus. The sequence goes on along the minus strand of NC_059481.1, from coordinate 6,584,394 downwards.
AATTCTAGGCTGAAATTCCTTTGCTGGGGTGATGCAATAGGTCAGATTTGCTGATTAGCACTTACATTTTTTGGTTTTGCAACCCCATTATTCTTTTTAAGTATATTTATTAAAAAGTATAATTGACCAATGGAAAAGTAAGAAAATCCCCCATCTTTTAGTTTTGTCATTCAGTAATACCCAGATGTGTTTAGAGGCTCTATTTACAGTGGTTTTTTCATTTATTTTCTCTTCATAATAGAGGTTTTAATAATCATCCTCCTTTCTTACATTCATAGATCTGAGTAGAAAAAAATTAGAGAAATATAGTAATTAAAGGGCTGCTGTACTAAGCCCCAGAGTCCCCCTCTTTGCAAAGAGTCTGATACTTCAATGTGGTTTGGAAATGACACATAGCTAAGACACATCTTCCTCTCCCCAGAATTCATCACTTCATCATTTCAGCATAACACAATTTAATTATCTTGCATTTAAGTGCAAAGTCAAAGGGTCAGCTATTGATCTCCATTCTTGGAACAAGCCACAGGAGAGACAAAATCAAGTGGAAGTTGCTGCTCTTTTAAATTAGTGGCATTTCAGCTGTTTTCCTGAGCACTAGTCTAGGATTTAATGCCTCAGAGATAAGGAGACCCAGTAAGAGTTTTAGGCATACTGAACAGAAATTAAATATAGCAATTGCAGGTGCTTAACTTTGACAGAAAGCCCAACATTTAGTTTGCATTATTTTAGAACATAAGCTCTTTGACACTGAGGCTGTTGCCTTTTGTTTTTCAAGAATTAGGCCTGTCATTGGTACTCAGTAAAAGAGCATTGTTTACTCATAGATTCCAGCAGCAGAGGGAAAAAATGCTGCTTTTATAATAGGATGTGGCAGAAGTCCATGTAAACAAAGGCATTGCACTTAACGGAAGCACGACCGATAGAAGTTATTCCTGCAGACAGGAATATGGCAGACAGGGTCCATTCTAGTCTGCACACTCACCTAGACGTGGGAGTTGTCCCTGCTAGGTAGGATAAGTTTCCAACCTCATGGGTATCCTAATGGCTCAGATGTTCCTCTTGTCTTAGATGGGACGTCTCCATTTTGGTTGTGCATCAGAACTTTTGGGAGAGTGAAATAGTGAACGTTAAGCTTTAGAGTTAAGACAGAATCAACAGAAGAGCAGCATTAGATAACAATGATAAATCCATATAGAACCATAAGGAGATTTATACCTTATCTTTGAAATTGCATGCATTGTAAACACCATCTCATATAATCGTGTAACATCATTACCATTTTTCTGGCTGATAGATTCCTACCTTTGTAAGAGGTAGCTGAAGTTTTGATTACTCACAATTTTACAGACTAAGAGGTACTGCTGTACTGATAGTGCATTTAAAGTGTACATACTATCAGTGCAGTCACATAGCAAGACTACAGCAAATATGACAGAAAAGAGTCAAGACAAATACTATGTATGTAGATTTTGATAAGGCCAGCTGGAAGATACAGCAGTAACACAGCTGCTACCACAAAGCTGTGCATTGTTTTTTCTAGCCATCAAAAGAAAACTTTACCTGCCCTCTGAGACGTGGGGAACATCTTTCATGCTCATTATACTTCTGTGAGGAGAAAACATAGATATGCATCTCTTTCTTACCTGACATGGCTAACTTGAATACCCAAGGTATTAATGAGCAAATTTACATCCGAAAAGAATTGCTCTTACTGCGTTTGTATATGATGAGTAATTCCCCCAGAAACACTTCAATAAGAACATCACAAAAAGTCAAGAGGAGAATACCACACCCAATGTTCAGCTTATTGAGGCATCCTGGCCTGCAAGTGTAAAACATACAGCACTATGTAGGGTCAGGAAATGGAAGAGGTGGAAGGTAGTTTCGTTCACTGACCTAGGCTAGAGAGGATTCCTCCTTCCTTTCATCTCTCCAGTAAGAGCTGTGAAGCCAAGTGGCATTTACATTAGATTTTGTATCTGATTGTGTTTAAAGAGAACTCTTTCACATGTTTAACACACACAAATGTGACTATGTTTACACAGTCCCAGTTTTGTTGTAGTCTGTATTGACTTCAGAGCTTCACAAGCCCCTGACCTAATGCAACTGATTTTTTGTAGTTTCAAAAGAGGAAGGAACATACAAGACAGGGAGGGGTTGTGTACGGAAGGGAGAAGAGATGAAGTGTGAACTCTTCAGAAACCAGGAAGTGACAAACTGCACAGGAGAAAGCCTAATATTAGCGATGACAAGTATTATGTATCTTAGTACAAGGGTGAGGTAAAACAAGTAGCATCAGATGCTCAGTGTTCAGATCTACAGACACAGACGTGAATTTCAAATTGTGGAATTCCTGAAGGTTTTTTAATGACTTTTTTATGGTCTTCAATCGATGGGAAAGAATTTAATTTTTCAATTGCCCAGCAGGATTATCTAATTTCTGGAGTACTCTCTAGCAGAGAGAGAGAGAGAGAGAGAGAGAGAGAGAGAGAGAGAGAGAGAGAGAGAGAGAGAGAGACTACAACGTAAACGTAGCTAGAGAGAAGAAAACCAAATACAATTAACTATGTATCCATGGAACTGTAACACTCTGTATCAGTCCAGAGAAGATCATAAAAATATAGGTTTGGAAAATATGCTTGGTCTTTCTGGCATGGACTTTGGGTTGGTTGCTTCTTTGCCATGCCAGTAGTGCATCTTTGTACTTTTTGAAGGGAGAACTCAAACCAGACACAGCGTTTTGAAGGGCTGCATCACTTACCAATGCTTTGCAAAATGACTCAGGAGGACAAATGTACAAGAAAACCAAAGCAGCTTAGCGTAACACTGGAAAATAAGTTTCTTGTACTTAAGATGCTGTAGGGAATCACCTAAGACTCCTTGGGCCACACTGCAATGCTAGAGGGCATATTCTCAGTCACATTCTCAGCATAGATCTAAAATCTATTCTAAGATGTCTCTGTGAAGGAGAGGATAGACTTTCATGGTCCTTACACTTGGCTGGTTAGCCTACCAGCTTGGCTGTCTTTGAAAATCCCTTGTGCTTGTAAACACAGGGAGTCCAGTGGAAGTTGAAAACACAAATGAAATTGTTCCCTTAGACGATGAGATCTCCAGTTAGTCCCCTAATAAAAATGTCGGGCATTTAATCTTCATGGAGGGAAAGCTGCCAAGAAATGTTAATGAAGATTATTAATAACTTTGCATTTCTTTATTAGCGAGAACTATAGAAACTATATTTTTGGCAAACAGTTGTTCCCTGACAAGTAGTCTTTTATGAAGAACAGAACTATATGTCATTTCAACTCAGCAAATAGTTTAGACTGATTTTTTTTTTTTTATTTCAGAAAAGTTGTGATAGTGTGTTTCATTGATTCATTTCAGATTAACATTGTCATTGTGTTGAAAATTGTCCCCAAAGCTAAAGAAATTAAAATAGTGTTACAAAAAACCACCCCAAAAGAAGTAAAACATTTTGGTCAACCAAAAATAAAATTACTATGGGCTTCTTGGTTTGCTGAATTCTTCTACAGTTCAAAGTTTTTTTAATTTTTCAATTGAGCAGAAAATAAGTTCTCCACATAGCTCTAGCCTTTATTTTGCTTTTTCATTCAAAACCTTAGCAAAGGATGTAGCAATATTTCTTGTCATTAAATTTATGGCCATTTCATTTTAAAGCCAATTTGCTGTAAGATTTATTTTCCAGATCCTGGAACATAACTTTCAGCTACTCACTGGTTGTTTGTGTGAAGTGGTCTGGAACTAGGCTTTAGGTGGGAGCGGAACACAGAACTTAATGTCCTGAACACACACTGATGCACTTCAGCAGAGATAAAGTGAGAACTAAACAGGAGTCAAACAGGAGTTAACATGGTAGGCAGAAAATTACTTGGTAAAGATAATGGGTTCAAATTTCAGATTCTTAATTCATTGTGCAAAAATACAGGATAAAAAACATGCGTATTTTAAAAGTGGTAAGCTATCGAAACTCACACAGACAGAGCAGTTCAGCTTGGGCATCCCAGTTTGAAAAGGGATGCAGTACAGCCATGGAATGCATATTTTAGACAACAGAAGGAGTATGTGATGGAGCATCCTGGGGAAAAAAAAAGCCTAAAAAGGCTAGAATGATTCTGCCTTGACAAAAGAGAAGCAAATGTGGCTCATAAAAATACAGTAAAGTAGCTAAAATTATTATAAACTGAGATTCAAGACTTTATTGAACAAGTTTGAAATAAAGGCCTAGAATATAACTAATAGAACGTAGTCTGTTTTAAAAAAAAAAAAAAAGATTGTTTCCATTATGGTGAAAGTGAATGGTAATATTTTTAAGAAGGACCAGATAGCTGCAGAGAACATACCAAATCAGTTATTTTGGTTCTTGGGTGGACCTGACTGTGGTTAAGGCTAGGGGAGGAATTTTGCACTACTCAGATTTCTCTGGCATTGTAGCCATTATCATTAAGTATCTGAACGTGTGTTCGTCATTTGCTATTTGAGTTGTTCTAGTTAGCTGTGGTTATACAGATAAGTCACATGATGTAATTTGTGCTCCCAGATGGAGCAATACAAGCACTTCCAGAGCAAACAGTAACACACATTCACTTAAAATGTAAACTTGCCGCTTGGAAATTCCCCTTTCAAGAAATATTCATATATGTCTAAATAACTCAATGAAAATGTTAAGGTACAGAAACTAAAACAAGGATTTAAGTAAAGGATATTATGGTAGCTGTCGCAGCTCCTGCTCAGCAGTAGTTTCCTGTGCACGCAGAAAACATAAGATCCAATAATTTATCCATTTAATGACTGGATTTGTTAAGATTAAAATAAAGATGCCTACACTTTAAAGTGAGGTTGTACTCGATGCCTGGGTCCGTGCCTGCTGGAAATCTGAGCACTCCAGTTCCTAAAAAAAGGTCACATCACAGATAATGGAAGTAGCAGGAACATGCATGCTTCTGTCAGCAGGTACTAATGCAGCCTAGCTCCTTGTTGCTGTGTGTCCTAGGCGCTCGGGGGAGCGTTATGTCCTAGTGTCTAATAACGTGTGATCTCTGACTGAAGCTTTTCTCGGATTTGGGCATTCATACCACACTCCCATATTGGGTTTCTGGTGTCTAGTGACAAATTCACCCTATAACTTTTCTTTTCACTGAGAACATTGCTAAAACTTCCTCATTTTCCTGGAACTAGTCAAGCTTAACATTGCTGAATTCGCTACCTCTGTTAGATATGGTTGAAGGTAGCCGAGACATTCAAACGCTGTTGGACAGACACACAAAAGTGGATACAAAAAACATGACTGCATTTGGCTTGTTTTGTTATAAATGTCATGCCCAAAATCATTGATTTAAAACTAACTGGTTTCAATTTATAGGAATTTGGAATTGTGAGGCTTTGGAATTTTTTGATCCCTTTTTAAATACTTGATAAGAAACCACCATTGGTCTAACATGAAAGCTATGCATTATTCTCTCTCTTGCATGCAGAAGGTTAAGGGCTTGTTTTTTGGCTATGCAAAAGGGCTTGTTTATAAACAAGAGAATAACAGAAATGAAAATATTCATAAATGCATTATCAGTGGTATTGAAGGATGACCTTTTCTCTTTTTTTTAAATAACAGCCAGTCTCAAGAAACATAGTGTGCTTGGCTGAATGTTTTTTCCCAGGATAGCATTTCCTCTCTTGGAGGAAGGATGCTTCAGTCACATCTCTATTTAACTGTCTGCCCCTCATTCTCCCCACCCAGCCTGCTGATCTGTGTTTCCAAATATACCCTTAATTATGTATATGAAAATGTAGAAATACAAGAATAGCACACAGTAGCATGTTCAGGTTTCTAGTCTGTTTTCATAACAACATACAATGCTGTTCTGCGAAGCACCAGAACAGACTAAAGATCACAGAAAATTGTTTCTGGTTTACTGTTTCTGGTTTTGCAGGCACTCGTGGAATTCCCAGGGTACAAATGTCTTTGTTACTGCATGGCCTTGGCGTATACTTGAAGATGCTAACATAATGTGCAGAGCTATTACAGGAGTTAAATTGAAAAAATAGCCCCCGATATGTGGTTTGACTTAGTAATAATCTAATTATTAGGGCAGTGGATATCACATTTCAAATTGTTCAGCTACGATTGCCTAATCTTCGCACTGTAGTTCTGAAAATGGTTGATATCACAGGTGTCTCAACCTGTTTTGGCATTTCAGCCATTAGTAGGTTATTTTTTAAGCATGCTCAGGCCTACACAGTAATTAGTATAATTTTTAATTGCTATTCAAATGCTGAATATCATACAGATGAATGGGTGAAACAGGAAGCAGATTACTCCAGGGTCTGTACAGGAGTGTCACTATATAGGAAAGGAGTCCTTAAAACTATATGTGGATTGGGGTAAAGTCAAGAGTGCACTAAAAGTATGGTACAAATCAAGCTCAGTAGACATCAGATCTGGTTCCACCATTTCTGTAGTTTTTGTTTCCTGTAACTACATATAGTTGCCTCAATATATATAATGATTGACAAATATAGAATAATACAAAGGACCTTTACATAATATCATAAGAACAGGCTGGCTCTACTTACTTCTGAATCCCTTCCAGCAAGAGAGAAGAGAGGTGCATTTTTTTAATGCTGTTTCTGTAGCCCAGGCAACTCTACAGTTCCTTTGGCAGCCTGCTCTGGCAGACAATATAAGCAGCATGAGTAGCTAGGTCTGTGCCACTGAAATGAATTCAGAAGTCGGTGCACCTGCAGATCTCACGTACTTTTACTCAGTGAGCACTGCAAGTTTCTTAACGCAGCTTTACACACATTTTTTTCTTTGGACTGGGTGGAGTTCAGGAAGAAGCCAAAAATGTTCTTGCTTGTGTAGTTTTCAGTTAAGATCAGTTGAATTTAATTCTCGAATGTGATGTTTTTCCATCAGCTTGTGTAACTCTAAACACAACTTATGTGATATCACATGCTCTGGCAGAGGAGCTAGAAAGGTTACAGTTTAGTGGGATTTGGAATGTGGAAATCCCAACCTATTTAAAACTGTAAAAAAAAAAATTACAATATTCCTTCTCTTTTAAAGGCATCTCTTGCCTGCCTCTCTGAAGAGTAAAGCCTGAGCTGCTTTTTGATTCCTTTATTCTCAAGCATCTTTATCTTTTGGAGACTTACCTCTCTCTGAGACCTGCTAGTAATGCACAGAAATACTGCCACTGCCAAGGCGTAGCATTAAGACTTTCAATATACACATTCACATGCTTGACATGTTTCCTGCTGTATTTAAGATATTTGATAACATTTCCACATTAATTTATAGGATCAAATTCTGCAGTCATTGTATAAAGGTAAAATTCTGACCAGCATAGCCTAAGATGGAGTTCAAAATCTTTATTGTGTTGTGTACAGCCACTTTAATGGTGAAAGCTCTTTGTTGAGTACAACACGTCCATGGGTTACTGCTTATGCAAGAAAGTTGTACTGTGGCTGCATGTTCCCTAATGAGATTAGGCAATCAATTCATATAATCTCTCATTCTGTTGATTGCTTTACTGCCGGTAAAAGGACATTTATATAACTTACCTGCACAGAAAACCACATCCCTTCTGTTTGAGAAATGAGACTGATGACAGACTGTGAATTTCCACGTGTGGTTTTGGAGCGGCAGCTAGGTCTTGTCTTAATACCCCGCAGCAACTTTGTTCCAGACTGTGTACTAATTTTTCGTGAGCAATAATGACTCTTATATCTTCACACAATGCATCCAGCATTTCGTCACAATACAGCTTTTCTTTGAGAAGGTATTGCTAAACCTCAACAAAGCTGGGAAGCACTCTAGAGAACTTACTACCACTACTAGAGTGATGCCAGCTGCCAGAGAGTGCATGGAGGGGAAAACCATTTGGCCAATGAACTTAAAGGCAACTACCAAGGAGATACCAAATCAAGACTAGAGAGGACTGAGGGGAAAAAAATAGTTCCTGGGAAGGAGGAGAACAGGGGACAGTAGAGAAACAGTGGAAGAAAGGCCACATTTTCTTTGGCGCGGCACCCAAATCATCACCACCATCATCAACATCAAATCAGGCAGGTGAGTAGGAACCTGAATGTTCTTATCCAGATCTGATGTGCAGTGAGGAGAGGGGGAAATAAGTTGTGCAATACCTTCATCACCTGACTGTTAGTGCTGGATAACACAGATCTGACACAGTCCCGCTCCAGAACCTCTTCTCTTATTAGGAACTAGACTGTTGTGCCTACTGCTGGCTACCAAATGCTAGACATGGAAAAGAGCAGCTGATGCCATGCTAACTAATCAGAAGAAAAGGTACCATTTTCTTTGTGCTTCATGGTGTTGTCAAAAGCAGAAGCAAAACATTGCATGTTAACTCTTGCCTTCCTTGTCTGAAAGCAGTCATTTCATGGGGCAGTCCTTCTAGTGAAGAACATTTGCTGAAACCATTTGTAATGAAAACAAACACAGAGAAAATTACTGTGGGCAACAGAAACATCCAAAGGTCATTGCCATACCAAAATATGATGCCATAGCTCAGGGATGAGAAACTTTGATTCTGCAGGCCAGATCCAGCTGTCAGACACGTTATATGTCTCATTGCCCTTCTTCCCAAGGGTCCCGAAGTCCTCATTGAAGTATATCTGTTGTATGACCAAAACATAGGGAGAAGACTAGTGAATCTGGTCACACAACAGGGATGACTGGCATGTCCCACCACAGGCGGGAGCGTATCTAACAACAGATGACTGGACACATGACAAACACAGCCAAAATCTATTTGTTTCCCATTTGTTTCACATTTCTATCAGCAGACTGAGAGATGAGTCCCTGACAGTTTGCAGGAGAAGGCTGAGGAGGACATTGAATGGATTTGCATGGGATTTTTTAAGCAACAAAACTATATCCATTAAACCAGTTGGTGGTGGTTTTATTCTTAAAAAAAGTTTGTGAGGCTCTAAGTTTTTTAGGCTTTAGTTCAGGGAAAGCCAACTGAAAGCAGTCCTGTTCGTCTTAGCTGCCTTTTGCAGATCACTTAGGAGGTGGTGTTCATGGGTCTCCATATGAAAATCTCCCTTGTGTACTGTACAGATACAACCATTGCATTATGCATTGTAGTTGTAGGTGTAACTAATGATATCCACAAAACGCGCTTAAGAACAATTAGTCTAATGAGCTTTGGTCTTTCTCCTAAATAATCAAGGAAACATCAGGGACACTTGCTTTCTCCATGTTCTTGAACAAAATCCTATTTAAAAAAAGAATTGCCTGTCTGTTCATTGAGACAGTGTTTGAGATTTGGCTGAAGTATCTTGGAGGCTTCATAAACAGAGGGAAAAAGAACCTACAAATCTATTTTTCGCAGTAGGAGCCTCCTGAGTAGATCCTGGAGATAAATGTTATGGCCAAATCTGTGAATTTAAAACAGATTATTGGCTACTTAGATTGAAGGCTGGCTGGGGTCAATTTTGCTATCAGACAATTTTAATTAAGGTGTATTGAATTTCTCCAGGAGGCTAATTTATTTATTTATTTCCCATTTGGTGGAGTGTGTGGAGAACTTTTATTTCTTATTTTGGCACAGAATTTTTGTAGCTCCCTGGGCCTCTTGAACTGGCTATTCAGCATTAGAAAGATTAAGATTAGTGCAAGTAGGAAGTTATAAAAATTACAACTACAAAAAATGCTATGTCCGTGTATTCACAAAAGAATAAGATGTTCTAGATTAATAATGAATAAAGAATATGTGATATTCAGACTCAGTGACAGTGAGAACTGAACCAATATACAGAAGTAGTAGACAACACATTTCATGATTTGATGTTTTCATTTTTAACAAACAGAGAAACTAAGGATGGAAACAAATAGTACGAGTTACCCAAGGCTATGCAGCACATCAGTGATGAAGCTGGGAATATATTCCAGATACCCATCTATCCAACAACGCTACTTCTGTCTGCGACCTGTGCTCGCCTCCAGTGCTTGAGCTTCTCAGGCTGCACATCTACCACAGTGCCCAACTGCAGACCTCCAGCACAGCCATGCAATGGCAGAGGCATCTGGCCCTGTGAGAGATGTTTCCCATGTCTGAGATCTGTTGAGAAGTGCATCAGATCACCAGACTGCTATTTCTTTGAGCTCACTGGTCACTGGTCCTACCTTAAGCGTAACAAGTCATGGTTTTTAGGTTAGCTATTGATAAAAGGCTGCTACCTTCAATGTGGCACATTTACCTAGCTGAAATACAGTGCTCCCTGCCTCACTTCTAAATGAGACCTAAGGCAGTGAACAAGAGAAACCGTAGTACCTTGTAGCAAATGCAGAAAACACAGGCATGGCTGTGGAGAATACAAAGTGAGAGCCTCACGTCCAGTGCCTCAAAATTGCCATTTTGTATTTTCACCATAATTGTTTTTAAATAGCTGAAGAGACTTCATCACACCTTCTGAACTTCAACATTGAGTCAGACAGACAGAGGGACAGCTTGGAGGAATAAGTGAATGTTCTATAGAGCTCAGTACAGATATTGTCCAAGTCCAGAAGTAAAGTCTAACGGACTACAAGAGATATGAAATGTGACATCCATGAAAGCATCAGGAGCCCAGCATCCCTGAAGATCCAGTTACCAAATACGGTATACTAGTTTGATTTACAGTACTTTGTAATGGGTTGGAATACCACAGTGGCCTCCTCTCTAGCAGAGAGTAACACCTTCTCCATCCAATTAGTGTCAAGTGGCATCTACCTTGCTCCCAACCTTTTTTCCTAACTTTTGCATACAAAAACACCATGGAAGACAGTGCTATCCCTTCTAATCATGCCATGTTTCCTTCCTGTAGGTGAACGGCCTTTTGAATGCAACTGGCAAGGATGTAACAAGAAGTTTGCTCGCTCCGATGAGCTGGCCCGCCATTACCGCACTCACACTGGAGAAAAGAAGTTCAGCTGTCCTCTCTGTGAGAAACGCTTCATGCGCAGCGACCATCTGACAAAGCATGCCCGTCGCCATGCCAATTTCCACCCAAGCATGCTCAAGCGGCGAAGTGGAAGCAGCTCAAGAACAGGCTCTGTCAGTGACTACAGCCGCTCAGATGCCTCAAGTCCGACGATCAGCCCCGCCAGTTCTCCATAGACCTACCTGCACTGGATGTCAGCACTTTGCCTCTAATACCTAACGTGGAGTTTTGTTTGTGTTGCACACATTTAAAAAACTCTGTCGCTTCCCCTCCTCAGTTCCTCACCCCCCGTTTGTTTTTTTTTTTTTTTAAAAACCAGTAAATAGCTGCCTGCCACTGCAATTTCTAGTCAAATTTTCTTTACCCAACCACACAAGTGGCTATTCTAACCTCATGGACAGACAGACTTACATGTTACACTTAGTGACTCCTGCTGTCTCAATATTTCATACATTTTGCAACCATTTACAGATCCTCTTGATTATTCTTTATAAGAAAATGAGAAAATCTAAAAAAAGAAAAAAACCCCACTGAATTCACCTCAGGTGTCAAAGTAGTTTTGTAAGACCGGATTGCACAACATGAGCATACATACACTTACAAATCAACTGTGTTGGATTGTGTCCCCCTTCTCCTTTCTCAGGGATGGATATTTATGTTACACAATAATTACAATGAAGACACACCCTAACCGCAGCCTTACTCTGTAAATATATTTGCACTCAGAAGCTTTTTGTTAGGCTCTTTCACACACTGGGGAAAAAATAAAAAACAAACAAACAATACAAAAACCAAACCAGTACTGGAATGTAGTACCAGACTCTTCCATTGTTTGTTTTCCTGATTATATACCTACATTGGGGAGTGTCCAAACAGGAGTCTTGTCTTTCTTCAAGCTGCCCTCTGCTTTTGGTAGCAAGCCGTCTTTTCACTTCATGCTGAAGATGCTCCAAAACCAACTTCCTATTGCAAAAATCTCTGTGAGGTTGATAAACTTGTTTGTTTGTTTGTTTCATGCTAGATAAAATTCTGAGAAAAAATTCTAAAGAAGATGCCTTAAGTAAATAACCTAAATCACAAGGAAACATATTTACACTGGGTAACATTTTATTGCAAGGTGGCATGGAATCTCGGAGGCATTCTGTCATCACTCTCCAAGTTGTTAAGCTCTCTGCACTGCCTGTTCAGTATGGGACCAACAGAATATTCAAATCACACCACACTAACTTGAACAATTTTCTTTATTCTTTTTTCCTTTTTTTTTTTTTTTTAAATGAACTATGGAAATAGCATAGCTGAACCAATGCCCACCAAAACTTTTATCAAGGTACTTACCTACTGTACAGCTGTATCTTAGCAAGACAAATTGGTTAAGACATAGTTTCTGTGTCCTGTTGCATCACAATCGTGGTTACTGATAAAAGGAAGCAAAAATCATAAGATATCTTCTGACTGGAAAAATAAAATATGCATTTTTAAGTTTTAAAATAAAATGACATTTTAGCTCAGCACTACTAGAAGTTTCTCCAACATACACATAGCAGCATAAAGTAAGGTGCTCTCATTTCTGAATAACTGCTTAATAAAAAAAAGGGAATCTTGGCTAGTTTTCAATAACTTTCAAATATTTGACACTAGATAGAGCACTAGGAGGTAGATTGTTATGTTTTATAAGGTAGAAAATCTAGCAAAAGACCAGGAGCATTGTGATGTACTGGAGACCTCCGTGGCAGCAAATACACTTTCCTTGGTTTGGCTGGGTCTGATGGTGCATATTATAAATTCAGGTCCTTTTGATTCTGGAATTTTTGGGGTATCCTTGTTTTTACTGTAGGGTATAAATGCAGTTAAGTGTAGCATGGTGAAAAGAAACTCTCTACACCAAACCTGCTGTTTGATATCAAGTGAATGCCTCCAGATTCCAAATGAACCTGTATCTTACTTGCTGCTTTGCATTGATCCAATTTTGCAAGTTTTTATTGTACTGTATATTAACTGTGAGAGGCTAATATAGATTTCCAAGTAGTTTCATAGGTACTTCCATAATATTTACATTATTCCTAATACTACACATTCTATTAGTTGTATGGATAAATACTTAAAGACAGTTCAATGTGCAGATATTTCAGTATTTTTTTCATGTTCATTTGCTTCAGATTTCACCTCTATAAAATCACAATTTTCCCCTTTTGAATTGGAAGTCATGTGAGGCACAATTCTACTGTTTCATTGCACAGAAAATGAAAGAACATCATAAGGTTTTTTTGCAAGACGACAAATGTTGAGTTTGTGTGACGAGTTGCCTAACCACTGAGAGTTAGGGGAAAGCCAAGTCTGTTTGCCTCCATAGATTTCCTCTTCTTTTTTTCTTTTTAAATCTCATCTCCTGAGATACACAATTTTAACAACTTGATACAATTCAGGTAACAGGAATTCACATTCCAATCATTTCTGTGACTGCAAAAAGTGCTCTTGTGCTGTAGTTAGTAAAGAGGCATTTAAGATATCTAGCTAAAGGAATTCTACTGGTCAGCTGTGTCTTGTGCACATACTTTGAAACAAGTCATAAACACATTTCATTATCATTATACCTTAATAGAGGGATATGAGAGGGGAAAAAAAACCAACAAAATCAAAAGGAGAACTAAGTATCAGCAAAAATCATAGGCTTCATGTTCTAAGTTCAGTTTGTTGTAAAATCATCTTTTCCAACAAGGGCATCATTTAATCTTTAGCAAAGGAGGAACTACTCCAGTCCATTTATTTAGGGCATAATAATTCAGCATGAATCAGGAGGTGCATTACAAACAAGTTGTTTTAATAGCCTGGAGAAAGAATATTCACACCAGGTTTTATTAGTACTGCGATTACGGGATACAAAGATTATGGGACAACCTATTCTGAGTGACACAAGAACTATGTAATCTTTAACTCAAACAGTAAACTAAGCATTTTATGTATCTTCGTCATAGATATTACTAATAATTCTCCAAGTTTAAGCAGGGAAAAAAAAAATTGGTTCAAAGTCGAATTTCCAGTTCAGCCAGTTCATCTAATGAGAAGGCTATGAGACTATATATAGCCAACATAGCTACACTTTCAGGAAATTCTCTGAAATTTGTCGTTAAAACTTTTTTTACATCTTAGCTGTAAATACCTCAGAGTGTGTTAGGCTGACAGTCAAATTACTATGTTTTAAAATCCTAGCTAGAGTTTCAAATATCGCCATTAAATGTTTAATACCTGGTAGCTTTAGGATAAAATGATGAATTCCAAACCACTAGTAGTTTCCAAAACTGAATGTGAACAAAACTTCTCTTAATATTTTCATATGGAAAGAGAGTGTTTGGGGTTTTCTAGCATCTGCTAGATGCTAGAAAAGAAGCAGAAGCACCAGCAAGGTCATAAGACTATTCTCATGATGGTTCCTCCTGAGTTTTGCAGATATGAGAAGTCTGAACTGCTCAAATTATGTTTTGAAATCTGGGTGCTTAGCCAAACTAACCTCGGATTTTTACTCTTTTGTTGTTTCATCCAGCGGTATAACCTAAAACAGTCTCCTGGCATAGCAACAAACATTGCACACTCAGGAAGTACTGCTCTGGCAAGGTGCAGATTTCTTCACAGTCCTCCATTTGGAGGAGCCTGCATCTCTCCTTCTGCCTCCTCCTTTCCCCATGCAATCTGTTGAGGTGAATCCCCACAAACTACAAAATTACCCTAATGTTTTTTTTCTTTTAATTTCAGAATGTAACAACAGGTTTATTATTATTAAGAAAGCCCTGAAAGTTTGTTTGTTTTTCTCCAGCCATGATTCTAGCTTCCTCTCTAAGAGCTGAGCTTAACTGCCTTGCTATAGGAAGCGGGTGCAAGTTAATATCATCACTTCACTACCACCGCTCAACTGAAACTAAAGATGCTCTTAGAAACTCATTCCCCCCTTCCATTAACCTCATCCTGTGCAAAGGCCTAAAGTGCATTAATGGCCACATGAATTCAGTTTTCATCCTACTTCTTAGAAAGCAGTCCTGGTAAACTCCTGGCAGCTAGATTTTATGCTGAGAATTGTTTATATCTGCAAATTAGTTGTTCCTTGCTTTTATAATATATGCATAGTATCTGTTTACATTACATAACTGCAAAGGTATATATTTATAACAAGTCATCAGAAGCCTCTCTTTGATGGTGACACCTAATTCCTGTATGTATCCTACCCTCTTTATTGCATTAACCCTTGCAATAACTTTTAGCTATGAGAGCCTCTGTGCACCTTTAAAACCTCATTACCTTCTATCCAGACGTTCAGCACTTTCCGTGTTTCATGCAGCCAGGCAGTAAAAGGCTGTGTGGGCTTACCCGTTTCTAGCTATTCACATTCATAACTGCTTTTCTCCAGTTCTTTGCCATGAGTTCTAGAATTTGTACTGTGTGAAGTGCATTGTTGTTTTGGGAAACATGGTTTGTGAAGAAAGAATAAGGAAAATGAACTCTGCATACTTAACACTTGCCCTTTCATTGCCATTTGATTTATTGATTTCACCAGGTGATTCCTACAAACTGACTTTCAGGTGCTCTTTTACTCCATCACACCATCTGTTTGTGCATTCGGTGCTAACATATAGTCTATGTCAGTGAATGGTATGATGAACGTCTGTATTTTCAACTCTTTTGGGGATAAAGCTATAGCCTTAGGCAGAAGAAAATAACCGAATCTTACTTGTTTACCCCATAAGCCAGAATATAGAATGCAAAAGCCCATCCACTGGTATAGGTTTTTTATATATATATAAATATTTATATATATGGATTTATATAAGCATATGCACATATATATAAATACGTCTGTATGTGTATATTGTATAGTACATGTGTGTATACATAAATACACAGCAGTGTGTATATAATAAACACCAAATAATGAGGGGATGTCTACAGAGCAGAAATAGGTATCCCTTTCATTATAACTAGTGATGGGTCTGAACGAAAATCCTAGATCCAAACGCCATTGCATGTGGAAAGTTTGAACCTGTTTTTTGAGATTTGTGGTTGAGTTTCATCTCTGGTTACCGCTGCAGTTACTTGTGTATATATATGCATTCTGGGGGATGTGTGTGTGCGCGCGCATGTGCTTTTCCACAAGCGCGTGCCTGTGTGGGTGACAGAGAATATGTGTGCCAGTAAGTGTGCACGTGTTTACATATATACTTCCAGCTTTGGTGAACTATAATGTTACCGGTGTCATCTTTACTTGTACAGTTCTATCAGCAGCACGTGAATGCTTCCATGAGTCACTTTTCAACTCTTTAAATCACTACATTGAAGTATTACAGTTGTACAGTTACATGTTCATCTATTCTTGCTCTGCTGTAACTTTTTATGTATTTTGTACTGCCTAGATTATATATTGTGATAATGTCCTATGCAACAACAATAAAAAAAGAAAAAGGAAGAAAATTAACAACTGTAAAATATCGTCTTAACTTGTATGCATGGTTAGTGACGTTTATATTTTCCAAAATAAAACTTATAACTATGAAATATTGGTTTTCTCTTAATTTCGTTCTCTATGTATCAGTTAAAAAGCATCAATTGTTAATATTTCTGCTGTTCGTTTGAGGCTTGATATCTTGTTTGATATCTTTGTTTAAATTTCACCCGGTGCTATTGTTTAAAATGGGGTGGTGTTTTAATCATCGAGAGAAAGTTTCTGTGATGTTTGTTTTGTACTCTCCTCTGCTTTAAGTATTTTATAGTTGCATAGTGAAATTCCTTTCTCAAAGCTGGTATATACTGTGTTTTTCTTTACAATACGGTTATGGGATTAGTACGCATGACTTAAAGGTCAGAGAGTCAATCCTCCTTTCTTTCAAAGCCCAGTTCTTTGCAAATTTCTGATATCATCTCTGCAAGTGGCAATGTCCTGTCAAAACAGTAGTAATTTAATCTCACAGCACCCTGAAATTTTCCTTCCTAATTTTAAAGATGAGGAAATTGAAACACAAGAGATTTGAGCGACTTTCTCAAAGACATGAGGCAATGGCAGACGTATGCCTTTATCCTCCTTTGAAAGTAACACCACACCCCCAGGAAAACAATTTTGTGCCCTATAATGAATATCTGTCTATAGAACATTAAAACTGATTGCAAAAATAATTTAAAACAGTGGACTACTGTTGAAAGATGAAAGCTAAAATACCCTTACTAAGATAGGGGCAATTGTGGCAATTACTTTAAAATTAGTACATTTTCTTGTGAGGGGTCATGAAAACTGTTCAGAGAAAGTAACTTGGAGAGCCATTATCTTTAATAGCAGGCTTCCCCATGTATTCATTACAGTGTTGAACTGTCAGTGCTATTCATTATCTCTGAGCATGCGCCAGTTAGCTTGTACATCTGTATGTGTCTATGATCAACTGCTATTTTATAACTTACACAGAGGAACTAGCTAAATCACATAAATGCTTAACTATGTTAATGCAGTATTTAAGGGCTCGTTACCTGAGAATAACATACTCTTTGCGCATGTGGTGGATAGCCCTAACTCTTTATTAATGAACCCTCACTGAACAGAAGACCAAATGCTTCTGTCCCGCAGAAAACCACAGGTTTGTTTCATTCTTTTCTACTAACATTAGCATGATGTGGCCTCTCACTGCTTATTCTCAATGTCTGTGTTACAACTGGGAAATCCCAGGCAGAGGACTCTCTGAAGCATTCAGCTTGTGAGAGTCCTCAGGCAAAAATCCTGGTAAACCATCTAATACCGAGTGAGTTGAAGTTCCCTTGCAGACCTTGTGTATCAATCTGTCTGTTGAACTTCTTCCATTTCAGATCCACTGAAGTAACTAACATCACTCTACCCCTGGCAGTCTTTCCCTTAATGCTTCCTCAAGATGTCCTCTCACCCCATTCACAATTCTTAGTTTAATTTTCGCCCTTGAACAGACAGGCTAGGCAGCTGCTTTAGCAGTCCAGTTGCTTTTTGCTAGTTTGTTCCTATGGAAAGGGTGTGACATGTCTAATCTCTGCCGCTACCTGATTTTTCAGCCACTCGCTCTATGTGAATTCACTGTTTGTACTAGCGGGGAAGGTGGTGAGGGGTCTTTTTTTACTGATGCTGGGGAAAGTTGATACAGACTCTTGGTCCTCTTTTCTGTGAAGGAACGAGTCTGAAGTTTCTTGAAAATGCAGGTTACACAACACTTCTAGGCACTGTTTGTGAAAATAGGCCCTGAAGAGTAGCATTTCTGAAGTCTTCCTACATGAAGGATCCGCCTCATGTTTGATAACAGAAGAGCAGTCAAAGATTGTTTTCTAAACTTTCCAGAAGAATGAAAAGAGAAACAAATCCTTCTAAAAGGATATGCCTTTTCAGTTTAAGTATGGAGTTGTTGCCTTGGTACTGTAATGTTATGTGCCTCCCCACCCAGACACCCACACTCTGAAACGTGTATGTTAACACATTCTCACCTGCAAAAGAAACTTCTCCTCTCGGGTTGCTAAATGTATGGGTTTCTGTCTTGCCTGTGACTCAGCATTTGCCATGAAATGTTCATAGACTTGGCAGTAGTCCATCAGTTCAGAAGAGAAGTGGTAATACTGCTAGAATTAGGATGGGATTTTCCTGTGTATCATTTCTGGCTTCAAAGTAGTCTGCCTTAAGGTTCATTGCCCCAGCTTTTCAAGGAACCACACCCATGGCATGCTTTGCTGGTTGACTGCAAGAGATTAAAGTGACATAAATATAAATACACAGTCAACAGCAACAGAGAGAAAAGCAAGAGAAGATGGAGATTGAAATAAAAAAGAAGTGAGGACAATGAGACTAAGCCGAGTGTTTCTAGCAGCTCACCAGAAAGGCTCATACGACACTAGAATATGCATGGGGCTTCCTAAAGAATTTCAGAGCGAACAAGCTAGGCAGCATCTCCAAAGATGACCAGAGACCGCATCATCTTTTCTAAGAGCAGTAGAGGAGGGAGCTAAGTCAAATAGTAATTCAAGCAGGCAAGCACACATGTCTAGCTAGCTACAATGAGTTGCTGGCACAGGTAAGAGTATAAAGAGAGAGGGAGGGATTATTTTAAGATTTCTCAGTCTATGGATCAGACAAGGGAGGGGAGTCTGGAGGCCCAGACAGCTGAGCAGCAAGAGGGGAAGAGGGAAGCATGAATGAACACTGGCTTTGGGAGCCACATTTGTGCTTTGGGCAACTCAGAGAACAGATTGCATTAAACAAGTCTGGAGAAAACAAAGAAAATGAGGAAAAGAGATCTGAGAAAACCTGAGTGGGGTTTTAGGCAAGAATAGGCCCCAACAGTCTGCTAACAAAACCTAAACACCGAGCTTGGTAATAACTCTACCTCGCCAAGAGAAAACAGCTCTAGAGTGTAATTGCTGCCTCATCATAATTGTAAATAAAGGATCAACCTGTCTTACCTGGTTGGCACTGGCAGGAGTTAGATTTAATCTTTGGCTCCCACTGGCTGGAACAAATGTTTAACAGGAAAAGAGGGGCTGGCATCAGGGGCTGGGCTAAGAGAATCTCTGAGACACTGTTGCTGGCAGGTCTCTGCTGAACTGACGTTTCTTCTCTGCGTCACTGGATAAACATGCCTGCCTGAGCACATCACAGCAGCTCTGAGCCTGCTGCACTAGTACTTATAAGGTACACTCCAAAGGGTCGCAAAGGCTTACACTGCCCAAGCTGGCTTGTTCAGCTAGCCCAAGTGTTCTTCCCAAGGCCTACCTGGTACAACTGGGACGTCTCCCAGAGGGAAGGTGCAGTATGCCAAGTGGGTGGATGAGAGAACACCATGGAGAAAAAAGGCCCGGTTGAAGGACAAGAGAGATGGTCCTGGTTAGAGAGAGTTTCAGGTGTATGGCAGCATAGTAAGAGGAATGAGATGAAAAAATGTGGGAAACGGAGATGAAAGGTGCAATAAATGGGGAAGGTAAGGTAAAGAGGGGGAAGATAAGTGTAGAAAAATGAGAAAGGAGTATAGGGTAGGGCAATTTTATGTCATTTTCTAGAGAAAAGAAAGGCCTAAGGTGCAAAATCCAAAAGGGGGTCTAGAGAAAGGAGTTAGATAGCTCATGTGGTAGCATTTCCAACAGACTAGAAGGTAAGGCATGTCAGTGTGTAATAAAAAGGACTGTGTGTCTTTAAGAGACCAATGTTTGTGTTTTCCCATGCTCTCCTATTGTGGAAATAACTTTCTGAGTCATTTCTCTGATCCTGGAGACAAACTGAACAGGCACAAAACATAACAAAACACAATAGCAACGGGAAGCGAGAAATTCCTCCCTCCCCCTTCCACCACACACGCATTTTACGTCAGTGATCTGAACGCACTCAAAGCCTCTGAGTAGAAGAGAAACAAGGCACAGACCAACAATGTTGTTTGGTACACATTTTTTGAATCAAGTTCACCTTCTCCACCAGTGCATAAACAGTTAAAACATGAAAGCCACACTTCCCCAGTCTGTTACTTTTAAATATGTTATCCAGTCTCTTTGGTTAAAAGCCTTACCTTCCAGATTTTCCACAGACAGTGAACTGCAACAGGAATTTGCTAGCTTTTTTAAACTTCAAAGCTTTACACTTCAAAGACCCTGTGATTTTTCTCTCAAGCCTCATGCCCCACGCTCTGCAAAAAAAGATGTCAGTTTGGGACTCTCTCTCAAAATGCCACATTCGGAAGCTCACATACATCTAAAAATCAACATCACAACTATGATCTTCCCAGAGGGGAGTAATGAGATGGGCACCCCCAGAAGTGGCTGGTCCCAAACCCAGGCTGTATCAAGACTTCCTACACCAAAATGCGGAATCACCCCTGATCAGACCCGAGACAAGTCCTTTTTCTCTGTTTCTTCCTTTAGCCTCTGTTACCGTGCTAAGAACTATCTCAAACCCTTTGTTAATACAGACAATAAGGTCCCATGAAGTTGCAAGGCCTTACAGGTTTGGTTTAACATGCAACCTTCTTGTTGACTTTGGAAGTCGGAAAACAAATCCCAAACTTTCCCACTCTGAGGCTGCCGTGCAAACTGCCGTTTGCAGCCCGCTGGGAGGAACAGGATGACTTGACAGGAAGAAGGAAGAAGAAAGTTTTGTTCAGGATTGCCAATCCCTCCTCTGCCGCAGCAGCGAGCCCTGCCCCCAGCTCGCAGGGCCGGGGCCAAGGGAGACGCCCGCGCTCCCGGGCAGCAGGCGTGGGCTGGCTGCAGAAGGCAGCGCAGGTTGGCAGATCCCTATAAAGAAATGACCTACGTCCACCTTCCTCCCTGCAGGAGAGGAGTCACTCTCAAAGGCTGAGGGTTTGAAAGCAGCCACAGCACTGCCCAGCTTTTGCACCTTTCCCTGAAGACTGGGTAAGGTATGGTTTCCCCTTAACGTGCCCTTGCAAGCGCTCTACTGAATAACTCGGGTGAGTGAACAAGAGGCAAGCCCAGGAAACAGGAACCTTGTGGAGGGTGGGACTGCGCAAACAACAAGACTGGGTGAATAAATCAGGCCTGGCTGTTGGCTTCCCTATAAGAAACCTTCCATTAAGGCTCCACTGGATATTTTTGGACTCCACCTGTCTATTTTTAGGAGGGGTAATTAATGCCGAAGGAAATAAGGAAAAAATGAAGCTTTAAGTCCAAGAATGGAAAATTTGGTATTCTCCACAAAATCACTATCATTAAGGAGGACTAGAAAGGAAGAGTTACATTTCAGGAGTAAAAATATGCTACAAGTCACTGTACAAATTGTATGTTACATGGTGTTTGCTAAGAGAGGGGAAGCGTTTCAAGAGGACAGCACTTCACCACTTAACTGTTATTAAAGAGGAGTGAAGGCACAGCTGAATGCCCAGCTTCAAAACGCAGCTGTACTCTGGCTATGTTTATGTATAGCTCTCATCTGTGCTGAGGCTCCCAGCTTCTCTGCGTGTTGTGATCTGGCTTTGGGAGGGGCTGGCTGGGACCTCAAGAACAACTGACACAGGCTCTGCCCAGTTCTGTGCATGAAGTTACGCAGTAAGAGAAGAATCACAGCCAAGTTACGTAGCACCCTGTCATGGTTTAACCCCAGCCAGCAACTAAGCACCACGCAGCCGCTTCCCCCTCCCCTCTCCCAGTGGGGTGGGGAGGAGGAAAAAAGTAAAACTCGTGGGTTAAGAACAGTTTAATAACTAAAGTAAAATAAAATACACTGCTAACTAAGAATAATAATAATAATATATAATAATAATTGTAATGAAAATGAATATAACAAAAAAAAAGAAAAAAAAGGAAATAACACCCAAGAAAAGACAAGTGATGCACAATGCAGTTGCTCACCACCCGCTGACTGATGCCCAAGCAGCGATCTGCATGTCCTGGCCAGCTTCCCCCAGTTTATATACTGAGCATGATGTTCTATGGTATGGAATACCCCTTTGGCTAGTTCAGGTCAGCTGTCCTGGCCATGCTCCCTCCCAGCTTCTTGCACACCTGCTTGCTGGCAGAGCATGGGAGACTGAAAAATCCTTGGCTTAAGATAAGTGCTACTTAGCAACAACTAAAACATCAGAGTGTTATCAACATTATTCTCACACTAAATCCAAAACACAGCACTGTACCAGCTACTAAGAAGAAAATTAACTCTGTCCCAGCTGAAACCAGGACACACCCTCACCAAGCCCTTAAAAGAATTTGCCTGAAGTACAGGGCCATTATAAGGCTAGAAAATCTGTTTTATGAACTAAGATGGGAGGTTCTCAGAAAAAAAACCCGCCCTCTTGGATATGGGAGTTGAAACATGATGGAACAATGTGTGCAATGCTTTCAAAGTTCAGCTCTAATTTTACTGATAGCAATGGTTTAGATTCACATCCCTCAGACTTACGACACAGTCTTCTATCAGTGTTAATGTTACCATTGCCTGTAGAAGAAAAAAGCCTTTCCTTAGTCATCTTCTGTTTGTGTGTTCACATCCCACCTCACTCTGAACAGCAACTGCTTCAGAGCAGGGCCTCCTTGCTTGCCTGCTCAGCATCTGCTGCACAGCACCTTGCAATCAACACAGACATGAACGGCATCTTCGCCCTCCTCCAAGGAAAAACACTCTAGCTCCCTACTGTCCAACCACAATCCACGTTCACCATTACACACACAAATTTTTATACTGTAGGGGTCACCTCATCTTAGACTGAGCCCAGCTTGTAAATTCCTGACACCACAGGGAACATTTTTGTGAAATATCTAACAGAAGTGAAACATGTCAGGGGGCAGCGGTCAATATCTAAAGCAGTACCTCCCTTTTAGGTGCCTCTAAAAAGAGTTGCCTCTTTGCTTTGGGGAGTATCACACAAAAATGATCTTTTTAACTTAGAACTGCTATTTTCTGTAAGTGTGACTGCAGTCTGAGAAGGGCTGTTGCTAGGAAAAATCCCTGGGAATTATTCAGTACAATTTCCTAATCATACCTTTTCTGCCTGATAAACACTTGCCCCCCTGTCTCTAATTACACAGAACCTCTTTGCAAACCTGCTGGATGAGGATCTCTTGATTTCTAAGCTCAGGGAGGTAAATGTCATCTCCCATGAATGATAAAACAATTGGAAGAATAAGGACATGCTATGGAGTGTCTTTTCTAATGAATAGTATTTCTAATTTTAAAAAGGTTTGCAGATGTGACAGGGTAATGAGCATTTGAACTACTTGGTGCTAGCCATGTTTTAATGATATGAAGCACTATACAGTAAAAGTGATGCTGAAGCATTTATATTTTGTATTTGCTTTCAGTTACTTGATAATAAATTGTTACAGCATTATTGTCCACAAATGTTAGAAGCCCAGATTCATGAGATATTTATACTACAGGTAATGAGCTCCTGGCTTCTCTAATAATTTCCTCAAAAAACAAGAGTCATTGTATGAACAGCAGAAGCCAAAGGCAAAGCAGACTAGCTGCGGTACAGGTTTCATCAGTTATAAAGACACATAGTCCCCTCTTGTCTGTCCAAATCTAAGCCAGAGACACAGCAAATACCTCAAAGGCCATCAGACAGCAATAGATTTAATTGCTATGTGGGAAATGAGCTCAGTGAGTTCATCCAACTCTCAGGTGACAAGTACCTAACAGCCACCACTGCCATTGACATCTGTGAGTACCTCCCAGAGACGTATGCATGGAGCCGACATGAACACAGGATGGGCGCTTTCCTCCTTAGCCAGATTCTGCTCCGGATAAAAGATCTGGACCTTGGAGCAGAATTAGCACTGTCTGCCTGTAAGCACAGCCCTGCCTTAATGCTGCCTTCCTTCATGGATGTGTCCCACTCCCTCAACCCTACAAACTCTTTAGTTCTGATGGCAAATTTATTACATGCTTGGTAACATATTAAGCAGCCTTCTGCAAATTGTTGGTTACTATATTAAATCCCAGCTAGAACCTGGAAATTCTGGAAAGTTATCAACACAAGTGATGTGTCAGCTTCTCAGAAAGAAAGGGCTATGGAGCTGTTCAAACTTTGTTGAAAAAGTCAGGGAGTAGTTGGTTTTTTTATGTAGTAACACATCCATAATTTGAGTTCATGTCTGGAAACAACTTCCTTTTTTCTTTGTAATTTAAGTTGAAAAACTTTCTTTAAAGAAGAAAAGCAACATTTTTTACACGAACCTTCTGCCAACATTTAAAATCCTCTAGATGGTACATTTGCTGGTTTTATGTTTTCCTGGAATACCGTGCAGAAGACAAGAAGTCAGTAACAGATTTTACAACTGACTGTGATACCAAATTCAACTCGTGATTCTTCTCTGTTCACATAAATTATGCCAATTGGAGAACATTACCCATGAGCACTGCAAAAAGAGACAGAGGAATTTTCCCCTGCAGTTATATTCCCATCACTTACTAATTCCAATGTTTTGTACTTACCTTCAAATCAAGTTCAGTTCTAAAGCAGAGAAATCGAAACTCCTCCCCAGTCTAGGCAGGAAATTGGACTTCAAATCTAATGGGACTCTTTTGTATGATGTTTATCAGTATGCCAAAAGTACTCTGCTGGGGACACATACAAGCAACAGAAAGTGCATATAAAATGGCAGTTGTGAAGATCTATCTTCCTGTGCTGTCAGCATTTGCTATGGGGCAGGAGCACCTGGTGACCTTTGGGGCAGCTCACATAACTGAAGAGCCAGTCGGGACAGAGCAGATGACAGATACTGAGCTGACAGCAGCGTCTGCCTCAGGAGGAATGAGGTTTGATCTAATGCAGTCTCAAACGGCATGGACACTGACTTGTGGAAGTAAGGATCATCTGTGAGGTTTAACAACAGATTTCATGGGGCCAGACAGGATGTTTGCTCTCTCTGTAACTGTGCCAAAGAGTTTACTTGCTGCTCCTACCCATCTTACATAGGCGGGGCCTTATGTAGGCAGCTTTCTCTGGTCTACCTATGGTAAATATACTCACATACTTACTCATTAAAATGTATTAATAAGTGGGTCCTACGCTAGCCACTGCCATTTGCTCCACCTCCTTCCTACTCACTTCAGTTCAATGATCAGGGGTTTTTATTATAATTGGCAGATGAAGTCTAATGCGTGGTATTTTATATTTCAAAAAAACTTGAATATACTACGACTTACATGCTGTTGCATCTTGCATAAGAGGTATGGATGCTTGAGTCTGCCTTGCTTTCATTCCAGTCACTCCAACAGTTTTCAACCTTTGTAGGCATCCTGAAGATGATTTGCTGTAGAATGAAGAAAGTAAATTCAGTATGACTGCACAGTGCTGAGACACATGGCTTTTCTATTCAGATGGTTCTGTGACCTTCTTGAGTGAACAGAGTGACTTAACATGTTTCTGTGCAGAAAGACAGTATTTTCATCTTGCAAGTGTAAAGTGGGGCACAACAGAGGGAGGCCAAGAATCCTTTAGGAATCTCTCCAGCCCCAGAAGCTCAGGTCTTTGCTTCATCAGATTTCTCTTAGTTCTTAGGCTGCATGTAGCTAGACATTTGGGCAAACGCTATGGTCACAGTAATAATAATAATAACCATATTTTTGTTCATTTTATGTCTTAGATTCACAGCACTTTGTGAATTTAGATTAGCCATTTAGCAATCTTGTAAACCATTATTATCAGCTCGCAGTGTAGCCCCATAAAGTCTGCTTTCTCCTTAAAGTTTTCATCGTCACTCCTAGGAGACACACAGCTGGCACGTCAGCCACAGTTTCTACTTCTGTTTTAGGATCCTTATGTCCCTCTGTTCTCCACTCTACCTACCTCTGGCCTTTTTTTTGGTTTTAGATTATTGACCCTGAGGGGCAACATCTCCAATGCACTCTCCATTTACAGTATGTCCCTGATCTGTGACGTGTTCTTCCCAGGTGGTAACTGTAATACAGATGCTTTTCAATGATGTGATTCTGTTGTCACCATTTTCAGTGTACACTGAAATTAGACAAGGGAGAATCAGCCCCTACAACAGGGAGGAGAAACTAAATTTTTCCCACGTGACTGGTACTTGCTCTTGATCTGAGTTTTATAGGTATGTTAGGTTGCTTGAACTACTTTCATTTTGCTTCCTCTGAGTTAACAATATTAACAGCTTTATTTCAGCAAGGCATTCAAGTTAGGTGGAGTTTTGGGGAAAGGTACTCAATTTGTTCTTTAAAATGCACTTTTTTCTTGCAAGTGTGGTTACATGAAGAAAAACATTGCAATTGTGTTATAAGTAGAAGGAGTCTTTCAAATGTGGTGACAACTCAGGGTGATACATAGATTTATTTAAGGAGACCACAGGAAGTAGAACACATGAGGAAAAGCCTGGAGAAATACCGGGTACATGTGAACCTGAAGACCAGAACTATAAACAATGAAGAATAACTCAGAAATGATTGGGAAAATATTAAGAGTGAATAGTAAAGGGTGAAAAGGCCCACTGTGAGGTGGAACAGTTAGTATCTGTTTCACTGGAGAACAGTTTAGCTGCGAAGTACAGCCTCATATTATGAGAAAAACTCTGTTTTGGAACACAGTTCTATAAAGTAAAACCAAGTATGCACTTACATATGGTTAATTTTATAAAACCTTTTTGTTTTCAAGCTAGTTACTTACTGAACTATTTGAAGTATTAAAATCCAGTTAGATAACCCATATATGATATGCTGTTTAACAGTTCTGGCTATAGAGCTACCCTCTAGTTCTAGGGGCAAACTTTACCCAGTCAGTAATCTTCCTTGAAATTTATTGACCTTATAAATGGCAAGGTTTAGAAATCTGATTCACATGGGGGCTCCAAAAAATGCTGCTTTTTAGAAATATTTTCTAATTACACATGGAGTTTAACTGAGCCATCTGCGTAGAAATCAAACAAATGAAAACTCAAAAAAAAAAAAGTTTTCCTATAGCAAAGATGATTTCTACATGTAAACAACATTAGGAGTAAATTATGTAACTTTTTTGATAGAATTTGAAGTTACCAGAAATCAAGTATAAATGCTAGTTAATTTGGTGAGGAAAAAAAATGCCACAGAAGAAAATTGGAATAATTTACGACAAAGCTGACAGGCTGGGGAGAATTCCTTTTTATCAGCACTCTGCAGATGTGGGCTATTTCCTCTCTTTTCATTAAGAAATCAAAATTTCACTATATGCTATTAAAAATAAGCATCTATCACCAGTTTTCTGTGCAGCGGTATGTGATACCAACGCTGCTCCCTGCATCCCCACAGCGGGAGATCAATAGATGGTAACAGTTGTCCAGGGGCGGCTGCAGTACAGGGTAGTGCAGTGAGCAAGCCATCCGAGAAGAAGATTCACCCCAAACAGAGCCATTTGACAGGGTGACCCAAAGGAAATCATTATTTACAAACACCGGTTTTCCTCTTTAAAACTTTTTATAAGAGAGATTAGCGACAAGTAGCATAAATGGAAATGCTGTTTTCCAAACTTCTGGATTGACTGTACACTCATCCATGATAGTTCTGAGCACACAGTGAAAAGGAAACAAATCTCCAAAACAAGCTGAGGAAATTCGACTGTTCAGATTTTGGCCAAAATGCCAATCAGGGAGGCCAGCCAGTGCTAGATTTCAACAAGTAAAGCCTCATGTTGCTTTAATGTCCTTCCCCCAGGGAAGTCTCCAAGTGTTCCTTGATTGTAAATTCCAGTTCTGCAAGCAAGTCTGCCCTGCATTTCCCTGAGGCCCTCTTGGAGTTGATAAAGCTCTAGAAGGATTCAGGAATCTGATCATATTGAACAAATTGCATGATTATGGCCTTTAAATCAATGCAAAAAAGTACACAAGAATTATTTCATGTACCACTGCAATAAAGGTAAAATAATTCCAGTATCAATCAGCCAGGCAGATAAGTTTAATATTACAATGTCCTTATATTTAAGAACCATATTCCTAGAAACTAGTCATGCCAGTTAAGAAAACTCTTCAGCAAATGCACAGATTTGAGCAAGTCCATAACCTCTACTGAGTTAGGTATGCTGACCCTTAGCTTCTCTTCTGTCTTTAGGTACAGTATGTTTGCACCAGGAAGAAAGGAAATCGTCATGGCAGGTTGGCATATTAGTAGATGGAAACCTTTGAGATCTGCAGAACAGATAGACATGTTCAAAGATTTTTTTATCTCCCCTCCCCAAACTATTTTACTATCTGATTTATCCCCAATTCAAATTCAAGATGATGTTAAACAGCAACTATTGAAGGTAAACACGCGCTGTGAACACAGGCACAATAATAAAATGGTTAATATGGAACTTGAATCAAGAATGAAAGAAGGGTAAAATAAAAAAAGTCGGTATTTTGTTATAAAAACAGGCCCTTTGAAACCTTTTTAGATTCCTTGAAAAGATTAGAAGTTTAAGTGATAAATATTTAATCACCAATCCACTGTCTCAAGAGAGGGCCAGCTCTACACTAACTAATAGTTTTATCAGTCACCAGGGGAACGTACTTAAAAGAATTATTAATAATATTAGGAGATTAACGTATTGGATGCTACTACAGAGTAATCTGGATTGCTCAGTAAACTGGGTACAAACAAACCAAGTGTGTTTGATACAATCAAAATTAACTCGGACATTTAGGAAAAAAACCAACTTGTCTATACTCACCCGATGGAGTACTCTAGCTCTGGAAGGAAGGACTCTGAAAAATACTAGGTCAAAGAGCAGCTGAATGAGAGTTCCTTGTACATCGTATGGCCAGAAAGACTAAAGACATCTTTGTGAATAAATACACAATAATTTCAGTTAGGAAATAAACTTGTACTGAAATGCAGACACTATCAATTCTTATATAGAATCAGAGACTAAATCAGAAGAGAGGCTGTCTGATACAGTCTGCAGCAGAGTCTGCCTGAATTAATTCTTGTTGGAGCTGCAGTGTATTTCACAAAAAGCTTTCAGTCTAATTCTGGTATCTACGGATCAAGGGAGATGTTAAAAGGCTGGAGGAGACTTGAAGCACAGGCATGAGAAAGATTACATTCCAGGAACTGGAAATATGTCTTTGCAACAGCCTCGGAAAGCACGATCTGCTTAGCCTGACACAGAGAAGGTTAAAGGATGGCCCCATCAGAGGGTACAAGCAATTGAAGGGCAAGAGACAACTCCTCAATCAGACAGGAGTGAAATGAGATCCAAAGGCAGAAAGTGGAGTTAGGCAAAATCAGGGTAGAAACAAAAGTGTTTTAAAAAATGGTTAATTAACTCTTGGAACAACTTACCACACGTTACTATGACTTCTTCAGCACTTGGGATTTCTCTAAAGAAACACTGTAGTTCAAAAATAGTTGTTTGACAAATACCCTGTCTGCTGCCTGATTACACAGGCACAGATGTCCTGCGGACGGTAACAGTGACAATCACAGCCCCGCCTGTACTACAAGAGCACAGTGGCACGGCAGCACTGCCCCTCCGTGCACGCAGCGGCCTTGTGCCTTTGGAGCCTAGGAACTAGGAATAGTCTGTAAAAATGACAGCTGAACAGGCCTGGCAGTGCCTGATTTCTGGCTTTTGCCTCAGACTGTCAGAGTCTGACAGCCTTTTAATTTATGCAAATTGATCTTGAAATCAAACTGAGTGAACTTCGTGGCAGCAGAACAAAAGCTTGTGGTGAGCCAATTAACCCCCCCTGGTTTGCGGCATGCCCCTTGCCCCTTGTTTCTTTTCTAGGCTCCAGTGTTTCCCCAGCATAACACTGAGGAGAGTACACAAAAAGCACAAACAAGAATTCAAGCAAACGGATACTTTAGAAATAAGTTAATTTTATTGAATAGGCATTGTAGCTTCTCTCAGTTTCAAATAATGGAGAAGCCAATTCACACAGATTACAGAGCTATCAGTTACTTTGAGTAATCTTTCATAAAAGAAAGAAATTAAATACAGTTCTGCTATAAAAAGTGCGACAGTATAACTGGAAGTTTTTCAAAACAAAAGCAAGTTTTACTACCTATTGCAAAAATTGGTTTAGTGCTTTAATACTTTACAAAGTAACAATCCAACTGCTAAAAACAGCTCTTACACATCATCTTTGTCAAAGTATGGATCAGATTAAAAATGACATTTAAATTGAATT
The DNA here is from genome assembly GCF_018139145.2 of Gymnogyps californianus. Taxonomy (NCBI): domain Eukaryota; kingdom Metazoa; phylum Chordata; class Aves; order Accipitriformes; family Cathartidae; genus Gymnogyps; species Gymnogyps californianus. The sequence continues at coordinate 6,553,848 of NC_059481.1, read as the reverse complement.
TGAATGAAAACCGCATGTAGAAAAGGTTCTCAAGAACTCACACTTTTCACAACAAAAAAATATTCATTATCCTTTAACGTTAATTAATGCTCCTGTTTCTTTTGAACAATGGATTTAAACACGATATGGCAGTCAGCTTAAAAATGATCAACTGTTTGCAGACGAAAGTGACTGCAACCAGTCGCATCTTTAGATTATGAATAGGGAAGGGAATGGGAAAAGATAAATTCACTCCTTTCATACGGGGTAAGTTTTGCATGAAAGTCAAACACAGAGAAACCTGAAAAGTCACTTCAGCTTTAAACAAATTTCTGATATATCTATTATATTGTTCATTGAAATCCTAAATCAATCTTTGCTAAAATAGTATAAATTTATAGAAGACAACAAGAAACTGAAACTCAGACTCTGAAAAATGAGAAGGATGGTATGACTACCAAGAAGTTGAATTCTTAGCCAACAAAAATCAGTGAGACTTGCTTTATTCCTTATTAACATTTACTTAAGTCCCGGTGAAAGCCAACTACTATCTTTCTTTCAAATATGGACTTCAAGTACAAATACTTTTATTGTACATTTCTACAGTTTTAAAAATGCTGAGTTTGCTAGGTTGTTAGAAAGAGTCACATTACTTGTCCTGATTTTTTAAACTTAATATAATTAGCTTTGGTTATAATTGAACAGAGACCCTCAGTTAATGAGTAAATTAACTTCTATAAACTAAGGGTGTGACATCGGTGTTATTTCAATTCCTGTTTGGGGAGACAAGCCACTCTATATGCAAACTGAATTGAGAAAGCTAAATCTTCTTTATTGGAAAATCTACCACAGGCTTTAAGGACAAAGAGCTTTAGAATTTGTCCAAGGAAGTAGAAGATGAAAGGAAAAATGTTAGCAATAGCAAAAAAGATGTACAAACAATTTGGGGAGGGCATATTATACAATAGTAATAGTAAAGTTAAGATGAATTAGCTACATGTACCTTTTGTGTATAATAATTCAGATTGTCCTTCAAGATTTGCCCATATCTGAGAGGCACTGGGTTTTAACAACACCGAATTGTGTAACAAAAAAGATAAAGTATACCAAATGGTGGAAATACATGTAAACAGCATCGATGTGTTCAATGTTTCGTTCAACTTTTTCCATTCAAAAATGTTAGTCACAAGAATCAACGAGGAAGAACGAGGCCTTCCAAGGAGAACAAAGTCTTTCAGCCACACAACAGTCAACTTGAAGGCATTATGAAAAGTTTATAACAGTATTTCACGTCTTAAAATCGAATGCAAAATAAAGCTCTAGATAGATTTCAATAATAAAACAAGAAGTCTACACAGATTTGAAAAACTGCTTCATAGCTGAATCATGATAAGACTGCACATTACAAATGCAACAAGGAGTTAGCAGAGTAAGAGCAATGGGCTTGGAAAAGACACAGAAGTAATTGCTCCTCCCCAGGAAAGAGCACAAACCTAATCTAGATCACTGGGATAGAGTTTTATACAAAACTGTCAAAGCTGGCCTGGAATACTATGGTTGGGAACTCCTAGCTGCTTAGGTCTATGTGGCTAATTCCATTCATTATTTAATCTAGGCTTAAATCCTGTTTGTTCTCCTTGGCTTATGGTGAATGAACAGAGATTGGTATCATGTGCATGCAAAGCTCTTTGAGCGGCTCCAAGGGAAAAGCATTTTTTGTACTGTACACGCACTATGTGCATTATACAAAGACTGTATTTACAGTACTCAGAATCTTGAGCAAATAAACAATCATTGCTTAATTTCTGTTAGTATTAAAACATAAGTGCACACAATTTGCAAAGTCTAGAGACGGGAGCGCTTCTATCACGCCCACATGGCTGTGTTTCACTTCATACCTGATTGCAAGCCCATTAAAAGGAGACATAGGGCATTCTCTGAGCCTGAGATGCCATGTTTTGCTGCTACATCTCCTGCATACTTTAACCAAAAGCATGGGGAAGAGGCTTTGTGTTACTTAAACCTGGAGGCAAAGGACAACAAGGCAATGTTCCACTTCATCTTTACTGCAAAGATACCGTTCAGACACCACAGGCCAGAATGAACTGTATCTGTTTTAAAGGCAAGAATGACCAGACTTGCTCCGTTTTGGCTAGGTTGGCCATGGCTCTCAGGCTCCCGAGATACTGTCAGGCTTCACCAAGCAAAGTTTCTGTGCCAAGCGGTTCTGATTTTATTCTGTGGCAAAGCAGTTACATGGGATTTACCTAAAAAGGTGGCTTTTACCTCTCAGCTTGTCTGAGAGGGAAAGTGCAATTCCAGTGTAATTCCATTTTCATGTTTATATTGATTTTGCATGTGAACAAAGGAAGAACTGGGTCACTATCATACAAGCTTATTCTTTAAACTCCCCCCCCCTTTTTTTTTTAAAAACAGCATTTGAAAGGGCCAAAATGAAAATGAAATACATAACTCACGCACAGGAGTTAGGCACTGTTTAGTTCTAACATTGGATCATATTTATGCCATCTCAGATGATTCTGCCACTAGAGTAGACTTTGCTTTGTTTAAGAAGGGAAAAAAACTTGTGATTTTTCTCTCCCTTCTTCCCCAATAGCAAACCTCTGCAACAAAGTAAGAGACTACATTAGATGCAGAGACGAATGGCAAAACGTTTCTCTGTTTTCCCAGAATATGGGAAGATCTACAAAACTTCCAGTCTTGACAGGAAACAGTTTTTGATACATCTTAATTATTTTCCCTCTTTTTAGTATTTTGGTGCCATGGTTACTCCACTAGCTACCATTATCTCTCTATTTTTACCCCATCTCCTCTTTTGACTAAGGTTTCCTGACACCCTGACACTTATCAAAGAATTACAATTTTTTAAAGAAAAATTTCTTTGAAGATTACAGGTTATTCAGATGAATATGCATACAGTTACGTAGACTACAGCAGGCTAGAGTGTTTTACAGTCATGGTTGAATGAGGAAGTGGGACAGAGGCTGCATCCAGTTAAGTGACTCTCAGTCCCCAGAGAGTCATAATTTTAAGGCTGTTTGGAACATGGAGGCTTTTACCCATATCGCGTGTTCCACAGTGCAAATGTGCATCAGCCATTTCAATTCTCTTGGTACAGTACATGCATTCAGGTAATGGGAGATAAAACAGCAATCAGAACAGCATATTCACTTGCGAGGGAAAAAACCCAACCAAACAAAACAGTGATCATGATATCCAAGAAAAAAAGGTCTTATATCCCCTCAAAAATCAGTGGAATACACTAGCCCCATTAAGAATGCAACAGTTAAATGGACAATTATATGATGTTTTGGTACAAGGCAAGTCTCTCCATACTCAAGCAATCACTTTATGAATAAGCCCAATTATTTGTTCACACAGGGAAAGTCACTAAAGAGAAAATGTAAATTCCATTGACTGAAAAGAAATGTAGACTAATAAAGAAAAGCCCTGAATATGTATTGGAGTAATGCTCACTTGATTTTCTGAAACCAAGAAAGAGCTTTTGCTCCCACAGAAATTGATGCTCAGTACATCTTAAAACCAGTCTATTTATTAGGAGAAACCTAGATGCAGAATCTTAACATTAGACATCCAGATTTGAAAATTTTGGTTGCAGGACATACCTTAACAGTAATTCTTAAACAAACAAACAAACCCCAACAAACTAAACCACAAAAGTTATGGAATTTTAAAACCTACACTGACTCCTAACTGAAGATATGCATTAGTTTGCAAAGTCTTTTTTGCACAGTTCATCAGTAATTGATATGTACAGTGCAAAGAACTATGAAGAAATAAAATCTGAACACTTTGATGTGCAAGAAGCTAATGCATATTTGATATATATTAAGACACAATGTATCTGCCAATTAGAGGATGACATTTCTGTGATCTAGAGTGATTTTCTTCCCACAGATGCTAAATGATTGCACTGGTTATTAATTCTTGATTTTCACTTTGAAGGAATAATAAATCTCTGATTTTGTTTTTAAAAAAAGCAAAGTAATCCTACTCCAACGGATTCAGGGTGTATTATGAATGTCCCCAGTCAATCAATATCTGCGCAGAAATGTTTCATTTGGTAACAAAACTTTCCAGATGAATGTTTATTCAGAAGCTGCTTATAAAAGTGGCTATTGGTAGGGACTGGAGGGAAGAGTGGAATTAAATAGAGAGGGATAGTGTTGTACCAAAATATATAAAGAAAAATTTAAAGCTTTTCAATTAAAAAAAATTTGTATATTCAACTTGCATTAGATACAGATGTGCACAACAGACAAAGCAGTTAGAAACAACAAGTACATTTACAAAGCTTTCTTTTCATGGTTAATTTCTACCAGCATTTCTGAAGGTAACCTACTAAAATGATGACCCTGTTTATAATAAAGGCGCAAAATATTGCTCTGTAGCATATTTTGAAAATAATATAAAAATAATTTCTATATTACAATTTAAACTTGGCTTGTAAAATTCCAACATAATACAGCCTTAAGTCTACAAACAGAACGTACTTACAAACACCTTTGTGTTGTTTTTCTCTCATTTTTAACAATATAGTATTTTAGTCATATACACTGGAAATTAATGTGCAAATTAAAATAGATACTAGCGTCTGTTACTGAAATAATTTAAATTCTACGCTATATACTGTTTGGTGATCCTCTGCGTAAGCTGCCATACCCTAAAACAAATACTCTTCAAATACACTGACAGAGACTTAAAATACACTAAGCTGAAAAGCCATCTACAATCAGCATCAGTTATTTTGCCTCTCTGGACCTATGTTTATTGAGATTATTGTGGTTTCTATTAACCTGTGGGTTTCTACCTGTGCAAAACATTCCCAGTGTTATGAAGACCTTACTCCCTTACTAGCTCGTACTTTACTTTCATGTCCAGCTTGCAAGTATTTTGTGTGTCCATGAAGCACCTGATTTAAGGCCCCCACTACTAACGGGATTCTGTCCAGAGATTTCAGAGGACAGCAGATTGAGCCCAAAGAGGCCGAAGGCTTCCTTCTACTCCTCAGGCCAAATTCTCATCGATTCTCTCATTGGAAGAGTAACGTCAGGCAGCCTGAGGGGAACAAACACTGGCTAAAGGCTCAGGCCTTGATCCCACAAACATTTATGCTTTTTCTTAACAGTTATGTTAAGTTTCTGAAAATAAGCAGTCTCCTTGATGTCAGGGAGCCTATTCATATTGGTTGAGCACCAGTGTAACTGTTTGCAGAATCAGAGAGTTAGAGGGCAGTATTTTGTCAGATCTGTGCTGTGCATTTTTTGATATCTACACATTCATCACACGAGAAGTAGATTACCCTGAATACGCCTATATGTTCAAGGACTAATATTGCCTCAGCAGACTGCTTTGATCTTCAGTCAAACGGTGCGCAAATCCACATCAAGCGTCTCTCTGTATCAAGTAATACTGCTCACATCATGAGTTTTGCAATTTTAGAAAAGACAACTCTGAAGACTTCACTTGGTCTATTTAGACTTCTTAACAAATAAGCAACAGAAAACTTCCCAAGTACAGCATCTTTCTTTCACTGATCCCCTTAATGTTACCTTTGACTTAGGAAGAAGGAACTAATTGCTAAAGAAAGCTGGGTCACACACTATATTTCCATTGCATTGATAAAGCTTAATGAACCATAATAACAAAAGGTTAATCAATTGTTTTAAAATCCAAAATATCTGAAGTTACTTTTGATAATCTACACTACCTTCTTCTGAATGAGCTGCTTGTTAGCCATGTGCTACAACTGATACCCACATCTGAAAAAACACTTGTAAAGTCTAGCAATAGTTTATTAACTCTTTATAAAGCATTTTAAATGGAACTTTAATATAAAGTGTGACTGAAACCCATTATGTATTACAGGCATCCTCTGTTACGAACAGACCTTTGTATCAGAGTTTATGAACAAAGTAAAAAAATTGCATAATAGGTGTAAGCCTTTTTTAAATTAGAAAAATTGCACATTCACACATTAAAAAAATTCCAGCATCCTCCAACCTAAATATCTCCTGGTGATTTTGGATCTGTTCTGGGAAGGTGTAGCCTACCCAAGATTTAGTCTGTACTTTTGAAATCTGGACAACAGTGATAATTGTTGAATCACTGTCAAGGAGAGAGGGGAAAAAAGCACATACTAATGCAAAAATACGCCATGTGTATCGCAGCCACCTGAGCTAACAGAAGAAATGAACAGGGTCCTCCAAAACCAAAACTGGTTTCCGTACAGCTGGGACTAAATGGTAACTCTCACAAGCTCTGGAAGGTATAGAGAGGGCACATCAGCCACAGAAAAGGACTTGCTGGCCTGTGGGCTACATATGCTTTAAACGTAAGGAAAAATAAACCAAAAGAGCAGTCAAAGGTTAGCCATTTAGTGCAACAGAAAAATACATTTGAAGATCATTCCCTCTCACACCTAGCTAAGGAATGACACAATTTCTTTCAGTGCTGGTGAATGCAACTCATGAGCAGTTGGGAATTCTCTCAGAAAAAAACAGGTAGAAAATTTCCTCTTATAGCTAGACTCTTCTTTTAATGGGACAATCACTTCTTCAGGGGGAGGCACTGTTTCTGCATGTTTGGACTGTTTAATACCAACTATGGTATCCCCTTTAGACAACTGCCACAAATAGCTCAGAAATAAAAAAAAGAAGAAAAAAAATCACAGTATTACTTATCCAGAAAAAAGGACAACTACTAGGAAAAGATGGGTAGATTTTAACTGGCAAATTGTGTTGTATGCCTGCAACTTCTTTTCAATATCAAATGTTAAGGGACAAGAGAACAGTCGGATATTTGAAGAGAGTTCTAAAAGAAAACAGCAATATTAAGCAAATTATTCAAAGATATACCAAGAAAAGGATTCCGAGGAAACAGGCACAACTAACAAGTGTTCTGTCAGTATGTCATGTAACAGATATTTTAAAATGAGCAGTCCAGTAGTGGTAAATATTTATGGTAAATATTTATGGAAACATCTGAGTGACTTGAGGATGGATAGTGAACACTGAAGTTTGGTATCCTATACAGACAAGCCTATTATTATTCAGAAGACCAATTAAATTTTCAAAATAATCTAACATACAGGTACAATCTATTCAATAATTTAGAACAGAGTAATTGATCTAAATATTGACCAGCTATAAACCTCTTTCTTTTGTGAGTAGTAGATCTTAAAAACATACTACAGAAACAACTTCTTTGAAAAATGGGAAACGGCAAATTCTCATGGTCATTGCTTATTTTTACGTATGTGCTGTTACTTTTTTCCTCATTCAGAAAGGATACAACTGACTTAAATACACAGGCTGGTGTAGTTTGCTGCTAATGTAATGTTTCTTAAGCACAACTTTACACAGAAGCAATTCTCAGAGTATCAAATGCTACTGCTACTCTAATGCTCTAAGAATTCTTAAATATTTCTTTTTTTCATGAAGTTTTATCCTGCCAGTTTTCTCAGTCTTAGCAACAAATACAATCAGTTATGATATTTGATTTGTTTTAACATGATTTGGCTTGTTTTAGCATAATCTGCAATCACAGATTTCTTTGGCAATGAGAATTTATATGTAATCACAACAGTTAACCAAAAAAGGACACTGCTTACCAGTGTACGCAACTGGAGACATGGGGTTTAGAATGTGCTTACCTTAAGGACAGAAGTCACGTGGAGTTTTAACCTCTTATTACGCATGCCAATATTTCCCTTTTATGAAAGAATGCAAATTCAGTAACATTCAGTGTATGCTCAGTATACGGCAAGAAATACGAAGGACAGGTCTGGATTCATGGAATAGCTAACATGGCAAAGACCATGACTTTTTAGGAGTGGCTAATGGACTTGTTTTGAAACTATTCTTTAAACCTCCCATTCAGCAGAAAACCTAAAGATATGGTCAATTTTAAGTATGTGCTCAGTTCCACCAGTTTCAGTGGGACATTAGCAAAAGCTTACGTGCTATTCCTGAATGCCAGTACATGTCAGCATAAGTTTGTGTATCTTGTTTCACAGACTATGTTAGGCTTGGTTTCAAGGCTAACTAGGATTAACTGTACACAAGTGAAATGGTGCCACCCATGTCAAGAGTAAAAATTGGGGTACAGCAGAAAAGAATCAGAAACAAAGACTCTTTGGCAAAGAATCTTTCCTGTGTGGGCCAGAAAAGTGCTATTCCATAATGAGTTAAAGCGCACCTTTAGGTGGCAGAGTAAGCAGTCTTGAAGGCAGTACTTCACCTATTTGTGGAAAATGAGCTCTTTTTAAAAAAAAAAAAAAATGTGGATAGACAGTAAATGAGTCATTGCTTACAAGTGTAACAACACTAAAGATCTATTCTTACTACATTATGCCAGTTGATGGTGGAGGGGTGCAAAACCAACAAAAATATTCAAGAAAACTTCCTAATCTCATATATCTGCTTTAACAGTATTTGCGGTGTCTGCTTTACAGAAATGTTTCTATGAGAAAAGTTTTATTTTCAAAAGTATTGCAAATACTCATGTAAATATTTGGATATCAGACTTGTGCAAATCTGTGCTAGGAGTTGTCACTCATACTGGAGGTATTTTATAGCCGTCCTGGAACCTCCTGGAGGGTACATAACTCACTCTAGGAGAAGACTCAAAAATAGGTGGAGCCAACAGTCTTCAAGAAAGGCTCAGAAGTAGTTATGTTTGCAATAACTATCACTCGATAATGTTGAGAAAGGAATAAATAAATGATTATTAAACTCATGCGATGGCTAAGGGGATCAATTGATGCGATACATTTGTTTTGACAAGCAGTTCATTCAGCTCTGAAATGATCCTAAATTTCCTAGCTGGTCATCAAATTTTCCAAATCTAAGAAAATTTTCAGATTTTATTTTGACATTTCTCTCAATTTTAACAGCAATGAAAATACTACTGAAATTCAGGTGCCCAAAACTATACCATCTGGGGTTTTTTTGTGACGTGAAGTCTTGCAAGTCATAATGTATTTTTCATAAAACCTGTTTAAAAATTCAGTACAAATAAAAGTGGCTCAAATCTACTTTTTTATGGAAATGTAGAAATAACTGGTAAGAACTTAAAATGAGGAAGAGCTACAGCCCTCATGAATTCAGACCTTTCACTCCCATTTTCCCAGAATCATTCAATTTCAGACTGAAGTGAGTACAAACATTAGTAGTAATGCAATATGCTGCCATGTTAAAAACGTGCAGTATGCAAAATCACTACCCTCCTGAAAAAAAAGGCTATGAAAAATCTAGGTTTTACTGAGGAAAAAATACTCTCAAAATAGCTATAGAATTTCAAATGTCTGCAAGGCAGATACTACCCTACTACAACACCACATCTCCGGTATTATGACTTTCCCCTATCATTCTACTACCTGAGTGATGTCAGTGTAAATTCAGGCACCATTAGTAAATTTTTGACCAAACATATACACAGCACTGACAAAGGAGTAAACAACCCTTCAGCTTACCAGTATATGTAAAAAAGACACTGACAAAATGGAAAATAATATTTTTTTTATGACAAATTAATCCTACTATTTCCTCATTGCCCCAGAAAAGCGAAAAGCTAGACACTATTTACTCATCAATCCTTTATTCTTTTTTTAAGGATTCCTTTTACTGCAATTCAACACTGTTTACTTTGTAAGTAAGAAAATGGTAAAACTAAGTAGTCACGGAAGAATCCTCAATGCCTGTGTCCCTTGCTTTCTCTCTCCCTGCGCTTTAACTCTTCTTTGTAGCAGTATGAACAGTAATTTTCAGTCTCAGGACGACCATAAAAGGAACAGTTCTCCTTCTTACAGCGGTTCTGCTGGATGGAATATATGGGGCAAACTGTGCTTCTGCCTTGATTTTTATCATTGTTCAACCAGGTCTGAGGAGCATCCTCATCAGCATATTCTAAGCAGTCTCTGATATCGCCAGTATTGAATCCATTTGTGTATGTCTGAGACTTGTGTTCAGTAGGCATGGCGTAGCTCAGCGATTCCACTGTGTTCACTGTACGGATACCGGATATCCGGGCTGGGCTATAGCTTTGAGAAGACAGCGATCTGTTTTGTTGGGGATAGGTGGCACAGGTTTTTAAGGTGCCAACCACTGGCTTGTAGGTATCATCTTGGAAGCTCGATGGCTTGGAGTTGACATCATGCAAATGGATGACACTTTGCCTTTGAACAGGTGGCGTATGGCTATAGTGGGCAGATACCGGAATGGGTCCACTTTTCTTAGCACCATTACTAGGTGAAGAAAATGACCCAGGAGTGGGACTAGTGCGATCTTTAAATTTTAAAACCAGTTGAGTTGTATGGCTTTGAGGCAAGACGGGTGATGCCCTATCCTGAGGAGATGTTTCTAATTTTTCTTTTGAATATGCTTCTGGCTCCAGTTTCCTACTATTAGATGACCCATTCAGTGTAGCCTTTTTCTCAGCATCCTTTCTTTTCTGTTCCT